>NC_140089.1:59792313-60522313 GCF_964237585.1 Gallinula chloropus
AAATCATGCATTTTTAAGTGCATATTAAGGTGATAAAATACCCCTTGTGAAACCGTCTAGTCAAAAATCATTCTGCAGACCTGTGATTAGGCTGCAGTCTTACCTTTGTTACATCATCAGTTTAACCAGTTTTTATTCTTTGCTTTCCACTGCTGTATTTGCCTTAAACAGTTCTATTATTGTCTGTAATGTAATAATGTTAACCCAGTATAGAGCTAAGTAAAAAACCAGACCACACTGCTGTTCTGATTTCAGGATATCTGAGTCATTTTTTCTTTCTTGTGGCTGGTGTGGTGCTGTGTTTTGGATTTGGTATGAGAATGGTGTTGATAAACACACTGATGGTTTTGGTTGTTGTTGGGTGGTTGTACACTAAATCAAGGGGGTTTTGGCTTCTCACGCCATGCCAGGTGCAGAGGAAGCTGGGAGAGCACAGCCAGGAGAGCTGACCCAGGCTGGCCACAGGGATATTCCCTGCCACATAACATTGTGCTCCACATATAACTCAGGAAGCTAGCCAGAAGGCAGGATTGCTGCTTGGAAAGAGACTGGGCATCACAGGGGGAATTCCAGAGGTTGTGAGCAATTTATTTGTGCATCACTTGTTTTGTATTATTTCTCATCTTCCTTTGTTATCCTATTAAACTGTCTTTATCTCAACCCACAAGGTTTATTTTTCCCATTCTTTTCCTCATCCCCTTTGGGATGGGATGGATAAGCAAGATAGCTACATGGTGATTTAGATGCCATCTGGGGTTAAACCATGGTAAGTGCATAGCATAGTATATCGTATATAGTGTGTTGCTGGTGCTCAGAATGATTTTAAAGGCAAATGTGTGAGCAGGTTCTGCTGTGGCTTATTGCCTGCTGGAGTTCCCGCTCCTTATGGCAGTGTCAGTAAGAATTCCACCAGCTCAATCCTTTATATTTCTCCTTCATGTGAATGCAGACGGGGGCAATACTGTGTCTGAAGTCAAAGGATACAGCCACTGTTGGGTAAATCAGTCCTGTTAGATTGTTCTTACAGTGCCTTATGTTTTGTTTTGGTTTTTTTTTAATTACTGCTTAACTGTTGCGGATCAGAAAGTATCAGTTTCTGTGGATGGCCATGAATTTTTGAAGAATTTATATAAGTGAAAGTCCCAAGGGAAGTCTATTGTAGTTTACCACATTTTCCTATCATTGCCTATATTTTGTTTAATATCTTTCACATCTTCCTTAAGAGTTGCCTCTCAGAGTTCCAAGTTTTGAAGTCAAGGAGAAAGGATACCAAATTTTTTTGACTGAGCTATTAATGTTATAATTTTGGTTAAAGATCTTAACTATCCTGCAGGAGGTAGTTCTGTGTCCCCAGAAGTAGATGGAAGACCCTTACTGGCTTCTGATATGCTGATCAGCTGTGACAGAAGACAAACTGCGGAGAAGCTGGGTGGGTGGTCGGTAGAGTCTCACAGCATATGGCAGCTCTATAGAAATCCTAGTGCCTTTTGTCTTATTAAGTATTTGTATTATAGGCCATATATTTAGCTTTTTTTTTTTTTCTTAATTGCATGAAAGGGAAACTATGCAGCATTGTTGGACTCAAGAAGAAAGCATTCTATCTGCGCTCTAGACCAAGGGTGCTAATTAGAATTTTAAAGGTTGGAAAATTCATCACTGCTAGTCCAGCTCCATCAACTCAGTGATAGCAAAACATTCATGGTAGTGAGCTTCAGACATTAGTGAACTGAACTGGATGCAAACCATTAATCACAAGCAATAAACTCCACATTCTTTTACTCAGCCTTTGCTTATTTCTCTCCAATGCAGTACCTTGCAATATATTGCATAATATTTTTTTTCCAATCCCATAATGAGTCCAGTTTTAAATCCTAAAACATTAAGAGGTTTAAGAAGTAGAACAAATCACTCACTGGTTGAAATTCAAAAGTATCAGATTTGGTTGTGGTGGACAGGGTATTAATAATATTACGAATGCTTTTGTTCTAATATTTTACATTCACATGCATTGCACAGATAGTACTATCAGCAGCCTCAGTGAGCTGGTGGAGGACAATTACTGCCACTAGTTGTAAATATCAGCACCAATGTCATTTGCCATTTCCTTTTCCACCATGAAAAATCTTTATTTTCCTAGTGGGGTAAAGTCTGTTGCTAGAGCAACTTTGAGTGGACAGCACAGTTAACATTTTGTGTGCATAACTCATAACCTCTCACATGCAGGCCAGGTACAGGCTTTTAGTTGTCCTTTGTCACTTCTACACCTTTAGTGCAGCACAAAAAAAATATGGGAGAATAAACAAAGCATTTCATGTTTTTTATTATCTTGTTCTGAGGGGAAATTGCAGCTCAGACAGTTCTTGAAGCAGAATAGTTTGTGTGAAGGACTAATAATATTGTTGAATGGGGTATGATTAGAAACAGTAATTGTGAAAATTTCTCTTGAATGTTTCATGTCTGTCATACTAACTATTACAGTGGTTAGCTGAGTAGATAAATTCTTAAACATATGGTTCACAGGGGTCTCTTTATTATATCTCAAGGGCCGGGGTCTCTTAGAGGCAACACTTTTTCAAAAGTAATTTTTGAAGGTGTTCTAAACATTCGAATATGTAAATATACTGTATGGTTGTCGTTTCTGTGAAAAATGGTGAGCAGTCATAACCGTGACTAAAACTTTTACTTTCAGAAGGGAAAGAAAATTAAACCACGTGTTGTTTTTCATGGGTTCTGTGCAAAAATGTTTTAGTGTGTTTTTCCTAACTCTTGGACATATGTGTGATCAGCTGAGATAGTATCCACCTAAGAGTGATCAGTTAAGTCTTTCAATCTTATAAAATTGTGTTCTTATGGTTTAATTAGAACATGTCTGAAAAATGCCATTAGTTTTAAAACCTGGGGGCTTTAGGCATTGTTTTTACTAAGCATTCTAAAACTATTTAAGAAGGAAAAAATATAAAAGCACTTAAAGTGCATTTGTAACTAAATATTTTAGGAGAAGTTAACTTCTGAAAAAGTTCTAATACCAAATAGCAGTGACAGGAAAAACCTCCATGTTTTTTCTCACCCACTTATTTAGGTGGACATCAGAATGTGTGAGGAGAAGTGTGAGCATGATCGTTATAATTTTTTGTCAACGTTAGTTGCCTCTAGCTGAGTTTTAATGTGGAAGAGTATGAAAAATGGTGAAGCAGAGGATTTTTCATCCAATACCTAGAAAAAGTTAGCAGTATGTAGATGTTAATTTTTCTTTGCTGATCCAGAATATAAATGTTCCTGGGGGACTTTAGGAGTCCATAGTTCCTCTAAGTCCACACAGTGAGTATGCAGCTGTTCAGTGAAAGTTCCTCCTTGTATATTCTAATGCAGGAATCACTCTTGGAGAATGGCTGGAAAACATCAGTTGTCAACAGTAACACTGTGAAGGAAATGCATTGCTATTGGAAGTTGAGGTAATTGCTTACATCTTGAAGAAGAAAATGTGGATGTTTGACATGTTTATTTCTCTCCAGATAGAGGTAGTTATTAATGTATAAATTCTTTGTGTTTTTCATTCCAGTTTAAATACAGGACTCCATAATCACATAAAATTTAGTTTTATTTGCACTTAAACTGAAAATTACAACAGAAGATCTGCAATGTATATAATTTTAAAATGCAGCTATTACAGCCCAAGAACACCAGTACTTTGCTATTTCCCCACACTGAAAAGAATATCATTCAAAGGAATTCTGATAACTATTGTCCCATTTTGTTTACTTTCATGTCAGTCTACATTAGTGACCCAAATAGTGGGAATCGAGTACATCCTCAGGAAGTTTGCTGACGATACCAAGCTGAATGGTGTGTTTGATAGGCTTGAGGGAAGGGTTACCATCCAGAGGGACCTTGACAGGCTTAAGAGGTGGGCTTATAAGAACCTCATGAAGTTCAAGAAGGCCAAATGCAAGGTTCTACGCAGGAGTTAAGGGAATCCTCAATATCAATACAGACTGCGTAATGAATGGATTGAGAGCAGCCCTAAAAAAGACTTGGGGATACTGGTGAATGCAAATTGGACAAATATGTTTGCAGCCTAGAAAGCCAATCGTAAGCCTGACCTGCACCAAATGAGGTGTGCCCCTCTACTTAGTTCTCATAAGGCCCCACCTGGAGCATACAGCTCTGGGGTAGTCAGTGTAAGAAAGACATGGATCTGTTAGAGCAAGTCCAGAGGTGAGCCACAAAATGATCAGAGAGATGGAAGACCTTCCCTATGAAGACAGGCTTGAGAGAGTTTGTGTTGTTCTGCCCAGAGAAGAGAAGGCTCTGGGCAAACCTATTTTCAACATTTCAATACTTAAAGATGGAGATTATTTTTTTTTATCAGGGCCTGTAGTGACTGGACAAAGAGCAATGGTTTTAAACTGAAAGTGAATAGATTTAGATTAGACATAACGATGACATTTTTTATGATTAGGGTGGTGAGGCACTGAAACAGGTTGCCCAGAGAAGTTGTGACTTCCCCGCTCCTGGAAGTACTCACGGTCCAGTTGGATCGGACTTTGGGCAACTTCCACTGGTCCAATGGAGGACATCCCTGTCCACAACAGGAAGGTTGGGCTAGTCCCTTCCCATTCTATGGTTCCATGAATCCTTGTATTCTTTGGAACTAGTATAGAATAAACATCTCATTCATACACTCTTAATTTATGTAGACATTTAAAAGCCTTAGCAGTTCTATGAAGTGTGGACCAAACGTTGTATTTTAAATTCTGATGTAAGTATAATTAATTCTGAAAGGTCCTGTTAGGTGGTGTCAGAAAAGTGACTTACAATCTTGGATAAATGCAGCTGCTGCTGAGGTGCAAAATCTGACCTGGTGGAGTTGTATAAAGCTACCTGATAGACTAGCTCTACTAATGTGAGCTGCATACCTGTAGTCTTATCTATGACAGTTGATGATTATAACCAATTAAAGATTCTGTCACATTTTTGTTCAGCATCTTGGCTGGGCTGCCAGTCTTGCTGTTTACTTTTGAAAAGTGTGCAGATAGTGTGTATGTCAGTTTAAGTTTATATTACTGTTTGGTTTAAGTACTACACACAAGCATGTTGTTAAGAAATACATAGATTTTCATCTACTTGAGTCCTGTGAGTCTTCCATGTACTGTGAAGAAGTTACTCTGTTTTCTCTGTAAGCCACAACATCCAGTACATTAATAAATTTAATTACAGCAAGATGTTTCAAACACCTAGTCCTTACTCATACCTGAAGGGAACATATAAATAGGAAGGGAGTCAGCTTTATAAAAGGGTAGGCAATGGCAGGACAAGGAGTCCCTGGAGGCAGGTTGGATGGGTCCCTGTGCAACCTTGTCTAGATCATGCCTGGAGGTTGGTGGCCCTGTGTGTGGCAGTGGATTGGAACTGTATGATCCTTGGGGTCACTTCCAACCCAGATTCTATGATTCTATGATTCTAAAAGGCATGTACTTGCACAATTAGAGAGAAAGGCATTGGACTGTATTTCAGCATTAAGGATGCTGTTACGCTGTTTACTGTTTTGGCAGGATTGATATCGAAGTGCTTGCAGGGATTAGCTTTTAAATCTATCTGAAATACTCTGACCTGTTTGCTGACTTTTAGAGACCTTTGGGAGTCAGTTGTTTGGGGGTCTTATTTTCAGAGTTTTGGTTTTGTTCCATGATGAACTTTGCAATTTTCTTTGGTCTCCAGGGAAAACAGACTCTTGATGCTCAAGATGGATCATGGGGTCACAACACCAAAAATTTCATGTATTTTATAGTTGTCCTGGTTTCAGCAAGGATAGACTGAATTTTCTTTCTAGCAGCTGGTATCATGATGTATTTCATCAATTTGTGTGAAAACAGCACAATGCCCTCACTTTCTCACTTTCACTCTTCTGATTCCTCCAACTCACCAGAGTAAAGTGATGTGTAAGTGGTGTAAGTGGTGCTTAGTTGCTGGCTGGGGCTAAACCATGACAACAGTGTTTAATTATATTTATGGGGGAAGTCATATGGAAAAGGCTTGAGTTATTCACAGCTTTGTGTGTTCCGTAACACCAGTTATCAGGCTTACAGAACAATTTGGCCTCTTTTTGTGTCTCTGTTTCACTGATTGAGAGATGGGCCATGTCTGGATATCAAATTGGACCTTCCATGAGGAGAAATGTATGTGAGAAGTATTACAAAGATAGTTTCTCATATGGTTTTTGTCAAAGCAAACCCTTACTATTTTACCAGAGACTTCTGAGTATTTAATTTTCATGAATGCTGCATGAAAAAAGGTAAAGGGTGGCAGACTGATGCAATTCATGTGATGTGAGTGCTTATACCAAATACAAATCTAACTGTATTTTGGCTTAAGGTCGCAATTTTAACTCCCATCACTGTAATCTTGCCCTGCTTTTGAAGTCTTCTGAATGAGAATTACAAGACAGTGCGGCTGTTGAAAACATTTGTCATTGAAAAAATTACAAAATACTGGGTGGATTGTTTTTTCCCTTCACTGCAGCTATGAAATACTGAAACTACTTGACTCCTTTTGTTCAAACACATTGTCCTGACTGTAAGTTGGTGATTTCAGGAATTTATGGAATACTCTGGGAGTGGAAAACTCAGATATACCTCCTCTCCTTTTGCCATAGATTTGCTATTGATTCACAAAGGCACCGAGTCTAAAAACTCTATTGCCATCAACCATTAACTGCTTCTTCTTCATCTGCCAATAAGATTTTTTTCAAAAAGGCACAAAACTTCTGAATATTTAAGAAAGGTGTTTCAATTTAGATTAGCAAAACAGCCAAGCTGTCAAGATGAAAATACAGGTTGGGGGTTTCTGTGTAAGAGACAAATAGTTTGTTTAAGGCCTGTCTTCTAAATAGTAATGCCAATATTTTTGCCTAAGCAGCAAAGTCATTTTGTGGATGGCAGAAATAACTTCCTGTGTTTAAACCCCTCAATTGATGAAGATGCTGTACAGGTTGAAGTAATTTAATAATCCTGTCCAAAATAAAATCATAGAATCACAGAATGTGTTAGGTTGGAAGGGGTCTTTAAAGGTCATCTAGTCCAAACCCCTGCAGTAAGCAGGGACATCTTCACTAGATTGTGTTGCTCAGAGCCCCATCAAGCCTGACCTTCAATATCTCCAAGGATGAGGCCTCCACTACCTCTCTTGGCAATCTGTTCTTGCAATCTACCACAGATTTCCAACCTAAATCTACGTTTTTCAAGTTTAAAACCATTACCCTATTGCTACATGCCCTCATGAACATTTCTTCCCCAGCTTTCCTATAGGCACCTTTCAGGTATTGGAAGACCACTGTATGGTCCCCCTGGAGCCTTTTCTTCTCCAAGCTGAACAAGCGCAATGCTCTCAGCCTGTCTTCACAGGAGAGGTGCTCCAGCCCTTTGATCCTTTTTGTGGCCCTCCTCTGGATGTGCCCCAACAGGTCCATGTCCTTCTTGTGTTATGAGCTCCAAAGCTGGACACAGTATTCCAGGTGAGGTCTCACCAGAGCAGAGTAGAGGGGCAGAATCACCTTGATTTGCTGGCCACACGTATTTTGATGCAGCCCAGGATGCATTTGGTCTTCTGGCCTGCAGATGAACATTGGTGGCTCCTGTCCAGCTTTTCTCATCCACCAGTACTCCCAAGTCCTTTTCCTCAGGGCTGCTTTCAAGCACATCATCTCCTAACCTGTATGGATAACATGGATTGTCCTGATCCAGGTTCAGGACCTTGGACTTGGCTTTGTTGAACTACATGAGGTTCACCTGGGCCCACTTCTCCAGCCTGTCCAGGTCCCTCTGGACCAGGTCATTTCAAACAAGAGGGAGGTAGTTCGGACAAAGATGGAGGTAGTTGGGACAAAGAGTTAGTTTACAGACCCTAGCTCTTAGCTGCCTCTAAATGAATGTTTGTTTGTTTGATTGATTTTTACATCTCTGTTTTGGAGTAATATTGACTGGGAGTAGAAGTTAACAGTATTGTATATGCATTTGATATAACACACTTGTATTCTGTATCTGTTGTCAATTATTTCTGTTAATGCTGTAGAATCTCCCGTACAAAAGACGTGCACGGACTTTGTGGGAGACTGTAGCTGTCCAGTATTTAGTGTCAATTGATTTTTCTTCTGTTCCTATGATAACGAATCAGGTTTGTCAGTGCATGGCAAATTTCAGTTTCAGAGAAATCATCTTTATGTTTAAAAAAATAATTTAAAAAAGGTAAATGTATAAAACTTTCAAACCTGGCACCAATCCTGCTAGATACACACTGCTAATTAAGCAGCTGTAAAAATCACCAAAAAAATAGCTTCCCTAAGACAAGAGATCTTATCCTTGAAATAAAGGAATGTCTTAATCTAGTCTGTCTCAGATATGCATTTATAAATATCTGCTTAAACTAGTGTTCATTGACTTCCTGAGACTCTCGTTACAGACTGAGTTTTTGCCAGGTGCAGAATTGCCTTGATTTGTCAGACCATTGTCAGTGTCTTGTGTGAATAAGCAGAGTTTCTATTCCCTGACTCTCTATGGCCAAAACCTGAAATCAGCTAACGTCCTTTTAAAAATGCCGTTTCTATCTGTGTTGAGCTTTAGAAGGCCAAAAGCACAGGGAACTTTAGTATTCCCAAGTCATAACTATACTGTAAAGGAGATCTTTTCTCTGCAGATATTCAAAACCCACTGGGATACGATCTGTGCAGCCTGCTGTAGGTCACCCTGCTTTAGGAGACGGGTTGGATTAGATGATCTCCAGAGGTCCCTTCCAACCTCTACTGTGCTGTGATTCTGTGAGAAATAATTAGTACTAGCAGTCTTTCTTTGATTTTTCATTGATTCTGCTGTATCTAAAGGTAGGGAAATACATAAATATTGACTTTTTTAAAAAATTGTGTAATATTATTAATAGTAGTAGTAGCAATAATAATGATAATTATAGCAACAAAATAGCAATGAAAAAAAATTCTATTGGTCTGCATGCTACTATTGCCAGTAAAAGTTTTCGGAATACACGCATCTCCATTGTTTGTGATAGAGATGTAACACTCTGCTGCCCTCTAGCCAGCTATGCGAATTCTATGTCTGCAATGGTCTGAAATTAATCAGGCTTCTTAGCTTTATATGTCCATAGTACTGCTGAGCAGTTATTTGACAGTTTATTTAGGTTTGGAATTCACCTGTGAGCAAAATGGTAATTTCATTTCCAAAATGAAATCACACCACATGCCTGCTCACGTCATCTCTGGTTTGAAGAATCTGAAAAACAAAAGATGCCAACCTGTTCTTAGAAATGGATACAAACACTTGTCAGTAAAAGTATTTACCGAATTGATAGCATGTTAGTGTACAATGATTTTGGGGGGGTTTAGTAGTTTTATTATCATATTAGCATGTGGTTTATATTGGCTGGCTGTGGCTGAAAATCGCTAATTGTATCACTCATTCAAGTTTTCATACAGATGTTATATTTATTAGATTAGCTATAAGCAAGGAAGGTCCTGTAATTCCACTGGATAGTGTCTAGAAGGTGTGTAAACCTTCACTTTGCTTGAAAATATTCCAGTATTTCATATAGGACCATAAAACTGATAGGACTTTATGAAGTATTCTGGTCTGGTCCATAAGCTGTTCTGGGTTGGGCTTGCTACTCACTGCCATAGCACATTCACATTTCTGTGAATCAGATAATACCAACATTAGTCTCTTTTTCTCATGTTACAAAGAGTTATAAGTTTCATCACTATTACCTTAGGGCCAGTATGTTTTGGAAAAAGTTTGCTGCCCCAATTGTGCACTTCTATTAACACTCCAATTACACCTATGCAAGTACATCTGTGAGGGAGTGTTTTCTGCTACTTACTGAACTGTGTATACTTGTTTTTCCTGGTATCTCTGGATATGAATTCAAATCTACTGTGTTGTTGTAAAGGATGCTTCATTTTACAAACTCTCCCAGCAGACACCCAGATTTGTGTGAAGTAATTGCTTCTTTGTAAGTTTGCGCCAGAATAACCTAGATTCTACTCATTGTTTAAACATAAGGAATTTAGATACTTCCCTGTACATCTGAGGACACTACAGCCAAATAGGATATGCATCTATGTGGAGATAGAGTCCTTGAAAACGTTGTTCTTTTCCTTATCTTGCTGTATCAGACATTAATTTTTAGGTTCGTTTCTTGCATTCACTAAACATTTTGCTCTGAGGTTCCCTATGTACATAAATAGAAACAGATAAGTCTCCAGTATCCTGGCTCAAAGTGGTGTCCCATTTGAATGCATTGATCCTGCTCCAGCAGGAGAGTTGGACTAGATGATTTCCAGAAGTCCCTTCCAACCCCTACCATTCTGTGATTCTCTGCAATTCTGTGATTTATGTGGATATAGTGCCATGCTCCATTTATGCTTAGAAGCTACCACAAACTCAGCTCTTGAGTTTCTTCATACATTCATGACTATGTAACTCACTCAAGAAGAGATTTTTAAAAATTTGGAGAATTATGTAGACATTTCCTTTGTAACCTTCTATACTGAATTAAAAGGTCCACCTTTTCCTGGTAGATATTTTTTCTTGTAGATATTGATTACAGTTATCTCTTACAGGACAACAGTACTTGTACTGTCACTTGCTGGTCCCACACAATCCACTTCTTTGAGTTTGCTTCTGTGAGACTCAGGCTCAAGAAAGTTCAGCGTAGCAAGAAAAAATATGTTCGCTTTCTATTTTATTCTTTGTAACATACTGAGGGAGATGTTTTATACTATGCAGGGTTTAATGCTAATTAAAGATCTCTGATACAAGATCTGCTTATGAAAGGAATCAACACTTGCTGTATGCTTTTGTTTTTCCTCCAGCTGATGGTGAGAAGCAACAACCTTTCTGACAAGATCACAGTTCTGTCTGGAAAAATAGAGGAGATCTCCCTCCCTGAGAGTGTTGATGTGGTAATTTCTGAATCAATGGGTTATATGCTGTTCAATGAAAGGATGTTGGAAAGTTACCTCCATTCCAAAAAATGGAAGTCAAATGATGAGTGTGTCTCCACAGTTGCCTCCTGAATAGAGAATGGAGAATAAAAAGCTTCTCAAAGAATCAAAAAATACTTGAATTGATAGTCCAGGATTGTCTGGCATTATACCCTAGTTCTACCTCTACCACCTTGCAACATCTAGGGTGCTCAGGGGAACTGACATAAAGATGCAGCCACCATTGCTATTGTACTATGCTGTGACTTCTTGCTGTTTCACAGTGGAGAGAGCTTTGAGTATGCTGTTGTCAGACTGCTGAGTTCTACTTGAGCTTTAATCTTAACCTGCTGTTACTTACACTATGATTCCATCTCTATTGCAACATATCACAACAAATGATGGTGCAATAACTTCAACTGCCAGACAGTGGAATGTAGATGAGAATGGAACTGTTAAATGATGGGTTGTTTGGGATTTTTTTTGTGGAAAAACTCTGATACATTGTCTTTGGTTAAAGTAAGATCAAATTGTTTTGACGTCCTTTCATTGGGCTTCTCTCAAATACTTTATTCTAATACCTGTATGTTCCCTTTGAGTGACGTGACAGATTCACAATGATCTGTATTTCACCCCTCTTGTGTTTGTCAGAGTTTGTCAGGGCCTCATGGTAGTCTTCTTTGTGAAGCAAATATGAGTATCAAATTGAGGAAGCTTTCAACATGAACTCTTGAAAACCAGCTATGAAGTCTCTCTTTAAAAGACTTCTTAAGGAGACCTCTCTTGAGTAAAATTACTGCAGCACAGAAGTTTTTGAAGCATAGGCTGAATGTGCCTTAATGCAGGGAGCTAATGACTTTGCTGTTGCTTCAAACTTGCAAAGCACATTTGATTGGTATTTTTAAAATCAGCCACTGATCTTTACCTTCGGCCCGGTTTCAGAAGAGGGCTTCCTAAAGCTGATAGGTAGGCAGCTCACTTTGCGTTTTGAATTAGTGAATTTAGTTTTAGATTAGTGAAGCTTTTAAAGACACATGTCTAACTTTCCTCTCACTTGTGCAGTGGGGTTGAATCATTGTATGTGGTGATTATTAAACTTAATTATTGTCTAAGAAGTGAGCTGAAAATGTGACATTTTTAACAAGTTACTAATATTTAGTACCAGTTACATTCAGAAACTTTCTGTTCCACATTATCTCCATCTGTGCCCTGTGTCTTAGAGATTGGATGTGGTTTTGGATCCAGTTGGATGATAGTACTTGAGCAAAAGACTGAAAAGAATATCTAGATCTGCAATTGGAACTTTCATCTGGTAAAGATACCAGAACTTTAAAATACCTTCAAAATCCTATGCAAAAATCATGCTGTGTGTTCTAATATTAGATGCAGCAGCTACCATATAGCCTGTTCATTATATAAAGGAAAGGCTACATGTTTCTCACACACATAGAATTACTGTCTTAGATCTGTACAGTAATAACAAGACTGTGCAAGCATGTTTATTCAGACGTATACATTGGCTTGCTGTTGAGATTCAGAGTTGCATATTAATTTGGTTTTACCAGTACTTGCTCCTAAAAGTGCAATGATATATAGTCTGCCACAGAAGAGCAGACTGCTCTTTTTGTTAGTGAAAACCATGCAAAGATGGAAAGATGCAAAGCATAAATAAAATGCAAGTGGTTAAAAATAAAGTGCATTTAGCCTGTGTTTCTCATTGGTGATAAATAATCAACTCGATTATACAGTAAAAGAAACATGAAAAAGGGTAGAGGATCACTTGTGTCAGCTGATTTCCTCTATTCTTACTTGAATTCTTTCCATAGAGGTATCCTCTGCAGAATTTATCAGTATTAAAGGGGTATTGCCAGATGGTTTAGATTTATCCACCTTGAAAAAAGTTAGAATAGTTTAGGCATTGCATAACCTTGTAACAATGAGGACAAACATTTAAAGTTTCTCTTTTTAAGTGCTTCTGAAGACTTGGAAGGCTTAATCATCGTTCTGTATATAGAAGACACCTGTCACAAGGAGTTAAGCTTCCTTTTAATCCCCCTTTGTTATCTGGAAGTAAAGATACCCTTAAGCTTTTCCATCAGTTGATGGTTGTATGCAGGAGGAGCATTACTGCAAGCATGTATATTTTCATTTCAAATTTCATACTGGAAGTAGCTTGAATATACATTAAATGCATATTTGCATAGATTAGCAAGATAAAAATACTATTTTTCCTCCTCATTCAGTTGGTATAGGATGACCTTTATTTTCATCTCTAGTGTGAATAAAAAGAAACAGACCTATAATACAGTTGTCCTCAACACTTTTTTGATTTATACAAAGTCGACCCTCAATTCAGGAATAATTTGAGATTACAACAGTAGATTAAAAGTGCCTCATCCCTTCTGTTTATTCACTGCTTGCTGAGTGGATTCTATCAGAAGCATAGTGTGAAATGTCACCATATGTCCATTCAAAGGGATCATGTCACCTCAGTGCTGCATGGGATGTCTGTGGGTAAGGTAAAGAAAGCAAGCTAAGGTGGGCTGCAGTTTGACCTCGCAGGAGACAGGAGAAAGGGAAAGGTGTTAACCACATTTTACCTACCATGTATAGTTACTATGCCTGGTTCTGATTTGAATCCAGGGGGGGAAAAAAGCATTTGTCACTAGACACTCTATATATCACTGTTTCTAGGTACCAAGAATGCTTTTAGGGGGTGAATGTGTCCAGTCTGCGCCATGCAGCTGTGGATGAGTATTTCCAACAACCTGTTGTGGTAAGTTAATATGTCTGGGGGTTATTTTTTGTGGTTTTCTTTGGCTTTCAGTCAGAGAATGGAGGAATCTGTATGACTGCAGCGCATACCTGCAACCTGTATGAAGTACATGCTTGGCTTTGATTTCTTGGTTGAGATTCTTCCTCTGCTGAAGATTAGAAATGCGTGGCATTGTTCTTAGATGGGTTCACTGGAGGGAAGTGATACAAGCCTTTATGTTAAGAGTTCACTTTGCTTTTGAAAGAGCTTGTGAACCCTTATAGTTTAGAATTCATGCATGTGATTAAATAAGAGAAATGAAGGAAAAAGTTTTCATTTGCTGACTAACTACTCCTAAGATCTTTTCTGGAGAGCAACTTGTAATAAGTCATTTTGCTTCCTATACTTCCTAATTTAATTTTCAAGTATTTCCATAATGTTTTAGTTTGGTTTACCAAACTATGCAGTGCAGAAGAGCTTATTAAAATGTGTGTAGTTTAAAAATAAAACCAACCCCAAATAAACCCACTATTTATTTTTTTACAAGTGATCAATTTTTTGACAAATTTTATTGTTTCTAGGTTGACTAAAACAGTCTTTGATAAGTATGTAAGCTATTAAATATATTAAATCCTGGTAATATTCTAATATCTACAAGTGTTTTAAGTGACACTAAATAATGAAACATTTAAAAGAAGTTTGTTGAGACAAAGGTTGATTTTTTTGTCTTTTTTCCCTCAGTTTTTAAAGAGAAGACTAGTTTATACACTGCCAAGACACAATGATGGTTTGCCACTCTTGTTTTTTAATCTCTCTTTTTTTAAAATTTTTTTTAACCCCTTTAGGATACTTTTGATGTGAGAACTCTGATGGCCCAGACAGTGAAGTACACCATTAACTTTGTAGAAGCTGCTGAGAAAGATTTGCATAGGTCAGCAGATGCCAGCTACAGAGAAGGGTTTGGTGGAAAACATGGAGAAGGGGAGGTGGCATGCCAGAATTAGTGTACCACTCATAACAGACCGGAGCATCCACCTGCATATGATATGTCTAGTATGAGCAAAGATGCCTGTCTGTGAGCCTGTGAAACACCAGAGATCGATTCACAAAATTTTCCTACTGAAAGGTGTAGAATGGGCTCTGGAGGACAGTGTTTACTTCTTAGCATTATAATTTGGGACACATTTAAATCTAGTTAAAAGGCAATTTTTTCTTTTTCTGTGTTGACATCTTAAAAGGCCTTGTCAGATGGTGTCATCACAGCTGCATTGTTGAACTCCTGTCTGTCTCCTTTTTCTGAAACGTTTTCCACTCTAACAGAAGCCAGCTGTACCTCTTCCCTCTAGAGCTCCTTCAAATCTTTAATCAGACAGTCTAACCTACAAGCCTTGTGTCCCAGAATGATAGCAAAGAAGCCTTCTTAGTACATCTGTGAAATAGAATGTACCATATGGGACAACTTGAAGGAGTAGTTCAGGTTCTTGAAAGACACTGTAATTGGGAAAATATCACAGACTGCCTTTGAAACTCTCAACCTTTCTTGTTTCAACATGACTCATAACTAATTGTGTAAATTACATGGTCTAATGAGACAGAATAATTGCTCTAAGAGGGGAATACCTGGAGAATTGTTTTCCAGTTTCAGTTTGATAGTGCTGACTTCCTTCAGTCATTCTCAGATGTGTCATACCTGAATGCTAATTTTATTATGTCTCCACAAGAGTGAGATTTGGGTTCAACTACATAGCCAATATAGTTCTTTCAGACGGGAAAACATTCCAGCTAATATTCCAGCTCTTGCTCAAGCAGCTCCAGTTTTTCCTTCTAGTTCCAATAGTAGATCTGTTTGTCAAGTTTTTAGTGGGACATTTTCCAGTTCAAAACAGGATTTAAATTAAATCCAAGCCCTTCACTAGGAATGGGAAATTTTCACTGGGAAGACTGAATGCCTGTGTTTGTAACAGTTTGAACCAGCGATGCAGTAGCACTTGTGTAGTGGTGTATACTACTGTTGAATACAGCACACAAAAAACCTGATGTTGTTGGTTAATTCTATTGATACAGAGAAAAGGAGCATATCCTTTCAAATACCTAGAAAATCAAATCATAAACTGATTAGTAAGAATGGAAATACATAAAGCAATATAAGGTATGTTTCTGGTGAAATTTACAGTACTTTTTGGAAATTACTTTGGCAGCATGTTGATTTTTTCTCCTGCAGAGTAGAAATTCCTTTTGTTTTCTAAATGATACAGTCTGGACTAATTCATGGCCTAGACTTCTGGTTTGATGTGGCATTTGTAGGATCACTGTAAGTACATTTTCCTTCTTCTTATGAAATACTGGAGGAGAAAAAATTGCCAGGTCTTTATCTGGTGCTGACCTTGTCTGTAATGTAATTCCTTCATAATAAAGAAATAATGCCTTCTGTAGTTAAAAATAAAGGTGATAACCTACTGCTGGCAGTACAACTAATTGGTGGTGATCTTGCTTCTCACTAACGGGGGTCCACATTATCTATGGTAAACCATATCCAGGATTGTTGAGGGTCAAAATGCACTGTTCTGCCCAATTCTGGTCCTTTGTAATATTATATGCTGTTCTGGTTTACATTATCAGTAAAGCAGCAGCAGTGTTTGAACATACATGGGATTTTCCGATTTGGGCTGGCCTCATTCGTGGGCAACATGAGTGGGTTGCAAGTTCCAACTAACAACATGGAAATGGAGAAAATTTCACCAGGCTTTTCACTTTAGCAGCAAGCTTTTTTACCAAAATGGGGACACTCATATAGCAAGCAGGTGAAAATTATATAAACTTGCTCAGGTATTCAATACCTAGAATTCAGCTATCTGTGTTTAGGACTTAGATAAGTTTTGTTGATTTCCCAATTAAACTGATCTAGGTTTAGATGAGGTGATTTTTTTTTCAATAAATTTTAAAATGCACTTCTGTTTATTTGTGTTGATAAATACCTCTTTTGAGACTTTGAAATGAGGATTGTCAAGAATTCAGAACAGTATAGCCATTTTAAAAAATAGACACATGTGCATTTGTATTTACTTTAACAGCTGGTAGCAAATTTTTTAATCCTGAAAATACAACCAGAGATCCCACATCAATTACAACCATAGAGAAAATGGCAAACTTGTAGGAACTGACTCAAATCCTCTGCTGAGGAGGCCTCCATTTTGGAGAAGGCAACTCCTTAATCAGCAGCTTTTTCATGTTTCTACAACTCTGCAAGTTCTTTGTCTTTGTACTTGAAATCTCAGTGGACTGGGCTCACAGCATTACATGTGTTATCCCTTTATTTGCACATACAGCCCCTTTCAGTGTATTACTGAAGATCTCTTGCAAGTGAAAATTGGGTATAGGACCTTCTTAGGGAGTGTTGTTTAAGGATGAAACTACTGTTGCGAAGAATCATGTTCAGGACAAACATTCATTTCCCGTAATTTGCTGGAATTGTCTGAGTGGAGAGAGGAGACAGAACTGAGTATTTTCTATGTGGGAGGAAGAGTCTGAAGAATCTGGTTTTTTGAATCTCCATAACTGGCTTCAGCACACAGATGTCATGGTGACAAGCACAGTGTAAAGAAAAAAAATGAGGCATAGCATCTTGATTTCCCAACATAGGGTAGACTTGCTCTGAGTTTACTTGAAGGCAACTTAAAGTTTATCATAAGCAATTGAGGCCTGGCATACGTAACGGTCTAACAGCTTAAAATTGTTTCTGAAAGGAGAAGACAGGAGATAAAGTCTAGATAGTTTTTCTGGTTTGTTTTAAGGTTACTGTTTGGCTGTCCACTGCACCAACAGAACCACTCACTCACTGGTACCAAGTACGCTGCCTCCTTCAGACACCCCTCTTTGCTGAAGAGGGGGAAATTCTCTCAGGGAAAGTCTTGTTTGTTGCCAATAAGTGGTAAGTGTAAAAGCTTCCCAAGAAAATTTTGTAGTGTGGCTTTTCTTGTTAACAAGTTTATTTCGGGTTATTTCTGTAATTTCTGGTACTGTTACCAACATATATGTTATCACTGATACAGTTACATAGGCACTGTTGACCTTGTGAAAGCTTGGTCACCAAAGGGTCTCCGTGTTCCATGTCAGTTACCTGTGATGTTCCTCCTCACCACTACCTATTTTTTATACTTCTCTTTCTGATGCAGACAAAGTTATGATGTTTAGATTGTGGCTATGGTGGACTAGACAGGATTTAAATCTGGTAATACTCTTGATTTAAAGAATCCATTTTATAGGTAAGAAATTCTTTCGACTAAAATATACCATAATAGAGTGGTAGCATCCTGTATGACAGAAAGCAAAGCACACCTACCCTGGAAGATTAGGTTTCTAGCCTCTTATAGTTTATTTCAACAGTATCAGGGCATCATTGTTCTGTATTAGCAGTGGGTACTCATATAAGGCAATATTCTATTTAGGCTGTGTGACAATGAGCAAGATAAACAAGATATAGTGATATGACAAAATAGCAGATATTCATTTACTTGAACTAATGTATACTTCAAATACTTGTTTCCTGTTGTATGCTGAGATGCACTCAGCTGAGTGCATAACCTGGTGTTACTATTTAATGTGGAAGACCTCTCCTTTTTCTATCAAGCATGAGGGGAGGAAAAAAAACCCAAAACTACCTGCTGCAATTCATTTCAGCTAAGTTGAGGCATCGTTACAGCACGATATTTTGGGAAATGCTGTCAATTACAGATCAAACAAGCAGGAGGCAGGAGCAATCAATTCTTCCAAAACAATAACAACAAAAAGGTTTTGAGAAAAACAGGCTGACTGTGTTCTGTTCTCATTCTTATGCTGCATTTGGCATAAAAATAGGGAAATACAGCTGGTGGAAATTTTTTTTTTGGAGGAACACCTGGGAAATCCTTCTCTCGTTCATTATGTCCTTCCTGTTTCTTTGACTAAAACCCATACAAATGTTCCACAGCAGTCTTACAAACCAAAGTATACTTGTGTCTCATGAAAATGAATAATTTTTCATCTGTGCATGAAATGTATGGCACATAAATCATTTTGGCTTTTGAGTGGGGAGCCCCTTTGATTAAATAAGTAAAAATATCTTTGTAATAAAGACTGGCCATGGAAGACTTCCAATAACGGCAAATAAAATCATGCTCTGGAAGGTTAATTTCCTTAGATTTGACCTGTGACATGGAGCATGCCTAACTTCCTTTTTTGTTTTGGTTTGGTTAATACCAGCTTCAAATCTAAAATATTTTTGTGAGGATTATTACAAGTAAGTTTACAGGCCTTCTAATATCCATGTACTTATTCTAAGCACCCATTCCAGAAGTGTGGGTGATTTTTCAAAGATGAAACAAGTCTCCTCATTTAGAAGCAAAAGAGGCTTTTGTTAAGTGTTTAACTTCCATAAAATTAAGAAATCATGTTGAGAATGCTATCACTCATTTGCAAGAAAGCAGGGGGAAAACACTCAAGTTGTGTCTTACACACAGAAATACTTTAAGTTATATGAAACAGTAGTCTAGCTTGAAAATTGAATGCAAAAATGTCATTGTGCAATTTTCATGGTTTCTAGCCAATTAGCCATATTAAGTTAGATGATTTAGACTCCTGCTCTTTTATACATCAATGCTTAGAGCACTTGGTTGTGAAACCCTGATGAATCACACTAACCTTATTTAACCAGCTTCCCCTGTGAGGCTCCAATACGAGTTTTTTTGTTTATTGATTCTCCCTCATCTTGCCCCTGCCCTCCCATAGTAATTACCAGAACTCTGAGAGTTGAAAAAACAATGGCAAAGAAAACTTCCCAAAAGAAAAATGCTTATTTATCAACATGGGGTAACTTTTGAAGCATCTGTAAGGTTTTCAAAAATTAAAAATCTAATCCAGATTTTCAATTAGGACATGCAAGTGAGTGTGAATAATGGCCCACTATGCCATCGAATCTCAGCTACGTCCCTGCTTCTTAATGTCCCTGATATGATTACTTACCTCTGTAGCACAGGGATCGATAATAGGGAGGGTTGTAAAATAAGCTACAGTGGATTTGGTAGCATCTTACTCTTACTTGAAGAGCTGCAAATCTAGATGAAAACACTTACAATTGAAATTTGAAATCTCAGTGCATTTAATCCAGTAACAGCACAACGGGAACTTACTTCTTGGCTTTATTCCAGTAAGACATCTGATACACACTGGCTGACTGTTGTGCTTACAACTCCCCATTTCATCAAAGTCCTTATTACGTATCAAAAAGCAGTCAATAGTTTTTCTTCCTGAGAAAACTAAAAGCTGTATTAGAATTCCTTAAGTTTAAGGTAGTGCTGTAAGATGTCAAAGAACTGCATGTGTTATTATACCTATATTTTATTCTTTCTTCTATTTTTAGGTATGCTTGGACTATATTGTAATATGGCAACTGAAAACAGAAGTGAGATTCTCTCCAAGCTGAGTAACCAGTGAGACTGGCATTAGTTCAGTTCTTAGTGGGCCTCTAGTGCTTGTGTAAAATAATTTTTTGTAACTATGTATCTGTGATTGTATACGAGTCATGTGAGAAAGGAGTACTCTCCTTCCATCCTTTCTAACTGAAATTTAGCCTGCACTCATATTTACAAATTTGCAGCAGACTCAGTTTTATTCCAGAAAGCTCATTTGGTATAGAGCAGGAATTATTCCTGTTTGGCTTTATGTATTTTACAGTAAGCTTCCCTGCCCATGGCGGGGGGCTGGAACTAGATGATCTTTGAGGCCTCTAACAATGCAAAGTATTCTGTGATTCTATAAGCCCACATTGGTTCACTCTTTTTTGGGTGGTGTGGTGTTTTGGGTTTTTTCTAAATAATCTAGATTATAAACAAAACCTATCTCTTGGCCACCAGGACAGTGAGTTAAGTACTTCAACTTTCTCTCAACAAATGCATTACTTTGTTTGATTTAGAGACTTGAACCTGAAGTCATCTTGTATATACATAATGTCAAACTGTGTGAGGGGATATGTGTAACTTTCTATGTCTTTCTGTAGCTCTGTGAGAAGGACAGATAGTCGGAGCTATGTAGAAATATATTTTTTGTTTCTGTACCTAACAAATGAGGAAGCTTGTATAGTACAGATTCTAATGAGATGTCTCTCCAGACAATGTTAGCCATAAAAAGCACATAATGACTTCTATAGAATTTGTTTCTGTCATTCGAACTGTAGGCCTTAGGTTGAATGAATGAATAAGCTGGAATCTAATGAGAAATGTAAATGTCATTTTACTACCAAAACCACAACTGCAGTGATACCTCAAGGAAGATATAGCCAGACTTTAGCTTTCCACACACTGCTGGAAGGCTGGTTTCAATGAATGTCCCCCTGGAGATGGACCCCTCTCTCAGGAAGTCACATGCATGCTGCATTCGATCAGAAGACAAGCTAAAGACCTCTGCAGAGAGTACTTAGAGGGTTTTCTCCAAATCTACCCTCATTTACAGCTATTTAAAGACGGTTTATGAGATTATGGACACTAATGTACAACTTGTAAAAGTAACATGAACTTGCTGGCTGAGGCCATGAAGCTAATTGAAGTTAGCATCAGAAAATGATTGCCTTGTTATTTCCAGTAGCACTCAATACAGCAGGTGTGACACTTCTATTATAAAAATGTAGTTTTGCACAGTAAGGCTGTTTTGTTACACATATATATTTTAAAAACAGTATTTGATGTGGATTGCTGCCCGAGATTGGTAACAAGTTATTATTCTAATGTGTATGAGCAGTAGAATGAGATTTCTGATGCAGTGTCTGATGACTGGCTGGCTATCTATCCTTCCTGAATTTAGTCTGTACAGTGGTTGGTGGTTTCATGCTTATATAAGAGAAGGAAACAAATCCTGGAATAGCCAGTTCCAAATATCAGGCAGCTGTAGTACAGAGTTTTCTAGTTTGGCAGAGTAACAACAGCAATTTTGAATGGAGTATATGAAATCTGAATTCAGTGTATAGATTTATAATGCCTCCTCTTGATCTACGTGTCTGTCTGATCTCACATTTAATTTTGAAACCTCATCTAATAAGTATCTGTTTTCCATAGGGAAAGACCTTACATTGTGAATTTCCCATGGCAACTTTTTAAGGAGAGGGTAAATAAAGGGGAGGAGGAACAACAGCAGCACACAGCAGTGTCAGGCTGTGTATGTTTATTTCAGAGTAAAAGGTGTATGTATCTACTCAATGCACCTTCAATATCTATACAAAAACTGTTTCCCTACACACTAAGAAGTAAAAGGAATATTTCCAAGTGATTGCTACTTTGAAGTGATTAGAATGATCCAGGAATGGTGTTTGTATTTCTCTCTACCTCAGGAATTCACTTTATTACAGACTGTATGCTAAAATCAAAGAGAAGATTGTACTCTTTGCAGTATGAAATAAAGTCCTGTGGCTGACTTCATGTCTTTACTATCTAATATTTTCTTCTTTCCTGCTTTGAAGTGCTGGTGATTTTGAAATATACAGGAGCCTGCCTTGGAGGACTACAGCGACTGTTTTCACCTTACAGAAACTTACGGGTTTAAACATGAGAATATATTTGCAAAATGTTTTTAAAACAACATGTCAATGAGAACATTGTATTGATACAAATGCTGGTGTTTTGATTTTTTTTTAAACTGAGGCAACATTAATGAATGATAGAGACTGTAGGGAAACTAAAGGTGAATGGTGATGTAGCAAACAGTGATGTAGTTTCACAATTTAAGACTTGAACATATTGGACCACATTATGAAACAACAGCATTTTGTAATTTATTGTGCTAAAAGCTGTCTTTATCCTGATGAAAAACAACACATTGTCTTGCATCCCATAGACTCAAAAAGCAAACTAGGAAAGATATTGAATTTCCTATCAAGGAGCTATAATTTTCATGCTTTGTGGGATCCATGGTCATTTAGAATGTTCATCTTTGAGAAACTACATGAGACAGAAGTGGTTTTAACACTTTGCATGTAATTATTTTCCTTTACCTGCACCCCAGAGAGATGCATTTAAAGTTTTGTAAGAAGCCACTTCTATATAGGGATTCATAATAAACTGCATTTTCAGTAGTTATGACTTTCATTCTGAATGCCTATCTATAGGAGCTCTCCCATCTGAACTGATGATTAAAATATTCCATGCTTAGGAATAGTGTAGGAATTCAGTGTGGTCACTAATACTACAGTGGTTCCTAACAGAAGTAGTGATTTACTGTGTATTGTGTGCACGAGACACAGAGAAATCTTTCTGGTAGCATTCCTCATAATAGTTACCAAAACTGATGTTGAAGAGCAATCTTGATGCAGCTGAATGAAAGTGCTGTAAAACAACAGACTGCTGTTAACTTGCTTAGCTAAGTTTCTATGAGGTGTGGGTTTTTTCCTCAAGATGCAAAAAAAAAAAAAAGGCATTTAGAGGTTGGGGAAAAAAAAAACCCAGATGGTATGCATTTTATATTTTCTTAAGCCTTGGCACATAGTATACAGGTTTTCACACTTCTTGATTAGATAGCAGATATATTTACAACTTTGCAGTGATCCAAGTTGAGAGCTAAAACTGGTGAAGGATACACTGATGAGATGTAGCTGAAGAATGGGTGGAATGGAGGACAGCAGTTCAACAGGAGACTGCAGGCAGAAAGAAAGAGTTTCTTGCTGGAAGCACCCAAGAGGGTATCAAATACCTGACATTATCTGTTCAGGTTCAGCTCACCACGTTTGACCCATACTGATTTTAGTGATAATCAGATTTGTAAATTTACAGAAGAAAAAAAAAAAAAAAGCACCTGAAAGAGAAACCAAAGACAATGGAATGTGAAGTACAAAAATGTCTTTCTCAAAATGGCTACTCCTCCTTAAGTTGACCAGTTATCAGACATGTCACCTTGCAACACTGAACTACAACTTCAGCCTACATTGCATCATTGACTTGAGACTTCAGCCTGCTTTTGCTCATACTTCAGCCCAATACACAGGAGGCTTTTGATGTCCTGTAGCTCACTAGTCAGTTGTCAAATAGCTGGTGGGTCGTGATTCAGAACTACTGTGAACAAAGCACTGCTCAATAGTTTGAAACAAATAGGGCCTTCCCAAGAAGTGTTAGGAATGTAGGGCTTGCTCTGGCAAACTTGTAGATGGAAGAGCACTCCTGATCTTTATATGGAAAACAACACAAGAGAAAAAGGCCAGACTTCACTCACAACAGGCAACTATACTGCTGGACTTAAGAAGATCTCAGAAATTCTCCCAGAAACACTGGTGTTAGGACATGCACATTAAGAATTCTGTTCTTTGGCACACTCCATTCACCCTGGAAATGGTGAGCTAAGAAATAAGAAGAAATGACTCTGCAACTGTTTTGAGTCAACTTTGGAAGAAAAGGAAATCTAAGTCACTTGTGTTGTCGTGTGGCTGGAACTCTTGGCAAGTATATTTAACTATAAACAGCAAGTGAGCAATACCCAGATGCAGCAGGAAGGCTGCTGTATTTTTGTGAAGAGGTGGCCAAACTACTCCCGCTCTGTCACTTCTGACAGGTATTTATACTTTGGAAAATGACCAGAAGTTGAGTCCTTTCTCACACAGCCTAAGTAAGGAAATGAAGCAACATAAACGGAAATTAGTTTGTGGTTCTCAATGTAACCATGTATCCCAGAGCAAGATGCTGTTGTTACTACTGAGTATTCATCATTTCCTTATGATTGCATCTCATCATCTTTTCCAATTCCGTTGACTTTTAACAAACATTGCACTGAATTCTAAGTGACTTATAAAGTTAAAAATGATGATGCAAGAAGCTACAGACAAAAACAAAATAGGCAACAGACAGTGTGGGGCAGTGAAATACCCATGGCTCCACAGCTTCCTTGGCTATGTGTCGTGGTTTTACCCCGGCTGAGAGCTGAGATCCATGCAGCTGCCTGCTCTTTAAAGGAGAAGCGGGGTGGGGGGTGGGGGGCCGCGGCAGGGGTTGGTGGGGCAAGGGAAGGGAAAAGGAAGGGGCAAATAACAACCCCAAAACCAAGAAACTAAGAGCCCGTGGGTTGGGATAAGGATAGTTTACTAAAATAGCAGAAAGATAAAATATAACAATGCTAACAGGACTTTAGAGCAAAAAATATATGAAGCTGTTGATACACAATGCAGTTTCCCACCGAACCCACAGCTCAGGCCGTGCCATCCAGAGCCGTCCCGGAACCCGACCGTCCCCCAAAAACCACGCGTCCTGGAGCCACCCCTGCTCCTCCTCCCATCAGCCCCCCTTTATACTGAGCATGACGTAATTGGCATGGAATACTCTCTTTGGCCAGTTTGGGTCACCTGTCCTGGCTTCGTCCCCTCCTTTCTCACTAATAGGGAAATATGAAGAGCTGAATAAGTCCTTGACTGTCTGACAGCAACTAAAACCATCAGGGTGTTATCAGCACTGCTTTCATTTTAACTCTCAAACACAGCATTCCATCAGCTGCTACAAAAGAAGTTAACTCCATCCTGACCGAAACCAGGGCAATACGGTATAGTCCAGGAAATGGATGGTCACTCACACAAACATTACATGCTGTCACTGCCCTTACAAGTCCAGCACAACAGCAGGAGTAACAGGCCTCTCCATTGCTCATCACTCAGGACCAGCAAGTTCCAGGCCATCTTTAGATGTCCATCTTTGGGAATCCTTATGGGCAGCAAAGTTAACTTGTGCCTACCTACCAGATGCTGGCAAAAAAAGGAATTTTTTTTTCCCCATTATACTTTGTCAGACCAAAGTATATATACCCTCTGTTATATACTTGGTCAGAGCAAAGTATAGCCTATGTTACTGATTAACTTATTGATCATCTTTACTGCAGTACCTAAAAAACAACACAGAGAAGAGGTCTTTGGTGTAGTGGAACTGGAGCAGCACAGACTCAAATGCTTTTGGCTTTGTCTGCAGGTCAAAGGTCTGCATCGTGATGACAAGGATTAAAACATAATATATATATATAGGAAGCATTTACAAAGTCCACTTACAAAGACAGAAGAACTATCCACTTCTCCAAAAATAACGTAAACTATAAAATAAGTCTTAGACAAGGTGCATGTAGCTGTGTTCAGCAACTGAGAAAGTACCTTCAGTACCTTTTGTAAATGAAAATTGTATGATGCTGATTTATCTGACTTCCGTAGTATTAGTCTCCTGCTGCCTTGGCAGTAAGAACAGGTTATGGCTGTGGTTACACCCCATTATTCTAATAGTTTTGCACCTCCCAATGTCTTGCTGAAGGAGGTTTGCTGTCTTCCATAAAAAATAGTTTAATGTCTGTTCTTCCGTCTGTTTTCTCTCTCTTCTGGATGCTGTTTTGATTCCATGGAGATAAAAATTATTAAAGAAACAAAAAGATAAACATGAAAAAAAAATAATTTATGAACACAAGTAACACTGAAGTTCACTATTACCTGTCTGCTGACTTAATAGACATTACGGTATCTGTGCTGATACATGACTCTGAACACCCGTGGGAATATCCTGGAGATGTGTTTAGGTCAAGAATTATCTTCTGCAATTACAGACTCTTCTAAGGTACCTGAAAATCTTTAAGGAACCCTTAACTATATTTTATGAAAGACAGATGCTTGAACCTGTAAGCAGGTTGACCTCAAGTCTCTGGCTGACATTCAAAAACTTTATTGGTTTATTCTCTGGGATACATTTGTTTTATAGCAACCAAGCTGAACATAGCAAGAGATTTTCTAATGTCTTAAGTGTTCACGGTCTTAATTCTTAAAAAGAAACCACCAAAAATCTGGAAAATGTAATTAACATGGAGATTAGACTTACTTCAAGTTTCTACAGAGGTTGTTACAAACATTGAAGCAAAGAGCTTTACCAGTGGAAGCAGGCAAATTTGTGGTATTATGTCCCTTGACTTAAGCCAAGCCCCAAAATACACAGTCTGCCCAGCCCGATCCCTTTTAAAACACACAATTTTCATGTAATTTTGATAAACATGATGTTTAACATTTCACAGAGTGGGCAAACCAAACACCGAAATCCTGCCTATTTTGCAAGTCACTTCCATGTACTTCCCAGGAAACACACAAAACAGTACTATCACTATGTTTTACTCCACTGAGTAATTTATCTACATCACTTCTGCAGTCAAATATACCGTGGGTAGTATTTACTATGCCCTGATTTCCCATCAGAGCTACTGTAATGAAGCGATGCAAAGGGTTAATAAAAAGACCTTTCTGAAACCAACGGTAGTTACATGTAACAAGAGCCCTGAACAAACAACATATCCTTCTTGACTGTTAGCATACTAACAAGAAAGCTATGAATAAGGTCCTTTAGTTCAGCAGAAGAAAGGCCTCAAGGAGAAAACTTTGTAGGTCAGCAGAGCTTCGACAAGGATACTTTGTAGATAGAAGAGGAATTCTTGCTGTGAATGGATGCCCACATTGAAATCGGACCAACCACGAACTTTAATGAACTGAAGAGTGTGATGGGATGAAGCTGTGACCCTTGAGGAAGACAAGGATGAGAAAGATCGGCCCTCAACTCAAATTAGTTGAGACGAGGAAATACCATAAAAGGAGGAAAAGAGGTGGAAATCCCGATTCCCAGAATAGCTACTAATGTGTATTAGATTTCCCACAATTCTGTTGCATATGTGATGCTCGTATATAAACATGCTACACCTACAGCTTGGTGTGCCTTAGGCGTGATCCCCTAAACACCCAGCACTGCAATAAAAGATACCTGCTTAACAGTTACATTGGACCCCAACTGTTAAGTGAGTTACGATGACTCAGTAATCACAATTAATTATCACATTCCTGAACATGGTCCCCTTTTCCACTTGGAAGTGGTGACAGTGTAATACCCGAATATGAAAGAAACACTGGACGCTACCATTTCACACAGCTAGTCTCATCCGCGTCGCCTAGAACTAACGGCTCCTCCTGCTGTTCTCCCAGTAGCCCCCTCCCGGGCAGCGCTCAGGGCCGGGTGCGATGGGGCGCTGGGCTGCCTGGGCAAGTGGAGGTGTCCCGGCAAGTGGCAGAGGAGTTGGAACTAGAGCATCCCCGAGGAGCCTTCCAACCGCAATCATTCTGTGATTCCGCGCCCGTTATTTTTAAGGCAGGATGTTATTTACGCTACGCACCGGCAGGGCCGCGCTCCCGGCCATGGAGGCAGGGCCAGCTGCCAGGCCGGCGGAGGGGTAGGCAGGAGACGAAGCCGGAAGAGCGAGGAGAGAGCAGGCGTCTTCCCTCACCGCGGCCCGCCCTTCCCCCGGCTCCGGGGCGAGTCTGCGGGGGCGGGAACTGTTCCGGCGGGCCTCCAGACTGGCCCAGGCCATTTTGGCGGCAACACCGCGCGCCACCCACCCCTCAGCTGGGGCGGAAGGGACGCGGGGGAAAAGCGTAATGGCCCTCGCCTTTCGCATGACGCTTTGCGTCACTGCCATGCGACTGCCGCTTTCGGGCCAATAGGCAGCCGTGTCCGCCGGAAGGGGGCTGCGGAGTGCAGGGCCGGGCACGGCACGTGCGTGGAGCGCTAGGTAGCTGGAGATGCGTGCGGGGGGAGAGGAGAGGAGAGAAGAAGGGAAGGGAAGGGAGGGGAAGGGAGGGGAAGGGAAGGGAAGGGAAGGGAAGGGAAGGGAAGGGAAGGGAAGGGAAGGGAAGGGAAGGGAAGGGAAGGGAAGGGAAGGGAAGGGAAGGGAAGGGAAGCCGGCGGCGGAGGGGAGCGGCGGCGGCGGCGGCAGAGGGGGGGAGGTTTTCCGCGGACTACCCCTACCTTGCGCCTGCTCCCCGCGCCAGGCTGCGCGCCAGCGGTGTGCCGCGTCCTCTCGGGCGCTGGGGCTCCCTGTTGAGGGGGCTCCGGGGCCTCAGCCGCTCAGGTGCGGTGAAGCGTGGGCTTGCCTCACTCAGCCCCCGTGCTGCCCGGTCCCTGCGCGACATCTTCGGCCTCCGCACCGCCCGGCAAGGCACGGGCGGCCGCCGCTGGCAGGGGCTGAGCTCCGCCGAGCGCGCAAGCCGTGTTCTGGAAGGGCGGCGTTAGCGGGGAAGCCGCGGTGGTCCGGTAACGCTGCCTTCTGCTTCGCTTGCAGCGTTGCCGCGCCATGGAAGCCAGGGGCAAAATGAAGTTCGCGGGGAGAGGTGGAAAAGGACCGCACGGGAAAAGGAGATTTAAAAAACGCAATGGTAAGCGGGCAAAGGCTCCTTTGAAGGAGTCCCGTCGAAGTGGTTATTGTAGTGTGTGGGTGGCTTTAACCTAAATTTTTATCTTTGTACGTCAGGAAGTTACAGGGTTGGTGTACGAGTGAAGAGCAGTGGGTGTTGTCTGCATGTCCGTACAGTAATGCTTCTGACGGCGTGACCTATATGTTCCTCATAGAGGTGCTGGTGAATTATGGGCTGGATGAGGAGGCAGTAAAAAAGATTGAAAGCTGGCTGAACAGCTGGGCCCAGACATTGGTAATTGGTGGCGCAGGATCTAGCCCAAGGCCAGTAACTACCGGTATAGTTTGCAAGTCAGTACTGGGTGTAGTTGATGATCTAGATAATGTGCTGGAGCGTGCCCTCAGCAAGTTTGCACCAGAGGTTGTGCTGTCCCACAGAGGAACCTAAACAAGCGTGAAGAATGGGCTGAGTGAAGCCTCACAAAGTTGATCAAGGGTGAAATCCTCACTGAGAGATGGGATCAATTATAGTACATTCTGGGGGAACGTATTGGTATGTTTTGGGGGAAAGCAGCTTTACAGAAATTATCTGGGACTCCTGGTGATCACAGAGTTAAAAACAAGTCAGTAATGTGCCCTTTTTTGGAAAAACTGGCTAATATGATCCTGGGCTTCATTAGGAGGAGTGCTGCCAGCAGGTTGAGGAGGTGATCCTTGCCCACTTAGCACTGGTAAGGAGTGCTGTGTCTAGTTCTGGGCTCCCTGGCATAAGAGGTGTACCTACTGGAGAGAGACCAGTGAAGAACCATGAGCATAATGAAGCATCTGGAGCATTTCTGCTGTGGACAGTTCACCCTGGAGAAGAGAAAGCTTGAGAGGGATCTTGTCAGTGTCTACAGACACTTGAAGAAAGGGTGCAAAGAAGCAGCCAGAGTCTTCTCAGTGGTGCCCAGTGACATGACCAACGGCAGTGGGCACAATCACAAACAAAGGATTTGTTTGCACATCTGTACACACCTGTGCACGTGCCTCTTTACTCTGAGGGTGACCAAGCACAGATGTGTTGCCCAGGAAGATGGTGGAGTGGGGGTAGTCAGAAGCCACATAGCCCTGGGCACCCAGCTTTGGGTGGCCCTGTGTGAGCAGGAGGGTTGGACCAAATGGACTTCAGACGTCAGCTTCAGTCATTTTATGATTCTAACTTGCATTCAAAACTGTGCTGACTATATGATCAAATAACGTGGAAAAAATAAAGCCAAAATGTTTTAAATAGATTACTGCATTATAAGCCCTTCAGTTCTATTTGAGAGTCAAAACTATGATGTGTGAACTGCTGTGAGTTAGGATTGAGAAGTTAGCACTCAGTGTTTCAGTGTTAGCACTCTTCTGCTTAAAACAGATGGTGTCAAAACAGCTCTGACCATAAATGGTGAAGAGATGATTTGGGAATTGATGATTTTGATGTCAGAGGTGGCAAAGTTCTTAATTTAGAATAATCCTCTCTATACCTTAGCCATTATAGTGCTGTCCAGATAATAATGGCATGTAAGAATTATTGTGTAGTTTTATTATATATATTTATATATTTTAAAAATATGGTTACTGCAAAGTAATTTTTGTTACAGTAATAATTTGTTATTTTGAAGCAACATTAGCTCTAAGGTAACATTTTAATTACTATTTTGATGGCTAATAGTTTCAGGTCCACCAAAGAAACCTTTTAACAAAGTAGGTGAGGAGGGAAAGCCTAAATCCGATTCCAAGAAGCTTGTGAGAGGACCATTAAGACCTGTAAGAGCTAGTGTGAAACAATTCAAGAATAAACAGCCAACAGAAAAGTTTGCAAAGAAGAGGAAGTTCCAGAACAGTGAAGAAGGAGGTGAGCAGATTTTTAAGCCTGGATAACAATGGAAACTAGGTTTTGGGAATCTAACTGTTTATCTGGGTTGTCCTGTTCCCCTCCACCTTGTTACTGTTTTCCAAATTGGTGGTATGACTACCAAGTTTACTTCATGTTTAGTATTTGGTGTGGGAAAATTTGCTGAAACTGACTAACCTTGAGGCCAAAGGCATGAGAATGAACAGTTATGAATTACCTTGAAAGTGAAAAGTAAAGATACAGTAACAAATTTAAATACATGGTATTCCATCTTAAAGCTATGATTATTTTAATGGTAGTATTAAATGACTAGCTTGAGTCTTTGTTTTAACACAAATTTGGAAATTACTTTTTTAGAAATATAGTCCTCTGTTCTAAAATTACAGGCTATAAAGTTTGGAACACAAAAAAAATATGAAAAAAGGTTGATTATATTTTTTTTCTGTGGTCCAAACTATGTAGACACTTTCTTTTAAGAGAAACCATTGATGTCTCTGCCTTTGTTTTATGTTTATGCAGAGAGGCTAAATGAATGTCTGCTTTTATCACTGTTTTTACACAAGAGATTCTGAAGTCCTGCATAAAACCACTGGTTCGAAAGGCAACAGAGCGTGTTAAGTATTTTGCTGTTGCTTTTGTTGCGTGTTTGCAGAATGACTTCACATGACAGATGCATGAGGTGTCTGTAAATTTATTAACAGCACAACATTCATATTAAGGTGCTTTAAGAAAAATAACACAGAACTGCAAACCACACTTTAAATGTTCTTTTGAAGGAAAACTGAAAGCCTCTGTGTATTGCACAGTGATGCTGCTCTCAAAGCAAAGTGTTACTGTTTTTGCATGTCACTGTTGCTTTAGGAGAGTGATAGAAAAAGAAATGGACAGCAAGCTTTGTAAATAAAAGAAAAAAAAAAGGAAAAAACCCCATTTTTTTTGAGAGGTAAGACACTAAATACCAACAAATTGTGCTTTAGTGTCTGAAAATTTAAACCTTGGTCTTTAATGTTCTGTGTAGAGGTAACAGGTAGCATGACTCTTCTGTGAAACCATGTAATATGATGTTTTTTCTCAAGGTGCAAATAAAAATAAACCCAAATACTTAAAGTTTTTCTGTAACTAATTTGTGGTGTTTTCTATAAAGTTACCTTTACTGAGTTTGTTTTGTGGGATTTGGCTGAACAATAAGATAAAGCAAGTTAAAACGTTTCAATTGTTTTCCTTTCTCTGAGATTTCCAACATATATCTACACTTAGGGATCTTCATTTAAGAGAAGGAAAAGTTATGTATTAGTACAGGGTGAACTGAAAACACAAGTTACCTGGTGTAGTCTTAGGTTGCTGTGTGCATTTTGAGACAATTTTCAAGCTTTTAGGAGGGGTGCGATGTATCCTTTGACAGAGCTTTGAGGAAAAATAGAAGTGGAAATTGCTAGCCTAGCTTAGTTTCTAAATATTTACACTTTCATATTAGTTAGCTGTATAACTGCAGGCAAAGCTCCCAAGTTATTAGCAGTTCAAACAAAGGCTCTTCTTTTATTGATGTATTTTATTTTTATCTTCAGGGTCAGAGTCTAAGAAGCCTAAGTGGAATGACTTCAAAAAGAAAAGGAAGGAGTTAAAGCAAACCAGACAACTTAATGATAAAAGTAATTATGAAATAATTGTAAAATCAAAGCAAATATGGGAAAGTGTGAGAAGGTAATAATGCTGTTCTGTTATTGTTGCTTTTGTTCAGTAGGCTTTTAGTCGTAAGTTGCGAGAAGGCTAGACTGCCTTTCTCCTCTTGTAATTATATGAAACTGTATTTCAGTGCAGTTCTGTAGATAATTCAAGCACAGCGTGGTGACATACCCAAGGTGCTGGAAATCTCTGGATTGAGTTCATTTGTATGTTAGACTGAAATTTGTGATGAAATGCTTAAGGAGTTGTCTTAATTTTTTTCAATCCTAAAGCACAGTTTTTACTGATTCATCCTGATTTTGCAGTAGGATCACTGCATGAGTTTCATGTGGAGGTTTCTATACTCTCTCTAGGCAGATGTATTTCTAGAACTGGGGCCCCACATTGGAATGAGAAGTTAATTTTACCTGCTCTAAGTGTCTGTGCTTCGCATTTTTCACTGTAAGATGCTTAGAGATCTTTGGATCTCTGAACAACTCTGGCTACAGATGTGAATTTATGTTCTCTTTAATAATACTGTTACTCAGAAGATAATAAAATATGGAAATCTGGTTGGTTTCTAGGAACCAAATCTTGATTGTATGTATCTGCAGGTTTACTGAATGACAATGTAAATTCATATTAGTAGGAGCTGTTTTATACATTCTTGCTTCTAATTTCAAAGTGTATCATACTACAAAAAAAGCTGCTTCCACGGTTAAGGTTGTTTTACTTCTTTTTGGTTGTAGGAAGAAATGTGATAAGGAGAAGCGAGAAAAGCTAATGAATGAACTACAGAAGCTTCTTCATGGAAAAATTAAGAGTGTAAGAAAAAATAATGCCACTGTCCACAAATTCACAAAAGCTTCTTTAAGGAATGGTGAAGTAGAAACACGTTTTTAATAATATACCACTAACCTAGTCTTCCAGAAGCTACAGGGATATTATTTTTTAACTGTTAGTTGAAAAACAAACACACAAACAAGCCAAAAAACAAAACCAGTTGATAAGCTGCATTTGGCACCTGGATTTTTGGACAGTAGTAGTCCTGGGATGCATTGTCTATCCGTTGGCATTTGTAACAGCTGGAAATTATAAAGCTACCTATTTTGCCAAGCAGGTTTAGTCCAATGAAATTCTGCGTTAACTGAAGTTTTGAACTCCACTCAGAGTTTTGACTATTTACAATTGTTGCTTTGTGGTTTTTGTTTAGAAAAGTTAATGTCCTGATATTTAACTATATTCAACTGTCTACTGAATTCTTGAAATGTATAAATTTGCAGTGAAATACACGTTAGATTTTGAAAGCAATTCTTGGCATTCCATCCCAAAGCAGAGTTGTATTGTCACGCTCATTCTGAGCTTACAGTGAGAGAAAAGGAGATATCATTTCATGTTTCTCTTCTGGTATTGTAACCTTGATGCATGTCCTCAATTGTCAGCAACTGTAGGTGTTGTCTGTACTTGGTTTGGTAAGAGTACTTCTAGGGTGGCAAAAAAAGTTAGAACAATTTGTTATAAACAAGTAACTACTTTGTTAAATTGCACATGAAATAAAACTCTATCAGAGAGCAAATGCATTAAAATTTGGTGCATAATGTTGTTTGAACAGCCTGTGATAATAAAATATCTCTGTCCTGTAGCTGGCATTTGCACATGATTCAACTCGAGTGATCCAGTGCTTTATTCAGTATGGTAATGAGAAGCAAAGGCAAGAGATATTTGAAGAATTGAAAGGTACCTTCTTCCCATTTTAATTTTACCTGTATGCTTCTGAATTGTTCAGAGGCATTACAAGAAGACATATTATTTTCTCTTGAATATTTTTAGCTTACTGCTGAAATGGTGCATCATTCCTAGTGAGTTCATAAAACTTACTTAAATAATAGCATTTTGGTTTGTAAAGTTAATGTAGTACAAAATCCAACCAGCTGAATGTTTTTGGTTTTCTCCTTCTAGATAGCCTCATAGAGCTGAGCAAGTCAAAGTATTCCAGAAATATTGTGAAGAAGTTTCTTATGTATGGGTGAGTATGAAGTGAATTTGCCTGGCTGTGCTGTACTATTTCATTTCCAGTGTGACTGCTGCTTAGTCATAAACAAAAGAATAGATCTCTGGAACAATCTATGTAATAACAAAGAGATAGGACAGTGTCTGGTGTTGATAACAGCAGTTTACCTTTTGCAGAAAGTAAAGCTAAGACTGTACAGATAGGGGAAAACATGCAAAAAAAAAAGAAACTCAAATATATGCTCAAAGTTGATATTTGTCTTATACAAAAAAAAAACCCACCCATCCCCCCAAAAAAACCCTCCCAACCAACAAACCCACAAGGCTTTTAGACTTTTTTTCTGCTTAGTCTTTCAGGAAGACATCCTTTATTCTGTAGATTTTAATCACTGGTTTCTTTTCTTTCCATCAACACACTTTTATGATTTCTTCAGATTTCTGTCTGTCTTGCCATATTTTCATAAATGCCATAAGTTGCACCCAGATGCGTGTATCTTCCGGTGCTTCTGAAAATAAAACTCTTGATAGGTCAGCTTATCCGTAGCTTTAACTCTTGCGATCTCTCTTTGCCATGAAACAGGACAAAACCACAAGTTGCAGAAATAATAAAAAGTTTTAAAGGCCATGTGAAAAAAATGCTCCGTCATGCGGAGGCATCTGCTGTCGTGGAATACGCGTATAATGACAAAGCCATTTTAGAGCAGAGGAATATGCTGACAGAAGAACTGTATGGGAACACTTTCCAGGTTTATAAGGTAATGTTTCAATACATAATAGTCTAAGGAGTTTTAGCATTTATTGTGTTAGAAATACCTTACCTAACTTACCTACTGTTTCTTTCGATGTCAGCTGCCCAAATCTGGTTTAGTTTAGAATCATAGAATGCTTTGGGTTGGAAGGGACCGAAGATCAAAGATTATCTAGTTCCAACCTGCCAACGTGGGCTGGGACACCCTCCACTAGACCAGGTTGTCCAAAGACCCGTCCAGCCTGGCGTTAAACACTTGCAGGAATGGGGCTTCCACAGCCTCTCTAGGCAACCTTTTCCAGTGCGTTTCCACCCTCCTAGTAAAGAATTTCTTCCTAATGTCTACTCTAAACCTACTCTCTCAGCTTGAAATCATTTCCCCTTGTCCTATCACTGCACTCCCTGGTAAACAGCCCTTCTCCCACTTTCCTGTAGGCCCACTTTAAGTATTGGTAGGTCATAATTGGGTCTCTTCAGAGCCTTCTTTTCTTCAGGCTGAACAAGCTCAACTCTCACAGCCTGTCTTCAGAGGAGAGGTGCTCCAGCCCTCTGATGATCTTCGTGGCCCTCCTCTGGACCCGCCGCAACACCTCCATGTCTTTCCTTTACTTAGCATGTTTAAATGTTATGATTATTTGCACATTTCTATTGTAGGTAAATTGTTGTGGGATTTTTCAGTTTAAGCGATGTAAAATGTATTCTGCTCATGCATGAGCTCACTCTGTTCATCAAAGGCAGTCTAATATATCATATAGTTGCAGTTAACGTGTCATAGCGTCTAGTATGAAGTAGTAACCCTTGCTGAGATAAGATTTAGGCTTAATTCCCTGGTAATGCTGTGGGTGGTTTTTGTGTCAGAACTGCCTTGTGTCTTTTGAGAACTGTGTGCAGAATGTGTCCGTATGTATACATGGTGTTCCCTTTAGGCTTAATTTTTGGCTTTGTTTTATTTTCCCATGGAGACTACAGGACTTGTGTCCAAACTCCTGAAACCATTTAGATGTGTGGATCCCTACTAGGCACTGGAAACCTTTTAAATAAGTACAACCTCCTTTCTTTGAGCTTCTGTTTTTACTTCATTCTTTCTGACTTGAAAAGTTGGTTTCCATTACAGGCACAAATAAATTTTATTCGCTTTATTTATTTATTTAAAAATAAAAAAATACTTTATTTAAAACTAAAAAAAAAAATTTTTTTTAAATAAATTTACAATTATTAACTACCTTGGAGTGACTTTTGCAGCCTGGTGTGCAGCACAGCACACTTTTACCCACGAGTTGTGTCAGAATTGTATAATAAATTAACACTCATAGCTGTATTGCTGGTTTTTTTTCTGCACAGGTTTTTGTTTGGTTTAATAAGGCATTTTCCAGCACTAATAAGTATATGGTGTATATATTCATACTCTGCTGTTCCTGAACTGGAATCTCTCGGGCCCTGGTCAACTTATCAGTTCATTTGTTGCAGTGTCATGAGTTTGTTGCTGTGTCATGCATTTGTGACACATTTGTCACATCTGTCATGCAGGCTTTCAGCTTAGCTTGGGACTAACACAATGCCATTTTTATGTACTTTAGCTTTTATCTGACACTCTCATGAAGGACTAACTAATTGGCAAAACCCAGTTCAGATCACAGCTTCTGTTTACAAAGGATGAACATTCAATGTATAGAAACTTGAATATACAGTTTGACATACTCAAAAATAGCTAAGCTTTTTATTTTTAAAATTGTAAAAGCTATTGTATAAAGTTGTTGTTTGTAACAGTGTTATTGAATTTTCATTGGAGAAGAACTAAGGATTACAATTTTCTGTGAACTGAAATGCTTAACTAGGAACAGTCAAATGTCTGATGGTGCGTTTGTTTCAGACACCCATTGTCCCAACGCTGGATAAAGTGTTGCAAGGTCAGCCTGAAAAGAGAGAGGCCATCTTGGATGAAATGAAACAGATTCTTACGCCAATGGCACAAAAGTAAGGACAAAAATTAAAGGTGTGACAATCTAGCATGAACCAGTTTATTTCTGACATACAGATAGTGATACTGGTACCCTGATAAGCTGTAACATTGCTGTGTTGTGTAGTATCGTCTTGTCTAAAGTGTCTTAATGAATATCCTCACTTAATTTGAACTCCACTTATATAAACTCAAGTGTCCCTTGCCCCAGGCAAACAACTGGTAGAAATCCTGCAGTGTGATCTGCTTCCATAGTGCATTATTGGATAAGCTTCTGCAATGGTAATTAGGAGAAAGTATTTTGCTAAGTTTTACAATCTTCCCACATACTGTAGACACTAAACATCTAATCTAGAATGAGTACACACCACACTGCCTAACTTTTTAAATTACAAATGTAATATTGCTAGCTTGTCTTAGAACCATTATTTGTGGGGAATTTCTTGCTTATTTTCCTCTTCCCAAATACAGAGAGGCTGTGATAAAGCACTCACTGGTACATAAAGTATTTTTGGACTTTTTCACCTACGCTCTTCCAAAGCAAAGATCTGTAAGTATATTTTGTTTTGGGGTTTTGTCTTCTTTTGCCTTTAAGTGGAATGTTTCTAATCTGTCATTGAAGTGTTGTAACTAGAGAAAAACTTTTCACATCTGGCAATCCCAGATTGATGATTAAGGACTACTCTTCTACGGAGATTTACAGTCGCAGTGAACTTTCACACCAAAGCATAGTGTCTGTGATACTTGAATTAAAAATACCTAATGGTATGCTTTTTCATCATGCTAAATGCTTCTTAACAGCTGGAGAATAATTAAATCCAGGGACATTGCTTCCAGCAGTTTAGCTTTCCAGTGTGTAGTTTCTTAACCACCTCTGGCCATTGTCCAAAAAACTCGACCAAAATATAATTGAATTGGGCCCTTCTGTCACCAACCAAAACTTTTGTCTTCTGCCTCCTTCTGAACCAAGCATATGGCTTGTATTTCTATGTCTGTATATAATTACTGTTTTAGGCTTACTCCAGCCATTCTTGCTGAACCTATGCCTAAATACACCTGCGTGATATGACTCTATAAGCTGGTATCCTGCTTGACATCGCTTGTCATCAAGCTGTGTCCATCAGCCTCACCCTGCCTCTGCATTTCAGCACCATCTCACTCCAGGCCAGGTGGAGCCTTTTAGAATTCTCTTGCCTAGTTCGACTGGACTAGACTCCTGAAATCTTCTTTGTTACTCTTAACAAATCCAGAGCCAAGGGTAATATGCTTGACTATTCATGGCGTATTCTCAGTCCAGATCTTACCTAATTAAAGGTTCCTATGCATGGTTTCATGTACTGCTTTGTCACAGAATGCTTCTGGATTCACAGCCTATGTGAATCAGGGAAGTAAGGGCATATCTTTTCCTTCTTGCTTGTTCTTTTGTGCAGACATGGTATCATATGGATATTCTTTCCAGGGTTTGGAAACCCCTTTTAATAGATCCGTGCCTGCTGGTGCGTAAAGCTAGTGATGCCAGTTATGTTGTAACTGAGCAGTTTCTAAAGAAATGATAAAATGCTTGGAACCTTTGGGGAGTGCAAAACTAGGCACAGACATGGAGACAGATTTCTTTCACATCAAGCTTCCACCAGTGAGATGGTAACAGCAGTAGTAACTAGAAACCTGTGAGGGTTTGGTTTGGTTTTGTTGGGGTTTTTTTGGCTGATGGTGTTACTTGTCATATGACTTTAGAATCACATTCCTTTGATAAAAAGACTTACCTTTTGGTTGAATCTTGTATATCTGATGTATAACAACACCAGGTGCTTAAATGATTTCTAGTTCTTCGTATTTTCTGACTAATACCCTGTATGTGGAAATAAATTGCACAACCTTCAAAGATGTTCTTCCTAAATCCATGATTGCCTTTGTCTCCTCTAATTTTAGTCTGCGGTCTGAGCACTTTCCCTTGAATTGTCTACAGCGAAACAACTGTCAAGTTGCAGTACAGTTCTGATTTTGTAAGATGAATATGGTGAACAGTGCAGTTTTGGAGGGGAAAAGTTCTAAGTCATTTACTGTCCTTTGGGCTCCATTTGAGGCCATTTTTCAGAGGTTGAGGCAATGACAATAGCTCTGTAGAGCCAGTGATCTCTTTGTAGTGCTGTGGATAAACATGAAATCCTTTCATGTCCTCATCCACCTGCCATGAGATTTCTCAGGCTTATTCTTTCACCTTTTTAGCTTACCACCTTTTCTTCCCCAGGAAATGATAGAAGCTATCAGAGAGGCTGTGATCTACCTAGCACACACTCATGATGGAGCCCGAGTAGCGATGCACTGCTTATGGCATGGCACTCCCAAGGTATTGTTTGGTTTCAGTCTACCTGGTCATCTTTAATAACTGCCTAGTCTGAGACTGTGAGTGTGATGTCTCATGTGGGTCCTTCCGCCAGCGCATACTGTGATGCAGTTAAGTATTTGAGTTCAGGGTTACTGATCGGCAAATAGAAGCAGTAGCTTTTCATGAATCAGAGGCTTTTTATTAGAGCTTACAATGGACCTATGTACTTTTATTTTTAACAGAGTTCTTGTGAGATTATACATAAAGTTTTTCCACTTTCACATTATTGGCCATTCATTCATATTGTATATTTCTTCAAGCAGGTTTAATTGGCAGTAGGGAGAGGATAGTGAAGAAGCATAATGCAGAACAATGGCTTGGCTTTGGCATGCTAAGACTTGGAAAATATTATAGGATCTGTATTTTATTTTTTTCTGCTGATACAGTATCCTGAAATAGTTTTTATATGTGCCATCATCTCTTTGGAAATCCTGTAATGCCTCCTATCTTTATGTATTACAAAAAAAACCCCCAAAAGCTACTTGTGAAAATAGTCTGCTTATTAGAGTGCAGAAAAAGATGAAGTTTCTAGGATCTAGGTGTAGTGATGAGCCTGTAGAAGACCTAAGCAATGACTGCAATACCCACAAGTATAAGCACTGAGGAAATTTTAGGCTGGAAGATCTTGCTGGTAAAAGGGTTTGAAACAGGCTAGAGTCCTTGCTATTATATAAGGTTTAGGTCCTGTTGAAAGTATTTCCTTCCTAATAAAGAGCTGAAGTGCAGTATTCTGTAAGTCATGAACAAGATACAGGTGAACTTATGTGGTGGTTTGAGTCTTTTGTGGGGTTGGTGCACGGGACTTGCAAATATATCACAGAACCTCCCTGGGAGTGCGTCTTTCACAGTTCAGGGTTAACTCTTCATGCTGTTTTTAGGTGTTGACTAATCTTATGAATATAAGACATGGGTGAATTGCGAATGAGAGGTTATGTTTTTGAAGGTGCGTGTAACAATTTTGTTGTTCAGAATCACTGGCATCACAGCTTTATTTGAGTTTCTTGTTTCGTTCTGAATAGGACAGAAAAGTCATTGTGAAAACTATGAAGACTTACGTTGAAAAAATGGCAACGGTGAGTGTTCATTAGCCATTTATTTCATAGCAGTCTCAAGTGACTTGATGAGGCTAATTTGAATATGCTTTGGTACTGAAAACTATTATATCTTAATAAAACTAAGTTTAAAATAGTGGTGATGTGTTAGATAATAGGAAATATGTTGAACTTTATGGAATATGTAGAGACATACTGAGAAGCTTCATTGCAGGCAGTATATGTAGTAGAATCCTCCTTTAAAATAGCTGAATGAATGATGTCCTAAACTTTTTGTTCTGCTGCTTGTTTTTTTTTTTTTTTTGGCCCAACTTTACATTACATCTTCATACAGCTCATTGGTTAATTCTTCTCATTTGGGAGTAAAATATGCGTTACAGAAGAGGAAAAAAGGTTAAGATGTGTTGGGGATGCCACTGGAAAGCCCATTTGAATGTATATATTTCTTATAAGATGCTAAATAACTTTATAGGTCAGGAAGATTCAAAAGTGATTAATACTGAAGGCGTACAGTGGAAGAAGTCTGTGTTTATTTTTTTGCCCAAGAGACATGTACATTTGGAGACTGTACCACCAGTAGAGTAACAGTTGAAAGGAGAATTCACAGTGCTGGACAAATCTGTAACTGTGAAGAAAAGCTCTGAAATTCTTCCCTTAGTGGTTGCTGTATTCTCTTTGCTAATAGTTGGTGTGGTCTCAGTGAGCTCCAAATGTTTTTGATGACAAAACCCTGATGTGCATCCCATATATATATATACATGTGTGTGTATATATGGTACTACTGTACTATAAAATATAAATACAGAAACAGAAAATTTTAAAGGACAAGATTAAGATAACCAGTAGTTGTTTTTTATATATTTCTTAATGGTACAAAAAACATTTTTCTTCCTGCACCATGATGGATTGTCTTGTGTATCCTGCTTCAAAGGTCACTGGTCCCAGTAATGTTTTGTCTTCATGATTTTCTAGTACCAGAATAAATGGATTACTTGTTACATTTTATAAAATATCCATTATATGGAAATCTCAGACATTAGGTAGTTAAGAGCTAAAACAGTACTGGAGCACTGACTAACTGGCTTCACTTTGACACAGAGTCTGATTGGGAATTGGGTAGCGCCCTTCTGGGTATGGTAGAGGCTTGCTCTACAGCAGTGTATTAGAGACTGTGTGTCTCATTGCAGAGACATGATCTCCAAAGATAAGAAATGTGATCTATCTCAGTTTTAAGCAAATCCTGTGATTTCAAAGAAGTAAGGTAAATCCTGTGATTTCAAATGATCATTAAACAATAGGATTACGTTAATAGGTTGGATGTGTTAAAGCAGCATATCAACTTAGAATGGCAGATCAACTTTATCTTTGTTTTAATATCATGCTTCTCTTAACAAGCCTTGCTCTTGGAGAGAGAGCAAGCCTAAATGTTGGGCTTCTCATCCTGTGACAATAGACAGAATTTTCTTCTGGTTCATGTTGGGTCATGTTTCAGACAAACTTTCAGAAACCATAAATCGTAGGGGTTGGAAGGGACCTCGAGAGATCATCGGATCCAACCTCCCTGCCAAAGCAGCTCCCTAACTCATATTGCAAAGATAGGCGTCCAGACGTCTCTTGAATATCTCCAGAGAAGGAGACTCCACCACCTGTTTAAGTCAATTAGTATATTCATAAATCTTGACTGCATGTGTTTTCTGATGTCTCATCTCTGAAGGGTGAATTTTCTCATCTGGTCTTGCTGGCAGCATTTGATTGCATCGATGACACTAAACTTGTGAAACAGTTGATTATATCTGTAAGTAATTGAATTTTTTTTCCTTATGCAGTATACAAAAGAGTGTCAGTGTATAGGAGGGTAAGAGTAGGAATCAATCTAATTTTTCAAACCACTAATTTCTTTCCACTTTTTCTGTCTCATTATATTTGTGTGTCATTAATACTTTTAATTTACTTTTCATAGAAGACCTCAGCATTTTTGTAAGTTCTATTTAGATATTTATTTAAATTAGTTTTTAAGCCAGTTCCATTGCTTACTGAAAATTACCCTTTTTACACGTGTTCACCCTGGCTATGCATGACTGAAATATCTTTAAATCAATGTCTTTGTTATAGAGACTTGTGCTCTGGTAGCAGTTCAGAAGATTAAATGTGTGGAAAACCTTACCCATTTTAACAGTAAATCTAAGATGTCAAGAGTGTCTGTGCCTAGAGTGTCCTTATTGTGTGAATTTATGGTAAAAAAGGGTGTTTAGCTCTTTTATTTTGCAGAAGTAGCATCTCAGAAAGTGATACCTCATGATAAAGTAAACTTTCAGGAACTTTGGAACAGGCCTGAATATATAGTATACCATGATGTCATACAAGAAACAGTACTTGGAGACTTTTGGCTGGGTGCTGAAACTGTTAACTCATGTTAATTCCCAAAAGTTACATTTTTACTTAATATATTGATAATTAAATGATAACTAACATTCTGAATAAAATCATGTTAATTTTTTTTTCTCACTTCCAAAGTGCATACAGATAGATGACTGAAACATGAGAGCACTCAGCTGCTTTCCTTCACCTACATGCAGTTGCAAGAATTACCAGTAGGATGTTATAATCTAGTTTGCTTCTGCTAACTTTCGGGATGTCCCATTTCCACACCTTCCTTCCAAAAACTATCTAATAGGTTTTCGTGAAGTGTTTACATTTAAAATTTGCATGTAAACATAATGACCTTTGAGATGATTTAATCTGTAAATTACTCTGAAGTTATACTTTCACACTGATAAGAGACTTTATAGTGCACAGGTAATTTTCATGCAAGCAGGATAAGTAACATTGATTTACAGGATGTAATGTGCATAGAGTAGAGCTCAGGCTACAGCTTTTATGACTGAGGGGATGAGGTGCATTGGCAGGGAGATAGAAGATGAGGCACTGTGGAGGAGGAATATGGACAGGAGAGGTTTGTGATGAGCCTTGCTTTAAAAAATATGAGCAATTCTTCCATCGAGAAACTTTGTATATGGGGGAATGGGGTTTTTTGTACTGTAGTGTGGACACTTGGCCCTAAATCCATGCCTTTCTGGGTGTGGAGAGATAAAAGCATGCCAGTATGGAGATGGCTTTTGTTTGTGGGTTATATTAGGTGCAACCGCTGCTGGGTTTTGTTTACAGAGTCTGGTATACAGTGTAACAATTTGTGTGCAAGTTCCCAGCAATAAGACCTGACAGATCAGACCTGTCAGGGTACCAGATCATTGAGGTGTTCCTGTACCATGTTACAAGCACTTTACTTTCTGGAGGATTTATTAGTTCAGATACTGTGTTTGGCTTTAACTGAGCTGAGCTTCCAAGGCGTTGTTTAATGCCATTTAATTCCTGAATTGGTGGGTTTTCACCATCTGAGACCAAAGGTAATGGAGTGTTTACTGTTAGGTCGTCCTAGCGAATCAATTTGAGCAGAAGAAGAAAGGCCATCACACATAAGAGAATTGACCCATCTGGGTTTATATGAGGTCAGGAACAGGTGACGAAAATGAAAACCAAACCCAACCAGATAAGATCAAACCCAACTAGGGTTGAAAGCTAGTAACAAAGGGTGAGGTGGAAGCATGTAGAAACCAACATTGAACCGTGCTCTATAATCCAACCCTTAAAATTCCCTTGAAGAGTGAAGAGTCTCTTCTAAGATACCATATACATATACCAATTATCATTCTGCCCATACTAAAATATGTCTGAAGGAATGTAAGGAAAATAAAGATTTGGGAGGGGCAGATAAAGTGGTGTTTGGGCAGGTCTTAAGGTTGGGGGTTTTGTTTTGGGTTGGTTTGAGTGGTTTTTTGATAGTATTATGAAATTGATTACTTATGTAGATAGGCAGAATGGGTGGAGATTTTTAGGTAAGGGATGCTTTTAAGCTTTTTATGTCCTTCAAGGAAAGTCTTTCCTTATCTGTCAGTTCCACAGTCTTAACCCAGAACCAACAAATGCATGGTGCTTTAAAACTTCATGTGATTGGAAAGGTACATTGTGAGCTTAGCACATCTTGGGATTCTGACAGATTTTAGTGGGAAATACCTTTCTTCAATGAGGACTCCATACAGGCAGTGCTAGGGACACATTATCAACAAGAGCCTGTATCTAGAATTTCATCTGGTACTTTCGCACAGTTCTGATACTGAAAGTGACAAATTACTAATTTGCCAGAATCATAGAATCAGTAGGGGAAATACACTTTTGGATTATTTAAAGAAAAATGTGTCTATTATTTTTTTGTGTGAAATGTTACAGTTTGCATATCAATGCATTTCTTTCTCAGCTGTGATAGTGCACAAGTGTATGAGGTGCCCACTCTATAGCTTACAGAATCATTGCTCCCAGCTCAAAAAACCTGGAGGTAGTACTCCTAATAGAAGTCAGCATTATTCTGTTTTCAAAACTTTATTTTTTTTTCTTGGTGAGTGTTCTGCCATCAGTTTAAGATGGACTTTGCCTTCCATGGACACTTGTTGCTGTCTAGGTACTTACGTACACTCCCTTGAAAGTCACTATGTCATCAGTAATTACTCTTAGGTGATGCAGCAGGTGATCCTTTGTATGTCTGGTCGTCTGAGGTTATGACTTACTGCAGTTGTATTTATACACCAGAATACGTGTTGTTCTTTGTACTTGCATGTATTGGTGAAAACAAATCCAGTCCTTTTGTAGTATTTTCTAACTGGTGACATCAGTGCATCTGATGAACACATTTTGAACCTTATGTATTTTTTTCCTCACACTTCTCCAAACTTTTCCTCTGAATAGAGGGATTTCTTTCTTTAATTCCACAAGCAGACGTTAATCTTAGTGATAGTATGTGTTTTTTCTTTACTAACCTTCGCATTTGAAAGGTAATCAGTAGTTACCAATGGCTCAAAAGTACTATTTCATTAACTTTTTTGCTGTTTTTTAATTTTTGCAGGAAATAAATGCTTCTTTGCCCAACATAATAAACAACAAATATGGAAAAAAGGTCTTGTTGTACTTGCTAAGTCCTAGAGACCCTGCACATTTTGTTCCAGAAATCATTACGCTTCTGCAGCAAGGAGATGGAAATGCCAATAGGTAACTTAGATACGACAGTTGTTTTTCCTGAGTCCAGAGGATTTCATGCAGCTTTCTGACATGATTAAATTCAACTTTTCTTCATAAAATATCTAAGTAGTGTAAATACATAAGTGTTACTAAATATGTTAATCTCTAGTTCTTTTTCTGCATTTTTGGTTTAACGTTCATATAATGTTTGGTGGCCAGTGACTTACTGGTGATCAGCAGTTAAATTGCATTTGTAAATGGCAAAAAATACTATGTGTTCTTAATTTAAACTCGTATTTTAAATCTGGCATAATAGAAAAATTGCAATATCCATTATTAGTGTTGCATAAAAATATATCTCTAAATTTATAAATGTTAATTGTAATTCACTCTTTGGTATTCACATTGCATGTCAGATTTATGAAGAAGGATCGATTCTAGATTATTAGACATACATCTCAGTAGTCAAGATAACAAAATTAATAAAAATACACACATTGAATTACCATTGTTAAGGAAAAAACTCAGGTTTACTGGCAGTCAGCTTTAAACACTTTCTCCCTCTGTGGGTCTTAAAACATGTATGTAGTGTGTGTTTAATTATATGTAAAGCAGAGGGAAGAGTAGTGCTTTGTTTTGATCTTCAGTAATTTACAGCTGTCTCAAGTAGCATATATGTTTTGAATTTCTTGTTGCTTGATGTGCCTTGAGAGCAAGTCTTGTACAGTAATGTTCTGACTCCTTAATCAGTAAGAAGAATACTGATGTGCGCCGCAGTGAACTCCTGGAAGCCATTTCCTCACCTTTGCTAGAATATTTGCAGGAACATATGCAAGAAGTAGTGATAGACAAGGCTGCCTTTGTCTTGGTTGCTGACATCTTAAGAACAGCTCATGGTGACATCCAGCCAGTACTAGATGCAATTGCAGACTTAGCGGCTGAAGAGCTGGTTCCAGGTGGCCGTGATGAGCAGGTAATGTAGCAGAGGACAAAGTTTTGATAGCTTGCAGAGCATTTGCTTATTTTATATTACTAAAGTGAAGTCTGCTCACTTTTTCCTTTATATAAGGTGTCATCGCATTGCCCTGATAGTACTCAGATATAAGACATAGTGTCTGTTTTGTGACATTTTCCTTCCATAATTTATTACTATTGCATCTGAGGTGGTGAAGGCTTGAGCCAGCATTTTCTCTGAGTTGTAGGGCAAAGTACTTGATGGTCTTGGATCTTCAGAACTGCTTTAAACACTTTGTGGGAAGGTAGCAGTCTCGCTCTTAATGTTACTATTACGCAGTTAGTAAAATTTTGTAGTACATTTGACACTTTACACAGAGAATGATAAGGTCTCTTAGCTTTCAGGTATGTGTATCTCTATGCAAGGAAAGAGATTAGATAATAGCTGTTCATCTTTAGAGTAATAGTTGATTGTCTTTCTACAGTATGACCTCTTCACACTGTGCTACTCCCCTGCTTTGTTAAGCCCAGTCATATATCACAGACTTGAAGAATCATACAATGCTTTGGGTTTGAAGGGACCTCAAAGATTACCTCGGTTCCAACCCCCCAGCCATGGGCAGGGACACCCTCCATTAAACCAAGTTGCCCAAAGCCCCATCCAACCTGGCCTTGAACATTGCCAGGGAGGGGGCAGCCACAGCTTCTTTGGGCAGCCTGTTCCAGTGCCTCACCAGCCTCATCATAAAAAATTTTGTCCTAATATCTACTAAATCTACCCTCTTTTAGTTTAAGCCCATTACCCTTTCCTTGTCTATCACTGGGATATATATCACATTGTATGTGTCTGTAGACTAGAAAACAAAAAATGCTGCATTCGCTATATTCAGTATGTTCTCCAGGTTTTCACAGTTCTGTTGAATTTGCTGTATTTCCTCTTAAGATATGCATTTGACAGTTTTATATGAACTGCTGATGTTTTCTATGATTTTCTGAGTGTTAAAACATCATTATTAAATAATTTTGGTTTTTCCCTTAAAGTTTCACATTGCAGAACACCCAGCAGGCCATCTAGTTTTGAAATGGTTAATAGAGCAAGATGAAAAAATGAGAGAGAGCGGAAGAGAAGGTATGTTGGGAATTCAGCTTTGATTGGTCATATTGTGATTTCAGAGTAATCAGTTACATGACCTGAAATAAGATTGCTACATTTAGTTCTTTGAATATATTAATATATGGGAAATTTAACAGAGCCTCTAAGGCTAATCCTTCAGTTTTTGCTGTTATGAGTTGTTACATGAACAGAATGACAAAGATGCATTTACGTTTTCTGCAAAGCAAGTACAGGTCTGGTTTTGTGTTTATTTTTCACAGAATCACTGGGTTGGAAAAGACTTTTGAGATCATTGAGTCCAGTACCTGTCCTTTACTAAACCATATTCCTGAGCACCTTGTCCATCCATCTTTTAAATACATCCAAGGATGGTGACTCAACCCCCTCCCTGGGCAGCCTGTTCCAGTGCCCGATAACCCTTTTGGTGAAGGACTCTTTCCTAATGCCTAATCTGAACCTGCCCTGGCACAGCTTGAAACCATTCCCCCTCGTCCTACCACCTGAGTTTTTTTCTCAGAGGTTTACTGTGTATTTGGGACAGGGTTAATATCTGTGCTTGAAGTATCTTGATAGCTTTGCAAAGTTATACAGCAATTTAAAGGATAATAAGAGGAAAAGTAAAGACTTTATAACAGAAAGACTCCTTTCATTAATGCTTGTGAGACAAACTGCAGTCTTTTACTGTGTTCAATAGTGCTGCCAGGTTAATACTTCGTAATTGTTACTGCAATAGTTCCTGCACAAAATAGGACGTCTTTGCTGTTTTGTATCATAGAAGGCAGAGCTTGGACACAGCTGATCTCATCTTAATATAGCTTTTAAATTTACTGCATTACATAACTGTAAAATCTTGTGAGAATTACCAAACCCTAATAGAGATTACTTTTTTCCATACAAAACCCTCAAAATATGAAAGGTTGGGGGGGGGAATGGCATACTATAATCTGGAGATAACTTCTCTGTGTGTAGGGGGCTTTTTTCTTTTTAGAATTATCAGACCTTGTTAAATGCATTTTTTTCTTTTTACTACATTCCAGGTGCCTACTCGTTCCTTTAAAAATAAAAGTTAGTTGGCTTTTATTAAATGTTTCCAAAGAGAGGCTGTTTTGCTACTTTCCCAGTGGATGATTAAAAATGTGCAAAGGGGAAGTTTTATGTAAGTCTTTCAGAGGCTAGCTTAACTGAGGTGATTATAACTACTTCGATTTATTTCTGCTGACATTGCACAATTCCCATTTTAAACACAATCTCTTCCCTTTGATTTCTTTGTTTTCTTCCAAAGAGTGTACTAGTCAGAATAATTGCTTTGAGATTGCGGAATCAGTATTAAAAAACTACCAAATTGTTACTGTGTAGGGAACAAGTAGAGTAAAAACTGATTTGCACTTCAGATGAATTTTTATCTAAAGTTACAGTGAAAAATAGCCTCAGTATTTGCTTGGTACTTGGAATTTGTGGTAGTCTAACATCTTAAATTTTCATTGCATTGAAGAGTCAGTTATTTTGTGAGAGCAAAACTTGGAGAATATTCAGAAGCTAAACATATTTGATGGAATCACAACTGCAGACAAGTTGTAACAAGCATCTTTTTATAAGGATAGTCTAATTTTTTTTTCTTCTCCTTACCCTTTTTCCATATTTTACAGTTTGCTTTGGAAGAACATTGGTGGAACGTGTTGGTATTGAGAATATGAAGACTTGGGCAGAAGTAAATCGAGGTGCCATTATTCTTTGTTGGTATGTCACATGTCTATTTCTGATTGGGTTTCAGTGTTTGTGTCTTAAACAGCTAAGAAAATATTGGTTGAAATTTCTACTGGCAAAATGCCATTTTTCACACAGTATGTTCTGTCATTCATGCCATTGGGAAGTCTGTGATAGAGTAGGGTATTGGAAGAATTTGAAACAGTTTCCATAGATTGTTCCTTGAGCTCAGGCTTTTGCGGTTACTAGGAAGTAGCTCAACATGGGAAAAGCTTAAGATTGAACATAAAATTTATTTTTTACATAGTGCTTGCCATGTCTTGCTTTAACAGTAGAATGTTCTTAAAGGAGCACTCCACAAATAGCTACATTAAAATATTTAACTGAAATACCTGTGACAGGCTGGCTGTAGCATACAAGAATCCAGATTTTTTTTTATGATTATTTTTTTCACTTACGGCTTTGTGTTGATTTCTTAATTGTGGAGCATGAGTATGTCTCATACTGAAATAGAAAAATAGAATAGTCCATAGAAAAGAACAGACCATGCAAAGGCTTATGGTGAGATATCTGACTCAGAACTTCAAAGCAGTAAACTGTGCAACTAGTGAGATCAAAAAGACCCTACAGTAATCAGACTAACATTTTGTTTTGTCAAATGTGAACAGCTGTACTAAACGTTGTTTTTCACTTCATAATACTTGTCAGTTTCAGGTCACAGAAACCCAAGTGTCTATCTTTACCCTGAAATGTGCTGTCTGTTTTCTAAAACTGCTGGTCAGCACTGCGCTGTTGGCTTGCAGTGAGCCAAAAGCAGTAAATAATTCAGACTGACTTAATAATTTTGAAAAATAAAACCTTCTTCCCTTTTTTTCTGCTCCACTTGTCACTCCTAAAGTTACATTAGATTCCTTGCTGTTTGCTTTCCATCACTGCTCTTCATGACTTTAGAGTGAGGCTACTTTGACATTCATGGCCTTTTGCAAGGTGAATCAAAATCTGTTTTCAGTAATAAGAATTTATTTACTTAATCTGAGTTTAATTCTTAACTTTAATCAATTCATAACCATTCAGAGTACTAGTAGAATAGTTGTAATACAGATACAAAACAGGTTTATGGAACATCAAAATAGTCACATGGATCTGGCTGTTAAGATTGCTAAATGCTAACTGCTAAAATGATAACATTTGATAACACTTTTTCTTTGCCTCTCATAACAGGCCTTTAAAATTCAATGAATGATTCAAATGCCTTTCAGTTATGTGATCCTGCACACAGATGTGCAGCAGAGGTTTGTTGTTAAGGCAAGTTCACTGACAGTGTATTAGTGCTTGGGCTTTTTTACCTTAATGAGGCTGAGAAGATTCATTTCACATGCGGTGTTGCTAACTTATATACTGTGCTATTTTGAATATCCAGATAAATTTGCAAAGTAAATTAGTGGAAGTTTTTCCATGTATAACACTTTAGGCTGTCACTCACTACAGTCTCTTAATACATTCTGAAGACTCATAGAAAAAACAGGAAACCAGTAATTGCTTATTAGCAAAATGCAGCACAGTAGCAGTGTGGAATGTCAGTCTTTCCTTTGCTATTACTCATTGTACTATAAGGTGGAGCTTTGACAACTGTGCTTTATTACCAAGCAGAGGAGTTTATCTCCCAGACTGTGATTTATTTATTTTTTTTTTCCCCCCAAAACTGAAACTCACCTAACGGGAAAGACAGAGAAGTATGGTGGAGGAATGTTTATTTGTTTCCTAGAATTTTATCTTGAGGGTTGGTTTTTTTTAAATTAAATTTGAATTCTTTGTAGCTTGAACATCTCTTCATGACATCTTTAGACATGATGCTCTTTTGTTTAGGCAGCTGAGAACATGCAAACAATTTTGTTGCTTTTGTTCCATTTTATGTGACACCTACTTGCTTTAGTAGTTAGTCTCATCTTTGTTCAACATGAAGCCATGGAGTTCTCTAAACCATACAGCAATGATACATTAAATCTGGTCTGGTATAGATAATAGCTGCGGCTTTGGTTTGAGTTTTAAAAATCTTTATTATCAAGAGAATATTCAGATACTTCCTTTGCAATAAAGGAGCTCACATCCCTTAGACCGAGCTAAGACACTAACAGTTCTCATGCAATGTAAGATGGATTTTTGTTTTGCTGTTGGCTTGTGGAAGCCATTTGTCACTTGCATGCAGATCTGAAACTCAGAGTTACCCTGTTGTCAGTCTTTTGGGAGATTTTTGACTATCCAGTCATTTAAGCTTATTCACTAATTATGAGCAGTTCATTGCATGTGCTTGGTTAATTGGATGTTACCCTCTGGACCTTATCCTTTCTTTGCCCTACTTGTTCTTAATTTGTTTTTTATAAAAAAGGTCTGCAGCCTGATTGTGATCTAGTACAAGTGTGAAGAGTCCTAAGGTAATGAGAGGGCTCTTTGCAGACATTACAATCCAGCTTAGCGTAAATCAAGTGTTTCAAGTACTTGAATGTCGTGGATGCCGGTCTGTTTACATCTGCCCTCTCAGTCTTTATGAGTTTGTCAGTGATGTGTTATCTAGAAAAGCTGATTTGTTTTCCAGAAGTGGTGTTTTACAAAGATCAGAGCTGGTAAGGCTCTGCAGTCCTGTGCTAAAAGAATAGTAGTGAGAGTACTTGATGTGTGTTAGATGTACTTCACTGCATCCAGTTTTAGGACACCCATTACCAGAAAGGTATCAACAAGTGGAGTGAGTTTAGTGGAGGGTCACCATCATAGTTGAGGGCGGGATCCCTTTAGCCTGGAAGGAGAGGTTGAGGGACTAGGACTGGTTCAGCTGGGAGAAAGGATGGATTTGGGGCATTCAGCAGCATTCCCAGTAGTGGAGGGTATGGAGGAGAGCTTGAGCTCTTCACAAGAGTGCTTGTGAAGAGGGTGAGAAGCAACAGAGTGAGAGGGTGAAAGGCAGTGGCACAAGCTGAAACAAGGAGGATCTGAAACAAGCTGAAATGTGTGAAGCTCAGGATGGAGGCAAGGAGAAGCCTCTTTACTGTGAGAAATTATGGAAACTGCATCAGTCTATTTCATCTTGTTTTGGTTGTGTTCTCAGTTGGTGTTTCTTGCTTCCTAAAACAGTCATACATCTTTTTCTAATATGCGGTGGTAGAATCTGCCCTGAACCATGTTCTTAATAAGTAGTTATTGCTTCCTTATATGGACAGAGCATTTTCCTATGACCTGCATGCTGACCTTTGACAAACTTGGGTTTTTTTTCCTATTTCTTGTAGCCTTCTTCGGAGCACCGATGAAAAAGTGGCAAATACAGTCAAAAAAGGACTGAAAAAGCTTGTCCCGAAATTGAAGCTGAATAAAAATGTAAAAGGAATAGAAGCGTTACTGGAGAAATTGACTTCCTGATGTAAATAAATCCAAAAAGACAATTTACATCAGTGTAACTGAGAGTTGATAAGGTTTTGCACCATAGTTGTTATAAGAAGGGTTGTATGCATTTGTAAATTAAACAGTTTCTAAAACAGCTTGTCCGTTATACTCATTCTGTTGTGTGCAGTAAATGGTTGTTCTGAAAGATTAACATCTCAAGACCTAAGAGCTAGTGGAAACTTCTAAGCATGTAATCAAGAAGTTAAATCTTTCCTGATAGCAAGACTTCAAAACATCTTTTTTTTGCGCAAGTTAAAACATGTGTTTGTTGTTGTAGTTACCATAGAAACAGAAACATCTGTTTTGGAGATATTCTTATGTAGTGGACAAATACACTAGTTCTTAATTCCTTTCTCTCCCTGTTTCCTCAAAACATCCCCCCCCAAAATACCCAAAACCAAAAAAGGAAACCAGAAAAACAACTCTAGTCCCATTCCTACCCTGTGAAGGAATAACAGAGCCTATCATCCCTCATGAACTATAAGAATAGAATTAAAATACTGTCTCTACCCTATTATGATGTGGAAAAATCAAGCCAATGTTTTATTTTCTCATTTTAAAAGAAAAACAACTTTCTTGGTAAGGCCATTTGTAATATACCCTGTTGGTGCTTAATGCCATACTGATAGACTGATCTAAATAGTGGGCCAAATTAATTAAATCTCTAAGTGTGGGAGTCACTATTCTCTGTTGCTTAGCCTGATATGATGTGGCTCCATTTTTAATAGGAGATAGTTAGCCATTATTTCTGCTAAGATACAGCTTCCTCAACGTACAGCCCAATGAAACTAATTGGAAGTTGGCTGGGGTTAAGTAAACTGTCTTAAATTTCTGTATTGTACCTACCTCAAATCAGTCACCTAAATTACTGTTGTTGGATGTCATGATGATCCACAACCACCAGGAACTGCAGTGCTCAGCACCCATGAAAATCAGATTACCCAGTTTGAAACGCAAGGTTTGCATGCTTAGCAGGAGGTGAAACATGCTGGTTGTCTTTGCAGCACCTGTATATATGTACAGGTGCTGGACATGTTAAGTATGTTTTCTAGATATGTATGTTTTAAGTATAAATCATTTTTCCAAAGCAATTAAATATATTATTTCACATTATTAAGTAATTTCTTGCTGCTTGTTTGTCCCCTCTACGGGGTACATTTTTAGTATTAAAAAAATTTCAAAATAACTAAATAGGCAAATTAAAAACCAACCCAATTATAATTCATGGCTTGTTTAGGTAAATCTAATAAATAGATGAATATGAGGATGAGTGGTTCTAACATTGTTTGTATTTGCTGATTTATTTATATTTTGCTGACTGTGCTTCCCTCTAATTCCACCTAGGCTTATGAGTAGCAATTAATACTGAAAGGTTAATCCTAGTTAGACCTGACTGGCACTGGCATTAAGTGTTCATGCTTGTAAAGACATCCTCTCAGTAACTGAAGGGTGCAGCACATTAGTTTCTGTAACAGGATTTTATTTTGTGACAACTAAACTCATAATTTTAATTAGCAACAGATAATGAATTTAAACGGTACTGAACTGTTTCCAAATAAGCCTCAGTTACTGTTAAAAGCCCAATGAAACAAGCAACAGATTTTGTGATTGAATAATTAGTAGTAGAGTAAAATGGGGGGGGGGGACGACACGACACAATGACAACACACGACATAATAACTCTTCTCAATTTCCAGGTTATTGAGGGAAATAAGCTTATCCTTACAATCTGGCATAGACATATTTCCAATCAAGAGAGTTAAAGGGGGCTATGAAAGTAAGTTCTAAGTGAAAATAGGTATTAATGAACTGAACAGCAAAAAGCTGTGTAAAATGTGTGCATAAGTGAATCTGATTTGATGCTTCGATTGTGCTCTTTAATTCCGGTTGCCTTAACTGAATTACTACCAGGCAGTTTATTTAAAAATTATGTGTAGTAATTGGGAGTGACTGACTTCTAATTTTCCTTGCCAGAATTTTTAAAATGTCATTTGTGATTAAGTAGACATCAGTTAAGGTTATACTAAAGGTAGGGATAGAATGTAAATTTTACCATTGAGGTGTGTCTTTAATGTCAGTTGAAACCAAATTCTTGAAATAGCCTAATGGAAGGAGAGGAAAAAGAGGTTATGGGGGGTACTAAAACCTGTTTCAGTGAAGTACAGAGCTCTTGTTTAAAGTTGTTGTCCAGAGGTGAAGTAACTGTTCCCTTGGCCACCCAGAGCCAGCACCGCTCCTTCATTCTATGTAGCACAAGTTGGAGGGTGAACAGCCAGTGTTTAATCGTTGTAAAAACTAAGGCAGGAAAGGTGGTGGTGATTATTTTATTATTTTAGAAGGCAGAGGACCTGTTACCTTAGTAATAGCATATATTTGTGTGTAATAGTTATTTCCCATTACCTTGGAAATAGGGGTGTATGGATAGGTCCTATTGCAACTTAATACCTCTTGGTTTAGGGTGGAAAAGGCTTTCTCCTTTGCTGCTGGTAGGACTCTAACCCATGTTCTTCAGTGGGACTCAAACCCACGTCCTAGCCAGGTTCCGGAGTTCTCTTACTTAAAGAATGTGTTAATACTCAATTCCAAGGGACTTACTTGGAATCCTTCAGTCTGGGGATCAGAGCCTCTCCTCAGTGCCTCAGCTGGGGGTCCTGTGATCCCACAGATGTGTTGGGCTTCACAAGCAGAGTCCCACCTGGGTTGCCAGAAATTGTCACCGAATACCAGGAATAAGCCTTGTAGCACAGGTTAGCAGTGTTAAAAGGCAGGCATTCTTTATTGCTGTGCTGGATGCTCAGGGGATAGCTCCACCTAACATACATACCACACAGCCAAAAGCTTACAGGCTAGGTAGAATAAAGATGTGCATATTTCTTGGAAGTTATCTGCATATTCTCCCTGTCACACATGCTGTGTGACTTGGGTGAGTGGTCCTCCAGGATCCCTGGTGGTCGTCAGTGGTTACACACCCATGTTCGTGGCCGTGTGCAATATCACCAACCTTATGCAATGTAATTCACCTATCCAGAATGACCTTGCTTCATGCTCAGTGTTCCTTGGCCTCTTATCAGGATAGGGTAGGACTGTGCAAGAAGTACAGCAGCATTGTTTGTTGCCATGGTCAGTTAGCTTAACCCATTACCTGATCCACCATTATCTATTAGCGTGGTTACAAAATTATGCATCAAACAAGCTAATTTCCATTGCGTTGGTTATAGTTGTGCTTTACAGAATATAAAAGTCTTACAGGTTCTCTAATTTGCCCTGTCTTTCCCAGAGCAGTTTGTCAATCTGTACTAACTAGAGTGTGTCTACCTGGATTACATCTTTTATTAGAATAGTGGGACAGTCAGAAAAAGCATATGGGAGGGAGCTGACAGGAGCTCTGGGTATATAGGCATATATGAAGAAGTGCTAGAAGCCTTCAGAAGTCATCAGAAGGTTTTCTCTGTTTGTGAAACAGATACAAACATGATACTTGTAAGGCAAAAAAAAAAAAAAAACAGCAGGGCTTTTAATTTTAAAAGATGTACTGGTTTATAATCATTCCTGATAAAACATTTTTTGTGGAAAAAATGAAGAAGGGAATATGAGAATTGGTTATATATGTTGCATTAGTTAAACTTTCTTCTCCCAGTGAGTGGTTAGAGGAAGAAAATTAGGTCATCTTCATAGCATGGGGTGATAGCACCAGTTTTCATGGCAGTCAAAAATCACTCATGTTTGAAATGCTTTCAGAGGCTGTTTTACAAATTGGTGCCGTCACTTTTTTCCTCTTAAGCATATTTTTTTAATGTTTTTTCTCTGTTTATCTGAAGAGGTAAAATATGTAGAGCCTATTTCAAATTCAAAGTTTTTTGATAGTGGGCAGTGAAAATTTAGATGAAAATTTAAAGACATAGAATCATTAAGGTTTGAAAAGACCTCCACAATCAGCCTCTATTACTAACTAAACCATGTCCCTGAGTAACTCATCCACCCTTTTTTAAACACCTCAAGGAACAGTGACTCCACCACCTCCCTGGGCAGCCTGTTCCAATGTCTAACCACTCTTTCTGAGAAGAAAGTTCTCTTAATTTCTAACCCAAACCTCCCCTGGCACAACTTGTAGCCATTCATTTTCGTCCCATTGCTACTTATCTGTGAGAAGAGCCTGACCCCCAGCTCACCACAACCTCCTTTCTGGTGGTTGTAGAGACCACTAAGGTCTCCCGAGCCTGCTCTTCTCCAGGCTAAACAGTCCCAGTTCTCTCAACCACTCCTTGTAAGACTTGTGTTCCAAACCCTTCACCAGCTTTGTTCCCCTTCTCTGGACACGCTCCAGAGAAGTGTGGGGCCCAAAACTGAGCACAGTATTTGAGATGGAGCCTCACCACAGCTGAGTACAGGGGGATGATCTCCCTGGTCCTGCTGTCTGTGCTACTCCTGATACAAGCCAGGATGCCATTGGCACACTGTTGGCTCATGTTCAGGTGAGTGTTGAATTGGCGCTTTTCAACAACCTTCATGCAGCTCCAATATTTCCCTTTAAAATCTCATCGGTGACAAATGCCAACCATCAAGTTATACTTCCTGTCTTACACAGTGTCATGCACAAATGGGAGGGCCTTTGCTTTCACAGATGATGATTCAGCTTCGCACTGTCTGAGCATCTACCTCCTTAATTTGCTGCTTGGGTCTTCAAAGGGTGCATTGCAACCAGCCCTTCAGATGAGCCGAGTTGCTGACGGAGCAGATGGAATTAGCACTGTAGCAGTGCATCTCAAATTACCTGTTTTCTTCAGCTTTGGATGCGCTCTGAGCATCTGTGGTTGCCATGTTGTTTCCATTAGTCTTGGTATAGTGCACGAAGGTGAAAACTTTGTGTGTGTTGTCTGCTCTTGGGCAGAGATGGCGCTCGGGCTGAAATTGCTGCAGTGTGCAGGCTTTATTTTTTAAGAAGTAACTCACACCGAGTCATAATACAAAGGAAGCTTTTCTTTGTAGCTTTTTTTAACTAGTTTCCTACATAAAGATTCCCATTTTCTGTGAAAATGAGGTAAGCAATGTCAGTTTTATTAAACCAAGCTTACGTTTAGATGCCTTTGAAAAGCCACATCAAAGTGAATTGTAGGATCATGCAAGTGTAATAGCTGCATTGCCACTATATGGGAAAAAGAAGAGTGATGTACTCGATGCCTTGTGTCTCTGTCTTATCCTCCAGCCCCTTGGTAAACCTAATAAATGTGATTTTTTTTTTTTCTTCAATCCAGCAGCCTGCCTGCTGCAATATAAGCGACTAGTCTTTTCTTTCTGCCTCTGAACAGAAAGTGTTGCATTGCTGCCTCCCACTCTATAGAGCAGCTCTGGCATTTATCAGGCTGTTCGCTAAGCTGGTTCACTTCACAAGCTGGTAAGAGGTTTCTGTGTGGCATTGTTGAAGCATTTTCTCTTTGCTAGCTGACTGGATTTCACTAAATAACGGGGAACCTGCTTGAAGACCAGAGCACAAGCTAAGCAGCAGTGTTGCGTGGTAAGGCAGCAAGAAGTCTGACGGGAGCAGACTTTCCTTTTGCAGGTATCAAATTGATCTTTCGGGCTGGCTGAACTCTGTGATCAAACTTGTATTTCAGATTTGTGTGTAAAATGGCACTTGTCTCTCTTCAGTGCATAGAGAGTTAGAGGAATAAGCATCATACTGCATGGAAAAATACACCCAGAAAATACTTTGAGGCATGGCAGGCTTAAAGTGGAATTACCATTGGTTGAGATGTGTGTTTTAATCACTGTGTTCAAGCCTTGACAATACTCCCTATTCATCTAAACCATTCTATTCAACTTACAATTAAGGAAGCTATCTTAAACTTCTATATTCCCTCACTAATTTTTGGATGCTAAGTGATGGTATCTTTGTTTGCTTAAACTGTTCTAGAAATATGTAGACCAAGTATTAAACATTCAGGTTCCTGGGGTTTGTGGAAGACAACTTCCTGATAGAGTTGGTGAGTGAGCCAGTAGGGACGTTGCCCTGCTGGGCCTGTTGTTTGTGAAAAGAGAAGGAGGTGTAGGTGATGTGATGGTCAGAGACCATCTGGGGCATAGCAGTCACAAAATTATAGTGATTCTTGGAGAAGTAAGGAAGGGGGTCAGCAGAACTGTGACCTTTCAGAGAGCAGACTTAGGGGTCTTTAGGAGAATGGCTGGTAAAGTCCCTTGCTCCTGAAGGGCAAAGGAGTCCAGGAAGGCTAGGCACTTCAGGAAGAAAATCTTAGAGGCACAGGAGGAGGCCCCTCTACCCTGCCCCTTCCATGTGCCAAAAGACGAGCCAGTGGTGAAGACAACTAGCTTGCTGAACTGAGAGCTTTGGCAGGAACTCAAGATAAAAGGGAGAGTTTATGGCCTTTGGAAGAAAGGGTAGGCACTTCAGGAGACCACAAGGATGTCCAGATATGCAGGCAGAAAATTAGAAGACCCAAAGCCCAGCTGGAATTTAACCTGGATACTGCCATTAAAGACAATAAAAAATGTTTTATAAATAGATTAACAACAAAAAGAAGACTAAGGAGATTCATCATCCTTAGTTGGATGTGCTGTGTAACACAGTGACAAAGGATGACGAAAATACATAATAATATCTTCTTTGCCTCAGTCTCTAGCACAGTAGGACCAGTTCTCTGAGTACCAAGCCCCCTGAGATGGTAGACAGGGATGGGGAGAAGAATGAAGCCCACAAGGGGAAATGGTTGGTGACCTGCTATACCACTTGAATACACAGGTTTATGGGGCTGGGTGGGATCACAGAATCATAGGGGGTTGGAAGGGACCTTCAGAGATCATTGGGTCCAACCACCTGCCAAAGCAGGTTCCTTAGGACAGGTCGCACAGGTAGGCATCCAGACGGGTCTTGAATATCGCCAGAGATGGAGACTCCACAAACCTCCTGGGCAGCCTATTCCAGTGCTCTGTCACCCCCACTGTGAAAAAGTTCTTCTGCGTATTAGTGCAGATCATCCTGTGCTCCAACTTGAAGACATTGCCCCTTGTCCTGACTCCAAAGACCACTGAAAAGGGGCTGACTATTTCCCCCTGTGTCCCACACTTGAGATATTTATAAACATTAATAAGATCCCTTCTCAGTCTTCTTTTCTCAAGGCTGAACAGCCCCAATTCTTTCAGCCTATCCTCATAGGGGAGATGCTCCACTCCTCTAATCACCTTCGTAGCTCTCCGCTGGACTCTGTCCAGGAGATCCCTGTCCCTTTTATACCAGTGAGCCCAGAACTGGACACAATACTCCAGGTGGGGCCTGACCAGGGCAGAGTAGAGGGGGAGGATCACCTCTTTTGACCTGCTGGCCACACTCCTCTTGATGCACCCCAGGATGCCATTGGCTCTCTTAGCCACAAGGCCACACTGCTGGTTCATGGCCAACCTGTCATCAACCAGGACCCCCAGGTCCTTCTCCACAGAGCTTCTCTCCAACAGGTCATCCCCCAGCCTGTACTGATACAAGTGGTTGTTCCTTCCCAGGTGCAAGACTCTAAACTTGCTTTTGTTGAACCTCATTTTATTTCTTACTGCCCAACTCTCCAGCCTGTCAAGGTCTTGCTGAATGGCACAGTGTTCATGCATGTCAGCCACTCCTCCCAGCTTCCAGGATCCACCCAGTAGTAATGTGGGAGCTGGTGAATGTGTTCTCCAAACCACTTTCCATCGTTTATCAGCAATCCTGGCTAACTGGGGAGGCTCCAGTTGACTGGAGACTAGCCACTGTGATGCCCATTCAAAAGAAGGGCCAGAGGGAGGATTAAGGGAACTACAGCCCTGGGGAAGATTATGGTGCTGGGGAAGATTATGGAGCAGATGATCTTTAGTACCATCCTGTGCAGTCAGCATGGGTTTATGAAAGGCAGGTTCTACTTGAACAACCCGATCTCCTTCTCTGACAAGGTGATATGCTTCATGGATGAAGGGAAGGCTATGGATGTTGTATACTTGGACCCTAGTAAAGCCTTTGACACCATTTCCCACAGCACTCTCCTTGAGGAATTGGCTGCTCATGGCTCAGATAGGTGTATACTTCACTGGGTAAAAACCCAGCTGGATAGCTGAGCCCAAAGAATTGTGCTGAATGAAGTTAACATCCAGTTGGTGGCTGGTCACAAGTGGTGTTCTCCAAGGCTTAGTACTGGGGCCAGCTCAATATCTATCAATTACCTAGATGAGGTGATTGAGTGTGCCTTCAGTAAATTTGTAGATGACACCAAGTTAGGCAGGAGCATTCATCTGCTGGAGGGCAGGAAGCCTGGGATCTGGATATTCTGGATTGATGGGCCAAGGCCAACTTCATGAGGTTCAACAAGACTGAGTCCTGCACTTCAGTCACAACCTCATGCAACACTACAGGTTTGGGGGAAACTGGCTGGAAAGCTGCCTGATGAAAAAGGACCTAGGGGTCTTGGTCAACAGCTGGCTGAATATAAGCCAGCAGTGTGCCCAGGTGGCCAAGAAGGCCAACAGCATCCTGGCTTGTATCAGAAATATTCTGGCCAGCAGGATCAAAGAAGTGATCATCCCCCTCTACTAGGCACTGGCAAGGCTGCACCTCGAGTACTGTGTTCAGTTTTGGGCCCCTCACTATGAGAAAGACATTGAGGTGCTGGACTGTGTCCAAAGGACAGCAACTTTGGTGAAGCATCTAAAGGACAAGTCTTATGAGGAATGGCTGAGGGAACTGAGGTTGTTTAGCCTGGAGAAAAGGAAGCTGGAAGAAGATCTTCTAATTCTCTACAACTACCTGAAAGGAGGCTGTAGACTGGTGGATGTTGGTTTCTTCTACCAAGTAACAAGAACTAGGACAAGAGAACATGGCCTCAAGTTGTTGTGACAGATGCACCCAGCCCAACAAAGCTCATGGAAGAACCTTTCTGCAGCAGTTTGAGTATGCCCACACAACAGGTGACAAGGCTGAGATCTTTGGCCAATGGGAGGACTGCATGGCCATATATGACTACAGGTCAGATTTTAATTGAGTATAAATAGAGTCCCTCAAGAGAACTATTATGAGTTGGTCTCCCTGAGAGGAGCAGGTCTGTGGTTGGAGTCTCTCCATTTGGGTTGGGACACTACCTACAGTTCATCTATACAGATTAAGAGACCTCATCTTAAATGGCTAAGTGATTATGAGCAATTTGGTTCATCAACCCTAAACCCTTAGGACCTCTTAAGTCAGCAGTGCAGTATTAACATCCTGAGCCTGTGGATTGTTAACATCTATTGGAGTGTCCAAGTAGTTTTGGTTAGAGTAGAACTTAGTTTGATTTTGTTTCCATCTTGCAAAAAATAAATCCCATTTTTAGTTTGTTAGCTGGCCTGGTCTGGTTTGTGACCTTCCATGACAGTTGTGCTAGGGGACGTTTAGATTGGATAGTAAGAAAAATGTCTTCACCAAGAGGGTTGCCAATCACTGGAAAAGGCTGCCCAGGGAAGTAGATAAGTCATCATCGCTGGAGGTATTTAAATCATACATAGACGTGGGGTTTAGGGACACGGTGTGCTGGTGGACTTGGCAGTACTAAGTCAACCATTGGACTTGATGTTCTTAAAGGTCTTTTCCAACCAAAACAATCTGATGATTCTGTGATATCCTGATGTCCTCCATATTTTGCCAAGAATCACTCCTCTTTTCTTGCGGTGACTTTTGGGGAACATTTTAGGCATTGGAGCTGTCCTTTAGAAACAAAAGGAATGGGGAATTTAGCCTGCACTGTACTTAATGCAGCATTAGAGTGAAGATTCATTCAGTCCACAGTGATTATGATACAGATTTCATAGTACAGATTAAAAGTCACATTACCAAAAACATTTTTGCTGACAGGACTCCAGGCTTTTAGGTCATAGACTCTGCACCTGAAGAAAGACATAGCAGAGCTCTAGCTAACATCGCAGGTGGCAGGCACCAGGCATTCTCGGGGAAAGGGGGATCCGGCAGCCTTTAACCTCTGGGCGGCAGCAATGAACAGATTGTTATGCCAAGACTGTACTTTACACGAGGAGATCCACTTACCTTCACCTTTCTCTCAGGGCGTTGTGGCTGCCCTATGACAGTGGGACGTGCTGTCACAACCCATCTGCAACTTCTTGAATTTTCCTGTATTGTCTAGAACTTGTTGATTAGGTGGTGTTTTGGTTTTTTCACGTTTCTTTACCCAAATGAAATACATGGATGTTAAGGTATTTGGGAGTTAAATTGGCACGACCCTCAAGACTTGGCTGGAACAGATTTAAGGGTCATGGAGTCCCTTTGATTTCAGTGTGGATCCAACTTATGCCAGAGCTTGGATACAAAAACCAAGACCTGAGAGCTCAGCCTTTCTGTTATATGTGGGCTGTTGTGTTCATGTATAGTCCATGTCTTCACCTCAGTAAGTCAGTTTTGGTTAGGAAAAAAGGAAGTGTAAGTGTCCCACTAGGCAAGGCTGTTCTTACATGCGTAATTGAAAAGTTCCTCTGCTGGCAGACATGTTCAGCAGCAGCACTAGCAGGCTTTAGCCTTAGCTCTTCATGGCTTCTCTTTGCCAGCTGGTAGTAGAAATGCTTTCCAGACAGCTTCCTGTGCCAGAACCAGTGAAGGGAAGTGTTGCATGGGTATGTGGTGGCCTGCAGAATAGTTATGAGTGTAGTGTAAGATTGTCTTTTAAGTATGGTACTGTTTATCTCATTATTAATAAGGGGAAAACACTTCTGCTTCTTGACAGGGCAAATCTGCTTCAGAAGTCAGAATGACAGTACGGAGTCATATTGTAGTGTAGAATTAGACTCTGACAAGTTTTATTTATAAACCTTAACAATCTGTATCTCAGGTGCTACCTGTCAAATGCTTTCATTTTTTCTCAGCATATTTCCATTGAATTACCTAAGTACATAAAAAGCTAGTACCTCTGACCCCTCCCTTTTTCAATCCAAGATAAAGAGTTGGATTGCAGTCAAACGCCATCTAATTTCTCTATTACTGCATAAAGAAGTTAAAAAAGATTCTGTAAATAGCAGATAATCAGGAATCAGATATTTTTACATAACATCAAACAAGAACATTCTAAACAGTTGAAGCTATTTTTGAGCAAGGAGACAATATTTCCTTCCTAGGATTATAGATAGTCATTGTTTTTCTCCAAAAACTTTGAAGTATACCAAGTATATAATCTCTAAATTTATACATATTTAAAGAGTGAATATTACTATCTGCCTTAGAAGCCTGGGAATAGCACCAGATGCCCATTAATCTGAGGCTTACTGTAGCTACGCCTTTAAGTACTATCTTTCCAAATGAGAAAAGCAAACAGCTGCTGACTTGTATTGAGAAAGTGATGTTTTTCTAAGACAAGGATTTGTGCAAAAGCATACTTTAATCAGAATTCTTTCTACAGTCTCATGTAGTGATGAACAGACTCTATCATACCCACCCCTGCTTTTTTCTTTTTCTTTTTTCCCTTTTTGTTATTTCTTCCAGCTTTCTTTTTCATTTTTTCTTTCCTTTTCTTTTTTTTTTTCAGTGATTCCCAGGTCCAAAATGAGCAGAAGAAACAACATGTAGTTATCCTAGAATGAAGACAGGGCATCCAGATAAACTGAATGTTTATTTGTGTACCAGAGACAGTATGTTTGATAAGTCTGTAGTGAAATATAATGATAGAACACTTTCCCTCTAGGACTCATTAATACCTGCAGTTAGTTAAAACAGAAGACTTACTATGGCCATGTTCAGAGAGATGTGTAATTACTCAGTGGTTTGAGAATCATCTATTTCCCCAAAACCTCAGCTATGCTAAATTAACATGTCATAAAACAAGCCCTATCTACTTTAGTTTTAATATTGTTTTCCATCTTCATCATGTTTGAGCGTATTTGCCCTTGATTGTGGTTATTTTGAAATCTTTTTATTGTCAAAGCCCTGTGGCGTTCAAGTAACAAAAACAATTACAGCTCTCCTCTGCATTATTTTTGGATACCATCATGTGTACCATTTGACTGTTTTGTTTGAGTAATTTAGGGCCAGCAATGATAACGTTGCAAATCTTGGGACCGTAGTTCAGAGGGAACCATTCTGTCAACCAAAAACTGGGAAAAACACTGCATGCTGGTTCAAAACCCACTGATCAAGGTTTGCAGAGCTTTCTGCAGGTTGTCAGAAGTTTGTTCTGTGCGGGTATGAACTCATTCTTTCCTCTGAGCCTGCTGGAGGTCCTCCTTGTATGGTATGAGCTTCAGACAGGCTCTTACAGGGAAAGAGGACCTTGTGGGAGGACCTTGCTAGGAGATGTCTATAGAACATGCTTGTACTGATAGACCTTTGGACATTTGGGGCACTGTTGGTATAGTGGTGACTCAACTACCGGCAGCCTTTCCTATTGAAAGGCACAGACTTATGCTTATCACCCCTAAAATAAAGACTACTTAAGCTAAAAGACAGAAAGCTGCATAATCCAGTGAAAAGTCTTTGATTGAAATCCCCAGAAACACTTTCTAGTTTGCTGGAAAATGCCTTACTCCACCAAGGACCAACTCACCTGCTGAATGCAGCAGTGGAGGTGAGCCAAGTACTACAAACCAGAAAGACAGCAACTTTGTGTAGTTTTTTGCTTAATATTTCATGTGTCAGTCGCCAAGATCTGTCCTCCCAACTTCTACGTATCTTGTGTCAGCTCTGGCATTAGGTAGAGCTCTCTAAATTGATCTAGGTCAAGAACCAATAAAAAAATCTAGCCTTGCTCCTCCAAATGGTCATGTCTCTGTGACGAGTTGGTGCATAGAGGAATGAAAATGGTACCAAAGCTTTCATCAGCAAGATAGTGGTACTGGATTGTGGAGGGATGAAGGGGCAAAATGGACTGAGAAAGAAGTGAGTGAGGCAGCTGGTAGGTAAGCTGAGATGCCCAAGGTGGGATGGCCTCAGTGTTCAGAGCACCCAGATGGGACCTAGGGATACTGGTTACAACTTATCCTCCTGAGGGGCACAGAAATTGGTCTCTGTGTTGGGAAGTGTTTTGGCCTGTGGCCAATAGTCTGTAAGGGTACTCCAAGGAAGAGTTTTGCCTTTGTGTGGCTGCAGGGACAGTCTTCCTGTACCAATTCCTTCAACCGAAGATTGCTTGGGCTAGAGGAGAGTGAGTGGGAAGATTTTTCTTCTTTGTCAGGGTACTTTCATAATTCTTTATTGAAGCAGGGCCTGCGACCCACACCTTTCCACCCAGCCAAGTGCTGCAAACACCAAGCTGTACAGTCTTTCCTTTACTGTCATATGGTGGGTCATTATTTACTTAGTGCAAAGTGGAAAAGCTGCAGCTAGAGGAGTGGGAGGGACCCACTCCAAGCTGCATTTGAATAATTAGAGCAGGTCAATGGAATGTGTGCATCAAAATAATGTTGGACAGCTAAGAAAGCACTTGCTGAGGACAATATATTTTGACTCCTGATAAAAAGAGAGAACAGTCCTTTTTCTCTAGCTTGTGTTTTGTCCTTCAGAAAGCCTGTTCCCTTGCATGCCTTGAAGAACATCTACTTGAATGAATCCTGCATGTGAAGCAAGGTGGGTGGAAAGCAAGGCTGGTGATTTGTGTCAAGTCTGTGGCTATGAGGGAGTCCAGCCCCAGCAGACCAAGTGCCCAGGCTTCACTAGGGGGCAAAAAACTGCTGAGCTTGCCATGCAAGGCTGAGCATCTGCATCCCATCTGCATGGTACATGCAAGTTCTGATTCTTTCAGACAAATTAATTTAGGCTGTCCCATATCTTGGAAAGTTGGGTAATAACCAGCATGTAAATCCTTTTAATGAATCTAACACAATCTGCATGTTGAAAAGAAAGCAGAGCAGTGCTTTTGCATGCTGGTAACCTGCCACTTTGCTGAACTGCAGTGGGGGGGTAAAAGAGACCGTTTTCATGTGGTTTCAGGAAGCTCTTTGTCCTGTTGTTGCTGTGCAGAAGAGTCATGCATGCAAATTCACAACAGTCCCCAGAGCCAAAGTAAAGCAGCTATTCTTCTCACTGAGTGCCAGGATTCTGTCTGCTGCATTGTGTGCAGTCCAGAACAGCAACCATCTATCACATTCAACTCCCAGGGCTCAGCTGTACCTTAAAAACACGGTTTAGCTTTTAACAGAGCTGATCAGCACACACAATGTGCTGACTGTCACTCCTAAAGAACAAAATGACAGATGGGCTTATGATATGTTTGTCTGGAGATTGAGAATGAGAAGAGCAACTTGGTTACTAATTACCTTCTCTCCACTGAAATGAGAAATGTCCCCATGCTTGACAAAATTTGCATGGGTGTGGAAAATTAATGAACTTTTCACCCTCGGCTGTCCCAAGAGTGAGCTTCACACCATTGTTCAAATGTGGCTCTGAGATTTGAGTGTGGTCTGTTTGCATTCAGCAGAGCAGCACAGAGGCAATGTGAGAGCTCAAGAATTTCAGAATGTATTTCTGCCTTCAGGCTGTCTTGAAGCAAGACCGCTGCTGAGTAGCAGCCATGGGTCATACCAGTGACTGCTACCACTGCTTCCTTCTGTTGCCCTTTTTCAATTTACACTGCTTGTATCTGGGTATCAGTAAAAGAGCTATCCTTTCAGATCTGTTATTCAGCTTACTATTTCTAAATTGATAGGACTTCTCTTACAAACAAAGAGAATACTCCTGATACACTGCACACTAATACATGAAACTCTGATTCCATTTAGTTGTTGTTATTTGTTGCATAGTTTTTTGTAATGGGTTTCTGATGCAGGAGAAATTTCATCCAGCTGTGTAAGGAAACTCAATAAATCTTAGAAGTAAGGTTCTACTGCGGAAGAGCTAAGGTGTTGGATTTGTGTCCTTAATTGCTTTATGTACCAAACAAAGTATCTTGACTTTGAATTATGTTTAAAATTTATTACAGATAAGTGCTGATAGATCCTCTGTATGAAAAGCCTGTATGTGATATTATCTCTTATGTGTTTTGTTTTGGGTTTTGGTGGTTTGTTTGGGTTTTGGGGGGGGTTTGGTTTGGTTTGGTTTTGGTTTTTTGATGCTGTTCTAACACTTATGTCCTGTGATGGGTCTTGTTATTATTCTACCAATTCACTAAGTAGATATATTAAATCCTGTGAAAATAAATTTAGTTTATCACTTAATTCTACATTTAAAGAAGATTTTGTTTTGGAAATGTTTTCAGAATTGATCAATGACATTAACCAACTCACACTACAGACTTATTCACTAGTTGTTGGCGTTATGAAAGATTATTATGGAGTTGATAGGGAGGGAAGTACTAAACGCAGTGTGTTGCTTGTCTAGGTATGGAAATGGGAATCATTTGCAGGGCTGCATATGAAAAATAAAATTGGATCAGTGAAGCACAGATATCTGACAGTAGAAACAGAATTGGAAAGCTTTAGGAGTATAGATGCTGCTAATATTCAGGTAAATGCTCTAGGCTGTTTTCCTGATTTTGAAGGCTAGTGTAAAATCAATTCAGCAATGTAGTCAGTATATTGGGTGTTCTATTTGTTTAATTTTTGAGACTGCCTTGACAGCATTCAGGTGGCTGACCCTCAATGGCAGCAATTTGCATTCATTTATCTGATTATGGTGGGTCTTTATTGTATTGTGTGCCTATTCAGTAGCAGGGGGTTACATCTTCATGCAGGCCTAATCCAGAGGTTCTGGGTGGTGAAGAATTTCAGACATTTGAGTGCTGCCCTCAACCTATCAAAGCCAAGAAAAATGTATCTATTGTTGTAATCTGAGCCTTTTTTCTTTTGAAACCAACCCCCTTCTAAGAGATTTCACCATCTACTTTTGTCACATTTGGCCCTTTCAGTTTATCCAGTTAGCTTTTCTGATCTGTTTTTCTTCTTTCTCCTTCAGCTTCTCTATTCCCTGCCAATATCCAAAGCACACACTGTATCAGTGCTGTGATGAAGGGTGGGTTGCACCTTCTCCACAGCATTCAGATAATTTCTTCATGGCTCTCCTTGTGAAGTCCACCTTCCCCCTTTCTTTCTTGAGAGCCGTGTACTCATAGGCCTTCAGCTTGCTGTAATAATCTGAGAATTTGTTGTAGAGGATGGAGATGGGCATGCCATTCAGGATTATTCCAAATGCAATGCAGAGGAAAGCAAACAGCCGCCCAAGATGAGTTTCCGGACACATGTCTCCATATCCCACTGTAGAGATGCTGACCTACAGGCAAACCAACATTTAGATTATTAGCTGAGAAGAAACATAAAAACAGGTATGGCAGGGAGTCAGGGACAATTTTGAAGTTATTGGTTTTGCACTTCACATCATAAATCTGAAATACTCTCTGCTGTATTTCCTTCTGTACTGCCCATCTTCTGCAAAAATCCACATCTTAAAAATATCCTTTTCATGCAGTAAAGGAAGACAACTGCAGTTTGACACTATGCAGGGGGACTTTTAAAAGCTCTGCTCAGCAGAGGAGATTTACAAACAATTTCCACACCAGCCTGTCGAGAAAGTAGGTTTTCTTAGCTGTGGTGAGCAGATAGAGGTAGCTTCCTGGTCATGGGAATACAGTGGTAACTGCAGCAATGCTCCCTCACTCGAAACAGGTGCCTCCTGTTTAAATCCAGTGTGCTTATAAAGCCCAGTGTTTTGGGAATCATTCTGTGGGTTGTATTTTTAGTGTTACCTTTGTTTGTCCTATATATTTTAGGAATTAATGAGAAACACATAAAAAGCTTCAGCTAATTGTGAAATGTAGTGCATTTTATAATGTTTGCACTATAAGAAGTGACCCAGGACATTGAAGTTTCTAGGTAAAATCCCCTCTAATGATTATACCTAAAAGGAGCTTTTGCCTGGAAGATTTCACTCTAGTGCATGCTTCACAACATATATATTTATAGCACTAAATTATTGATCTTCTTGCTCAGCTGTATGCCAGAGATTACATTTCAGATTTTTCAGATATTTACAGATATTCCCTGCCTTTGGGGGGGAATGTCCTTGTTTGTTTCAGCAGTCAGGTACACAGGTGGGAATTTTTTGCTGAATTCCCCTTTGAAGAAAGGTTTGGGGGTTGATTAAATTTTTTGTGTGTGTGAGAGTGATGATATTTAGTATATCTGCTTTATATAAATCTGTACATTATCCCATCAAAATTTCAGTTGTTTTTCTTCTCAGCCATCAGCATTTTCTCTTTTTAGGCTGTGGATGTATAAAGCAACTGTATTTTATAGGGACCCAGTACTATATCAAGTACTGCAATACTTTCTTTGTAAAATTTAGTTTCAAAAATCCATGAATGCCACATACGAAATATGTATTCCCCAAACAATCAACATAAAATAACTCCCAATCTGTGCATTTCCACTGCACACATCTTCATTATTTATGTTTCTTCTTTTTTTTTTTTTTTTTATCGTTTAGGAAATGTAACTTACTTTTCTCTGTTGGGTAAAACTTGCAGGCTTCTGCTATCTGGCACTTCCTAGTCTGTGCAAGGGATCTTTTTCAGGCAATTACTTTTATCTGCATTTTTTTTTTTTTCACAGTATCTCAACACACTGTGCATATCTGTGAAACAGTAATCTAAAATTTGGGCAGAAATAAGCAGTAGGACATTTCACTGTAATGCCTTTGTTGTTTTAGAACCGTAAGTCTTTGGAAGGTCACAGTGTGCAGCCTGCTATTCTCTAACATGCTAAATGTTATTTCAAATGAAGAAAGCATTAAGGTATTTGAGACAGCACTGGGTAAGCACTTTTGTAGGATGCACCTGGTGCTTCCTGTGGAATAAAACGGATTAGTCACTTGCTTTAATGGAAATTAAGTCACTGGATTTGAATGATAATACAGGATAAATATCTCCAAAAATAAATACTGAGATAAAGGCAAGATGTTTATCTCTACCAGCCAGGACAAAACCATTATCCTGTGTTAAGATTCTGTTCCACTGGCACAGTCTTACACATTGCCTGTGACAGTTTGAGATGGATACCTCTCCTCCTATGTGTGTGAGAGCATTAATGCTGTCAGTCTTTAATGAAATTTGAGTGATATGGATATTTGATTTTCATTCTTAAAGAGAGAATAGGCTTTTAAAAGAGTTTTATTTCATGGAATTGTAATCTGCATACTGCAGCTCCTCTTTTGGAGACACTTGCTCAACTAAATAGGCCTTATTCACATACTCATCATTGTAAAAGTTTCTTAGGAGTATCTAAATGATTATGTGTCACCAGCTTGCAGAAAAGAGCCCTAAAATGTAAGGCCAATGTCCTTATTCTGTGTATATCACTTAAAGATGACCCATGAAGGTCACATTACAGGACCCTTTATTTTTTCTGCTTTCCCATGCTCCACCTTAAAGGATATTCAGTACATGTGCGGACATAGCTGTGTACATATATAAATTTCTACATGTATCTGTAGGGGCATTTTTTCTGCCACATGCTTTATCACTGCTCACATATACATGGGAAAGCACCAACACCTCATCAGCTATATTCCAGGGCTGCTGTCCAGGAGAAGCGACCTTGATGGGTTGGCGTTGCTGTTCCATGGGCCTCATACACAGCTCGATGCATTCAGTGCTGACAAAACAGCATGAGAAGACCTCCCGACTCCTTTCCAGTCCATTTGCACGGGCTTGCTTCCCCAGGGAAGTGACTGGGGCATAGCTAGACCCAGTGGTCATAAATGCTCCTGCCATAAACATGGTTTATTGAGGCTAGCATCGGATGCTACAAAACGAAATATACGTGATGGCAGACTAGAACAAGCCTTAGAGTCATGGACAGTCAAAATATAAGCCCTTTGCCTTCTCTCAGCACCTGCAATGTCTAACTACCCTCTGATCTAGTCTAGGCTGCTACAGATATGCACAACTTCTGCAGCAAAACAAAGCTGTTGCTTTCCAGCTCTGAAATGCTGCAGGCAGCAGCACAAGCAAGGATCTACTTTACCCTCTCACCACTACCCTTGATAAAACCACCCTGCTCCTGGTTAAAATGCTACTGTAAAAACAATAAATGTGACACCACCATACTTGTGCATGAATATCTCCTGTTATAGATTTAATTACAGCCTGCAGTTCCCTCTCCATTTTCTGCTAGTCTTGATAAACCCAGAAGCGTTTCTTTTGTCTTCACAGCTCACCTTGAAGGACAAAAGTATCATTTTGATCTCACAATAGTTTGATAAGGATTAGTTAGGCTTCTGTAAGTGAATGTCCATCCTTGGGTGTTAATGCAATCTAAGTCCAGAGTTGAACTACTTCCCAAGCCTTTTAGATGTGATTTCCAAGTTTGGGATGCTGGAACAGTTCTGCCAGGACATGCCAGAGGCAGGAGGCATTTAAGCAAAGTGCAGGACTTCAAACCCTTACAGCATTGTGTTCCTGGATAAATCTCTCTGTCTGGGAAAGATGTGAAACCAACAGCCTGTAAAATACGGGCTCAAAAACACCCCTTCACATAACACAGTATACTGCAGGTCAGTGACAGTTCAGACCTCTCAAGGAGACGTGCCCAAATACCTTTGAGCACTAACGCAGGGGCAGTCTCTAGAAACAAGGTCACTCTGTCTTAATTTCTGAGAACTGTCATCTGAAAGCCAGTTACCTTCGCTACGAGTGCTTGGGATGGGCTAAAAATCACACTTTTTCTGGCAGAGGCTGCAAAAAAAAGGTGACATTAACCATCTCTCAGTACTGACTGATGTGGAATTCAAACCAGTGACCTACATGCAGAAGGCAGTTTATCCCGTTATCAGCCCCTTGAGCCATTCTGCTTCTTTTTGTATTTATCTTTCAGCAAGTTGTGCATGGTATAAATAACTGCCAACATTTTGTGTGTGTGCAGACATGCGCCTTAGATGTGCCACCTAAGGAACAGGACACATTCTTCTGTGCAGAACAACTGTTGGTCTTGACGCATTTTTAATGGTGGAGCTCTGGGACAGCTTTGGCTTTGCAAGTTTGAGTGATCAGACTATAGTTAATAAACTGTGGCTTATCTTGCAGTTCTATAATGGGTCACAGTAGATGTGCAAAAAGAACAAGAATGAAAATCTTGTGCCTACCTGCAACCAGTGAGCCTGATGCAAGCTTTTTTATTTTGTTTTGCTTTTTTAAATTTTTTTTCCCAATACTGACAATGGATCGAATGGGGAAATTATTTTCTTTCCTATCTGTTTGCCTACTTCTTCTTTAAAAGTGAAAGTGCTGTCTGCATTTGGTCAGATGGGAATTTCAACGCTGCCTGCTTAAGCCTTGATTTAGGCTTACAACAGAGGTGAATAAGTGCATGTGGGTGCGTGTGAGTGAGTGCATATGTCCTGTAAGCTCTGAAATCAGAGCAGATGTTCTCTGATCTGAGCCTGCTGTTTTCAATACTGTCAACAACTCTAAATAGGAAGGGGAGGGGAAGCAAGGGAGGGTCTTTGATGACACAGCAAGGTGAGATGTGTTTACTTACGGCGGCCCACCACCAAGCATGGGGGATGCTGGTGAAGTTGGTACTGGAGACGTCGTGCTCCACTGTGTAGACCATGGCAGAGAAAGCAAAGATGCCCATGGCAATGAAGAGCAAAAGGCAGCCCACCTGCTGGTAGCACTGGCGCAAAGTAAAGCCGAAGGCACGCAACCCTGTGGAGTGGCGGGCTAGCTTGAGGATGCGAAAGATGCGCATGAGGCGCATGATGCGAAGCACTTGTCCCACCTTGCCCACCCGTCCCACCTTCTCGATATCATGCTCATGCTGAGAACCCCGGCCTCGGGGCTGGTCATCATCAGCAAAGCATTCGAGCAGCAGCTGCAGGTAGAGGGGCAGGATGGCAATGAGGTCTACTGCATTGAGGGCGCTGCTGGCAAATCGTCGTAGGTCTGGGGTAGAGATCAAGCGCAGCACGTACTCTAGTGTGAAGAATGCAATGCACAGGGTCTCAATGTGCTCCAAGACAGGCCGGCTCTCCCCACTCTTCCGGTCTACCTGCTGCATTTCCTCCACTGTGTTGAGTGCCAGGGCCACCACAGAGATGAGCACGAAGAAGCTGGAGGCCACTGCCATCACCTTGGCGGTGACAGAAGAGAAGGGCTTCTCCATGAGGTTCCAGAGGCGCCAGCGCTGGGGACCATAGTAGCGCATGTGGTGGAAGAGTTGCTCATTCTCCTGAGCCTCTGCCTGAGACCGCAGCTCACGCTGGACCTTCAGCTGTTCACTCAGCTCATCACGGCGCTCCTCAAAGCAGATGCGGCAACAGCGAGGTGTGTATTTGAGCCGAACACCCCAGTAGCTCAGCTCCTCCAGGAAGCTACGGGGGCACAGCTCATCCCGCACACGCAGCACCCCTGAGGCATAGAAGTTGTACACCAGCTGGAAGACAGCTGGGTCCCGGTCGAAGAAATACTCATCTACCTGGGCAGCGTAGTCATCACACAGGCCCAGCTGGCAACGGCGGTCAGTGGAAGTAGCCAGGCGTCCCAGGCGGGTCTTGGGATAGATGGCCACTGCCTGATAGGTGAGACGGTAGCTTTGGCCACCGACATTGATGTTCAGCATAGACGAAGTGGAAGTGGTGGCCTGGGCTCCAGAGGAAAGGGCAGGGGAGCAAAGAATGGATGACAAGGTCTTGTTTTCTCTCTCGAACATGTCTCCACTTGGCCATTTTCCTTGTTCTTTCTCTTCCTCTTCCTCATCTTCATCATCCACATAGTAGTTGTAATTCCCCTCAGATCCCAGGAACAGCAGAGGCTGGGAGTTCAATGGAGCAGTAGCAGAAAAGCCACTCTGCTTGTCTACATGCAAGCCTTCATTATCTTTCCACTTTGCCACTTGTGGGAGGATGTTTGGTACTTCCCTCTCTCTGCCTTTATGTTTTAGGAAAGGAAACTGACGCCGCATGTTAAACTGCAACATACTGTTTTTCCTTACTCTTCTCCCTTCTTTGCATTCACCTGGTCAAGGAAGCAACACCAGTCCTTTCCAACACTACAAAGACTCAGAATCCTGGTTTCCTCTCCCTGTCTCAGTAGTATCATGCACAGCAATGCTTCTGCATTTTTCTCCCTACCAGCCACCACTACAGTTGTTGTGAAAGCTCTGTGTGAGATAGATAGACACATGAAGACTGCTGTTGACTGTTTTAATCTTGCTGACAGGAAAGATCTGAGTGCTTAGAGAAGGGGATTTAAGGGCTATTATCCCTTTCCAGACTCATCCCCCTCAGACTGTGACGTGAATGATTATGGATCCATAAATCTATGAAAAATCAGTAGGGGGGAAAAACCCTCTGAAGTTTTATGACTAATAAAAACCCCATATATTTTCCTAATTCAAATATCTCAAAATGAAAATTTAGGGGGGGTGGGGGTGGGAGAGAGAGAGAGAGAGAGAGAGAGAAAACATTACAGATTTCTTTCATCTACATGAGAAAATAATGAATAAGCAGCTGATAAGCAGCTAATTGATTAATGGGTAGGAATTCACTACAATAGTTCTTAAAATGTTTTGCAAAAGTAAGCAAATAAAAGTTTTCCATTTTTATTCCTAGTTAGAAAACCTCCACCTGGTTAAGGGCCAAGGAAAGTCACAGTCTGTGCCTGAAGCTGTGACTGCTCTGGGAGCACCCATGCCTCTCCGGGCATAGAGGAAGTGAAGGGCAGTGGTGTGAAAGGGATTTCCAGCACACCACTTCAAACGCTTCATGAGTTGCTGAGAAACAGAATAAAGCCACTCTTGTTTCTCTTGCAGGACATGCTTAATAGCATAAAGCCACACTAGATACCTAACAGGACAAGATAAATGTTTTCCCTTTGTTTCAATGGAAAGAACATCCTCAGCTCTTGTTGAGCTGGCACCAGCATCTCCAGTAACAATGAGCATCCTGAAAAACATGTTACTTCCCCTCATCACTGGGATTACTTCAGCTGAGCTACAGCTCCTGTAAAGCAGAGGATGCACACAATAAAGGGATGGGTCCTTCAGCATGCTCTTAGGCCCAGGTTACAGCTTCTTAACACCAGCTCAATATTCCACCTATATCTAGGAAGGCACAAGGCATTAGAAAACTGCTAGCTTTGGCAGGAAGGTCTTCCATCTGCAATCCTGTAGCCTGCCTTCCACTTGCACCTCCTCACTCTTTAAGACAAGCTGCTGGGACAGTGTATCCCATTCCTCATGCAGCAATATTTTTCTTTCATTGTCCTCAAACCTGTTCTTCTTCAGGTTTCACTGTTACAGCCTGGATTATTGGCAATTCATATTTAGCTGCACTTAAAAGAGTTTTGCTTCATGAATTTGTCTCCTCTGCCCATTCTCTGTCTTGACGTAAAAAAGGCAAGGATAATAGGGATTATCAGTGTGACAAAAAGACACTTGAGTGCAGGGTTTTAAAAATAAAAATATGAATAATTTATTTTTGAACCACGTGCATTCAATACATCACTACTGCAGGTTTCATGGATACAATGTAGAAATGCACTACTGCTGTTTAAAAGTACAACTACACTTACAACCACAAGAGAGTCACAGAATACACTACTGACAACACAACAGTCACAAAATTCAGTATTACCGCCTGCAATCGAGTCACATCACTCACTGTTACCACCTACAGGCAGTTCACAAGGTTCAATATTACAACCACAGCAGATTCACAGAACACACTATCACAAGCGCACTAAATACTACATGTATGTTAGTTAATTACCTGAGACTACAAACTTAAAGCACTGCAAATATTCACTTACCCATCTCTCTGGTAAGGGTACTCAGTATGTTACCTTAGCCAACATCCTGGCCAAGGGGGAAAAGTCTCCTCACAGAGTTGGAAAAGTGGCTCCCCCATCTCCGACTGAATCCAAGAGGGGTTTATTTCATTTTTTGTCTGATGTACGTGCCAGTGGGCAGGACTGTGTCCTAGTGGACAATGCCATCTTCCATGTTTGTCATTAGCCGTGATCCCCCTTATCTTATGCCCTATCTATTGCATAACTTTGCATTGTAGACCCTCTGGTTGGCCTTTATCTTACTGCTAGACAGCTGAATAGTGGTTTGATTGGGACTCAGGACATATTGTTTGTTGAAGGAATTCCATGGCTCAACCCATATTTTGGTTTGCCATTTAGTGTCATTTTGCAGGACAACTCATGTCTGAGCTATCTACACAGCTCCCCATGGACTATCTCTGCTGAGATGGGGCCTCAAGGTGATTCAAGGCTGAGTCACTGTACAATCCCCCTGATGGCCTAGACATTGCCGAAACCTGCTTGTGGAACTCTGAGCCAAATGATCCTTACAATCGATGCCTTGTGACATATACCAATCTGTTTTGCAGTTGGCTTTGAATATTAAACCATGCTGTGGTGAGTCCTTTGTGAGCAGCCTTAATACAAATTAATGTCCAATTTCAAGGCAGTTTCTATCCCCTAGGCAAATCAATTCAGACATAAGAAAAAAAAATCTGGGATGCTATCCTTTTACTACTAAAAATTCTTAAATGTTTCTTAATCAAGATTCAGACTAGACCATATTCCTCTTGCCAGCCTCTGCTGGACCATTTAATTGGGTTTTTTTTGTTGGGCTTCCTGGTCTCACTTCTGAGAAGTATCCAGTAATGTTTATTGCTCACTATTCAAGAGATCATTTCTCATACTATACTGTAGTAGCAGGAGCTTCTATCCAATGAACTTCATGACTGATGACAAAACCTCATGCTGCTTAAACTTGCCTCCAACTGACAAAATAGGTAAAATAAAATCACTTTTTGTTCTTTACTTTGAGGTGAGACTCAGTTCTGAGTTGCTAGACTCTCTGCCTAGATAGATAGAAAATGAAGTGATGAGAAAAGACTTCCTGCCTCACATCCTGCCATTTTTTTTCCTTAGCTACCTTATTCAGTGTGCTGCATATCATTGTAACTTTCATTAAGAAGAATTGCATAGCACCATCTTTTATGGGGCAGAGCAGACACTGGGATGCTGAAGCTAGTTAGCTAGTTAGTAAGATCCCCCGGGAATCTGCTTTTGAAGATATTGCAATCTATGAATGCTGGCCAGTTTTTAAGAGCCATCTCCTAAGCAGTTGGAGCAGAAGGTTGGCTTGGCTGAGCAGGGATCTTCTAGAATTTAGGCACAAAAGGAAAGTGTACAGGCATTTGAAGCAAGGATAGGTGACACAACAGGATGACAGAGATGCTGTTCGCTGTTGTAGGGGAAAAAATGATTGGCCAGTGTTTGATTAGAGTTCAAGTTGACTGACACTGTGAAGAAAAACAAAAAGGACTTTTTAAAATATGTTAACAGCAAAAGAAGGATCAGAGATAACACTGGTCCACTACGTGATGGGGTCAACTGCCTCACAAATAGGGACACAAAACAGGGAAGTTTAATGGCTTCTTTGCCTCTGCCTTCAACACCAATGATGTGCCCTAGGACCCCAGAGCCCTATGTCAGAAGACCATGACTGGTCAATGCTAAGCTCCCAGCTGACCCTGAACTTGTTCATGACTTGCAGCTACAGCTGGATGCACATACATCTGTTGGGCCCAATGAGATTCATCCCAGGATACTGAAAGCACTGGAGGATTCACAGATTCACAGAACAGTAGGGGTTCTGGAGATCATCTAGTCCAACCCCCTGCTAAAGCACCTTGAACACACTGCACAGCATTATGTCAAGGTGGGCTTTGAATATCTCCAGAGAAGGAGACTCCACATCATCTCTGGGCAGTCTGTGCTCTGTCACCCTCAGAGTAGAGGGTGTTCTTACTTCCAGCTTATGGCCATCACCCCTTTTCTTGTCATTGAACACCACCGAAAAGATCAGCCCCTTCTTCTAGACATCCACCATTTAGATATTTATGAACATTGATGAGATCACCTCTCGGTCTTCTACAGACTAAACAGATGCAATTCTCTCAGCCTTTCTTCATAAGAGAGATGTTCATGTCCGCTCATCATCTTTGTAGCATTCTATTGGACTCTGTGCAGTAGTTCTCTGTCTTTCTTGAAGTGCAGAGCCCAGAACTACACACACTATTCCAGATGTGGCCTCAACAGTGCAGAGTAGAGGGGCTGGATAACTTCCCTCGACTTGCTGGCCACACTCTTCTTAATGTGCCCCCAAGGGTACTATTTGTCTTCTCAGCCACAAGGGCACACTGCTGGCTCCTGGACATCTTGCTGTCCAACAGGACTTGCAGGCCCTGTTCTGCAGAGCTGTTTCCCAGCAAGTCAGCCCCTAAGCTGTACTAATGCCTGGGGTTATTCCGCCCTAGGTGCACTTGACCATGTTGAATTACATTAGGTTTTTCTCTACCCAACTTTCTAGCCTGTCCAGATCTTGCTGAACGTCATTTGTGTATAAGCTGCTCCTCACAGTTTTGCATCATCAGCAAATTTGTTGAGGGTACACTCTGTCACCCCTATATGTTGAATAAGACCGGACCCAGTACTGACCCCACCAGCACAGGCCTCCCACTAGACTCTGCTTATCACAACCCTGAATGACTCTGCCATTCAGCCAGTTCTCAGTCCATCTCATTGTCCACTGATTGATCTAACCTATAAGTTAAATCCTAACTAAGTTTGTAATAAGTTTCCTAAATTTGCTGAAATTAAGGTAGAGAATATCCACTGCTCTCCCTTCATCCACCCAGCCAGCCATGTTATCTTAGAAGGCTATCAGTCAGATTGGTCAGGCATGATTTTCCCCTGGCAAATCCATGTTTACTATTTCTAATAACTTTCTTCTCCTCCACATGCTTAATACTAATATCCCCATCACCTTTCCGAGGATGAAGGTGAGACTAAGTGGCCTGTAGTTTCCTGGGTCCTCCTTTTTGCACTTTTGGAAGTGCCACTGACTTTTCTCCAGTGTCACTCTAGTCTTCAAGAAGGGTAAGAAGGAAGACTTGGTAGTTACGGTCTTGTGAGTATCACTTCAGTGTCTGGAAAATTATGGAGAAAGTTATTCTGGGAATTATTGAAAAACATTTGAGAGGCAATGCAGCCATTGGTCATAGCCAGTATGGGTTCACAAGAGGAAAGTCCTGCTTAACCACCTTAATTTCCTTTTATGACACGATTACCTTTCTAGTGGACCAAGGGAAGCCAGTACATATGGTGTTTTGTTGGGTTAGGGTTTTTTTCACTTTTACAAAGCTTTTGATATTGTCTTTCACAGTATCCTTCTGGACAAAGTCTTCAGTACACAGCTAGACAAGTCCATAACACACCAGGTGAGCAGTTGGCTGATAGATTGGACTCAAATAGTTTTAGCAAATGGGGTTACACCAGGCTGGTGACCAATCACCAGTGATATTCCCCAGTGCTCCATTATAGGGCCAGTACTCTTCAATGCTTTTATAAATGATCTGGATGCAGGAATCAAATGTACATCAAGTACATTTGTCACTGATACTAAACTAGAAGGACCTGTGAACTCCCTTGGGAGTAGAGAAGCCTTACAAAGAAATCTGGATAGATGGGGATATTCACCAAGTGTTGAAATTTAACAAAAGCAAGTGCAGGACTGTCTACCTGGGACAGGGTAATTGTGGTTATACATACAAACTGGAGGAAGAGAGGTTGGAGAGCAGGCACATGGAAGGAGATCTGGGGGTTGTGGTTGATGACTAGTTGACTATAAGTAAGCAGTGTGCCCTGACAGCCAAAAGTGCCGATGTGTCCTGGGTGCATCAAGCACGGCATCACTAGCCAGTCCAAAAGTGGCAGTCATCCCACTCTGCACTACATTGGCACAGCTCCACATGGAGTAGTGTGTGGAGTTTTGGGCACCTCAATATAAGAAGGACATCAAACAATTAGACTGTGTCCAGAGGAGGATGACCAAGATGGTGAAAGGCTTCAAGGACAGGACTTACAGCTAAAGTCACTTGATTCACTCAGCTTGGAGAAGAGAAGGCTGAGGAGTGACCTCATTGCAGTCTACAACTTCCTTAAGGGAGGCTACAGGGGGCGGGTCCTGAATGGAATGAAGCTGCATCAGGGGGAAGATCAGGTTGAGCATTAGGAAAAGGACCTGTGACTGAGAGGGTGGTCAGTCACTAGAACACCCTCCCCAGGGCAGGGCCACAGCATCAAGCCTGTCCAAGGAGTATCTGGACAACATCCTTTAGTCATATGGGTTAGTTTTACATAGTCTTGCAAGGAGCAGGGCATTGGAGTTAATGACCCTTATTGGTCCCTTCCAACTGGAAATATTTTATGATTTTATGATTTTATGCTATTATGGGTAGAAGAAGCATGAAAACCTGGGTGTCAGTAATAGTGGATAATGCTGTCCAATCAACCAGACAGTGCTCTGAGAAAATAATTTTCACAAGAAAAAAATGCATAATTAAACCAGAAGAAGGTTATGAGAAGATGAGTCTGTAAGCTTTCATCTTAAGGAATACTGACTTTTCCTAGAATATGGAGCTGAATAACTACAATGCTTTTTTGCTGAGCAAATCAACTTCAGAGTTCCACATGCTTGCTTTGAGTTAGTTTTAAAAATTGAGAACTTTTACATTAAAATTGGCTTAAAGAATTTATATGGTTCTGCAAGGCCTCAGTGGATTAGTTCCTACATCACTAGAGGAACTGTTCATACATTAGTAGTTTTTTAAGATCAAGAAAGGCCTGTAAGATCATCTATTCTGACCTACTTGAATGATGACCCTAGAATTTCACTAAGCATTTCTGCTATTGTACTAAAAAGTGCAGTTCATACTACTTTAACATCTTGGAGACTTGAAATTTAATGCTCAGTTACTGTATTGCATTGAAAAATTACTTGGGGCTTTGTTTCAAATGGTCTAGCCAGGTTTTCTTGTTAACCTCCAGTGACCTCTCAAGTTATGTTGACAGTGTGGAAAATACTGCTAATGGTGATTATTTATAATAGAATCATTATTAATATCCTGTTTATCATATTAGGGCTCACAAAAAGCACAATAGGGTTGAAGGGAAACTGACTGCAGTGTCTGCTAAAACTATGAGGGATGACTCAGGGAATAGGAAAATTAGGATGCTGTTGTGTCTGCCTCTCCACATACCAGTTTTTTACAAAGAGTGATTGTCCGAACAAAAACAATAAGAAAAAAAAAACTCAAAAATGCTCATCTAGAGATTTGCCAGAATGCCAGAACTGCTCAGAACTGAAGCAAGCTTCACTCTACCCTTCATCTCCATCCAGCTCAGTTAGTTATACTCAAATGCAGGCAGCAGTAAGCAAGAGGATCCTTCCTTCTCCGTGATTTCGGGCATCTTTGCACCCTGCTACCCTGGCAGACTTTCTCAACCTTCAGAGTGCCATGGTGCTGCTGAACAAATGCTTCCCGGCTTGTTGTTTTCTCTATTTCTGTCCATTTTTGGGTGTTTTGGTTTTTTTTTTCCACTTGCCAACCCTGCTGCAGTCACCCAGAAAGTGCTTAGAAAGGGTAGACGTGTGGGAACGAAGGATGATTGAGGGTTGGATTAATCAGTGTCACCAATCACTCACATCTCTCCCTGCTCACACGTTATGGGGAAGCTCGTGTGCCTGTGCACTCCTCCGCACTGTGCATCAGTGTTCCCTGCACCTACAAGGAAAGAGAATGCAGAGAAAGAATGTATGCAGGTCAAAGGAGGTGATCCTCCCCATGGAGGATCTGCCCTGGTCAGGCCCCATCTGGAGTATTGTATCCAGTTCTGGGCTCCCTGGTATAAAAATTACAGGAATCTCCTGGAGAGAGTCCAGAGGAGGGCTACGAAGATGATTAAAGGAGTGGAAAGCCAATGGTATCCTGGGCTCCATCAGAAGAGGCGTGGCCAGCAGGGACAGGGAGGTGATTGTCCCTCTCTACTCTGCCCTCGTGAGGCCGCATCTGGAATACTGTGTCCAGATCTGGGACCCCCAATACAAGAAAGATGTAGAACTGTTGGAGAGGGTTCAGAGGAGGGCCACAAAGATGATTACAGGGCTGGAGCACCCCCCCCCGCCCCGCTATGAGGAGAGGCTGAGGGAGCTGAGCTTGTTCAGCCTGGAGAAGAGAAGGCTGTGGGGGGACCTCATTGCAGCCTGCCAGTACCTGAAGGGAACATACAAACAGGAGGGGAATCAACTTTTTAAAAGGGTAGACACTGGCAGGACAAGGGGGAATGGAAGGTTTAGATTAGATATTAGGGGGAAGTTCTTTACAGAGAGAGCGGTGAGGTGCTGGAACAGGCTGCCCAGAGAGGTGGTGGATGCCCCATCCCTGGAGGCGTTCAAGACCAGGTTGGCCTGGGCAACCTTGTGTAGATCCAGGTCTGGAGGTTGGTGTCGTGTCTGTGGCATGGGGCTTGGAGCTGTATGATCCTTGGGGTCCCTTCTAACCCATGCTATTCTATGATTCTATGATCTGCCCTACAAGGAAAGGATGAAAGAACTAGGGCTGTTCAGCCTTGAGAAAATACTGAGAGGGGATCTTAATAATGTTTATAAATATCTTAAGTGTGGGACACAGGGGCAAATGGCCAGCCCCTTTTCAGTGGTCTGTGGAGTCAGGACAAGGGCCAATGGCTGCAAGTTAGAGTATAGGCAGTTCTGCACCAACATGTGGAAGAACTTTTACACAGTGAGGGTGACAGAGCACTGGGACAGGCTGCCCAGGGAGTTTGTGGAGGTTGTGGAGGTTGTGTTGAATATCTCCTTCTCTGGAGATATTCAAGGCCTGTCTGGATGCCTACCTGTACAATATGAGCTAGGGAGCCTTCTTTGGCAGAGGGTTTGGACCTGATGATCTCTCAAGGTCCCTTCCAACCCCTACGATTCTGTGATTCTGTGGTTCTGTATAACCACCAGACATAGACAAGAGGCAGAGGCACAGACTGCAAAACCTGACTGGGGATAAGCTTTCAGCTTGGCACCTGAGCAGTTAGGCTGCATCAGCCAGGGCAAAATCGGTGATGTATGTCCAAGGGCTGCAGCAATGTACGCAAGCCCAGGGATTTAGGAGAAGTTACAGGAGCTACCATCACCGTGTATCAATGTGTCCTTGCCTGTAACTCATTCTACCTCTGCTATTCCATGCTTTCTCTTCCATCTCCCAGTGAATTTCCGCTGTTTATTGTAAAGTGCATTTTTTAAAACAGATAAAACTTCAATGTTTACTGTAGCTGATCCCTAGATGCTTGTGCAGGCAAATATCCTGTCACCTAAAAGCATAGTCAGTCAGAATTACACACAAAGAAGACAACAGGAGCTGATCAGCCAAAGTCCAGAGCCATTCACACCATCTCTTAGACCTGCTCAATGTGAAGTACATTGGCAACTGTGTATGTACCAGCTCTTTCTGGGCACTGGGCACATTGAAGGTATATGATTCTGGCTACAAAGCTGAAAGGTCCCTAAATTCTGCCCTAAACCACACATCTGAAACTGTCAGAGGACTACAAGGTTACATGGATGATGTTGAAAAATAGCAGAATAAAACACAGCTTTATAAATAGAAGGGGGTATGAAGAGCCCAAGTATCTGGACAGCAACAATAAATGGTATTATAATGATCTAATGCCTGTTTCACTAAATCTTGAGCCCAGTTGTGTGTTGTTTGGGGAGTATGGTTTGGTTAAGATCTTGCAAGATCTGTGAGAGGGAAAACCAGGAAATACTGATTCACTGATTTAAAGAAGCCATGCTGCAACAAGAGATGAAGCAAGGCATGGGAGACACATGGGAGGATCAGACAAGAGAAAACAAACCCTAGTTTTCCCTGTGTGTTGGCTCTAGGTGCAAACCAAGGACACTAGCCCATGCAGTATTAGAGGCCAAGATCCAAGATCCTGGATTGATTTGTCTTAATTTGGATCTGCTTTGGGCAATTGCTTTACAGCAGTCACTGCATGAAAGAAGAAACAGGAAAGTCTTCAGAAGAAGATACGCACATGCTAACTATCTTTCCTGTGGAATCCCAGCAAGAGGCAAGCAAGCCTTTGCACAGGTATGGCTAGCAGTAAAACAGCAGTGCTCCTTAATCTGTGCAGGCAATGGGTCACCTCACACACATGTTCAGACACCAACACAGTATATCAAAGGCTGCCAGTGATGGGATCTATGGGCATAAAGCGCTCTTAGGAAAAGAAAACAGAAATTGCCTCTCTGCCTACCAGGTATCTCCCAACACATGCAAGCGATAGTCCCACAGTGGACAGGACAGAGCTAATATGGAAGATGGGGTAGCATAAATATTAGATAGGATAAAACCGCATTACAGAGAGGCTCCCCACATAGTCTTGGGTGTCCTATTTATGATCAGAATGTGCATGAGCCTGAGGGCGCAGACATGGTCAAAGTTACCAAAGTACATGAGATCAACGGCACAAGCTGAGCTATAGAGGCTATAGGTACACAAGGTCTGAACCCACAGCAAATGCAAAATAACGCAACTTTCACTTAGCCCTCTTGCTCTGCAAGCTTAAATAAATCCTGTGCCTTGTGTTTGCTATATACTATGGGTATAGATGGAGACCACAGCTCTGCTTACGTGGAATGATTTGTTAATAACTTGCCTATAAGCCTCAGTCTTAGCATGCTCATTGGCGATACCTTTGATGTTCTGTCGACTAGGTATACAGAAACAGCTTTGTGTCATGTGGGTCATGTGAATAGAAAACCTGGGTAAATAGGTATATCAGGCACATTCTTCAGCAAGTCAATGCATTACAGCAGCAAACATGCATATGAAAGAGACACATACCAAAAAAAGAACAGCATCATATTTCTTTAATGTGAAGAATTAATAACTACTTCTTTTTTCTTTTTTCTTCCCTCCCTCCCCCCCAGGTAGGATGCTGTAGAACAAAGTGATTTAACCTGGAAACAAACAGCAGAAGAATTAACCAGTGTTTTCTGTATTGCACATTGCTGTGTCTTCCACTGGGCTTTGATGACTGTATGGCGTGCAGTGGCTCATTCATAAACATTAGCAGCTCTTCAGACCCAAGCATCTGGTCCCAGCCCTGCTGTGAACACAAATAAACATTGGAAAACACACAACTGCCACGGCAGGAACAAGTTTTACTTAACAAGTGGGAATGAATATCAGCTGTATGTAAAGAAACGGCAAATAAACTGGAAGCAGCGACCCAACAAATGACAGTTAAATATATCTAAGTGTCTGGGTAGGTGGCCTGTGCGATTGACAGGTTTCATGTTTTCTGAGTATTATTCTTTTATGTAGAGAAATGCTTTTCTTGCTGACAATGTTCAGCTGACAGTTTTGGTTTGAGATTTTTTTTTATATTGCCAAAAGGAAGTATGGATGGGTTCATACAAAATGTTTGCACCTCCTTCCTCTCCCAGGAATTAAATCTTGCAGGATTTTTTTCTTGTTCTGCTGTTTTCTTATTGATGATGTTAGAAATGACAAAAGGTCCTAAAAACAGAACTTAAGGTAGACAAGTAGTGAAGCAGTAATTTATTATACATTCTTGCAAGAACGGGTGACCCAACAAAGTAGGCACACTTTTGGTCAGTGCCTGCAGCCTTTTTATACCATACATCTATACATATTCATCACCTGTCCCGCTTTGTATTAAGATGAGTTCAAAGAGGTGGTCTCCATAAACTCCTCCCAATTGCGTCTGCGCATTGTCCTGTGGTAGTGGTCGTCGGGGGTCTCAGCGATGAAGGCTCCGAGTCTTCCTCAGGTTGAACCTTTCACCTCCTTCCTCTGTTTGACTATGGATTTTACAGGCTCAACCCAGGCGCCCCATCCACAGCAGTACACAGTATAATACACATGGCATGTCTGGGACATTCCCACTTCCATTGGTGAAGTAAATTAAAATGTATGAGTCCTTTTGTCTGGGACAACTGCTTACTGGCAAGTAGTTGTCTTTATCTTAACTTTCCCGGCAACTGACATGGCCCTGGGCTGAAGGAAGTCAAAGCTCCATACAGGTTTCAGATTGCACGTTAATTTTGTGAAAGGTTTGTTCACTCCTGATCAAAATTATTAGATTTATCGAGACCCCACATCGTTTTTCCTGTTTGACTTGATGTACAATCAACATGATTGAAGCCTGTTCGTTGAGCCTGATTTCCTTAAATTCCAGCCCATGTCCTCAGTCACGATTTAACCCCTTATCTCATTGTCCAGGATCATCTGCATCTTTTAGCAGAGCTATGTACTCAAATTGAACCCTTGAGAACAATATTCCCCCTTATTTTCCTAAATCCTTTAAGCCAGTAAATAATACAATAACATTTTTCAGTTTGCAAAAGCAACATTTCTTAGCACTTTCCACAATGAGAAAGGCACTTTTGACAAGTAACATATAGTGCTCTTTTTCTTCTTAAATGTAGTATGAAGGACCCAGCACAAATAGTGCCACCACCCCTAGTGAAAGACGTCTCAACCTCAGTAGTGATGAAGTCACAAAGTAGAAGCCCCAGATGAAAGTCTCTCATGAGGAACAGCAATCCCTCAGTCCACAGAGCTGTTCTTGGCCTGCTAAGCAGTGTGGCACATATTTCCTTCTCAGGCTTAAGGATTTTATGGTGGGTTGGACACCCACTGGTCCCATAAAAGGCAAAGAGCCTCTGGAGTCTGTAAGATGTATCATCCATTCCAGTCGCTACTTCTTCCCATTTACCTGTTCATATCTTATCCCTACGAAGAACCAGAGACCCATGTCACAAATCTCATCCTGGCATAGTTTATGATGATCCATACACCACGATTGGGGCAGGGGGAGTGTGGAGGGAAGAAGAGGTACATTTGACCTTGGATTCCTTTTGGTGATACAATGGTGAGTCAGTCAAAAGGCAATCTGATAGATACATGTGCTGTGGCCTCTGGATAGCCATCAAACAGTCATTTCTGCCAAGCTATGCACTGTGTCACACACTCTACTGAGAACTGTTTATTCTTTATATAGACTTTATTGACACCAGCCAGCAACAGGAAAAAAGAAGACTGCCCATTCCAGTACATTGCACACAACAGTACCATATGTATCCAGGAATATTCTTCAAAACCACTGACAGTATTCTCCAAGTTGGGTGCCATGAGAAACACATCCAGTTCAGTAATTTTTTGCTGTAATTCCTTCTTGTTTCCTTGAGTGTGACTGCTCTTCCTGAGACTTGTCTATCCCAGCACTCCAAGTGATAGCAAATTAGCACAAATCACCTGTTTTCTGAACCTTTGCTTGTTACTGAATTACCTTCATGTGCAGGTCTCATGCTACGCTATCTCAGGAATCTCAAAGAACAGCCTGCCAGGTCCGTAGTGGATGAGAGACCTCTTCCACCTCAGCATATCCTCACAGGAATATGCAGCTTCACACCAGAGCCCAAGCAGTACCTTTAAGGAGAGGATAAAGGATGTCACACTCCTTGAAGGGAATTTTCTGACTCCACACTTATGAGTTCATAATCCATAGTGGATTTTTGAAGGCTACGCTGTTGTGAAATTTTTTTTGCTTCATGCATATCACACCTCTTCCTGTCAGTTTGGGACTGGAGCTGCATGGCCTCTGCTTTTCTGACATCTATTTCTGAATCTGGGTCTGGCTTCCTTCTCTGCTCATCTTGTACCTGCCTTGTACTCCCTTAGTTCTGTCTGTCCACCTGCTCAACAGCAGCAGTTCTTTCTATAAAATCAGTGAAACCAGCACTCTTCAGTTTTGAGTCAGTTGTGTATGAATCTCATGAAGACTTTCCTACCCATGGCATGCTGGAGGGCTCATTTCTTAATTTCACTATAAGAGTTTAGTAAGTACTGTCACTATGAAGTTCGTGGCATTCTGCTTTTAGCTTACAAATAGAAATACTTAACTGCAAAATTACCAGAGTTTCCTAACACACAAGAGCCATTAGTTAAAAATAAACAAGCTACTCCTGGGACTTTTCAGAACACATTAGATAACTTTCTGCAGTGGAAGGAAATAATCCTTTCCTTACGGAGATGCTTCACTCAGACCTAACTGCAATATTAAATTCCAGGAGAAATTTTCCAAACACAAATATACATTCATAATAAAGTGTTCTATCTACAAAGTTGTATACCAAAGAGCACATCTGCTGAGGGCCAGAGAAAGCTTTCGCAGCCTGGATTTTAGCCAGATATTGTGTGTGTGTGTGTGTGTACGTGTTTGTACACAGACGTATTTATGCATATGCGTGAAAATCTGTCAGCAAGATTGCTATCCCTATCCCAACCATGTGCCATTTGTAAATCACTTTAGTACAGTGAGCTTGTCAGGCATTTCATTAATACAGAGTTGAGTTGTTTTAACAGGTTATCTTTTATTGTTCCACTCTCTCAACACTCACTGCAGAGTACTGGCTTGACTTACATGCTAAACTTTTCTAGAGAAGTAGAATTCAGCTTCAAACTGTTGTTCCTCTGCTCAATGGAATGCAATACTCAAAACTTCTCTTTCTTTAGTATTTGTCAGGAATTGTCATTTGGGAAGTAAAGAAGACAAAGAAAAGATCTTTTGCTGATATTGCCTCTGAAGAAATAATGAATATACCTTTGACTTTTTTATTTTTACTTCTGGAAAAAAAAAGAGGTTCTTTCCTACCCTTAAAGGATGGCAAGAGAAATAAACAGGTAGAGTTGCATGACTGTTTAAAGTTTTTGAATGTGATAGAGTATCATAAGTGTGTTTCCCTTAATCACTAGCTTTGTCAAATACTATTTAGAAAATCATCCTGAAAATTGGTTCTTTTAGAAAATACACTCCACTCTGTGTTACACTGTTTTAAAACCAAATTATGAATCCCTATTGTCCTGGTTTTGTCTAGGATAGAGTTAATTTTCACAAGGTTAGCTGAGCTGCCAAGGGTGTTTTCCATGCCATGTGATATCATGCTCACCATAAATATGGGCTAGTCAAGGAGGGGTGGCAGTTTGACTGTGGGTTGAGTGTCTGGTCTGTTATTAGGGGTTGGTAAATTGCCTTGTGTTACCACAGTTTTGCATTCTAAGTCCTGTTATTGTTTCCCACTCCCTGTGCTGTCCCAGTAAGCTGTTCTTATCCAAACCCCGCAGTTTGCCTTTGTCTGCCTATTCTCCTCCCCACCCCACCAGAGGAGGGGTGGGTGAGCAGCTGTGTGGTGCTCAGCTGCCTGTTGGGGCTGCACCACACCACCTATTCAGGAACTATGAACGCTAATTTTCCTATTATAACAGGTTAATTGCATGATGCTTTATGTCAGACTAGAGTTGCTGTGTGATCTAAGACCTTTGTACACATGATGATTATTTTCATGTTTGCTTGGAAGACAGTATTTATCAAATATTCTGCAGAAACTTGACATAATGCATTGCTACTGCAGATGACTGTAGATTAGATCACTGAATTCACAGGTGAGGGAAAACAAAATTTGGTGTAGCTAGTTGAGGAGAGTTTCTCCATCTTTTTTTCATCAGACTTAACATCTGTCCATTCTTTGCATCTGTTGAGACAGAATCCATGATGAGATCTATGCTCTACCTCCTTCCACGGGCAGGATCCCCAGAGAACTACTTTTAACAGCTACATACAAAAGTCCACATGGAGCCTCACTGTACCAATAGTGACAGCAGCTGAATGGTGTTGTCTTAGTCTGCTCCTCTCTTGTCTGGGTGTGGTTCATAGAATCATAAAACATGTTGGGTTGGAAGAGACCTCAAAAATCATTCAGTTCCAACCCCTCTGCCATGAGCAGGGATAGTCTCCACTATACCAGGTTGCCCAAAGCCCCATCCAACGTGGCCTTGAAGACCTTCAGGGACAGGGTGTCCACAATCTCTCATGGCAACCTGGTCCAGTGCCTCACCACCTTCACTATGAAGAATTTATTCCTAGAACATAATCTAAATCTACTCTTCTAGTTTAAATACATTGCCCCTTGTTCCATCGCTCCATCTGCTTGTAAACAGACCCTCTTAATATTTCCTGTAGGCCCCTTCAGGTACTGGAAGGCTGCAATAAGGTCTCACCGAAGCCTTCTCTTCTCCAGGCTGAACAAGCCCAACTCTGTCAGCTTGTTTTCATAGGAGAGGTGCTCCAGCCCTATGATCATCTTCCTGGCCCTCCTCTGGACTCAATACGTTTCTTGTATGGGGGCCCCCAGAGCTGGATGCAGTACTCCAGGTGAGTGAAGCAGAGGGGCAGAATGACTTCTCTTAATCTGCTGGGCACACTTTTGATGCAACCCAGGACATTGTGTGGAAAATGCTGGGAAATGTTGCTTTTGCAAACTGAGATGTATTTTTTTATGCTGACTTGGGAAGTGGAAGACTCAGACTGCCTCATCAGAAATCCTATGTCAGGAATAGGAAGATAAAGGACATTTGTCAATCTGGATATGAAACAGGTAGCACAAAAGATAAGGGGGAACAGTGTTAATGAAGTTTTGCTGTTGGTTGTGTTAAAAGAATTATGGTAAAATCTATCTCTCAAATAAGGATTCAATAAGAAACTGAGGAATACAGAGCTCTGCTAAAAGATGCAGATGAAACTTATATCCATACATCGGACAATGAAAACATATAAGTGGTTAAATTGTGACTCAGGACATGGGGTGGAATCGTCCATTAGTAAAGATAACAAATCTTTTCAGAGACTACAAAATTAACATGTGCAATCTGAAACTTGAATCCAGCTTTCACTTCCTTCAGCCCTAGGCCCATATCATTTGCTGGGACAGTTAAGATAAATGCAAGTACTTGCCAGTAAGCATTTGTCCCAGACAAAAGGAATATTTAAGCTCATGCATATTAATTTTCTTCACTAATGGGAAGCAGGAACCTGCCAAATATGCAATGTGTATTATATTATGTACTGTTGTGAATAAGGCACCTTCCTTAAGCCTGTAAACCTTTGAAATAACTAATCCATAGTTAAGCAGGGTAAGGAGGTGAAAATTTCAACCTGAGGAAGACTTTGAGCCTTCATCACTGAGACCCCCGGTGACCACTACCATGGCACAATGCGCAGATGCAATTGGGAGGAGTTTATGGAAATTACCTCTTGGAACTCATTTTAATATGAAGCGGGACAGGTGGTGAATATGTATAGGTGTATGAGGTAACCTAATGATTTTGGACGGGGATATGGTATAAAAATGCTGCAGGCTCTGACCAAAAGTGTGCCTACTTTGTGGGTCACCCTCTCTTGCAAGAACGTATAATAAATTACTGCTTCACTAACAATGGTTGGCCTTCTGGGATGCAAGCTCATGTTCAGCTTCTAATCATCAACACCCCCAAGCCCTTCTCCTCAGGGCTGCTCTCAAGCCATTCTCCACCCAGCCTGTAGTTGTGCTTGGGATTGCTCCAAGCTATGTGCAAGACCTTGCACTTGGCTTTGTTTAACTTCATGTGGTCTGCATGAGCTCACCTCTCAAGCCTTTCAACATCACTCTGGATGGCATTCCTTCCCTCCAGCATGTTGACTGCATCACATAGCTTGGTGGTGTCAGAGAATTTGTTAAGGGTGCACTCAATCCCACTGTCCATGTTCCCAACAAAGATGTTAAACAGTGCCGGTCCCAGTACTGACCCCTGCGAAATGCCACTCGTCACTAGTTTTGATTTGGACATTGAGCTGTAGGCCACAACTCTTGGAGTGCAACCATCCAGCCAATTCCTTACCATCAAGTGGTTCCATCTGCCAAATCTGTCTCTCGACAATTTAGAAACAAGTATATGGTGTGGGCCAGTGTCAAATGCTTTGCACAAATCCAGGTAGATTAAATCAGTCACTCTTTCCTTATCAACCAGTGCTGTAAACCATCATAGAAGGCCACCAAATCTTTCAGGCATGATTTCCTCCTAATGAAGCTCTGCTGTCTGTCATAAATCACCTCCATAATTTCCCTGTGCCTGAACATAGTTTCCAGGGGTATCTCCTCTTGACTTTGCCACGCACACAGGTGAGACTGACTGGCCTGTAGTTCCATGGGTCTTGCTTTTATCTCTTTTTAAAAATTGGGGGTTACTTTTCCCCTTTTACAGTCAGTAAGAACTTCACCAGTGTGGCACGGGGCTTGAGGACAAAGCCTCAAGCACTGCTAGTGCTAGAAATGTCAAAGGTCCTAAAAACAGGACTCAAGGTATGTATGTTAGTGAAGCAGTAATTTATTATACGTTCTTGCAAGAGTGGGTGACCCACAAAGTAGGCACACTTTTGGTCAGAGCCTGCAGCCTTTTTATACCATATCCCTGTCATACATCTATACATATTCATCATCTGTCCCACTTCGTATTAAGATGATTTCTAAGAAGTGGTTTCCATAAACTCCTCCCAGTTGCATCTGCGCATTGTCCCGTGGTAGTCATCGAGGGTCTCAGTGATGAAGACTCTCGAAGTCTTCCTCAGGTTGAACCTTTCACCTCCTTCCTCTGTTTAACTATGGATTTTACAGGCTCAACCAAGGCGCCCCTTCCACAACAGTACACAATATAATACATATCGCATGTCTGGGAGATTCCCCCCTTCCACTGGTGAAGAAAATTAAAATGTATGAGTCCTCTTGTCTGGGACAACTGCTTACTGGCAAGTAGTTGTCTTTATCTTAACTTTCCCGGCAACTGACAGGGCATAGGGCTGAAGAAAGTCAAAGCTCCATACAGGTTTCAGATTGCACATGTTAATTTTGTAGCTTCTGAAAACGTTTGTACTAATGGTCGATTCCACCCCGGTAGACTCCACAAGTCTTGCCTGTTTGTTGAACTTTATTTCCTTCAGTCGCATTTTAACCCTTATTTGAGAGAGAGATTTTTGCCATAGCAAAACCATATTAACAGTGCCTCTCTTAATTTATGGGCTCAGCCTGAGTCCTCCGCTTCACAAGTCAGCATAAAAATATATGACAACCAATTTCAGTCTGCAAAAGCAACATTTTCCCAGCATTTTCCCCACTAGGTTAATAGATACTGTTATGGAGCCTTTAGGCCATAAACCCTGGGGAAATGAGACAGAGGAGGTAACATTGCTGCAGGCCCCCTGCTGGGGCAGGCGCCAGAAGAGGCCTTAAGAGTCCTGTCCTCAAAGAAAAGGTGTGCCTGCTGTCTGGAGAGGTATTAATTAGCATGATAAACTGGCGTGACAGTAGATCGCTGACCAACCAGATGCAGCCCCGCGAGCAGTGTATGTACGAAAGGACCAATCTGTTTAAAGCACACCATCTTCTGAGCATATTTAAAGGAATGATTTTATACAATAAATCGACTTTTGCTTGCATCAAGCTGTGTCCCGTCTCTCCGTTGCGGCAAATAGGTGCCCCGTGTGAGGATTTTGAACCGGCTGAGCTCAGCGGCATGCTGCGACTCCCACAGAACATTTAATGAGCTGTTGAAAGTAAAACAGCAGCCGGCAGGCAATCACCCCTCCGGAAGAGAGAGGTGAGCTGTGAGAAATACGGGGAATCAAGTGTCTTCCCCCGAGAGAGACGTATATATGACCTTATGAAAGGTCTTCTTAAAAAGCTCGACATTGATTACATTGATCCAAGTTGGGCCCGTTATTCCGACTCCAGCAAGGGGTGCCCGAACAGGGAGACCTCTCTCTCTTGTCGCCAGGACCCCGAACAAGGGCATAGAGGACTGAAATTGGAGAGCTGTGAGTTTCGGAAATCAGTTGATCGTCGTATTAGGCTGCCCCAGCCTGGCGTCCTCCGAGGCGCGTCCTCTGAGACGGGAGTCCTCTGAAACAAGTGCGGTGCTCCCAGTAATTTAATGGGATCTCGCCACAAAAAGTCTCAGGACCGCCCGCCCCACTACGGGCGCCCCGAAGACTACGGATACGAAGAATCACCGACTACGGCACAGGTCAGTTGCCTCCATGGACAAGGAACATAAGGACAGGAATAAGAATCCTACGGAGAGAGACAAGAATCCGCTTTGCCCATCATCGCATCAGGGACTCATTTTGCCTCAATACCCACCGCTGCCACCCATATTACCTGGCGAACTCAGCGGCGCATCACTGTCCCCTGAGACCCGAGACACTCTGCAGAGACTGCTCGTCGGAGCCTGGGCACGTAAGGTGGCGTCAGAACGAGAAAAATGGCTAAATCCAGGTATTTTGATTCAAACTGAAAGGAACTTTATACTGGGGAAAAGTTTATGTGGGAACGAGCGGGTGGTGGAAAGAATTAATAGTTGGCCGGTGTGAGATGGACGGAGCATGGAGACGGCGCGGCGGGTCCTGGCGCTCGGTTGGGTCCTAGTGCTCAAGACGGGTTCTAAGGCTCGCCGGCGTGGTCGCGCTGTGGTTCGCCGTGGGGGCAGGGGAGGGGGTGAAGCAGCGGTGCGGCTTCGGGTGCCGTAGAACCACCGCAGAAGTCAGAGGATCGCCAACCCCCACCCCATCCACCCCTCCATACGGAGTGGATGTGACAATTCGCGTCTTGCAATGTTATTTGTCTGATAGATTGGTTTGCAGCGTTTGTTCGTATGTGATGCAGTCAGAGATGCGTTTATCCACCGAGAGCAAGGCTGGTTACTAAGCAAAAGGGGTTTTGATAGCGAACATTGAAAGTGGGCAGCTCATTTTTAAAATTAACCTGGGAAACAGAAATCCCTCTTTGGGCTGATTAATAGCTATTACTCGAGAAAAAATTGCCCACCTATAAGATTTAATACAGGAGCAACTGACTAAAGGACATATGAAGCCTTCCACAAGTTTGTGGAACATGCAAAAATTTTAAAATATTGGTTTTTTTTCAAAAGGTATTATTGGGTAGTGCTTCCACAAGGCATAAAAAATTCACCAACTGTGTGCCAGGCTGGGCACTTGCTCCAGTACGGAAAGCGCATTCTGATCTAATCTTTTATCATTACATGGATTAGATATTGATTGCAGGAAAAAGCTTGGACGTTGAAAGTTTGATTCATGAGTTAACAGGGCATTTGAAAAGCAAGGGGTTACAGATTGCTCCAAGGAAAATTCAAAGGAAGCCAGTGTGAAAATATTTGGATATTCAAAAGTTGCTTGGAGATATTAACTAGATTAGATTACTCGTCATTCGCAGCCACACTGAGATAACTGACTAGCTCAAGGTCTAGCAGACAGAAATTAGAGAGCAGACAGGCTGGTAGCACCGGCATGGGCTGCTCCCTCGGCAGACCGCTTTGCCACAAGCTCGGAAGTCAAATGAATTCTTTCATCAATCTGCTAAGGTGTTTTAACGACAATACCACTTATCAGTTACTGAGGCTAAAGGGCTTGTTCTGGATTGTCAGCAGTTCACCAGTGGCCTTGCCGCTGGTCTGAATCCTTGTGGCACAGGCCCACTAGAGGTTTTGGGGAAAAAAAAAAAAAGCGAGACTTTTTCTTTGGCAATATGGGCTACCGCACAAACGGGGCAAGCTAGTAAACATATCCAATGCCATCTACCCCGTGAAATCAAAATGGACAACAGGACGACAGCCCAGGATATATAGCACAAACAACAGGAACCTTTTTCCAATTGTGGGACATTACCTGTGTTACAGGGACACCACATCTGCCTACAGGCCAAGCCATGGTAGAACGTATGAATCAAACTCTCAAGTGTTCTTGTTTCACAAACAAAAAGGGGGAGAGAAGGACATCTCTCCCAACTGATCGATAAAACAAAGCTCTTTGTTTTTTGAACTGTTTATGTCTGCCACAGAACAGTTTGGTGCCTCCAATGGTGAAACACGCAGTAGGTTTAAAAGGAGATCTGAAAAGAAAAAAAAAAAGAGTCAAAGGTTAATGTCAGGTGTTAGTAAAAAATGAAATTACAGGTACTAACTTGGGCAAGGAGATCTGCCTGTGTCATTACAGATAGGGGAACCAAGTGGATATGGCCGTGGATCCAGAAAAAAAGCAATCCCCTGTGAACCAGGAGATCCTGATCCCAGTAACTGAAGTCAGGTGTTCCAAGTGCAGCCACAATGGATGGTGGGTTTTGCTGCAGGACATATTGAACTATCTAACAGTCTTTTAAATATGCATGTGTTTAGTGGTGAATGAAAATTAGGGAAATAGTGATTTCTGCACAGCCTAAGGTCACAGATTGCAATCCTTGCCTGCACCAAAACATGAGGCTGGTGTTACCTGAACTCCTGACACTCCTGATTGGCAAAGCAAACAAATGCAACAGCAAAGGTATCAAGGCACTTAGCTACAGATGTAGATTATGTAAGACATGCAGCAACTGATTTTTGTTGCTGGCTCACAGACATGGTTGTGAAAATTTTGAAAGGCATGAACGGCATGAATGTGTCCACTCTCAGTCAGTTCATGTGAGCATTCAGAAATTAATAGATCAAACACAAAAGATACAAGAAAATGGATTCTTTGGATTGCACAATTGGTTTCATGAGTGGGGAATTTCAGGATGGATATTGTCAATGGTCAATTCTGGAATATCGGTTTTGGTAATTACAGTACTTACCCTACTGTTATTGCCATGCTTATTGAGCTTTCTGCAAAGGGCCCTTACAGGAATCTCTACAATGCAGTGTTTGTAACACAAAATGCTAAAAGGGAGAAACTGTCAGGAAGAACAGTTGGCCTGCCGGCGGCCTGGCTGTCCTCACAAAGACATAGGCCCTGACAATATCCTTGAATTTCCATGAAACAGGAAAGTTATTCATGCTGAGAGGTATTTGGTAATCACATCTTCAAAACACAGCAGCCTTGAAGGCAGATGTACATACTGCCTTAAACCAAGAAGGAGTTGTAGGGAAGTATTTGGAAGTAAGTGAACATGTCATGAACTATCCATAATAAATGGTCAACACAGCAGGTGTGCAGATAACTTTTAGACAAAGGTAAACAAACAATGTGAACAGTGTGTGTAGCCAATTAGCAGTTTTTAGCTGGCCACATTTTACAGTATGGCTTTTCGTTCATGGGATGGCTTTTAGATTTAGTTAAATAAAGACTTAGTTTTTTTAGTTATTTTTGCCTTAGTGCGGTTTTTTTTGCCTTGTGTGTTACAGTGCTTGTAAAAGATAATAGCATGCCTAATGAAGAAGGTTCTTTTTGTTTAACAGGAAGGAGGAGATATAGCATGGGGCTTGAAGGACAAAGCCTCAAGCACTGCTAGGTTAATAGGTAATGTGATGGAGCCTTTAGGCCATAAACCATGGGGAAACTAAACAGCGGTAGCAACATTGGAACGTTACAGGCTGGTGAGTCTCATCTCTGTGCCTGGGAAGATCATGGAACAGATCCTTCTGGGTAACATGTTGGAGCACATGAGGGATGAGCACGTGATCCAGGACAGCCAGCATGGCTTCATCAAGGGAAGGTTGTGCCTCACCAATCTGGTGACCTTCTATGATGGAGTGACAGCATCAGTAGATAAAGGGAAGGCAACCGATGCCATCTATCTGGACTTGTGCAAGGCCTTTGACACAGTGCCCCACCACATCCTTATCTGTAAATTGGAGACATGTGGATTTGATGGGTGGACCATCCAGTGGATAAGAAACTGGTTGACAGAACATAGACAAAGTGTGGTGGTCAGTGGGTCCTTGTCCAGGTGGAGGCCGGTGACAAGCGGTGTCCCCCAGGGGTCTGTCTTGGGACCGGTGCTCTTTAACATCTTTATCAATGACATCAATGATGGCACTGAGTGCACCCTCAGCAAGTATGCGGATGACACCAAGCTGAGTGGTGTGGTTGACACAACAGAAGGAAAGGAAGCCATCCAGAGGGATCTTGAGAGGCTGGAAAGGTGGGCCCAGGTGAACCTAATGAGGTTCAACACTGCGAAGTGTAAGGTCTTGCACTTGGGCCAGAGGAATCCCAGACATAGATACAGACTGGGAGAAGAGCTCCTTGAGAGTAGCCCTGCTGAGAAGGACTTGGGGATTCTGGTGGGTGAGAAACTTAACATGAGCCAGCAGTGTGCTCTTGCAGCTCACAAGGCCAATGGTATCCTGGGCTCCATCAGAAGAAGTGTGGCCAGCAGGGACCAGGGGGGTGATTGTCCTTCTCTATTCTGTCCCATCTGGAGTCCTGTGTCCAGGTCTGGGGCCCGCAATACAATATAATGGGCAGGACAAGGGGGGGTGGATTAAAACTAAAGGAAGGAAGGTTTAATTTAGATATTAGGGGGAAGTTCTTTACAGAGAGGTGCTGGAACAGGCTGCCCAGAGTGGTGGTGGATGCCCCGTCCCTGGAAGTGTTCAAGGCCAGGTTGGATGGGGCCCTGGACAACCTTGTGTAGATCCAGGACTGGGGGTTGGTGTCCCTGCCTGTGGCAGGGGGGTATGAGCTCTGTGATCGTTGGTGTCCCTTCCAACCCATGGCATTCTATGATTCTATGATTGCTGCAGGCCCCCTGCTGGGCCAGGTGCCAGAAGAGGCCTTAAGAGTCCTGTCCTCAAAGAAAAGGTGTGCCTGCTGTCTGGAGAGGTATTAATTAGCATGATAAACTGGCGTGACAGTAGATCGCTGACCAACTAGATGCAGCCCCGCGAGCAGTGTATGTACGAAAGGACCAATCTGTTTAAAGCACACCATCTTCTGAGCATATTTAAAGGAATGATTTTATACAATAAATCGACTTTTGCTTGCATCAAGCTGTGTCCCGTCTCTCTGTAGTGGCACACCAGACTGTCATGACTTCTCAAATATGATGAAGAGTGGCTTAGCCACTTAGCCACTATTTACAGCACTTCCTTCAGGACCCACAAATGCATCTCATCAAGTCCCATGGACGTGTGCACCTTCAGGTTCCTTAGATGGTCTTTAACAATCTTGAACACTATAGTGGGTGATTCTTTATTCTTTCAGTGCCTGCCTTTGCCTTCTGTGTCCTGACTAGTGTGACAGTGGTGAAGACAGAGGGAAAATATTTGTTGAGTGCCTCAGCCATCTCCATATCCTGGGTGTCTTTGCATCTCCTGTTTCATTCTGGATGGGAACTATATTTTCACTCATCTTTTATCACTGACATGACTGTAGAAACTGTTGTTACCTTGCCATCCCTCAACAGATTTAATTCTACCAGGGCTTTATCTTTCCTAACTTACCTGCCCTTGCTTCCACCCTCTGTAGGCTTCCTTTTGTGTTTGTGTTTGCCCAGGAACTCTTTGTTTGTCCATGCAGGCCTCTGGGCATTATAGCCTGACTTTCTCTGTTTGGTTGCATTGCTCCTGAGCTTGGAGGAGGTGATCCTTGAATCCTAAGCAGCTTTATTGGGAATCTTTTCCCTGCAGGGCTTTGTCCCATGGTACTCTACTAAGCAGGTCCCTGAAGAGGCCAGAGTCTGCTCTCCTAAATCCAGGGTAGCTAGTTTGCAGTGTGCCCTCCTTCCTGCTATAAGGTTCTGGAACACCATTTCATGTCACTGCGGCCAGGGCTGCCCATGAGCATTGCATCCTTTACCAGCTCCTCCTTTTTGGTGAGAACAAGGTCCAGCACCTCTCCTCACTGGCTCCTCTATCATTTGGAGAAGGAAGTTATCATCAGTGCATTCCAGGGACTTTCTGGGTTGCTTATGCCCAGCTGTGTTTTCCTGCCCATTGATACTGAGGTGACTGAAGTTCCCTAGGAAGACTGGTGCTTGTGAATGTGAGACTGCTCCTATCCGTTTATAGAGAGCCTCTTCCATTCCATCTCCCTGGCCAGGTGGCCTGTAGCAGACCCCCACTACAGGGTTCCCTGTCCTTGCACTCCCTTAAATCCTCTATGCATGTTTCCTACATACCCCTACGCACTCTTTGTGGCAGGCGAGATACTAGTATTGCAGTGGGATTGCAGCAGTTTACTTCAGCCTATGATCATGCCTAATGCTTTTGAAGCACTAAGGTCAATCCCACAAGACAGCTCAAACGTGATACTAAAGTAAAGGTTCAGGAAAATGTTAAGAGGAGAGATCCTCTAATTTTTTTTATTTCTCATTGTGATTTTGCTTGTCTTTTGTTTCAACTGAAAATCAGTCCACACTGGTATCAGGGTGGAATAATATCTAAAGAATATATCTGCTACCTGTGAAACTGGAGTTTAGTGAGAGTTCTTCAGAGCTGCTACATTATCGTGATGTGTCCTGCTTCACGGTGAGCAGGGATTGCAGAAGTAAAGGATCTAGGCAGCTTAAAAATCTCTATCAGCAGACTTGCAGTTTACCCCTGTAAACAGTCTCAGAAGAGTAAATGGAAGTGAAGCAAGCTGAATCCCTGTAACCCCAATACGATCAGGAGGAAGGGAGGGAAAGGGGAAGGGGGGGAGACAGACCTTCCCAGACCAAGGTGGCACAGTGTGGCCTGAGGCAGTGAAAAGGAGAATGAGAAATACAGCCGGGGAAATACACAGTTTGTTCACAAATGAGCGAGCTTGGGAGAAAATAATCGGACATAACTAACTGATAACAGCTAACATAGGATCTTGCAGTGCATTGAACAGTGATTTGTATGGGACATAGAACCCCTTGAAAGAGTCCAGTACAGGGCCACCAAGATGATTACGGGAGTGGAACACCTTCCTTATGAGGAAAGACTGAGGGACCTGGACCTCTTTAGCTTGCAGGAGACTGAGAGGGAACCTTATTTATGTTTGTAAATATGTAAATGGTGAGAGTCAGGAGGACAGAGCTAGGCTTTTTTTAACGATGGCCAGTGATAGCACAAGGGGCAATGGGTGCAAGCTGGAGCATAGGAAGTTCAATGTGAATGTAAGGAGAAACTTTTTCACTGTGAAGGTGACAGAGCACTGGAACAGGCTGCCCAGAGAGGTTGTTGAGTCTTCTCTGGAGACATTCAAAACCTGCCTGGATGCATTTCTGTGTGACCTAGTCCAGGTGATCCTGCTCTGGCAGGGGGATTGGACTAGATGATCTTTCGAGGTCCCTTCCAACTCCTACTGTTCTATGATTCTGTGATTTGTGTAAGTTGTCAGCACCTGTGCTTGAAATCTATTTGCACACCTGGAAAGCAAAGATGAAGTGTAATTATGCTGCATGTTTAATTTTTTGATGTGGGTTTTTGTGTTGCCTGCAGGATTTCAGCCTCTGTTGAAGTTCATGGCCAGGAGGTCACCTCTAGCATGATACTTGGCTTCTGATTATTCAGTCATTTGTCATGGGTGAGGCACTTTCTAGAATAGACAAGTGGGATATTTTCCTGCCTTAGAGACCATATATTCCAATAGATATTTTCATGTCCTGTTGCTCAGTGATTTCCTTAATATGTACAGAACAGCTTGCTTTCTCAGTGACTTGCTAAAATCATCTGCTAGGACAAGGAGGTCCTGAAGCACAGTCCTCTGTCACCATTCTGCTTCATTAACAGTATTATGTTGTATCTTACTTTGTAAGCAAACATATCATCACTAACACAGACACATCAGCACAAGCAGCATTAATATCACCAGGGAAGAAACCTTGAATTGCTCTCTTTTGTGGTTGAAAGCAGTATGGAAGCCTAGACTTTAGACCTGGTGACAAGAAGCTGCTCCTACTCAGTGCACCAGGGGCACAGCAGAGGAAGGCAGCCAGCAGCACAGGAATGACAATTTGCAGCCAGAAAATACTGGACTGAACACCAGAGAAAGGGAAGGTGGTGAACTGAAGAACACCAAAAATTACTGAAAGCAATATGGTTCATCCAGAATTAATTAAGGTTGGAGTTTACAGCAAGAGGTGAGGGGTTAATGCACACATGGGAGAAGGCTTACAGTGGGAGTAAAGCAGTAGTTTCATAAGCAGCAGCCAAAGCTCATCTGTTAGCTTCACAAATGCTGGGACTGTCGAGTTTGTAGACCTTGGGAAGAAAGCTTAATTTTAAAAGTATGGGAGATGTTTAAAGAGAAAGTTGCTCTCTGAATTGTTTCCTAGTCTTCCCCCCTCCCGCCCATACTTTTGCAGAGGCTATTATTCTCTGTTCTGTCTCTTCCTCCATGTCTCCCCATTGAGATGAACCAATGTGTTCACACAGAGTCTGATGGAGGCAGGACGACACATGGTAGTCATAAAGCATCACAGGGCAACTCTAAACTCGCCATACATGCACTGGAGCAACATGCTAGACTTCAAATAAAGTATTTTTCTTACAATTAAATTAGCATTTGCACTGTTACTTGAGGTTCTGGCAGTTCAGATATTCCCACTACTTTGCCACAATCTCATTTCTTGCTCCTGTCTGTGGCCACAGCCCCTCCTGTAACCTACAAACAATGACTATATAACACCTTTGGGGCAACATGTTACCCTTTGGAGAAAGGAGGAGACCTGGACATACATAACAGTGTCCTGGTTCACCTTTTTCCTTTTTCTTATTGTTAGATACTGCAGCTTGGTTTGGTTTATTATGAACTGTGTTGTAACTTAAATCTTGATCTTAAATTAACCCTACAATATATCTGTATCTCAAGGATTCGTTACACCTTCTTTCTGTATTGCTTCTTCTTTTTTGTTTTTCTCCTCTGATATGAGCAACTGAATACCCATTTTAGGTTGGCATAAGTCCAGGACTAATCTGTAATGATTGCAGAAAAGACATTATAACCAATATGATAAGTGAAGCAGTGTATGAGGAATAGTCTTTACTTGACTTCAGCCTAATTCATAAATTAAACCACACACACTCCCATAATACATTTAACAGCAGATGGTATAAATCTGTCTGCTTAATTTAAGAGTCTTAAGTTACAAAGCACTAAGGAGGGAGTTCAGAATGCAAGGGCGTGCAGGGTGAGCAGAGGAAGTTGTTCTTCCTCAGCTGCACCACCACCACTGTATTCCCCCAGGAGCAACTGCATGGGACTGCAGCCTTTTGCTCCACAGGGAGCACCACTATCATGGCCAAAATCCACACCCTGCCCCCCCATCTCTGCTGTTAAGTGTCTCTGGGAGGCCGACACCATATTTGTGTGGCTATCCCTGTATTCCTGAGGACCCCTCAGCTTTGGTTGCTGCTTATCAGATAAGCAGGGGTAGCTTAGTCACTAAACCAGAGTGCAAAGGGAAGAACAGCAGCATGAACCAGGTTAGCATGGGTGGGATGAGCTAATTAATGTAGCAATGGGAAGCAGGTAGGTTAGATGGCTTCCCAAGTCTTAGCTGAATTTTAAGCTGAGGAGAGGTATAGCTGTGCCCCTCTACTCAGCTGTGGTATCAGAAGCAAGTCCGATCCTCTGTCCAAATAAAGCAATGTAAACTAATATGACATTGTGGATACTAGAAGGGAATGCAGTGTTAGCTGCAGATCTAACAAGTCATACTGATGGGAGTATCTGGGTAATGGGGTTTTAGTTCATTTAAGGTGAATTGATGCCTTGCTACTCAGACAGTATTAGACATGTCGTAAAATAGATGCTAATACGTCACTGACAGACATCACTTTTTAGCCTTTTGCATATGCAAAGTCCCAGTAGAGTCCCACCTTAAAAACCAGTGCTGACAAAAAAGTACAGCAAAGGAAGGATTTAGGCATTGCATGTTGTCTCTAGTTTGAAGTGAGTACCCCGTGTTCAGCCTGCGGATGCAACACCCTGGGACCTGTTAAGGTTACTCACATAAGCAGTGCAAACAGGATTCAATGGCTCATACATGCTGATAATTATGACTGACAAACCAAAAGGTGGTTTGTGGTTGTTTGGTTTTTTTCCTGTTGTGGCTGGTGACTGGAGGTATGAATAGGCAAATGGCTTAGATGGATAGAAAGGTTGGCTCTTTATAGCATAAAATTCCAGTTCAACTGAAGAATTCTCTGCACTTCAGTGTAATGCTTGCACAGCACATTTATTTACCTGTGACATCAAAATTTTATTTTTAATGAAGCAGACTTGGTCTCTCGAGGATGAACAATACTACCCCGTGGTTTTTAGAACATTTCCAGGGATAATCCTGTATTGTCAAAACTCCAATATATTTCTGGAGGCAAGGAGCTCCTAATAAGAGCCTTGAAAGAGAAAATTTCCCTCAGGGTAGTTAGGATTGCAGTGTTTGGGGATATACTGACAGAATCTCAGCAAAGTGCTAAATAGAAATATTACAGTTGTCATTTTTCATCAATAATGCCCTGAAGGGAAATTCTATTTATCAGGCCTGTTCACAGGAGAGTTTTTGTCCTGTCTAATGAACTGAAAAAAATGGATTTGTTTCTGTATTTTAATTTGTTGTGTTAGCTGTAAAGTTAAATTATATTAATTGTTTACTGTGTTTCTGAGAGCTGGAGTACCTTAGGTAATTTATCTAAAGTCAAATTATATTAATTGTTTACTGTGTTTCTGAGAGCTGGAGTACCTTAGGTAATTAATCACCATGGAGTTATTGCGCTTTCTGTGCAATAAGTGTAATATTTAGTATGTTGATGAGACCAGTCATGGTCTTGTTCCCTGCCTGCCTGAATTCAGCAAGATGGTTAAAAAACATGACCTTGCAGTTTCTCCAGCTGCAAGTGGCATGTGAAGACCTGAGGTCAAATGCAGATAGAAAACAGCCAGCTTTGAACATGACTTGGCACGGCTAGTTTGTGGGGCAGGTCTGCATCTTGGCAATTTAGCTGAGCAATGGCTCAGTCAGGTTGCTGGGTGTGAGGCCTAGGGTGTCCTGGCAGACTGAAAAGAGAAATTCAGATTGCTCTGTTGCTAGCCCCCTTCTCTCAGCTTCGGTGGACGTCTGCCCCCAAACCATTGCTGTCCATTGAGTGCAGATGAAGCTCTGTGTTGTGCTGCCAGTCACCATGGATGGGCTTGACAGGGATGGTCTTGCCACAGCTGTCACCACTTGCTCCGTGTGTTACTCATGGGGGACAATCTGCCCTAAGTCTTAAGGTCCAGCCTGCTGCTTTCTTCAGGTAGCAGCTCCTTCCTGCTGCATGTACAACTGTCTGCACACACACGTGTGTATATATATAATAGATGGAGACAGACTGTACCTACAATTCATGCATGCTCTGACTGATGGTGTGCATGCACCTAAAGTAAATCAGCCTAACATTCCCCAGGCAGTCTAAATGTGGGGCAAGGCAGCTCATGTGCTCTCATGTAGACCTTTGTTCCTCTTCCTTGGGAGTTGCTCAGTCAGCAGCAGCTCTCAGCCTGGGGAGGAGAGGGCTGAAGTTGGGGGTAATGACAAGATTGTGCATGGTGAGACACTCAGAGATTTTTCCAGAGCTGTAGGCAGCAAATGAAACTGCTGAGGTTCTCCTTTGCACAACAGCTTGTGAGGCTGTGAAGCCCCTCACTCAAAGATGCTGTGGGTGCTAAAATTTTCATGGTTCACAAATTGGACTACATGAATTCTTGGGAGAAAACTTGAAAGACTGTTATAAAGTAAGACTGCATTTAAATGAGAAAGTCCTTGACTTTCTTATCAGTCAAGATTAGTTGAGTATTCTGGCAAAGTATCACTATATGATGTCCTTAAATTCTCCCTAAGCATCCACAGATGGCCACTGCCAGGCATCAGAGAGTGGGTTAGATGGATCTCTCATGTTCCCTGGCACAACTGATACTGTCTCCTTGCTTTATGACCTTGTTCATCTGCAATATCCATTGTCTGTAATATTCTTATAGACAGAAAGTTATTCTGTTCTGTATTTACAAAATCAAGGGGATTTGGGTAAATGTTTGAGGCTCCTAGATACGAGACATACAAATAACAATGTTGAGAGAAACTTTAAGCAACTGAGGGCTGCAGTGCATGTGTTTTTCTGTAATTGGTAGTCATGAAATGGTGTGAGCTCTGTTTCTGTCCTAATGACTTTTGAATGTACAGTATGCTCCGATCCTGTACTCTGCCACAGTGTTGTGTGAAGGGTTATAAAGAGTTGGTTTAAACAGAAAGCAGACCATACTCCTCTGCTAAGGAAACATTCTATAGCCTGCAACAACTTAAAATTGTAGTAAGGGTGGCATAACCTGCAGCTGCTATTGGTTGAGAAATGGGAAGGTAAGGAAACCCCTTTGCCTTTGCATTGTAAAGCTGATTAGTGCCAGAGGATTGCACCCTGAGGTGCCCACCCTATGGGCCCACCTGTGTCTCTATAACTAGAGAATGTAGCTGTGAGTATATGGCTTGTCCTTACCACAGCATTTTCCACTTGTTGCACTAAGAACACAGTTCTCCCACAAGATTTTCAAACACTTACATGATCAGGTAAAACATCTGCACGTAGGTAAAACCAAAGACAGGCAGCAGTCCAGATAAATGAAGCACAGTGTGTCTTGCATTATCCTAGTGTGCCATATTGTCAGTTACTGTAACCAATTCAACAGGCAAGATGAAGTATTCTCATAGGAGCTGGCTATCATGAGAGTCCAGATGGCCCTTCTTCCTTCTGCAGCATATAACCTAAATATGTAACAACTTATTCACTATCGCACTGAGAATCTGTTACTGGAATGACACTACGAAATGAACTGCTGGAGGAACAGAAGAGAGTTTGTGGACTTTTATACATAATGTTCCCCTCAGAATTTCATGCTTAAAAGAAACAAAGAAAAGAAAAAAAAAAGTGTTCTATTTCAGCATGCCTCATAGTAGGAACTAAATAATTCACAGGAGGATGTGCCTTCATCGCTTCACACCTGAAAAATAACAAAGGCCATTGTCCAGGAACAAAATTGCTCTAGATCAAATAGCCAGAATATCTTCCTCCACTCATGCCATAAGTCATCTTTATCCACCTAAACCTATTCAAATTATGGCTTAAGGAGCAAAATAAGCTTCAGATTTTTTTGACTGACAGGATATGGGAAAAAAGGCAGAAGATGTTTCAAAAAGCAATACTGCAAAAAATGCTCAGTGCCTTCCGTTGCAGGTGCCTCAGGGTAAGAGAGAATCAGAAGTGCTTTCAATTTACTGTACTTGATTTCACTTCTGAGAGTAACAATCTGTTCAGGAACTCAAACTGTGATGGTGGAAGTATGTCTGGTTTTGGTTTTGCATTCAGAAACTATTTGGAGAAGAGAACAATACAATACTCACCTAGAAGTCAGTATCCCGCTACAGTTACCTGCTTGGCACCGGACTCAAAATGCATTAACGCTTAAGGTAAACTGTTTCTACATGATAACTCATGTCTTCTTTGCCAAAATGTGAAATTTGTCAATATAATTTGGAATCAGGAGAGTTAATACTAATGGGGTGTGTAGGGCATAAGGTAGCTTGAAGAACCTTTATGGCTCATATATCTCTGAACAATGTTTAGGTATATTATTAAAAATTAATAAGGAACTGGTTAAAAAGAACAAGATTTACAGGAAGTGTTGATGTATTGGTCAGAGGAGCTCAGTTGATATCTTTCCCTCAACTCTCCTGTCTCTGAGAAAGAAATTTGTTGGCTATGAATCATGTGGTGGGAAGCCTTTGAATGTGTGTACATTCTTTAGCTCCCTTGAGAACTGCATGGATATGCAGAGTTTGACATTATGAGTCTTTCTTCAGTTGCAGCATCCAAGTGTGAAGCAACAGTTCCATAGACGAGAGGTTAGTACAGTAATTATGGCATATTTTATAGGCCTTTTTGTCTTGGGGCAGATAAATGACTGTGAGTCATTCAGATCTGGTTTCTGTGAAGTATAAAAATATGATGCCATTGGACCCTATTAATGAACTGCTGAGAGCCACACTCCACAGTAATCAACATTCTCTATTTTTCCAGGGAGTAAATCAGTACTATTCCGTTAAGTTTAATGGGCTCGATGTAATTTACACCAACTGAGGATATCATCCAGTAAACTCCACAGTGCATGGATTGCTTCATTCATCACAGAATCACAGCTGTCTTCAGCTGGTAGAGAGCACCTATTCAGCTCCTTAACACTGCCCAATAAAGCAGAGTAAAACAGGAAATGCATAGGAATATGAGGTCCATGCGGGGCTGTATGGTGCATGTATGTTTTCAGAACATCATATGGTGCTTGTGGTTCAGTCACTGCTTTTCAGGATGGGTGAAAACAGTTTAACATCTCTGTAGGATCTTCAGTTGTATATAATTCAATAGTCTATCTAACATAATTACAGGACAGTGTAGGTACTGGGTTAGTCCATTTGTGTGTTCTTTGAAGCCTGACAGAAGTTTAGCAGAGAGTGTAAGCTATATTTGAATGTATTGCGGCCATTTTTCTTCCAGTTATAAACCTGAAATGAAGGATGATGTTAAGACTCCACCTGAACAAAGCAGGCATTTCCCACAGGGCCTTTTGTCCTTTGGCAACTTTTTCACGGTTTTCCTAATGGTGAATGTAATGTAGTAATACTCAGAAAAGAAAAAAGGAGTAATACAAAATCTATATAAATTATTATTTCTACTGAATTAGGATTCTTCTACCTTATGTAGTATATATTTCTATATATAGTATATATAGTGTGACTCCTACTGTAACGATCATCAGTACTACCCTGAAGGAGAAAGCCTAAACAGAATTGAGAGACCTTCTAATAGGCAATTTAATCATCTCTGAAAAAATACAAATATAAACATTGGCTAAACAAAAATTGGCCTTTTTTCTTCCACTCTCCCTAAGTTCCAGAAACAGGATCCTAATAGAGTTGTTGACACTTCTGCATGCAATCTCACCTTTCCAGGACAGTCAGTACTGGCTGCTTTGCGCATCTGTGGTAATAGGAAGATACTACCTGGACTGTTGGCACCTGAAGTAGGCAGAAATGGGCAAATTGAGCCTCCTCAGCTATGTCCTCGGTATTGATTTCATGGAATACATATGAGGTAACTATTGGGAAGTTTGTTAAAAGAATGAGAAGAGGTTTGGGCTGTAGGGAGGAAGTAACTGGGTTTTTTTTTCATTGCCCTTTGTTTTTTTTTTTTTTTAAGGTGTCTAATGATGGAAGAGTTTTGAAGGCTGAGATTTTTGAGCAGAAGAAAAAGGTGAATCCTGAGAAAGGAATGAGGTGAGTGTAAGACCTGTGGAGTTTCCTACTAAGCAGTTATTGGGTCAAAGAATGAAGAGGTAGAGCAGTTAGTACCTTTGAAATCAAACTTGTCAAAGGAGGACCTATAAGAATTTTACAGATGACAGTAGCAGGAGAGACAGGAAACATATAAAGAATCCATTAAGAAAATACATGGCTTACAGTGTCTGTGACCTTAGTATATCCCCAGAAAGTTTAACAAAAATTCTTAAGTTCTTAAGTCTAAATAACTTCAGTAGGTGGCCAGTCCTCAAGGAGCAAATCTATTCTAAGCTCCAGAGTTTCCATCACAAAGGTGAAGAGAGGGTCTTGCTACATCTGCAGATAGGAGTCCCAGATTGAACAACAGGTGATAGTGACAGGTTATCAAAGTACCCAGAAATTAGCTTTCTACCAGTTCTGCTCATTTAAATACAGCTGCATGAGTCCAGAGATGGCAAGTTTGTTATACGATTGTGCTCTGGACCTACTTGTGTGAAAAATGCTTTTCAACTTTTGTTTCTGATGATTCTTTCTATGCCATGTCTGCTTTTGTTCCCATTTTTTTCCTGTTACACTTTCACCAAATATGTGCCTATAGATTCTTTAAAAAATAGTAGAACCCTGCAAAATTCAGGTCCACTATAGTCATCATCACATTTTTGCTGGGGGAAGGCAGGTTGAAGAAATCCTGACACAGATACCCAGGTCTCCCTCTCTACCCCTTTTTCAGGATGAAGTCTTTTAGTACTGCTTAGGGCTCTGGATTTTGGAATGAGGTCTGACAGGTTTAGCATTGTGGGTGTAAAAATTATGACATGCAGTCCATTTGATAAATCTACATGGCTTTTATGTTAATAAAATAAGGATTTTCTTAAAGAGTGTTATGATTTTATATTTTGCCTGAATTTATTTGTTTATTAAATTACACTCTGTTCCAAATGGGCTAGAAATTCTTTAGGGTAGAATAATGTTTCCTGTTCCTATCGATTATTTGGTACACGGCAGCCCTTATTTTTATGGCGACTTTGGGCTATGATAAAATACCAATAACATCAAAATAAAGGTCATTCTTGTATTCACCAGTTAATACTGGAGATGTGGCACAGATTTCAAATCATTATTATTATTTTTGCACAGCAGCAAAATTTGATTGATTGGTTGATTGACTTTACTAACTATATAAATATGTGGTAAGTGAACCTGCTCGGTAAGTTTAAAAATAGATCTGTACAAATGCTTTGTAGTATTTCTGTGCTTTCTTTGGCAACCACAGACTGTGACCTTATACTGAGAGTCAATCATAAAATTCATCAACACCCCACATGGTCTTGCAGGTGTTGCATCTATAAAACAAGATCTCCAATATCAAAAGAGTCGTTATTCATCAGCTGTTACACCGTGGAAGCACCTAGCTAAGGAATAGTGGCTCGATGTTCCTTCTTAAGACTGATAAAACTTTAACTAGGGATGTTTTGACACATTTCAGTTCTGTACATAAATAGCTGTGAAACTATGATCTGCAGAGGAGGATGAACAACTTAGAGGATTCATTTTAAGCTCTGGAAATCTCTGCTTCTTTTTTTCTGCTCCAGTTTTCACTATGGTCAGTAGTGGAGCAAAAAGTATTACTATTGCTATTATCGTGTCTTGGCCGCCACTGTGAAAAATGAATTAGCAGTCTCATTTCTATTATTTGTGAATGTGCTTCAACACTACAGCTTTTATCAGAAGGCATACTAATGGGCACTCACAGCAGACACCCCAGTGGTCTGGCTGCCAAATCACATTGGAGCAGTGATGAAGTTTGCAACAAAGGAAATGATTAGTTTTTACAGCTATAGCTTGGGGTGTTTTTTTTTTTTTTACCAGTCTTAAATTCTTTTCTGAGGAAATTTTCCTTTTAGACATGAAATTATAGCCTGCAGAAAACATCTGCTAGGAAATTGACTAATTCAAGTCTGTACTTCCTGTTGTGTCAGTCAGACTGGAGATGGGAGAGTATGGAAAGTATAACTGATAGGCTGGAGTACAGTAGAAGTAATTAATGATAGTAAAGGTTTCTGAAAGGCCTGGATTTACATAGACAAGCCATGGGTTAGCAATAGGGCAAAAAAGTCACTCTTAGTATCCTGACAAAGGTTAATTCATTAAGTCACAAAAACTTTAAAAGCTGTCTTGGGTGTATGAGCATGTCACACAGTGTGATTTTTCCCAGTCAGCTGCATGCCAGACAGAACAACAGAAGACCGAACAGCCACTGAAGGCTGTTTATTATTACTTTCCCTGCTGGCTAAGTGTAATATTCCTTGGGTCTAATTGAAGGAACCATGGCATTGGTTTTAAATCTTGCTACTTGCATTGTGTTTTCCACTCTGGGGACCTCTGGTCTTCCCTGAGCAGCCATGGGAAACAGAAATGCCCTTCCTGAGCCCTGTGCCCTTCCCAAGTCCCTTGCTGGCAGCTAAAAAGCAGCATGGAGAGCCCTAAGCCCCACAGGTGCCCTCCCAGTGAGTTACACAGGTGGTGACATCTCCTGCCTCTGTCTAGTGGTTACCCAGGCTCCAATCCCTTCTCTACATCTCTGCAATGTTCCAGTGTTGTTTTAAGGGAACCTAATGAAGTCACCTGAAATGATACTTGCTGTATGGAGTCAGTCATGGGAGTCTATGTTCCATATCCTCTTGGACACATCACTGTGATGCTCAGTCTACCACATACTGCCATCATGTTTGTGTCTTTAATGGCATTCTTGTCTGGCTGTTCAGGAATTGGTCTTTTTCACTGGGTATCTTGGTAATTAAGATAATCATGCTTGAAGATTTATGACTCATGAGTTCTAATCACTGGTTCTGACATTTCCCAGGATGCTGCTTGAAAGGGTCATAGCCACCAAAGCCCCCAAAGCTGAGGCTTTGGGTAGCCATTCTGTGATGAACCAAAGATCTACATGTTGCCTTTGAACTTTTCCTTGTGATGGGTTCATTTGTTTCTTTCTTTCTGTAGCGAAATTAGGTGGGTAAATCAATGTAAGCATATGTATTTGAGGTGTAAATCAGACTTACTTTGGTTAAACTTATTTACACTTCAGCCAGTTTGGATCAGGTTTAAACACAGCCAAAATAAATACCAATACCAGGAACCACAGATAGTTTTGCACTGGTTTAGCTGTATTGGCAGGTTTTTGTACTCAGAAACCCATCACACTGACTTCCCCACCTGTTAGGGGACACCCACCTTGCTCTGTGTGGAGGAGAACACAACCACAGCCTACTGGAGGGAGTCAGCTTTCCAGTAGGAAAACAATCCATGGAGTTTCTATGTCAATGTTCTATTTACCATCTTTATTCGAGCAGAAAGCTGCCTGAAGAGGCTGTTTCTTATTGAGCTCTGTGGCATGGTGCTTGGCCATAGTCATTGCCAGTCACAGGACTTAAAAACTTCCTGTTAAACAAGTAAAAATGTCAGTTTAGCAACATGGTCCCCTTTCAGCTTGTCTCAGGCGGACATAATCACAAGAGAATCGTGCTGGGTCACAACAAGCACTTGGATAAAATTCTACAAGTATAGAACATACTATATGTAGTATATATCCTATGCTAATTTGATAAAATACTCATCTAATGCCTTTAAAACTTATTCCATGATTAAAATAGTAGAAAGTGAACTAAGATTGCCTCCTTATTTCAGCTAGCTGTTGAGGATTCCTATGGAAACATAGGAAAAAAAATATTTCACAGGAAAGAAGCTGTATATATTAGTATCTATACAGATAAAACATTTGTAAAAACACGTTCCGTGGTGGAAAAGGAGTTGAAAATAGTCTAGTGAGGATCCATTCCCTAATGTAAAGTTCTACAGCTTAATACACAAGTGTAAGAGCTAGTTGTTCAGAGGAGTTATTACAGTCTGCCCAGTGACATAAGGGACAGCCATGAGCCTGGGAGAAGTTATTAACATGAAAGACAGTGGAAATGCTAAAGTGTGAATGTATTATCTCCTGATTTTCTGTCCCCTTTCCCAAGGAGGAAAAGAGGTCATTTATCAGTATAAAAGAATAAATGAAAAAGGGCCAAAGAGAGAAATACCTAGTTCCAGTTGGTCTAACCACAACAATTCATTCACTTGTATAATTGTCTCTCCTTTAGTGGGAAACTCAGCATAACTTCTGAGTGTGACATAACCACTCTGTGTGTGTGTGTGGGGGGGGACGGGACAGGACAGAGAACATAGCATTGCCTTTTAAGTAGATTTTCTTGCATTAACTTTGTTGGATTAACATAACAAAAATGGCGGTCATAGGCCCGAAAAGCATAGTCTCTATTTCTTTATTGGCCTGCTCTCTGACAGCATGGTATTTCACTGTCTGCTGGTTGGGTGACTGACAGACTGAGCTTTGTCATGTTCCCCTCTGTGGCAGACACGGCACCATGTCATAAGCAAAGCATCCATGATGTCATGGATGGTGGATGTAAGGCACAGAAAAGGAAAGCTGTAAAACAGCTGTTGATGCAGATTTCCTTGCTCCTGCTGGTTGCTTACATTTTATATGTATTATTTTTCTTCCATTAAATGTTTACTCTCTGTTACATCATAACAAAATTTAAATCATATCCCTTCCTTAAACCATTCACATGCTTTTCTGTTTCACGGATCTTGATATTCAAGTTTAGACTTCTTTTGGAAACCCTGAAGTAACATGGTACTTTGTGCTTATTTAGCCAACGTGTCCTCAAAATCAGCTTATGTCTCAACAACACTAGATGGAAAACAGCACATATGATTACATCAGGAGATAAAACATTGCTTCCCATTACTTGACTTCTTTTTTTTTTAAGTAACATGGATAACTCTACCCAAATATTAAAAATTCTGAAGATGCCCTCTTTCACTCAAGGCAGGTTGAATTTTAGAATGGGACTATTTAAATAGGTCATGTGTTTTCTTTGAATTATTTCAAGTAAGAGAATTCCTTCCAGCATTCAACACTGTGTGCTAACAATAGATGTCAGCCAAAAAACCACAGAGGAAAACATATTTTTGTTTCTTAAAGGCAGATGGAGACTTCCCACAAAGCTGAGGGATATTCTAACTCAGGGTGTCACGTTAAAGCTTCACTGTTTTATTGAACTGATAGAATTGTGGCAAAGCCCACCAACTCCAGAAGATTGTTATGCAATAAATATACACTCCAAACCTTTACAGCATCATAGACGTTTCCCACTCATGCTAAGACTGCGTTGTATCCTGCACAGAGCAGTCAACAAGCTACTTAGCAATTAAGATGGAAAACTTTTGCTGTAAAATTTAACCAACTCCTCTTAATAATGTCTTCAATTACCATTTAGGCTATTCTGATCCTAAAGACTTCTCTTCTGTAAAATACATTTTGTTGAACTTAGTTGTTATTTTCAGGCTATTACAGTGTCTGTAAAGCTGCTAATTGGAAGCAAACAGGTTCCAACCCCAGGGTTCCTGGTTTTCTGCAGGCGTTTGAGGAATGACTACGCTCCTAGACTGTGGGCAAACATACCACACCGTAGCATCTCAGACATGGAAAATTATATTTTTATGCTGTTATGTCAATATAATAAATGTGATATCTAACCTAAGCAAGATCCATTAAAAAAAAATAAAAATTCCTAATACATTAAATGTCTTTTTGTAATCCATGACATTCCACTCTTCCCTTCATCCAGAGCAAACAATTTTGATTTTGTTGAAAGCAAGGCAAACTTTCTTGAACATTCAGAAAAACGATTTTTGTTCCACCTAAAGTGTGAACAATGCTACACATGATATTGATTGTTAATGCCTGGGCACAGTCATGCAAACATAGTAGTACGTGCCTCTCCTTTTTAGTCGCCTGAAGTGAATTTTAATTAATTGGCTCTACAATGGAAGAGACAACAATGGCCGAATCTACAGCTTGCTTTACATAGAGCAAGATGCTCTGTTGTGCCTCTTGTTCCATCACTTGTCTGTACACAAAAGATAGAAGGAGCTGGTCAGGGTTTAGTGCTGTTCAACTACCATTTGGTAAGCCCATTAAATTACTGCACAAAGCAGAAAACAATGCAGATTCAACTTTAATGCATAAATAGATCTCCAGGTTTAAAAACAGTTAACAAAAGAGCCTCCATGGAGTGATTAAGATTTATTTGGGTGGTGGAGTGCACAGCTGCTGCAGGAAGGCAGGAGGGAGGGAGAGAGGGATGGGAGGCCGCACACATCCTCAGGGCTTGCCTGTGCTTGGCACAGATCCTGACTTTGAGGGAAGGAACTGAGAAACCATACAACCTTTGTGCTTCTCTGCTTCCTCAGGACTGGCTGAATCCCACAGCACGGACCAGATCAGCCCCAAAGAAGTCAGCCAAGGGTTTGCCAGACTGCAAATGGTTAACTGGTTAAATGCCATCTTCTGCCCCGTTCCCCTCCCCCCCCCCCCCCCCATTTGATCAGTTGTTCTGCAGACAGATCCGTGGTCCTTTTGCATTACTGCTGCAGGGCAAAGGCATAGAGGTTAGGTGAGCAGTGGACTCCCACCTTGCTGAATGCTCTGCACCGTTTTCTGAAGTGGAAAAAGCCTTGGACTCCCTTGCTGTCATCAACAACACAGGTATGATCTAGCCTGCAACTGACCTAAGAAGCCTGTTAAAAAGGCAGAGTAGCACTAGAGAAATCAAAAAAGCAAGCATCATGAGAGCAGTATTAACACAGAAGGAAAATACATGATTGAGACTATTTTAAAAATGACCAGTTGTGGTGGAAATGTGCCTGCTCTCAGGAACTGAGCAGTGCAGGATTTAAATTAAGATAAGCAGAATGAAAATAATTATCTTCCAAATCAGGGAGCCATTCCCATATTCAGCAGCGTAGCTTTAGCAAAGACCTAACAAATGGCTGATTTTTAATTGCTGGTTTGGGTTTTTTTTTCATGACATCAGATAGTTTTCTAATAGCAGGTTTTATTCAATTGTCTGCTTTTAATGCAGCAACAGATGTACTGCTACAGTACATCCAACTTCTACACTGGTGTCCTTTGTTTCTAAGAAAAATGGTATGGTGGTACAGGCTGCATTAATTTGATTTTTACTGTTTGTGTTTGGGATGAAGGAGCTAATCAGCCCAAAAGATGGGGTTTTTTTCCCCTTCAAGTTACACTTTTTATAAGATCTCCACTCCTTTAGGACAAAGATTGTGACTTTTACATTATTGTAGTGCTAAACTATCACAGAGATGCATCATGATTTTTTTTTTAAAGATGAATCTTTATTTTTTTAAAATTTTCTTCTTGGCATAGTCTTAAAAACTGAACAGAAACATCTGAATGTCAGAAACACTACATCCTTAAGGCCTCTGTTTGATGCTTCTGAAAACGTATTTATGTATGTTGAGTATGTTAATGCATGACAAATGCAGTAGACGTAAATGTCAGACTTCTAAACAACATAAAGCAAATCCAGATTATTCTTGAACTTCCCATGTAACCTGATCAGTCTTGGAGCTACTGACCAAGGCTGTGAATAAACAGAAAGTTTAAGTCTTAAGCATGTAAACTTACACTCAAAAGCCTCAGTGAGTCAGGTCCTGAAGCACACTTACTTTCATTGAAAGCAGTATTTTAGTTGTGCTAAAGAATAACAGTTTCTTAACCACTGGTTTTGTGGCCCTATACCAGGAAATCTTAGTGACTCGTGGCTAAAAGGAGCTAGCAGCTTAACAATAGGTTGATCAAGAACAATAGTGAAGTCTGATCTACATTGCAAACTGTGAGATACACTAATAAAATCCAACCCAAACAACAACTTCAAAATTCTTGAAGGTATGAGTGATGCAAACCTGAGCAGACTGCCCTGAGGCCATGGCAACTCCATCCCCTCTGTCTTCAAAACTTGTCCAGAGAAGGCCCTGAGCAATGTGATTTAGCTTTGAAACAAGCCTTGCTACGAGGAGTCTGTACTAATCCTCCAAGGATTTTTCCATGATTGTCTATTTGAAATCCATTAATGGCATTATAGTGTGTTTACTCTTCCTGTTACTTTCAAACTTGCTGCTCATATCTCAGACTAGTGTATCTTGAAGAATGAACATATAAACAATTTACGTGGTTTATGATGTTTGAACCTCATATAGATGTAACTTCTGTTTTCTCTCTCCTTACACACAACCTGCCTGATGCAAAATCTTGCAACTAACAGTGAATTAAATGTCCTTATGGTGCACATCACTACACTGCCTACTGGAAAAACCACAGCAGCAGCAGAACCCACCTCAGGTCTCTGCTAGAATTTCATTAAATGATAGCAGTGAGCAATTATATTAGAATTTCATCATATGCAATTATATTAAGAGTTTCATTAAATGATAGCAGTGATTTCAGTGAGTCAAATCTCCTTATACATGTGTGCATGAGGGCATGTGTACTCTCCTAGACAGTCACCCCCTGACTTGCTACAAGTGGAAAAAGTGACGCGCAGGAAAGAGATTTGCCGCAAACGCGAGAGGAAGAAACACCAGAACAACTGGAATACACTTTCCACAAGAGCTATTTAATAGCCTTTTGTATGTGCCTAATCTGAAGGCAGTTGCGACTTCTTACGAAGCACAGGACTGTATTGTATAGTCTTACTTCTAAGGTCCATGAAGCTTAACCAATCAAACATGATGCACAGAAACTCTAGAGTGCTAGGGAATCCTGTGACAATGCCTCTTTGTAGCTAACTCTGTCAGCTTCTGTGCTTAAGAAGATCGATCGCTGAGGGGTTTGACAAGATGATCTCCAGAGGTCCCTTCCAACCCCTGCCATTCTGTGAGTGAAACATTTGCTTCTGCGCCAGGCTGAAGATCTCTGTGACTTCTGCACATTTCTTTCTTCTCTTGAAAACATTGTAAAAAGTAAATCTGACTGTTGGTATGCTTACCTGTGTACTTCTTTTAAAAGAAAACTGTTAAGTTCCAAGCAAGTCAAGCTATACATGTGTCAAACTGCAAAGACACCAATTTGGTTTCCCTCCTTTTTGTACCAAATAAAAAGCACAAAGCATGTGTAATGTATATTCCCTGCTACTCACTGGTTATGGTCATCTTAATCCTCATCATTTTAGTAGTTAGAGAATGGCAATACTTCTTTGCTCTCCTCTATGTACTTAGTACAGCTTGTAAGTAACAGACTATACCAAAGAGACAAGTGACTGTGGCAGTACTTTCAGCTGTCTGTAGAAGGCCTCATCAACTTCCCCATGCTGATCAGGTGGCCTGTAACAGACACCTACAACAGCCATCTATATTAGCCTGCCCCTTAATCTTTACTCACAAGCTCTCCACTTGCTCTTCACTGCCCCTAGGTAGAGCTCAATAAATTCCAGTTGTTCTCTCATGTAAAGAGCAACTCCACCACCTTGCCTTGTTGACCTATCTTTGCTGAAAAGGACATAGCCAACCATGACACTGTTCCAGTCACATGAGCTATCTCACCATGTCTCAGTAATCATTGTGCCCCTGTCAGACCATTCTTTCCACATTTGGAAGTCCTTCAAGACAGCAGCTTCATCTTTGAGTATATTCAGTGGTTCTGCACCCAACACCTATTTTTGTTTAGTTTGACTCTAGGGAAGCCTGTCTAGAAAAAAGGGGGTGGGGGGGTGGGGAGCGAGTAGGGAGGGTGGGAAAGGACCTGGAAACAGCTTAGATTTTCTACAGAGGATATCTGCACAGCAAAAAAAGTTTCTTCTAAATATTTTGGTTTTAGTCATTTGTCTTGATTTAGTGTTTAGTATTTCCTATGCTCAAGCAATTTATCACAGACCATAGTGTCTTTAAGTTAGCCTTCAGTGTCTATCCAGGTTGTGGTACTTGTTTTCCCACCCCCACGTGTGACATAGCACACTCTTCATTTCTTGAGAGGTGCATCCCATCAGGGTAGTGCAAAGGATAATTAAGACCATCATCAGTTCCACAGGAAATCTTTATTTTGGATGTGATTGCACTGCCTCTTTGTCCCTGTCCTACTCTAGAATTTTCCACCTGATATAGGTGAATTGCAGAGATTTTTCATAAGGAAAATGTAAAACCCAGTGAGCCAAAAACATTAAGTCAGCTTCTGTATTTCAAGAAAGCCAATCTCTTCAAGTACCTTCTTCCAGTAAGTGACAATACCACTCTTGTGAGCCAACTCAAAATAGGAAAGCAAGAACACTTCTTCACAGACATGCTGTAGCATATCTACAGAAGGAACTGGCAGTCCTTCACTTGCATCCAGGTTGATGGAGTAATGAGTACTTCTGTAGATGCAAGCTGTGGTCCTTTATCATCCTGTTTCTTACAGCCTGAGTCCTTTTCTGTTTCCCTAATCCAAGATGATTCAGCCCTTACACAGGAATGGATAAAATCGATCTTCACTATTGATCTGATGGGCAAAAAGGTATGCCCTTTTAAAATTAAAGCAAATACAAATTGGGTTGGGAAAAGACACACTTGCAGCTGGCTGTAGAGGAATGGGGTACAAGAAGAAAAGTAGTAAATCGCATTAGCAATTCCAATTCTCTTGTGTCCATTTTCCTCTGGTTTTGCCAGCACTGTAGATCTTTTTACATTTCTCAAATGTAGATCAAATAGGAGACAAAAAGAAAAAGAACATGGGAGCAGAGGGATGGTATTAAGAGAAATTCAAGTATCTGTAAGGGAAAGAGTTTCAAAACTAGCTTTTGCACTCACACTGACTACCAGACACTGAACGGAAGTAGCCAGGATTTAGAACCAGAACGCTTTGCTTTCATCTGGGAAATAAAAAAAAGTTATGCCATTACCTTGTTAGTTATTGAAGTAGTATTCAAAAGGCATATTTATGTATCTATTCACAGCAAGTTCTTCAAAAGAAATATGAAGCCAGCTTAGTAACCTGTTCATTGTAGGTTTCAGTGATGTCTCATTGCTCTGGGAGCCCATGAGACTGCAGCAGAGGAGCTGAGACAAGCATGATCTTAGAATTCACTTAGTGGGCACCAGCACAGCCACAGGCAGCTGCTGCAGGAATGCTCAGTGCAGCAATACTACCTTCATTAGAAGCCAAAAGAGTCACATGGCAAAGCAATAGAAGTCAAACACATGCAGATGGCAGAAGAAAAAAAACTGTTCAAAGATAGTAAGGCATTTGTCTATGCAAGTTGGATCTGTTTTACAGAAGGAATCCCTGACTATGCTCCAAGCCTGCTGTAAGACATAAACAATGATTTCATAATACAAAAAGTGAAGAGGGGCAGGGCAAAATAAGTCTAGTGAGATTAAGAGCCAAACATCTGCAACTAGGTACAGGCTATCTCATATCACCTCCCACTACTGCCTGCTATTCCCCACTACTTGTTTCTGCTGTTTGAAGGCATATTAGTTTTCATAGAAGTTTCATCTGGTAAAGGGTTAATTCTCCTTTAGGCTACAGAAAACACTTCTGAGTGCTAAGGGTTATTATTCTGTTAACTTTGTTCAGCGCATTGGGCTGAAGTCCAAAAAGAAGTTAAGAGTCCACAGTTTCTGTAATAACTGAGGGTCCTAAAACAGATTTAAGTTGATACTTCAACTGAATATTAATCTCAGGAAGAATTGTCTTTGTTTACTCCATATACCATTTAGCATGATACTTACTAGTGACAGCAGTGAACAGATAGAGCTGTTCATCTTCTGTACAAAGGCTGAAAAGGCAGAGCACTTTGCCTCTATTTACCTGCCATGCAAATTTATAATCTTGCTGAAAATTGTTTCAACACAAATACTTTATAGTATCCAGAGTTAAACATCAAACTGGAGAAGTTATATTTTATCCAATAACTATCAATCCACACATATTAGGCTGATATGAAAGCTACTTTATCACAGAAAGTATTCAACAAAATAGATTAATATTCTTAGCCAGAAACTTTGGAGGTCTCCTTGCATCCTAATATTTGCAAGACTTGCATTCCAGATACTGAAAATGTTTACAGACAGATTTGCCAGGGATAGCTGGCTAGAAGCTTCAGCTCCCCAAAGAGTAGTGAGCTTGCTAGAAACAACTCATTTTAAATCTGCAGAAGTTGGCAGCTGTCCTTATCTGTCAAGAAAGGAGTCCACAACACACAGGAGGCCATTAAGACAGCAGACCCCAGCTGTTACTGCAGTGAGAACAAGCATTAGAATTAAGCCCAGGAACTGATCCAAGTTCTGACTCAATGATTTTTATTGTTACTATTTTAGAGATGTGATCTTTGAGAATGATTTAACAAGTTAAAGCATAGCCAGATTTTCAACTTCTTCAAAATTATGTCTTAGATCTGAACCTGCATCCCATCAGGAGTAATTTCTTCACCTTGAAGGGGAAAGGATTAACAACAGTGAAGCAGCACCTCTTGCTACTGTAGTTATGGCCTTGATTGTTGCCCCAAGTTCCTGTAGTGTTAGGGGAGAAACCCAGAAAAGTAACTTGTCGTTAGGGAAACTACTGATGGCTAGGTAAGCTACCTGTGACTCAGTTGGAGACTATCAGGTAGTTATGTCACAAAGGTCAGAAGCTTCTGCTTGCTTTATTCCAAACTTGATCAGAACAATATGCTTGAAGATCACAGAACCTGCAAGTTAATTCAGTCTTAATCCTTCTCTATTGCATGAATGAGTTAGATATGTACTGTGGATATGAACATACTTGGTGCTACTAATTTATTTTTCACTCTTATAGTAACTCAAGAGAAAGCCTTCACTGCTTCAATTGAGCCATTACCAAGGTATTGAGTTCCCACAGAGAAGGGACACTAGCTCATTGATGCTCATTGCAGGGAACCTGTCTTTACACATAGAAGAACGGGGTTTTCAGGAGCAAGACTGCTGGAGCAGGCTGCCATGATTAGGTAACAAGTCATGCTTCTACTATTCCTTTATAGCTACAAAATTTCCACTTGCACTGACATTGCCATGAAGAATAACTGCTAACTGCTTGACACCACTATGAACTTGTGCATAACATCCTTTGCAAGGACCTTACACTTACCTGGCAGACAACACTTTGACCTGTGTCCACACAGCATCTATCAGTGCTACCTCTGAAGAGCTTGCAATAAAAGGGGAGTCATTTCAGCAACTGTCAACCTTAATTTAGGAATACAGATGGACTCCTATGAAAGGATACCCAGTCAGTCTAGTACAGCATTAATCTCAAGAACAGTTCTCAGTCATCTGTTAGGTCATTACTGCCTTATCAGTCTGCAGTACTGCTGAATCAATTTAAACACATCATATTCTGGATGGCAGTAGTAGTGCAGCCCACTAGATCTTCCAACTTGGGAAATGCTCTGTTTAACTTCAGTGCTAACATAATAGAAACCAATACTTCAATTACTTGATTTTTTTTATTTATTTATTCCCCTTCTCTGCATTTACAGTGGTTTCTTAAAGAGCATTCATACTTGTACCCCTCTAGGAGGTGACAGACAAGATTGTTTCAGTCATACATAGAAAATACTTATGTTTACAAATGTTTGGCAATCATAGTAACCCGTTTTTTCCTATTGCCATTGCCCCAATCATTGAAAAAGACAGTGTACAATAATTTACATTTGAAGTATTTCAAAGTGCTTAACAGTGATTTTCCAAGAATATTTACAAGTGACCTATACATATATGTTACAGATGTTACAAGTTGTGGCTGGAATATGGCTTTCTATGGAAAGTGCTCTGTATTTTGGTCAGTGTTGTTAATGACTGACCAATCCAAGGGTTACAGATAAAACAGTAACCACTAAAAAGCTGAATTGTTGCGGACAGGTATTTACAGAGTCGTTAAGCTGTATAAAATAGCTATTTACATAAGTTCCATACATACAGAAAGTATCTTCTTTCTTCCAAGAATGGAGGAAGTCTTTCAGCCACAAACCTGGTTACTATCCCCAAGGAGTGTAAAACACAAGTAAACCAGAAGTGATTGTTGATCCCGTGCTCACATCATATCATCATCTGTGCTTACAACAGATATCTGCACAAAATAAGGACAAGTTAGTTACAACTGTACTAACATTATTCTATAAAACAATGCATATTATCACTAAGTAGCAGTTTGTAACAGGTTAGTTCTGCAGGCCAGAGGCCATATTCAGCATTGATTACTCCATCCCAGGTATAACAGGACTTGCATACCACAGCTTTAACTTTGACAAGTTCTCAGCTCATTCAGCTTAGTGGTTTGGCTGCAGCCAGCAGCTTCAAGAGCAGAGACCTCTCCTAAACTCAAGTCAGATATCATTTAGCAATGTTTGTGTCCATTCTGAGGATTAACTTGAGTATGACATGTCAACAGGTTTACTTACTGCTGGGTAAGTGTGCCCCACTGAACCACTGTGTCTTCCAATATCAATTGTGAGGTCCTCTTCTGTAGTTTTCAGATAGACGGGATTATCAAAATTCATGCTCTTCATGTTCTTGCGCTGCCAGTTACGCCACATGAAGTAACCAGCCACTGCAGCCACCATAAGCAATACTTTAAGGAAGAGACACAAGACTGTCAGTACAGAGTAAGGGCAAGTCAAGCTCAGAGCTAGGAGTGGCTTGTCCCACCACACAAGGCCCCAAAGGCTAGTGAATGGTGTACTCACAGAAAGGAAGAATAATCCAAGCTACTGATGTTCCCCCAGCTGCAGCTGCTTCAGATGCTGTACCACTAATGTTGACTCCTGCACAAGAATTTGAAGCAGTGAGCTCACTTACTGACAGGCTGTCAGATTTTGTCATGTGCAAGCACCTCCCAAGCCCAGAAGCTGCTATCATACATTAGTGTCTCAGTAACACACTGCAAGAATACCCTAACAGGCTTTGTCCTGTATTAGCAGAGAGGTTTTTTTTTTTTTTTTGCTTGCCTTCTGAGTGCTCCTGGGATTTCATGGAACCTATAGGTTCCACACTGTCACAAACTGAATTAGTTCACTTATCACATGCTCCAGCTCTTGCACTACACACGACCTGGCTTGTGTTCTCTAGTTGCATGCATAGGAGAAGAATTTCATGTAGGCAAGTGAATGAGTTTGCATTTAATTTCTCTAATGTTTAGCAGTCTGAGTTATTTGGACCAGTACCTCCAGGAACTAGTCCAACAGTTGGAGATTTTTCTGTTGTGCTGGTATCTTTAGCCTCAGTGTAAGCCACAGTTGTTCCAGTACCTGAAACTAATTATAGATCAAGAACCCAGTTAATCCTAAAGTTCTGCAATGGCTTAGCTATGCAGGCCATGGTAGTGAATGTTTAGCAGATGGCAGAATGATCATGCAGCTTGTTAGCTTTGAAACACTGACATTGTTTTGCTAGCACACCCTCAGCTGAGGGTTTTTGATCAAAAATAATTCCAAGAACAAGGCTAGGCTAGACAGTTAATCAGGCATGAATTACAGCTATTTGGAGTCATGGCAATAGTAAGCCACCCCATCCTTTGCTTCAGCTTTCTCAAGTGAGATTTTAGTGCCACAAATTTACTGGTTAGGTACAGTCATCAATACTTACAGCAACCCTTTAGAGCAGACAACTGAGGGCAGCTTCCTTGCATCCAGTGCTCTAACTAGGGTGGTCAGAATCAATGTGCAATGTAGTAAATGGCAGCTCAGTTTCTAGTTCCACTGGACTGGACAAACATGCCTGTCATAGTCAGTGCTCAGAGCAGTAGCAGCATGTTTGTTCAGACCATAAAAGGAGGTCCATACATATTTCCTTACCCAGCAAAATTAGGCTATGAGCTCTTCAACACTATTTATACATTGTAGAGCCCTGTTAGGTTTATGCCCCTTGTTTTATAAGAAAGAAGCTTTAAGTTTTGTGGGTGTGCTCGCTGTCCACAGAAAAGAGGGACAAGCTGTTGCTGCAAATGATGATGCAGAAGCCAAGCATGGACTTTGAAAAGTACCTGCAGACTTTGAGGATCAGCTTAACACATGCTAGAAGACCATCCCCTTCAAGAATAACTTATGCAAAGCCTATCCTGCCATTATTTCCCTCTAACAGATTCAATACCCCTACTCCTCCATCCATCCTTGAAAAGTTTTCAGTTGTTACCATACCTGCACATTTCAGACCATCTTCCCACAAAAAGTATCCAACAGGACATGTACAGGTGTACTTTGGAGAGCGTTCATTTATCTGCGGAGCAGGCAGGCATAGGTAACTACAGCCTCCATTTACCATATTCTCTTCACACCAGTTCCTGCCTGTTGGTACAGGAGATGACAGGAGTGAGCCTTCATACTCCAGGTGTATAGCATAACTATTTGCTCAATAATTGCTCAAGAAGTGTTACTAGCCTCCGCAGCTTATAGATATGCAGCTGCTCTGTCTAAGAACGAGCAATAGCAACTAGACCTTTTCAGTGGGGCTAACCTGTGTTATAAGCTCTAAGCACACTTAAGTAGAAGTGGACATCTATACATGGAAGGGATGCTACCACTCAAGCAGGGTAGGCTTCTCAAGTATATGCTGGCATAACTGTAAATGTATTAGGAGTTACCTGAAGGCTGAACAAGTTCATGATACACAATAATGTCCTGTGCATCATTCAGGTTGTTCACTAACGTAACCAATTCAGCTCCACTAAATTTATTGGCACCATAGACTGCTTCATTCTCTCCATCAATCCAGTACACACGGTCCTAGAAGACAGTCATTGCATCCCATTACCTCTGTGTTGCTATCAGCACAATTTACTAGCCATGTACTAGCAAGAAGAGTCTCTTTGACAATTGCTACAGGAAGTCATTCTTACTTCAAATATTGTTAGAGCAAGAGGATGAGGGAGGAACATATGAGACTTCAGCACAACTCTGCGGTCTTGGCCATTCAAGTCCACGCTTGACAATGTATGTAGCTTAGAATCAACCCAGTAGAGACGACTTTTTACAAGATCTAGGAGGAAAAAAACCCAAATTTTTAATATCCACATGTAAAAAACGTCCAAAGCCTCCTGCAGTTCAAACACCCACAGGTTCAAGAACAGTTTAGTGTTGACCTAGTTTCTTCTGTCCAGGATGCAGAATGTTGCTGTAGTGCTGCCTAATTGGCCTGTGCCTCAACTACAGCAGTACAAGGAAAGCTTGTACATCAGCATCTGAAGAGTGGTATATATGCCTGTTGCAGTGTTTCCAGGTATACAGGAACTTCCAATTCTCAAAAAGTGAAGATAGTTCTCTGAAGAGAGTTATTTGCCTTGACTCTTAAAAGCCAAGCTACCTTGGCTTTTGTAGCAAACAAATTGCTAAAGCTCCAAAAATACCTCTGGCAGAGATGAGTTCAACATACCTAGAGCAATTCCATTAGGCCACTGGATTTCTGTTGTCACAAGCTGTTGTCTGTCAAATCCATTCATTCCTGCTTTTTCAATTTTTGCTGGCTCACCCCAGTCTGACCAGTACATAAAGCTGTGAAGCAAAATTTATGTTGTATGATGCACTACAGTATTCTGTAGTATCATTAATTATGACCAATAATTAAGAAAGGCTATCTGAGTTAGTTATCAGGACATGGATTAACTGGTAGGTCCACTCAAGAGAACTGGGACAAATACTCACCCAGAGAGAGGATCTACAGCAATAGAAGCTGGTTCTCTCAGTTCAGAGAGAAATAAAACCTTTCTTTTTGTGCCATCTAGGGTAGCCACTGAAATGGTCTTTGCAGTTGAGTCAGACCAGTAGATGTTCTTATAAACCCAGTCAACAGCAATTCCTGCAGGGCTGTGTATGTTGTCCAGGATTCTGACATGTCTTCCAACTTTATCACGGGTATCAATAGAGGCACTGGAAGACAAGAATTACTTGCTTTCAACCCCTTCCCTCCATAGATACTGCTACTTGATATGCCTCAGTGAATGCTGCACGCAGGTATCAAACAGACAGTGTAGAAGATGCACTTCCTAATAACTGCTGCTACAACTGTACAAAAGGCATTCTATGTAAGTGCAATATGCATACATATTGCTAATTTTGGGAACTTACACCTACTGTACTTTGACTTCAGGACATCAGGAATCTAGTTAGTCTTCAAAGCCTTAAGTATCTTGGCTAAAGTGTGGGACGGTTTAGAAAAGCAGACGAGGGTTAAGAGGCTGAGTCCATTTACCTGTAGATGGATTTGTGGCTGAAGTCTGCCCAGTAAAGCTTTTGCTCAGCAATATCAGCATCTAGAGCTACAGTGTTTCTTAGCTGCTCTACTAGCTGTATGTATTCTTTCCTCTCAAGGCCGATCTTTCTGATATCCCGACGGTTGGTGAAAATGAGACATGGTTCTTTCCCTGTGAAAGAGAAAAAGTGTTATGTGTACTTCTAGACAGGCAGTCAGATACTGTTTTTTTATGATAACTCCTAAACTTGTCATATTTAGTATGTGTCATCCCACAGTTACTAGTGAGGTCTTGGATACACCATATCTCATCCTTTTCTCCCTCCACTACTTTAAGGGGAGGGTCCTCCTACCGAAGGAGGAGGCATGCAGCTTATATCAGGCAGCTTTAAGTACTATACCATAGCAAAGTGTTCAGACCTGAACACTCCTATCAGTGTAACTTGTTAACAGTACAGCTAGTATCAACACCACAGTAACAACAGAATTGGGATGTAGAAGTTTTATGCCAGTACTCACCCACTGCCTTGCACACCCCAGTAGCAAGATCCATCTGATAGCCACGGCTACATTCACATTTGTAGCCCCCTTTCAAGTTGATACAGATTTGACTACAGATGCCAGGGTTGTGGCATTCATTGATATCTGTAAAGACAACAATTTAATTTTTTCTCATCTCCAATACCATCCATAGGGTCCATTCTAACCTAGTTGATACTTGCCTCCACAGGTTCTCTTGTCTGTAAGCTCAAACCCAGCTGGACAATCACATTCATAGCCAACAATGAGATCTCTGCAGATATGTGAGCACCCACCATTGTTCACCAGACATTCATTTATATCTAGAAGATAAGAATTAGCCACTTAGTGAGAAACAGCACACTACATTAAGTCTTGAAATCTTAAGTCATGAAGTGCTTTACCAAACACCCATTTATTTTCCAATGATACCTGCCACATCTGATAAACCATTCTGGCACCTGAAGTCATATGCAGGAGATCCTCCTCAGATTCAATTTGTTTAGCTATCAGAACACTAATGTAACAATTTGGCAGCAGCAGACAAACTGAGGTTCCTGAAAGTTTGAATTTCTTATGCCTTCAGGTGCCTTCTGTCATCCTAAGAGCCAGTTTGGCTATTCTAAAACTAGCCTATGAACTAGGTCACTCTCGGTTGTTTGTTTTGCCACCAAGGAAGTGCAGATGGACATTCCAGACAGACATCTAACAGCTCAGAGGAAGTATCCAAGTATGTCTAGTGGTCAGCACTTCATAATGAGTTTGTTCACTTACCACACTCCTTGAGGGGCTCATCACTCCAGTCCTTGCAGTCTCTCTGCTGGTTACACACTTTATTGATATCTATGCATTCTCCACTTCTGCACTTGAATTTGCCAGGTCCAGAGCACTGAATAACTGAGATAAGATTGTGAAGGTGACTATTAACCTCAACACATCTTTTGCAAAGACTTCATTTTTGCTTTGTGCCCCACTTACCATTGTTACAATTTGCTTCATCAGTACCATCTAGACAGTCTCTCACACCATTGCACTGCCTACTCCCATGGATGCAGTTCCCATCTTCACATTTGAACTGGTCTGGTCTGCAGGTCCGAGAAGCTGAGGACACAGTCATTAGAGACTTAAATTCCTGAGGTCTGCTGAAGGAAAGAACATAAAGCAGGAGCCAACAAGCACCTCCCAGAGAAGAGTGTAGTTAACTTACGGCAGTTGATTTCATCACTTCCATCCTTGCAGTCAGGATCTCCATCACAGCGCCACTTTTTGTGGATACATTCCCCTGAGCCACACTGCACCTCACTTGCAGAGCACTTCACAGGAGGCGCAGGCTGGCGGCCACACTGCTCTAATGATTCATCTGAGTGGTCAGAGCAGTCAGCATCATCATCACACACCCAGCTGATGGGGATACAAGTAGAGGTCTTGCACTGGAACTCATGAACTCCACAGGTAGGAGGTGCACACTCCAGTTCATCACTTCCATCACTGCAGTCATCTTGACCATTGCAAACAAAGCTCTTGGAAATACACTGCCCACTGCTGCATGTGAATTCTGCTGGGCTACAGGTCACATTGCCTGGAATAACAGGAGTAAGAGATTAGCAGATCATAATGAGAAGACAGACTTTTGTATGAAGATGTTGTTTTGCTTTGCAGGATCTTCATCAGCTGTCAGCTGATAGGACAGCAATAGAACCTGACTGACCACCTACGGGACGCTCAGGTCCCACACTGACTGTCCTCCTTGCCTTTGGATGAGGCATTAGTTTTGATCTATACGTGAAAATAACCTCCTTCTGAAGCATTTAGGCTGTTCTGCTTCAGAGTGTGAGCCTTTCTGAAGACAGACTCAAATCCTGTGAACCAGAGTCAGAAGGTAAGAGAATTGCTAACTCTAAAGTACATACTAAGGTTAACATAGCCAGATGATCAGCATGCACTGTAGTTTGAAATTGGAGTATTTTATGCTGGTCCCCAGGACAGTGGTGGCCCATTTGTCTGGACCACTGGGGATAACAGATCAAGATCTTGTACTAGTTGACCATGTGGTATTAAGCACACCCAAATAACTTACCAGTACAAATTTGGTGGTTTAGTAGCAGTGTAGCTAGCAGCTCAGTATGCCTAGGCTGATAGTTTTATCAGCTTCATTGAAGTGCTGTCGCTAGATTTACTTGTCATTTGCTTACCAAGTAAGGCCATAATTCCACAGACACATAGAAGCCTGGAGATCTGTCTCATTAGCCCATCCAGGTACAGTGGCTCTGATGGAAGCCAGCCCCATGGCTTTGGTTAGAGCAAATTTGTCTTAGGAAAACTCACACATATGCAAGTTCATTAGAACAAACCAGGAATGCTGCACAATGCTGGCAGTGGCAGCTTCACTTCCTTACTGGCCTGAAGTTACCCCTCCCAACATCTGAAACTTAGCTTCCCTAGCCTGTGCTTTCAGACAAGCACGTAAGATACTCCCAGATAGGGCTATAAAGCAGTTCAGCTGTGCCCTAGGCTACAAGTCATTACTACACTTTAGGAGACCACTCATTCATTCAAGCATTAACTGGAGTTACCTGTTGAGAGTCTGCAGGGAACAAATCCTGGTGGTCTGCATGACATATTACTATGCCTATGGCTATTGACAAAATTAGCCAGAGGCCAAAGATAGATAGATAGATGCTGAATAGTTTTATTGCTGTAGTTCTTAGCAGAATAGAAGAGTGTTAGAACAAGTCCACTTTGTTAAGCAGGCTGCAATACTAGATGAGTGTATATATTGATAGTATGAGAAATTTATCATCCAAGGTATACTGCCCAGATAGTTCCTTTCCAGACAAGTCAATTTCAAATAGAGTTAGGCAGCCACTGTTTCTTCCCTTACCACAGTTCTCTTCATCTTCTCCACTGTCACAGTCTTTTTCACCATCACATTTCCAGGACACTGGGATACACTGGGTTGACTGAGGACCACAGCTGATTTCATTTACCCGGCATGTTCTCATATCTATTGGAAAAAGTTTAAGTTCAGTTTAGGAGTTCTGAAATTTAAGAGCTACTGATCTTGGGTTTTAGCAGTTGTACTGAAAGTTGAGACTGAAAGCTTCAGCTCCAGAGTTGCAGTTAAGATGCCAGCATCCATATAAGTTGATGGCTTCATCATGGAAGATGTTACACTACTTCGTAGGGTTCATTAAAAAAGGTGTTTCCAGCTCCTATCAAAGTACTATTTTAAGAGTATCTTTGCAGAGGTAGTTTTGTGATTGCACACCAGTTACAATGTAGAAGCTAGAGCCTATAACAGAGTAGAAGACAGGAATAATGCCAAAGTGCAGTAGGACTTGGGGCTGAAGTATTCCTCAGTGTAGATCCTATTGATACAGAGAAATGAAGCTTCACAGATCTATATTCCTTGATTAGTTACCATCACACTTAAGACCAGGGTTGCTAACTGCAAGACCTCACAATCAGGCCTCCGTACTGCTTCCCACCCCCCAACATTTACACACTCAGTTCCTACACTAGCTTCAGTTATGTTTAAGAGTAGTTGACTTGGAGAGTGACACTTGGTGAACAAGCCACAGTAGTGGTCAGGCCTGCTGTGTTGTGCTTGCAGCTTGTCACTAGCAGTAAAGCCAGTACTACTCGCTATCTGCTACCAGGTATAAATGCAGAGCCCCCACTCAGTTCTGCATCTTTGTAAGTAGTCTTAGCAAGACCCTAATGTGGCCAAAGCCAAGCTAGCGCTTAGGAAGGTGCTCCCCAAGACATGTTTGCTTGCAGCCTGGCTCTCCTAAAGGAAAGCTGAACAAGAAATCACAGGCCAAAGGCCTGCCGCGGGCACCACCAAGCCAGGATCACTTACGGCACAGTTCAGCACTCTCGTCAGACCCATCCTCACAGTCTGGATCCCCATCACACTGCCATCTGTTAGGCACACACTGGCCACTGACACATACAAAGTCAGACTCAGCACACGTCTTCTTCACTGCAAGGGAGAAGAAGAGCCACTCATTTAGAGACTAGACCTTAGATTGTTTGTTGCAGCTAGAGATAAAATGTCTTGCCCTAGGAAAGTGATGCAATATCCTTTGCTCTTGGACAGCCGATGCTGTCCTCCAGTCTAATGGCAGCACTGTTTTTAACACTTTCTAGAGTGTAACACCATACACAGAAACATTTATCTTCCCATAAGCAAGCACTGAAGGTCTGTAATTTTTAAGGGAGACTGTGCTACTAGAATAGCCCTTGCTATGAAAACACTTGAGTTAAGGTCTATAATCTTATGTTCAAAGTTTGAACTGTGAGTTTATTAGAGGCATTTGATTTGTCATTACAGAAGCATGGTACCATGTAACCCTAAGGTAACAGTTTAGGTTTGCTTGAGCAGACTGGCAGTTCAGCCACATCAATGCTGGATATTGAGTCTATTTTGCTTCATCTTTAAGTACATCTAATCATCCATCTTGGCCTCTGTCTGCTTAAAGCAAGAGCTGGCAGCCAAAGCTGCCCTTACTGTTTACAGGAGACTCAGCAGAACCACTTTCACACTACAACAGGGCATTTAACCATGGAATAACCAACAACTAAGTCCCAATAGCAAATAGTTTATACGGTGTTTTCAAGCAACAACTAAGAACAGGCTTGCATTCTGTTCTTGGCAGTCACCACCCGTGCAAATAAGGACCTTTGTTCACAAGCATTTTTCTCAGTTACCAATTCCAGGAGACTATCATAGAACTCAGGAAAATAACTGCCTTAGATAGATACAAACATCAAGATTGTTGTTCTAGGGATTCTGTCCTCTACTCTATATTCTGTCTGAAGGGCTAGCTAGGATAAGGATCTCTTCAGCTAAACACTATTAATCCTCTAGTGCCAACTAGCAAATAGTACTACAGTGATTATTTTGATTACTTACCACAAGCATTCTCATCACTGCCGTCTGAACAGTCTTCATCACCATCACATTTCCATAGTAAAGGAATACAGCGTCCATTACCACATGGAAATTGAGATTCTTCACATTTTACTCGAGCACCTTCAATGAAAAAGCAACCTGAGCCCAGATACGGTTTGGCAATACTTTCATTATTTCCCCCACTGGTAATCAAGACATTTCCCAGCTTAATAAAGGGCATATCATCATAAAATCAGATCTGAGTTCCAGAGCTTTGTAGTCGCCTTATATTCAACCACGGAAGTAGAGCCAGAAGCTTTCCTATACAGTGCAAGTGCAGTGCTTAAGCACTATGGCAGACTACCTGACATACAACAGTAAACAAGCCTTAGTGTTTTTACCAAATTTTCCTTCTTAATGCAGGGTCAAGTTTGCAAGATGGATGTGGCTTCTGTTGTCTAGTGCCTAGCACTGCATTCTCAAAACTCTACAAGTTGCAAGCAAACCAGTTTAAACTTGACTAACATCAATATGGATTAGTACTTTAGTATTCCACTGCTAACACTTTAAAGCAGAATCCTCAAGTTGTCTGTAAAGACAGCTTAGCTGCTCTGTAGTTGAACAAGTTTTCATAATGTAAGTTACTCCTCCAACAAGGGCACACCGAGACATTCATTAGTATACACAAAGAGAAGTGTGATTACGTATCTGGATCCTTCTTATTAAAGCTAGATTAAGCCCTTCTTATTAAAGATAGATTAAGCACGATACTAAAAGCAAGATAATTTATCACTTCCTTCTGGAATCGAGTCTTGTTTCTCAACTGGTAACAGTCTTGATTTATTAGCTTGCTTGAATAAGGTACTGCTTTCTGCATGGTGCAGAGTGCATTTTTCAGAGTATCTTCAGATGTAAATCTGTATGACCCCATCCCTCAAGGGAACCTGCTTCGTCTTGAAGCTGTGTTAAAACTGTCACTGAAAGCAGCAGCCTGCTTCTTTAGCAGCTAAGTCACAGCTGTTTCATGTAATGCATGCAGGCAAGTGTGTGTCAAGGCAAGCTCATGTAGAGCATTGGCTGCACATGTCTACAGCATGATGCAAGACTCCTGCTCCTCCTTGGTTTATTTATTTAGTGGAAGTACTTCATCTTGGCATTCCAGGGCTCAAAGAAGGCATCAAATCTTAGTAGAACATTACTTGTTATTGTATCTTCTATGTATGACATGCAAAATGCAAGACAGTTCCCAAGTGGAAGGCAGCTATTCAGCAATGTCATATTAAATCAGGCAGCCATCAGGCACTAGGCAATGGAAAACCCTGGACAGAATATAAGAAAAGGCAACATGGACAATTTCACCTGCTGATCATCTCACCTAAATTCATGCTACAAGTAAAGGACTTGAAACAGCAGCTTATTGAGCTCTGCTGACATTTTTAGTTCTACTGGTAGAGTAAAACACAGAGAAACAAGTTGTCTCATAGGAACAGTGTCAAAAAGTGCCAAAAAACCTGAACATTGGCTCTTGTACTCTGTATTTTCACCCTTTTCCTTTTCAGGATAGGACTACACCAGCATGGAATTTCTAATACTGTGCTTTTCTAAACCTACTATTTGATCAAGAGCTGTCAAACAAGTAGCTAGCCTTGTGCCAGAAGGTACACCCCAGCCAGCTTAGAGAGGGTGCAGAAGCTGCAACTATCAGCTTGCTCTGTGATCACCTTGTTGTCCAGTAACCTCTAAGAGAAGTAGCCTTTTACTTGCAAGCCCGGGTCACACGTTATTCCAGTTATTACTGAACTACCACCTAAAATATGCAACAACTGACTCCCACTAGTTGAGATATTCTCATCCAGGCTTTCAGAGTGAGAACAGTCAGCCTTTCCCAAAATAGCATACTAGAGATATTAGCCTAAGCTTGCCACTCAGGATATCCCAAAATAACTCCACAGTCCATAGTTACTCTATTGCAAGCTAGAATTACCAGAAAACACTTGCTAAGGCAGAGAATACATTGTGACTTAAACATAACACCATTTTGAACAAATGCTACAGGGAAGCTGTATGGCTAAATGAAAGAGTACCTGAGCATGGAGTAAAACAGCCATAACTTTACAAATACAGAAAGCCATTCTAAGAAGATAAAATTGCTTCTGTAGCCAGTATCAAGTGAAATGTCAGAGTGGCAACTTTTGTTAACAAGTGAAGATCTTACAGCACCTAACATCCACAGAGGTGGGCAAAGGTAAAGGTAATCTGTTGCTGCTCCTGAAGATGTCTGTCAAACTCTAAAGGCCACTTGGAGTGAGATCCAGTTAAGACTGAGGTTAGCTGTAGCCAGTAACCGTGATGCCTTGTGACTTGCTGAAACAAAGCACAGCCCTGCAAGGCCAGGTAACCATTTAGTCATGACACTACCAGTCTAACACAATGCTATTTGAAGCAACAAAGTTAAACCCCAGCTGCAGATTCAGTCACTAGACACATAGTAATTTTTTGATCAGCATCAGTTAGCCACTGACTTCTCTTCATGTGTAGATCAGAAGCATCTTCACACCTTTTTTTTTCCTTGGGAAAAGACTTCAGTAAACAAGATAGAAGAATGGGTAACTCACCCATCATAGCCTATGGATCACTCACCCATTTTACTGTTCCCCAGGTAACTACTAACTAGAAATTGGTTTGTAAGCAGCAATGTGTGGGAGGCAAACAAGTACAGTTATAATGACTACTCAAGTTAAACTAGCTTTCTCCATACATCTGCTGTCACTGTCTCAGCCTTTAAGTAAATTGTCAGATTACTTGTCTGGGCAGCCTCAAACATGTGACACTTGTGTGCTGTCATATGACACCAAGTCCCAGAAAAGCTTGCAACAGTGATTGGGAAACCTTGAGGAACTAGCCTAGACTCCCCCCACCCAGACCCTGGCAATCGCAACTACTAGCAGGATTGCTGGTGGGAAGAATCAGACTAACTTGGTGGGCTAGAGTTGCCCCCACTGATTACAGTGCACTAGCAGCTTCAATGCCAGTCAGCCTGATCCTACTACAGTCATGTCTGTTGTAAACTGGACACAGGAAGCAATCTGTATGACCGGGAACTGAAGATTGACTAGGCAGACATCTTCTTTGTTCCTCCTTGTAAGAGGACTGGATGTAATAATACCGTGGCTGGATTTTACATGGCAGAACCAGTGTCCAAAACATACTGCACACACAGTTAGGACAGCAAGGTCCAGCTACCTTTAAGAATACCTCAGAAACACATTCAAGATTTGACAGTTAAGACGACTTTAGGACACTACACAAGAGATTAAGAGCCATACAACAATGCAGACATCAATGACCCAACAAGGAGACTTGCCTAGACATCAGATCCTGAAAGAAGCAGTCAGCCAATTGATTATGACCGCACTTAAAAGGAAATATTTTTACTTGACCATCCAATTGGCTTAACACACAGGTCCCTCTATCATAGGGTCACAGCTCCTGTGCTGGGAGGCACCCCTGGACCTGGAGAGCCAAGTCCATGAGAAGGGATCCGGCTAGACTCAGCCTTGCCAACAGGTGGAGATCCCACATGGTGGTTACACCAGCCCTAAACTACAGCCATGCCAATGCTGATGGATGCCACAAGGCCAAAGTTGCACAACAGTTTGACAGCAGCTTTAACGACACAGGCCTTCCAAGGACTCCTCTTCCTTCACCCACGAAAAAGTCCCACTCCTCCCCGACACCCCAACCCCAGTAACCCTCAGCACCAGACATCGAGCAGGGAAACAAATCCTCCCAGCACACCAGGGGTTGCTCCGGGGAGAGGTGGTCACAGGGACAGAGAGGGCCGGTTGGGCAGGAGCTCAGGCCCTCTGGCCCCACGTGCCGCCCAGAAAGAGCCCAGGGCGAAGATGGCACCTCCCACAAAACAGGGGAAACTGGGGGGGGGGGGGGGGGGGGGGGGGAAGGGGAAAGGGGGAAAGGCGAAAGGCGAAAGGAGGGGCCGAAGGCGAAAGGCGAAAGGAGGGGCCGAAGGCGAAAGGCGAAAGGAGGGGCCGAAGGGGAAAAGGGAAAGGAGGGGCCGAAGGCGAAAGGGGAAAGGCGAAAGGGGAAAGGCGAAAGGGGAAAGGCGAAAGGGGAAAGGCGAAAGGGGAAAGGCGAAAGGGGAAAGGCGAAAGGGGAAAGGCGAAAGGGGAAAGGCGAAAGGGGAAAGGCGAAAGGGGAAAGGCGAAAGGGGAAAGGCGAAAGGGGAAAGGCGAAAGGGGAAAGGCGAAAGGGGAAAGGCGAAAGGGGAAAGGCGAAAGGGGAAAGGCGAAAGGGGAAAGGCGAAAGGGGAAAGGCGAAAGGGGAAAGGCGAAAGGGGAAAGGCGAAAGGGGAAAGGCGAAAGGGGAAAGGCGAAAGGGGGGCCAAGGCGAAAGGCGAAAGGGGGGCCAAGGCGAAAGGCGAAAGGGGGGCCAAGGCGAAAGGGGAAGGGGGGCCAAGGCGAAAGGCGAAAGGGGGGCCAAGGCGAAAGGCGAAAGGGGGGCCAAGGCGAAAGGGGAAGGGGGGCCAAGGCGAAAGGCGAAAGGGGGGCCAAGGCGAAAGGCGAAAGGGGGGCCAAGGCGAAAGGCGAAAGGGGGGCCAAGGCGAAAGGGGAAGGGGGGCCAAGGCGAAAGGGGAAGGGGGAAAGGCGAAAGGGGAAGGGGGAAAGGCGAAAGGGGAAGGGGGAAAGGCGAAAGGGGAAGGGGGAAAGGCGAAAGGGGAAGGGGGAAAGGCGAAAGGGGAAGGGGGAAAGGCGAAAGGGGAAGGGGGAAAGGCGAAAGGGGAAGGGGGAAAGGCGAAAGGGGGAAAGGCGAAAGGGGAAGGGGGAAAGGCGAAAGGGGAAGGGGGAAAGGCGAAAGGGGAAGGGGGAAAGGCGAAAGGGGAAGGGGGAAAGGCGAAAGGGGAAGGGGGAAAGGCGAAAGGGGAAGGGGGAAAGGCGAAAGGGGAAGGGGGAAAGGCGAAAGGGGAAGGGGGAAAGGCGAAAGGGGAAGGGGGAAAGGCGAAAGGGGAAGGGGGAAAGGCGAAAGGGGAAGGGGGAAAGGCGAAAGGGGAAGGGGGAAAGGCGAAAGGGGAAGGGGGAAAGGCGAAAGGCGAAAGGGGAAAGGCGAAAGGCGAAAGGGGAAGGGGGAAAGGCGAAAGGCGAAAGGGGAAGGGGGAAAGGCGAAAGGCGAAAGGGGAAGGGGGAAAGGCGAAGGGGGAAAGGATGGGGCGAAGGGGAAGGGGGAAAGGGGGGGCTGAAGGGGAAGGGGGAAAGGGGAATGGGGGGGCCAAGGGGAAAGGGGAATGGGGGGGCCAAGGGGAAAGGCGAAAGGGGGTCCAAGGGGAAAGGCGAAAGGGGAAAGGGGGGCCAAGGGGAAAGGCGGGGAGGGCCGAAGGGGAAAGGGCAAAGGGGGGGGCCGAAGGGGAAAGGGCAAAGGGGAAAGGAGGGGGCCAAGGGGAAAGGGGAAAGGGGGGCCAAGGGGAAAGGGGGGCCAAGGGGAAAGGGGGGCCAAGGGGAAAGGGGGGCCGAAGGGGAAAGGGCCAAGGGCCAAGGGCGGCCAAGGGCCAAGGGCGGCCAAGGGCCAAGGGGGGCCAAGGGGAAAGGGGGGCCAAGGGGAAAGGGGAAAGGGGGGCCAAGGGGAAAGGGGAAAAGGGGAAAAGGGAAAGGGGAAAAGGGGAAAGGGGAAAGGGGGGCCAAGGGGAAAGGCGGGGAGGGCCGAAGGGGAAAGGGCAAAGGGGGGGGCCGAAGGGGAAAGGGGACAAGGGGGGGCCAAGGGCCAAGGGGAAAGGGGGGCCAAGGGGAAAGGGGGGCCAAGGGGAAAGGGGGGCCAAGGGGAAAGGGGGGCCAAGGGGAAAGGGGGGGCCGAAGGGGAAAGGGAAAAGGGGAAAAGGGAAAGGGGAAAAGGGGAAAGGGGAAAGGGGAAAGGGGAAAGGCGGGGAGGGCCGAAGGGGAAAGGGCAAAGGGGGGGGCCGAAGGGGAAAGGGGACAAGGGGGGGCCAAGGGGAAAGGGGCCAAGGGGAAAGGGGCCAAGGGGGGCGAAGGGGAAAGGGGAAAGGGGGGGCGAAGGGGAAAGGGGAAAGGGGGGGCGAAGGGGAAAGGGGAAAGGGGGGGCGAAGGGGAAAGGGGAAAGGGGGGGCGAAGGGGAAAGGGGAAAGGGGGGGCGAAGGGGAAAGGGGAAAGGGGGGGCGAAGGGGAAAGGGGAAAGGGGGGGCGAAGGGGAAAGGGGAAAGGGGGGGCGAAGGGGAAAGGGGAAAGGGGGGGCGAAGGGGAAAGGGGAAAGGGGGGGCGAAGGGGAAAGGGGAAAGGGGGGGCGAAGGGGAAAGGGGAAAGGGGGGGCGAAGGGGAAAGGGGAAAGGGGGGGCGAAGGGGAAAGGGGAAAGGGGGGGCGAAGGGGAAAGGGGAAAGGGGGGGCGAAGGGGAAAGGGGAAAGGGGGGGCGAAGGGGAAAGGGGAAAGGGGGGGCGAAGGGGAAAGGGGAAAGGGGGGGCGAAGGGGAAAGGGGAAAGGGGGGGCGAAGGGGAAAGGGGAAAGGGGGGGCGAAGGGGAAAGGGGAGCGAGTTGGGGCAGGGGTGTTGGGCAAAGGGGGGGCAAGATTGGGGCAGGAGCGAGGGCAAGGAGGGGGCGAGGTCAAAGGGGGGGCTAGATGGGGGCAACGGAAGAGGGGAAGGGGGGCGAGATGGGGCCGGGGTAGGGGAAGGGGGGGCGAGATGGGGGCAAGGGGGGAGGGCAAAGGGGGGCAGACGAAGGCAGAGGGGAGGCCAAGGGGGGGCGAGACGGGGGCAGGGGGGAGGCCAAGGGGGGGCGAGACGGGGGCAGGGGGGAGGCCAAGGGGGGGGCGAGATGGGGGCAGGGGGGAGGGCGAGATGGGGGCAGGGGGGAGGGCGAGATGGGGGCAGGGGGGAGGGCGAACGGGGGGGGAGATGGGGGCAAGGCGGAGGCCAAGGGGGGAGCGAGATGGGGGCAGGGGGGTGGGGGGGGAGAGAGAAGGGGGCAGGGGGGTGGGGGGGGTGGCGAGAAGGGGGCAGGGGCCGGGGGGGGGGGGAGAGAAGGGGGCAGGGGGGTTGGGGGGGGTGGCGAGAAGGGGGCAGGGGCCGGGGCGGGTGGCAGAGAAGGGGGCAGGGGCCGGTGGGGGGTGGAGGGGAGAGAAGGGGTCAGGGGGGTTGGGGGAGGTGGGGGAGAAGGGGTCAGGGGGGTTGGGGGAGGTGGGGGAGAAGGGGTCAGGGGGGTTGGGGGAGGTGGGGTCAGGGGGGTTGGGGGAGGTGGGGGAGAAGGGGTCAGGGGGGTTGGGGGGGGGAGAGAAGGGGTCAGGGGGGGTGGAGGGGGGGAGAGAAGGGGTCAGGGGGGGTGGAGGGGGGGAGAGAAGGGGTCAGGGGGGGTGGAGGGGGGGAGAGAAGGAGGCGGGGGGGGTGGGGGAGTGGAGAGAAGGGGGCAGCGGGGTTGGGGGGGGGAGAGAAGGGGGCAGCAGGGTTGGGGGGGGGAGAGAAGGGGGCAGCGGGGTTGGGGGGGGGAGAGAAGGGGGCAGGGGAGTGGGGGCTGTGGGAGAGAAGGGGGCAGGGGAGTGGGGGCTGTGGGAGAGAAGGGGGCAGGGGAGTGGGGGCTGTGGGAGAGAAGGGGGCAGGGGAGTGGGGGCTGTGGGAGAGAAGGGGGCAGGGGAGTGGGGGCTGTGGGAGAGAAGGGGGCAGGGGAGTGGGGGCTGTGGGAGAGAAGGGGGCAGGGGAGTGGGGGCTGAGAGAAGGGGGCAGGGGCCTGGGTGGGGGGAGAGAGGGGGGCAGGGGCCTGGGTGGGGGGAGAGAGGGGGGCAGGGGCCTGGGTGGGGGGAGAGAGGGGGGCAGGGGCCTGGGGGGGGGGGGAGAGAGGGGGGCAGGGGTCCTGGGGGGGTGGAGAGAAGGGGGCAGGGGGCCTGGGGGGGGTGGAGAGAAGGGGGCAGGGGGCCTGGGGGGGGTGGAGAGAAGGGGGCAGGGGGCCTGGGGGGGGTGGAGAGAAGGGGGCAGGGGGCCTGGGGGGGGTGGAGAGAAGGGGGCAGGGGGCCTGGGGGGGGTGGAGAGAAGGGGGCAGGGGGCCTGGGGGGGGTGGAGAGAAGGGGGCAGGGGGCCTGGGGGGGGTGGAGAGAAGGGGGCAGGGGGCCTGGGGGGGGTGGAGAGAAGGGGGCAGGGGGCCTGGGGGGGGTGGAGAGAAGGGGGCAGGGGGCCTGGGGGGGGTGGAGAGAAGGGGGCAGGGGGCCTGGGGGGGGTGGAGAGAAGGGGGCAGGGGGCCTGGGGGGGGTGGAGAGAAGGGGGCAGGGGGCCTGGGGGGGGTGGAGAGAAGGGGGCAGGGGGCCTGGGGGGGGTGGAGAGAAGGGGGCAGGGGGCCTGGGGGGGGTGGAGAGAAGGGGGCAGGGGGCCTGGGGGGGGTGGAGAGAAGGGGGCAGGGGGCCTGGGGGGGGTGGAGAGAAGGGGGCAGGGGGCCTGGGGGGGGGGGAGAGAGGGGGGCAGGGGTCCTGGGGGGGTGGAGAGAAGGGGGCAGGGGGCCTGGGGGGGGTGGAGAGAAGGGGGCAGGGGGCCTGGGGGGGGTGGAGAGAAGGGGGCAGGGGGCCTGGGGGGGGTGGAGAGAAGGGGGCAGGGGGCCTGGGGGGGGTGGAGAGAAGGGGGCAGGGGGCCTGGGGGGGGTGGAGAGAAGGGGGCAGGGGGCCTGGGGGGGGTGGAGAGAAGGGGGCAGGGGGCCTGGGGGGGGTGGAGAGAAGGGGGCAGGGGGCCTGGGGGGGGTGGAGAGAAGGGGGCAGGGGGCCTGGGGGGGGTGGAGAGAAGGGGGCAGGGGGCCTGGGGGGGGTGGAGAGAAGGGGGCAGGGGGCCTGGGGGGGGTGGAGAGAAGGGGGCAAGGGGGTGGAGGGGGGGGGGAGAGAAGGGGGCAAGGGGGTGGAGGGGGGGGGGAGAGAAGGGGGCAAGGGGGTGGAGGGTGGGGAGAGAAGGGGGCAAGGGGGTGGAGGGTGGGGAGAGAAGGGGGCAAGGGGGTGGAGGGTGGGGAGAGAAGGGGGCAAGGGGGTGGAGGGTGGGGAGAGAAGGGGGCAGGGGGGGTTGGTGGGGTGGCAGAGAAGGGGGCAGGGGGGGTTGGTGGGGTGGCAGAGAAGGGGGCAGGGGGGTTGGTGGGGGGAGAGAGAAGGGGGCAGGGGGGTTGGTGGGGGGAGAGAGAAGGGGGCAGGGGGGTTGGTGGGGGGAGAGAGAAGGGGGCAGGGGGGTTGGTGGGGGGAGAGAGAAGGGGGCAGGGGGGTTGGTGGGGGGAGAGAGAAGGGGGCAGGGGGGTTGGTGGGGGGAGAGAGAAGGGGGCAGGGGGGTTGGTGGGGGGAGAGAGAAGGGGGCAGGGGGGTTGGTGGGGGGAGAGAGAAGGGGGCAGGGGGGTTGGTGGGGGGAGAGAGAAGGGGGCAGGGGGGTTGGTGGGGGGAGAGAGAAGGGGGCAGGGGGGTTGGTGGGGGGAGAGAGAAGGGGGCAGGGGGGTTGGTGGGGGGAGAGAGAAGGGGGCAGGGGGGTTGGTGGGGGGAGAGAGAAGGGGGCAGGGGGGTTGGTGGGGGGAGAGAGAAGGGGGCAGGGGGGTTGGTGGGGGGAGAGAGAAGGGGGCAGGGGGGTTGGTGGGGGGAGAGAGAAGGGGGCAGGGGGGTTGGTGGGGGGAGAGAGAAGGAGGCGGGGGGGATGGTGGGGGGAGAGAGAAGGGGGCAGGGGGGATGGTGGGGGGAGAGAGAAGGGGGCAGGGGGGTTGGTGGGGGGAGAGAGAAGGGGGCAGGGGGGTTGGTGGGGGGAGAGAGAAGGGGGCAGGGGGGCGAGGGGGGGAAGAGAAGGGGGCGGGGGGGGGGGGGGTGGGGGAGAAGGGGTCAGGGGGGTGGAGTGGGGGAGAGAAGGGGTCAGGGGCCTGAGGGGGGGGAGAGAGGGGGGCAGGGGCCTGAGTGGGGGGAGAGAGGGGGGCAGGGGCCTGGGTGGAGGGTGAGAGGGGGGCAGGGGCCTGGGTGGGGGGTGAGAGAAGGGGGCAGGGGCCTGGGTGGGGGGTGAGAGAAGGGGGCAGGGAGGTGGGGGGGGTGAGAGAAGGGGCAGGGGGCCTGGGGGGGGGGAGAGAAGGGGGCAGGGGGCCTGGGGGGGGTGGAGAGAAGGGGGCAGGGGGCCTGGGGGGGGTGGAGAGAAGGGGGCAGGGGGCCTGGGGGGGGTGGAGAGAAGGGGGCAGGGGGCCTGGGGGGGGTGGAGAGAAGGGGGCAGGGGGCCTGGGGGGGGTGGAGAGAAGGGGGCAGGGGGCCTGGGGGGGGTGGAGAGAAGGGGGCAGGGGGCCTGGGGGGGGTGGAGAGAAGGGGGCAGGGGGCCTGGGGGGGGTGGAGAGAAGGGGGCAGGGGGCCTGGGGGGGGTGGAGAGAAGGGGGCAGGGGGCCTGGGGGGGGTGGAGAGAAGGGGGCAGGGGGCCTGGGGGGGGTGGAGAGAAGGGGGCAGGGGGCCTGGGGGGGGTGGAGAGAAGGGGGCAGGGGGCCTGGGGGGGGTGGAGAGAAGGGGGCAGGGGGCCTGGGGGGGGTGGAGAGAAGGGGGCAGGGGGCCTGGGGGGGGTGGAGAGAAGGGGGCAGGGGGTGGAGGGGGGGTGGAGAGAAGGGGGCAAGGGGGTGGAGGGGGGGTGGAGAGAAGGGGGCAAGGGGGTGGAGGGGGGGGAGAGAAGGGGGCAAGGGGGTGGAGGGGGGGTGGAGAGAAGGGGGCAAGGGGGTGGAGGGGGGGGGGAGAGAAGGGGGCAAGGGGGTGGAGGGGGGGGAGAGAAGGGGGCAAGGGGGTGGAGGGGGGGGAGAGAAGGGGGCAAGGGGGTGGAGGGGGGGGAGAGAAGGGGGCAAGGGGGTGGAGGGGGGGGAGAGAAGCGGGCAAGGGGGTGGAGGGGGGGGAGAGAAGCGGGCAGGGGGGTTGGTGGGGGGAGAGAGAAGGGGGCAGGGGGGTTGGTGGGGGGAGAGAGAAGGGGGCAGGGGGGTTGGTGGGGGGAGAGAGAAGGGGGCAGGGGGGTTGGTGGGGGGAGAGAGAAGGGGGCAGGGGGGTTGGTGGGGGGAGAGAGAAGGGGGCAGGGGGGTTGGTGGGGGGAGAGAGAAGGGGGCAGGGGGGTTGGTGGGGGGAGAGAGAAGGGGGCAGGGGGGTTGGTGGGGGGAGAGAGAAGGGGGCAGGGGGGTTGGTGGGGGGAGAGAGAAGGGGGCAGGGGGGTTGGTGGGGGGAGAGAGAAGGGGGCAGGGGGGTTGGTGGGGGGAGAGAGAAGGGGGCAGGGGGGTTGGTGGGGGGAGAGAGAAGGGGGCAGGGGGGTTGGTGGGGGGAGAGAGAAGGGGGCAGGGGGCCTGGTGGGGGGAGAGAGAAGGGGGCAGGGGGGTTGGTGGGGGGAGAGAGAAGGGGGCAGGGGGGTTGGTGGGGGGAGAGAGAAGGGGGCAGGGGGCCTGGTGGGGGGAGAGAGAAGGGGGCAGGGGGCCTGGTGGGGGGAGAGAGAAGGGGGCAGGGGGCCTGGTGGGGGGAGAGAGAAGGGGGCAGGGGGCCTGGTGGGGGGAGAGAGAAGGGGGCAGGGGGGTTGGTGGGGGGAGAGAGAAGGGGGCAGGGGGGTTGGTGGGGGGAGAGAGAAGGGGGCAGGGGGGTTGGTGGGGGGAGAGAGAAGGGGGCAGGGGGGTTGGTGGGGGGAGAGAGAAGGGGGCAGGGGGGTTGGTGGGGGGAGAGAGAAGGGGGCAGGGGGGATGGTGGGGGGAGAGAGAAGGGGGCAGGGGGGCGAGGGGGGGAAGAGAACGGGGCAGCGGGGTGGAGAGAAGGGGGCAGGGGGGTTGGGGGGTGGAGAGAAGGGGGCAGGGGGGTTGGGGGGTGGAGAGAAGGGGGCAGGGGGGTTGGGGGGTGGAGAGAAGGGGGCAGGGGGGTTGGGGGGTGGAGAGAAGGGGGCAGGGGGCTGTGGGGGGGGAGAGAAGGGGGCAGGGGGCTGTGGGGGGGGAGAGAAGGGGGCAGGGGGGTTGGTGGGGGGAGAGAGAAGGGGGCAGGGGGGTTGGTGGGGGGAGAGAGAAGGGGGCAGGGGGGTTGGTGGGGGGAGAGAGAAGGGGGCAGGGGGGTTGGTGGGGGGAGAGAGAAGGGGGCAGGGGGGATGGTGGGGGGAGAGAGAAGGGGGCAGGGGGGATGGTGGGGGGAGAGAGAAGGGGGCAGGGGGGATGGTGGGGGGAGAGAGAAGGGGGCAGGGGGGTTGGTGGGGGGAGAGAGAAGGGGGCAGGGGGGCGAGGGGGGGAAGAGAACGGGGCAGCGGGGTGGAGAGAAGGGGGCAGGGGGGTTGGGGGGTGGAGAGAAGGGGGCAGGGGGGTTGGTGGGGGGAGAGAGAAGGGGGCAGGGGGGTTGGTGGGGGGAGAGAGAAGGGGGCAGGGGGGTTGGTGGGGGGAGAGAGAAGGGGGCAGGGGGGATGGTGGGGGGAGAGAGAAGGGGGCAGGGGGGATGGTGGGGGGAGAGAGAAGGGGGCAGGGGGGATGGTGGGGGGAGAGAGAAGGGGGCAGGGGGGTTGGTGGGGGGAGAGAGAAGGGGGCAGGGGGGCGAGGGGGGGAAGAGAACGGGGCAGCGGGGTGGAGAGAAGGGGGCAGGGGGGTTGGGGGGTGGAGAGAAGGGGGCAGGGGGGTTGGGGGGTGGAGAGAAGGGGGCAGGGGGGTTGGGGGGTGGAGAGAAGGGGGCAGGGGGGTTGGGGGGTGGAGAGAAGGGGGCAGGGGGCTGTGGGGGGGGAGAGAAGGGGGCAGGGGGCTGTGGGGGGGGAGAGAAGGGGGCAGGGGCCTTGGGGGGGGGAGACAAGGGGGCAGGGGCCTTGGGGGGGGGAGACAAGGGGGCAGGGGCCTTGGGGGGGGGAGACAAGGGGGCAGGGGCCTTGGGGGGGGGGGGGAGAGAGAAGTAGGCAGGGGGGTGGGAGTGGAGAGAAAGGGTCAGGGGGGTGGGGGGGAGAGAAGGGGGCAGGGGCCTGGGGGGGGGGGGGGGAGAAGGGGGCAGGGGCCTGGGGGGGGGGGGGGGGGAGAAGGGGGCAGGGGGGTTGGTGGGGGGAGAGAGAAGGGGGCAGGGGGGTTGGTGGGGGGAAGAGAAGGGGGAAGGGGGTAGGGGGGGTGGGGGAGAAGGTGTCAGGGGGGTGGAGGGGGGGAGAGAAGGGGTCAGGGGCCTGGGGGGGGGGAGAGAGGGGGGCAGGGGCCTGGGGGGGGGGTGAGAGAAGGGGGCAGGGAGGTGGAGGGGGAGAGGGAAGGGGGCAGGGAGGTGGAGGGGGAGAGGGAAGGGGGCAGGGGCCTGGGGGGGGGGGAGAGAGAAGTGGGCAGGGGGGTGGGAGTGGAGAGAAAGGGTCAGGGGGGTGGGGGGGGAGAGAAGGGGGCAGGGGCCTGGGTGGGGGGGGGGGGGGGGAGAAGGGGGCAGGGGCCTGGGGGGGGGGGGGGGGGAGAAGGGGGCAGGGGGGTGGTGGATGGAGGGAAGGGGGCGGGGGGGTGGGGGATGGAGGGAAGGTGGCAGGGGCCTGGGGGTGGTGGAGAGAAGGGGGCAGGGGGGTGGGGGATGGAGGGAAGGGGGCAGGGGGGTGGGGGGGGTAGCGAGAAGGGGGCAGGGGGGTGGGGGGGGAGAGAAGGGGGCAGGGGGGTGGGGGGGGGGGGCAGAGAAGGGGGCAGGGGCCTGGGGGGGGGGGGCAGAGAAGGGGGCGGGGGGGTGGGGGGGGAGAGAAGGGGGCGGGGGGTTGGGGGGGGGGAGAGAAGGGGGCGGGGGGTTGGGGGGGGGGAGAGAAGGGGGCGGGGGGTTGGGGGGGGGGAGAGAAGGGGGCGGGGGGGTGGGGGGGAGAGAAGGGGGCGGGGGGTGAGGGGAGGAGAGAAGGGGGCAGGGGGTGAGGGGAGGAGAGAAGGGGGCAGGGGGTGAGGGGAGGAGAGAAGGGGGCAGGGGGTGAGGGGAGGAGAGAAGGGGGCAGGGGGTGAGGGGAGGAGAGAAGGGGGCAGGGGGTGAGGGGAGGAGAGAAGGGGGCAGGGGGTGGGGGGGGAGAGAAGGGGGCAGGGGGTGGGGGGGGAGAGAAGGGGGCAGGGGGGTGGGGGGGTGAGAGAAGGGGGCAGGGGGGTGGGGGGGTGAGAGAAGGGGGCAGGGGGGTGGGGGGGTGAGAGAAGGGGGCAGGGGGGTGGGGGGATGAGAGAAGGGGGCAGGGGGGTGGGGGTGGGGGGAGAGAAGGGGGCAGGGGGGTGGGAGGAGATAAGGGGGCAGGCGGGTGGGGGGGTGGGAGAGAAGGGGGCAGGGGGGTGGGGGGGTGGGAGAGAAGGGGGCAGGGGGGTGGGGGGGTGGGAGAGAAGGGGGCAGGGAGGTGGGGGGGGAGAGAAGGGGGTAGGGAGGTGGGGGGGGAGAGAAGGGGGCAGGGGGGTTGGGGGATGTGGGGAGGGCGGCGGGGGAGGGGGTAAACGGGGGCAGGGGGTGGCGGCAGGGGGGCGGGGGAGGGGGGGCAGGGGGAGGCAAGGGGGTAGTGGAGGTGCGGGAGGGGGAGGAAGGATGGTGGGAGAGGGGGGGCGGGGGGGGTATCGGAGGTGGGGGGGCGGGGGATAGCGGAGGGGCTGGCAGAGGGGCAGGGGAGGGGGGGCAGGGGGGTATGGGGGTTGGAGATGAGGGGTTAAGGAGGTAGGGGAGGGGGGAAGGGGGCGGTGGGAGGGGGCGTGGGGGAAAGGGGTCGGGGAGGGGGGGGAAGGGGAAAGAGGGGGACGGGGCAAGTGCGGGACGGGGCAAGGGGGGGAGGGGAGGGAGAAAGGTGGGGAGGGGTGAGGGGAAGGGGAGGTTGAAGAAAAGAAATTGGGTTGGGGGGGATAGAAGGAGGGGAAGGAGGTGGTGGGAGACGAAAGCGTTGCGACGCGCGGCGGCGGCGGGAGCCCCAGCGATGCGACCCCCAGCCCCCCGCACCCCGCGCTCACCATCGGCGACGGCGCGCAGGCAGCTGAGGAGCAACAGCAGGCGCAGCGCCCAGCAGCCGGGGACCGCCCGTCGTCCCGAACCGCGCCCGCCGCCAGCCGCGGCACTCGGGTCTCCACACTGCCGGTCCAACCGCATCGCCGCGCCGGAGAGACAGCGGGAAGGACGGGCGGGCAGGCGCCGCGGTCGGAGAGGTGAGGAGGGTAGGAGGGAGACGGAGACATGCACAGGGGGAGGGCGTCCCCGCGGCGCTCTTATACCAGCCGCCCGGCCGCCCTGCGCGGCCGCTGGTGACTCACGACGCCGCGCCGGGCGCCGGTTGGCTCGCCAGCGTTGCCCGCCCCCGCTTCCTCCTTCACGGCACCTGCGGTCGCCGCGCCGTGCCCGGGCACCAGGTCGGCCTGGCGCGGCTCGCGCGGTGAGTGGCGCTGCGGAGGTGCCGCGCCGCGCCGTGCCGTGCCGCGCAGAGCCGTGCGGTGCCGAGCCGTGCGGTGCCGTGCGGTGCCGAGCCGCGCCGCGCCGTGCCGAGCCGTGCCGTGCCACGCCGAGCCGCGCCGTGCCGAGCCGTGCCGTGCCGTGCCACGCCGAGCCGTGCGGTGCCGCGCCGTGCGGTGCCGTGCCGTGCCGCCCCGTGCCGTGCCGCGCCGAGCCGCGCCGCTGGCAGATCCCCGCACACTCCCCCCTACCGGCCTTCCTTCCGCGGGGCGGTGCGACCCCACTGACAGCCCCTGCAACCGGGGCGGCGGAGCAGGGCAAGCCCGGCGGGAGGGGGGGCGGTGGCGGCGGCGGCTTTGTCTCCTCGGCTTCCTTAAAACGCCGGTACCGCCGCCCGCGCCCGCCGCGGGGAGGGGGCGTCGCGGCCCCCCCTAAACCCTCCCCGCCCTGTTCTGGGCGGCACGGCAGGGCGTACCGAAACCCTCCGCGAGGGATGCTTTTCTCCAAAGGAGCGTTTCCTCGTCGCGGTGCCCCTCGCCGTCCGCCCCACGCGCACATGCTTGTCGTGTCGTCGTCCCCCGTCCCCCCCCCCAAAGCAGAATTTGACTTAAAGCGAAGCAGGCGCCGCTCTCGAGGAAGAAAATGACAACTTCTGCGTCCTCCGATCGGGGATCGCAGTTAATTAGTAATTGCACGAAATGACACGCCAAAGCCATGCAATTATGAGCTTAACCTTTCATTTTAAGGAGGAGAATTAGCAGTTTTATTCCACGTTTGTAGAGTTTTGAGCATCCAGTTTTCTGCCTCGGTAAGGCAGAAAATGCTGGTAAGATGCAAATTCGGTTTTGTTTGTAGCACTTAAAATTCGAGATCGAGGTTTGCCAATCTGCTTTTTTTCATTTATTTTCAGGGATTTGCTATTTTGTGATAATACTGTGTACTGCACTTGTAATGAACTTCAGAAAGCTGCTTCACTCAGAAATTATGAAAAAGCTGGTAGCTGTTTCTTTCCTTGGAAATGAAGCCTTCAGTTATTAGCCTAATACTTTAGGTCCTTTTCAGTACCTTTGCAACTCCGTATTTCCCAAAGGTCGTAACATATTTCTTTATACGTTACTTGCAGAGTGAAGCCCTTTTTGAATCACATCCAGTTGTGTCATAGCCGCTCTAAAGACAATTCATACCACTGCATGAATAACTTCGGAGCGGATTATTTCTTGCAGTTCACCTAACAAACAAATCATCCAAGTGGTCAAACAGTTGATGTATCAGAGAATCATTAAAGAATAAAATATCCTGAGTTGGAAGGGACACATAAGGATCATTGACACCCAACTTCTGGCTCCACACAGGGCCAACCAAGTCAGAGCATGGGACCAAGTGCATTGTCCAGACACTTCCTGAACTCAGCCAAGCTCAGTCCTGTGACCACTTCCCTGTTCCAGTGCCCAACTACCCTCTCAGTAAAGAACCTTTTCCTAATACCCAGTCTAAACCTCCTGTGTCACTGCTTCATGTTGTTCCCTCAGGTTTATTAGTGGTCACCAAGGAGAGGAGATCAGCATCTGCCCCTTTGCTCCCCCTTGTCAGGAAGTCATAGACCGCGATGAAGTCTCCTTTCAGTCTCCTCTTCTACAGGCTGAACAAACCAAGTAACTTCAGCCTTTCCTCATAAGACCTCTAGACCCTTCCTCTTCCTCGTTACCCTCCTCTGGACACTCTCCAATAGTTTTGTGTCCCTCATGTACTGTGGCACCCAAAACTGCACATGGGACTCAAGGTGAGACTGCATCAGCTCAGTGCAGAGTAGGACAACCCCCTCTCTGGACAAGCTGGAGATGCCATGGTTGATGCACCCCAGGATGTGGTTGGCCCTCCTGGCTGCCTGGGCACACTCCTGGCTTGTGTTTAACTTGCTGTTGACCAAGTTTACCAAGAGCTGCAGCTCCCTCTCAGTATTGCTGTCCTCCAGCATCTGATCCCCCTGTCTGGTGTGCAGCTAGGGTTGCCCCTTCCAAGGTGCAGGATCTGGCACTTGCCCTTGTTAAACTTCATGCAATTGGTGATTGCCCAGCTCTCTGGTCTGACCAGGTCTCTGCAAGGTTTCTCCAACCTCAGTAGAGTCAGCCTAACTGGGCTTTCTCTCTGCAAAGGCAAATAGCATCCCTGTAAACCTGCCACATTGCCTGACCCAGCTTCTCTTGGCCATATACTTTCTTTTTCCACCTAAGCTCTAGAAGATCCCTGTTCAGGCAAAGCTGTCCTCCTGCCCTGACTGCTTGACTTAGAATGTTTTGGAATTGCCTGTTTCTGTGCATATATGAGGTGGTACTTAAAAAGTGACCAGCATTGATGGACCCTGATGCCTTCAAAAGCAGTTTCCCAGGGGACCTTACCAACCAGTTCCCTGAGCAGCCCAAAATCTGCGCCCCCCAATATCTAGTGTTGAAGTTTTGGAGGCAGTCTTCCTCCTCTCAGCAAAGATTTTGAATTCCACTACTTCATGGTCACTATGGCCAAGACAGCCACCTCCCACCACTTCCCCCATGAGACCTTCCCTGCTCACAAGCAACTGATCTAGGAGGGCACCTTTCCTTATCAGCTCCATTAATACCTGAACAAGGAAGTTATCATCTGGTTGCTTTAGCAATCTCCTGGAGATGTTTGTATCAGTTGTTCAGCTGTGTGGTGTTCCCAATTAATATCTGGCAAGTTGAAGTCCCCCATAAGGACAAGGACAGTTGATCTAGAGGTGTCTCGTAGTTCCTTGAAGAATAATTCGAGATGTTGTTGTTCTGTCTGGGCAGTCTATAGTAGACTCCCACAATGACAGTTGTTTGTCCATTAATCCTTACTCAGAGACTCTCAGTTGTGTCATTGCCAACTGACAGCTCGGTGCAGCCCAGCCCCCCCCATTACATACAGTGCCACCCCCTCATACACCTCACCTGCCCTGCCTGTCTCTTCTGAAGAGCCTGTAGCCATCCATCACCACACACCAGTCACAGGACTCTTCCCAGCAGGTTTCACTTAAGCTAGTGATGTCATACATCTGGGACCCAGCCAGGACTTCTAGCTCTTCTTGCTTGTTCCTCATACTACATGAGTTGGTACAGAAGCACTTCAGATGTGCTTCAGTGTACCCTGTACCTCTTGGAGCAGAACTAAAGAACTCACTAACACACAGAGCCCCTGACTGTAGCATGCCATCCTCTATTTTATCACCAGCTCTGTGGACATATTCCAGCTGGACTTTTAGTCACAGCCCCAACTCTGACATGCTTCCCCTCAGCTCATTTCCCATTCATTTCCCCCTTCTACCACCAGCCATCCCAGTGCCAAATAAACCATCCTATGATTGAAAAACCAAAATTCCACTGACGGCCCCAGCCTCTTAGCCATGAGTTGATCAGGGGTGTTTTTCTGCTCCACTCAGTGTTTTTCCTGGCTTCTAAAGGGATGGGGGAAAACACCACCTGTGCCCCTGCAGCAACTAATCACCCCAATGCCCTAAAGTCCCTTTTGATAGCCCTCGGGCTTCTCTCTGACATTTCATCACTGCTAACCTGGAACACCAAAAGTGGGTAGCAGTCGGAGGGCCAACCCAGTTTAGGGAGCTGCCTAATGATGTCCCTGACTAGGGCATCAGAGAGACTTCCATGTGGGTAGGGTCTGAGTGACATATTGATCACTCTGTTCCCCTCAGAAGAGTGTTGCCTATGGTAATTTCTTGTTACTTGTGTCATTTCTCAAGGCAAAGGCAATGCCTAAATGGTTCACTTAGCTTGTTGACAGCCTTTTGCAGCTGTTTTCAAAGGAACATCACTAGATGGATCTTCTTGTAGAGCTTAGGTGGCAAAAGAAAGTGTACAGCCAGTGGAAGCAGGATCAGGCAATGTGGGAGGTTTTACAGGGATGAGAGGGAGTTGGGGGTCTTGCTGAACAGCAAGTTAAACATGAGCCAGCAGTGTACCCAGGCAACCAGGAAGCATCAAGCACATCATTGCCAGCAAGTCCAAGGAGGTGATTGTTTCACTGTACACTGCACTGGTGCAGCCTCTCCCCAATAACTGTATGCAATTTTGGGTGTCACAGTACAAATACAGAGGATGGCAATGAGGATGGGGAAAGGTCTGGAGGTGAAGTTTTATGAGGGGAGGCTGAAGTCCCCTGGTTTGTTAAGCCTGGAGAAGAGGAGGCTGAAAGGAGACTTCATCGCGGACTGTGACTTCCTGACAAGGGGGAGCAAAGGGGCAGATGCTGATCTCCTCTGCTTGGTGACCATTGATAGAACCTGAGGGAACAACATGAAGCAGTGACACAGGAGGTTTAGATTGGATATTAGGAAGAGGTTCTTTACTTGGAGGGTCATTCAGCACTGGAACAGTCTCCCCAGGGAAGTGGTCACAGGACTGAGCTTGACTGAGTTTAAGCAGCTTCTGGACGATGCACTTGGTCCCATGCTCTGACTTGGTTGGCCCTGTGTGGAGCCAGAAGTTGGACTCAGTGATTCTTATGTGTCCCTTCCAACTCAGGATCTTCTATGATTCTATGTTAAGGCTTATACTGTGGTTAAATGCTAGTCATGTCCACGTTTTGTGTTTTGTCTGCAATTTTATGGAAGAATAGTGAAAAAACCCAAACAACCTATTTTGCACTAATAAAGCACCTTTTCTGTGGGGTTCTCAGTATATCTAGCAAACAGTAGAGTAAGACTCATGAAACAGTCCCTCTTGCCCTTCATATCATCATCATCATTGTTGTAAAATTGAGGGAGAGAGAACTAACTGTCATCTTAATAAAAATTTTCACTTTTATTTTTTTTTATCATTAGTGGTACAAGAAACATGATAGTTATCTCTGAAGTAGGTTAGAAAATGCTTGTCTTGTTTGATATATGCTTCACAATGGAAAAAAACATTGGATACAATGCTTGACCTGCCATAATCAATTGGAATTTGCTGCTGGTTCTGTAAGGACAGGATTTCATTCTTGGTGCTTCAAATTACTCAATTTTCCTGTATAGTCACTTACTAGTGGGTTTCTTCTGTTTGTGAGGGTCTAGCATGTGTGTGATAGGAGCATGAATGCCATTTTAATAGCATTGCAGTATTGGACTGTGGTTTTCCAATAGTTAAGATCATGTCAGGATCAGAAGCTATATGTGTTTAATTTGTTTTCAAAACCTTAATCCATGTTTCATGTGTGGTGCTTTGCTGTGCATGCAGTGCAAAAACTTGTAACAATTTGCAGTGGTAAGTTATGCATTGGAATAAAAATTTCCACTAGGTTGTCTGTTTGTTGATTTTTTTTTTTCCAGGAATACATGATTAATCTTTATTTGTAGCTGAAACAGTACTTCCATTTCTGTCATACATGAGACAGAATATGGCTTCAAATTACAGCCTTGCACATTTTGCTACTGTGTGGCTAGTTCCACATTTTAATGTTTATCTTTGGAAATTAGATACTCTTTAGAATATCATAACCTCATGTGACATCAATTGTATATGCTTAGTAATAAAACAAATATAAACTGATCTTGCTGACATGGCAAGATTTATTTTCAGTGTACATGGACTGGCACATATTTTGCTGAGCTTTTCTGGTGAGACTTACACCTGTAATACAAATATTATTAAAATTCTTCCAGAAGTACATGTTTGTAAAACTTCCCAGTAGAAAAAGAGGAATTTGAGGTATGTTTGTTTTTTGGGTTTGTTTTTTTTGTTGTTGTTGTTTTTGTTTAATGTACACTCATGAGTAGAACAGTGTATAAGTTTGCCTTTGTGGAAATACATGTGTCCTGGAATATCTGACATGTGTGTCCCAAAACCTCTGTATATCAAAAGTAGGAGGGTTGTGTTCTTCTTTGCAAAGGATAAAAGATGGGGAGGGGTTTTAAAAACAAGGAATATGAATAATGAAACATATTAAAACTTCAGATTATGGTGTTTTGCCTGTAAAATGTAGGCAGTAGGATGGAGAACAAAAAGCAGTGTTACTGGAAAGTTGGAGTGGCCATAATGTACTGGCATGCTAGCAGAGAAGTTTTTAATCAGACACGGAAATGATGAGGGTGTCACTGCAGATGTGTGAAAAGAAATATTACTTTCCCTTCATAGAAAATGTGAGCATTTTGTGAATGTTCAGATTTGGAGGGTAATATGGAAACAACATACAGTGTATTAGCCTGAATATAGAATTTTTTGAGTATTTTCTTAAATTGTGAAAGAGGTAAGAAATATGACGGAAAAGTGTACCTCTGTAGAAGGATAAGGAGCAGAAAGGCATGCTGGGGGAGCTCTCACTGTTCTGGGCAGAACGGCTATAGCACTTGGTAGTAGAAGAAAGAATGAACTATGGATATGGTGAGAGAGCTGCTCTGGGCTTGTTGGTTATTCAGGGTTAATAGTGGGTTGTGTTTGCAATGTTCCACAGTTGCCACAAAAATTATGTGTTGTCACTCTCTACATTGCCTACTCATATTGTAAATGCAAATTTCATTTTTCAACCCTAAGGGTGTTGTAAGCTCTTGCCATTTTCATTAACTAGCCCTTCCCCTTCCCCATATGCTTGATTTTCACAGTCTTTTTTTGGATACTGTCATTTGGTAGGAGGTGAAATATTTGACAGGGAAATGGTCAAGCTCCTCTCTGGTGCAGGTGGTGTTTTGCACGAAGTGGTAGACAGATGTACAAACTGAGGAAATGCAGTACAACAGCACTTCCTTTAAATTGTAAATTACATTGAAATTGGTTGGTACTGATGTCTTGGCATTTACATGCAACATAATATTGTTCCACATGCTGAAATACTGTTAGATTTTGCCTACAAGAAGCTGATTCTGTTTAATGAAATAATGTAATGAAATAGTTTATCTATTTCAAGAATGCAATATAAATTTGTCTATAGTGATACATAGACTCTAACTTTTATTCTGCCAATGCAGGTCAGAGCTATCTCAGATAGGATAGGGCATACTTGGATAGGCTAGATACAGATACATTTTATTCTTGTGAGGTCAGTTACTTCCTTGTTACAACTGTTTTCAAAAGGAAAAGTTGGTGTTTTTTATAATAATTAACAGAGGACTGGAAAGGAAGGCTAAGTCTGGTGTAGTCTCGTGCAGGGGGAAGCTAAGTCATAAGGAAAGCATAAGTTGATCATGCATCAGGTTGCAACCCTTTAAAGGGTTGTTTACAGAGCCTTGCTTCACTTCTTTGTTTTATTCACAATGACATCTGTTGTAAACCTTATCAGGAGTACTTCTATGTCTTGTTCCTAGGATACCTGGTTATCTTCTAATTTTCACACCATTTATTTCTGTTCATTTTGTGTCTATTTATTCTGAGACCGACACTCACTTTCAGTGACTCTGCCTGATATTCTTCCCTGTACTCTTTCAGCTCCCTTCTTTTTTTCCAAATTAAACTAGCCACACTGTTTTGGGCAATTCACTGATGATAGACCATCTCTCCAACAGTTCTGCTCTGGATCATCAGCATCTCTCCCAGCTTGAATCCACCTTTTCCTGGGCTTGACCAAACAGAAAAGTAGGCGGTGCAAAGATCTTCACAGTATGTCTCATTCCAGCCTCTTGTGCTGACATTGAGCTGACATTAATACTTCTCTTGCTAGGAATTCCTTGACTGGCACCCGATGTGCCCTTTTCCCAGTGGCATCAGATGGTGTCCGTGTTACAAGTATCCATCTAAGTATTCAGCTTGTGGTGCAAGGTTACCTGTATAAACAAGGGGGAGAGATGGACATTCCTGCATTGCCATTTGCAGGCAGGAAAGCAATCAGTATTAGTAGTTCAATGTTCCAGTTGCCTGCTGCTGCCCAACTCCATGTCCTTAATTTTAACCCCTTCCTAATTTCTGTGGCTAGATTATTAAATAAGCTTGGTCCCTTGGCTGATCAAAGGTAACTGTCTTAATAACCCCCTTCACCCCAATGTGTTCAGCATTATTCTTCACATTTCCTGTAAGGAATCTGTTACCCATCTGTCAACTCATACAAATTGCCAGTGTTTGCTGCTTGACTAATGTTTCTTTGTGCTGGCCTCAGTCACAGGCTTTACTGAGTCCCATGTGGACTTGGTCTAGATACTTTGTTGAAACATTCAGATAACTGAGGGAAAGAAGGACTTGAGTTAGCTGGGTACAGCCTAATTCTCATAAATCCACACTGTGTTTTGTTCCATTTAACAAACACATTGAAGTTTGTGGTGTGTTCTCATCCATATTTGTCCTAAAATTTGTCCTAAAATCATTGAAGTCAGACTAGGGGTCTGGGTCGCTGAACAGCTTAATGCAAACAATGTTCATTCAGTTCTCCTGCATGTGTCCTGCATCCTAGCATGTGTCCAGGATAGACACTGACTACTGCGCTGTAAAATCTTTGGAATTTCACACCTATTTTATTTTGACAATTCTTATTTTGTATCCTTTTTTTTTTTTGTTTAACCATCCTACCTTTGACTGTAGAATCACTCTTTGAAAAGTGAATCAATGTTAATTTAGTTAGAGCATCTTTAAGTTAGTGTCATATGTGATACATATGTAATGCACTTTCTTTTTTCTTTATAAATATATTTGATGAGCATTTGAAGGAATTCCAAGTTCTTAAACTCTCTAGTTATCTGATTTTTTTTTTTAAATCTGATCTTTTATGATAGAGAATTTAAGTCTCTGTATCATTTACTTTGATTTAAATTGAGTTGGCCTATGATCATTCAGGTCAGATTTTACCTGGTCTGATGGAAGACTTTAAGGAAAACAAACTTACAGTTGAATCACAGCAGTATGAGTTCATTAGTTCCTTCGTGAAGATGCACCCATCACTTGTGTCTGGACAGCTATCATTAGGATTTGTTCTTTGTGTGTGGAAAGTTCAATTTCTCTCTAATAATACACTGTCCTGTATCTTTCTCCCTTCTAACACTGTAGCAATGTGTCTGTCTGTTGCCATATCTGATGGCCCATACCAAACTGCAACTCTATCCCACTAGACCTCTCCTTTTCCAGATTGATTTAGGTCTCTTGTTTTTTTTTTCCTGAAGTCTATTACACTTAATATGTAAAACCACTGCACTGTCATAAACATTATTTCATTTTAACCACACATTTCAAAATACAGGCAAAAATCCTTCAAAAGCTGTGGTTTTGTCATGATTACTATTCTATCATGTCTCTCTTATTCCTTGAAGATCCATTTTATCATGATCTCTGTAGTCACTCATTTCAGTGCAAATACAGCATAGCATATCCTGATAGAAGATAAATCTTATTTGCATATAATGAATGGTTCCTTAGGCTTTTCAGTTGCAGCTACCTTGTCTCTTTCATTCTTAAGAATGTAGCTCTGAAGATACTGAACAGCAGCACAGAAGATCTAAGTTCAATATGTGGCTTGGCTGTGTCAATTTTTTTTTTAAATATTCTTGTGTAGTTCAGTTTTTCTATGCCTCTTTGGCTAGTAAAATTGACATTAAAATGTTTCTCAGCATCAGAAGGCATTTCCAGGGGCTATACTTATTAATGATTGGCAAGTGCTCAAGTAGTTTAGTGGTAAATACTGTGGAAATAGCGACAATCTATGACCTTCAATACATCCTCTAGTGACAGGTTGGCTGATATTTTAAAAATTAAAAATTACAAAAAATTTTAAAACACATCAACAGTCTTGTACAATAAATTCAATCCACACTAATACTGGCCATTACTGCAGCTTTTGGAAATAGAAATATGCTCCATTATTTAAATTGTAAATTTATATTGATTTATTTGAAAGGAAACCACAGTCACCTAGAGTAAAGGCTTTGTTAATAGTTTCTATTATGAGATCCTGCTTTCTGGCTGACATGCTCATAGTTATTTAGTAATTTAACAAGGATTGTTTTTTTCTTGTGTTTCTTAGCACATGGTGGAAGAGAACTGCAGTATTTTGGACATGCTGAGAATACTCAGAGCTTTGCTCCTTTACTTCCAAGTTTTTGTGATTTGCCATTTGAAAATGAGGTCAACCATGCCTTTCAAATCCATCTTTCACTGTCACATAAAACACACCCACCTTTTCCCAGGAGATAGTATTAAATTAATGAGGCTCTGGTTCTGTGATTTTGCTGCATTTGGAATGGTGAATGCAATTGAGCTTCCGTAATGTAAAAATTCTTTTAAAAATAAAGAATATACAAAGCCAGTAATGGATGATGATAGAAAACTAAGACATACTGCAGAAAAAGACACTGAAAGAACTGCATTAAATGGAGGACTCAGGAGATTTATAGTTACAGACTGCAAATAATTGCAAAGATAATACTATAAATGAAAGAAGGGAATTATCCACATTCTCAGAAGAAGGCAAGACAAGGTGCAATGGCCTGAAGCTGAAACAGGAAAATCTCAAGTCATTAAGCAAGCACTTCTTACAATGAGACTAATTAGGCAGCAAGCAAGAGGGTAGTGCAGGTCACTGCAGATGGGATACTGAGGCCATGGGCATTCCTGCAAAGTGGAGCTGGACAGATTAGGTGATCTGGAGCTGCTTCTCCAGCTGCTAGTCATTTCAAGAGCTTAGAGAAGTCATCCTGTTTCTCTGTATCATCTTCATAAAATCCCACATCCATCTACAGCTGCCAGTCACCTTCTTCCAATGGGATTTAATTCTGAAATTTGTCTTTGCAGCCAGGATCATGAATCCCAGTGGCTTCACTGAGATGTGGGTGAATTTCATTGCGTTTTCCATTGAAACTGGTGTTTTCTGCTCTGATTTTCCCCAGCATGCCCCATGTCTGTGTGACTGCTGCTTACTCAGCCCTTTGTGAGTTAATTTTATTGTGTCCAAGTGTGCTTCTTATCTTATGTGTAAGCATCACTGGTGCTAGTGGCAAGTTGCCAGAGGACCCCCTTCAGTTAAGAAGAGATGAAGAAAAAGTTGTATCTTGTTCTGATATTTTAGCTGTAGGCAGTGGTTGAAGCCAGCATGCAAAGAGGGTTCAGTATGACCCTATTCTTTTTCCTCTTACTATGTGCATCACTCTGTTGCTAGTGACACCATCTTTTTCTTAACAATTTCAGCCAGTGTATACAGCTATAGGGTTTATCCAGGTTTTAGTTGGGTTATTCAGAGGGGAAAAAAAAATTAAAATATGCAGATCATGGCCTACATGCGTTTGGCTTGGATATCACAGAAGCATTTGTGGTGTTATACTATTCCAGGGAAAAACAGTAGCTAAACTCCTGTGCGATAATTCCTGTATCCTCTGTTCTCTCATGTTAGGAATTAGGAAAGTGTAACAGTTTTTCTAGGTCCTCATTAGTTCAAATTAAAAACTACCCCTACTTTGTATTTGGTTTTTTTGCTAGTCAGTCATTCCTGTGATGGGAATAAGCCAGGAAATGTATGTTCTAATGTGTTCTCAGGGTCTTGCATGTCATGCACAGGTCTCCATGCTGTCCATGGGTGTCACCAAGCAATTGGTACTTGATAGTCTGCCCTTGTCCTTTGCGGTTGTTGCACGACTCTGAACAAGCAATAATCAGTGACACTTCTTGCTTTTAACCTGAAAGGTAGCTCACAGATTGTGTAAAGCTCCAAATAAGCAGCCCCAGTGAAAGACTGAAACCCAAGAATGTGACTGTTAGGTTACAAAATGGGAATGTAACCAGCTTTGCCGCTGTACGCTGCTCTACAACTGGAGATGAAAGGCTCATCTGCAAGGTTAAGGTCAAAGTAAGATTGAGCCCTTTCTCAGCAGGCTGTTGGTAGCTGTGGGATCTGGTCTGTTTCTTATTTATTTTTCCAAGAAGAGAGGTCTTTGGTATCTACTGACATGTTGTGCTCTGTAGATATCAATAATTCAAGCTTTGAGACAGTTCTGTGAGAGAACTCATGCAGATGAACCTGAGGGACAACCACAGGACTGGTTCAGCAGGAAGGCAATTGCCACATTAAGCAGCCCTGGTTGTTTACGCACTTCTTGCTGCCTCACTGCACCAGGTAGTCCCTAGCACAGTTTTATTTGTTACCTCTTCTGAATGCAGTTATTGTCTCAGAAGATGGCTCTGGGAGAATGACCTGGACCTGTGCATCTGAGGGAGAAAACCTTGGAGCTAAAGAAGAGATGGGCTTTAGTGTAAGCACCTGTATTTTCCCAAACACTCTGAGGCTTGTGAAACCAGAGCATCTCTGTGTTGCAGAGACCAACATCTCACCTGTCAGTGAAGGGAAGAGCGGTGAATTTCTCCTATGCCAACTGAAATGACACCTTCTAACACAGCTCCCCTCTAAGCCTTGCTTAGATCTAAGTTCCAAACTTTTTACAGAAATATCAATATGTGTATTTTCTGTGTGGTTTATGGTGTGCTTTTTCACATTAGTTCAATTTGAATACAAATTCTTCAAGGAAGTCAGTATTTTTATATTTTTGTGCTTAATGTTGGGGTCCAGATTCTATATTGCTGCTCACTTTGAAAGTTAAGGAGTTTAAAACGTCTAACTGTATACCTCTGGTTCAGTGAATGTGTCTTGTTTTTTGCTTTCTGTCCCTGTGTAACTGTGAGTAGTGACAATTCTCAGAGCAACATCTTGCCAAAGGCAGGCCTGGCAGCTGCCTGGGTATACCTAGTCGCTGCCGTTCTGCTTTTAGTATGGATATAAATGAAGCGACAGACTGCCAGACTCCCCAGGTTTCAATTTTGGCTTTTTTTTTTTTTTTTTTTTAAGCTTTGCATTAGCAACTGAGGAAGTCACTTTTTTAATTAGGTTCCCTCTTTATTTTTGAAGACTCCACTAATGCCTCAGAGTTTGTGTAATACCCATAAATTGGAACATTCTGTTGGTATTGTGAACATTGGTTGGTAACTAACTATGTATCTGCCTGTGTAGAAGAAGCATCTAACACTGTGTGAGTTGCACAGTCTGGAGATGGATCATCTCAAGCAGAAAAAAAGCTTATAAAAAGAAATATTGATAGAGGCACTGTGCAGCTGCTCCTGAGAAACCTAAAGTATAATAATGTAAAGCCACAGAGAATTGTCTTATCACTATGAAAGTATTATATATTATTATTTGTTATTATTTTCTAGCTGCTTCCATCATTATTATTTATAATTATTAACACTGATTATAGAAAATGAAATCACAAAGTAACAAATTTTTTGAATGGGTTGCAGTAATTCTTGTCAGACTTGGGGTGAGCAAAGACTGAAGTTGGCATTTGCCTTTTTAAGTTGGCTGCTGGCTAAATGCAGCTGGAGGTAAGCAGATAAAGGCAGACCTACAAAAAACTGGGCAAGAGGGGCTTCTCCAGAGTCATCTGATCCAGATCCTTCCTGAGGGAAGGCCCAGATGTTCCTCTATTGCTCTCGATGCATTTGTCTAATGTGTTTTTAAAGCCCTTCAACAATGGAAGATCCAGGCCCTTTACTGCAACAACACACTGTTGATTCTTCAGTTTGTAATCTACAGGTTTCTTTCTGATATTTAAGAGGCATTAAGCTTTATTTGGAGGAAGTTAACTGTATGCTAAATATACTCTATTTGTCTTATGGTTTGAATGAGAATGAGAGGCTGTGGGTGTATCTTTGCAAATTTAAATGACATAATTTTATTCTTGGTTTAACAAGCCAGATGCTTAGAGCATGCTTATCTAATGTATGGAGAAATTTTCAAGGACATTTAGCAGAGGTGAAAACCTCAGTTACAGCTGTTCTGTGAGGCAGAAGCAGTCAGTATTACGCACAAATTCACCATATAAATTTGAATGTGACTAGGCAAAAACATTAGACCAGAAGTCAAAGGGTCGTGAGTCTTGTGAATGATACGCCCAGTGTACACACCGCTGACTGGGCTCCTTGCTCGTCAAAGTCCTGGCACAGGCGTGCGATGCAATGTACCCTTTCCTAGGCAAAGGGCAGAAGGCAGAGAGCGGGATGGCAGCCAGCAGTTCATTCCCTTTCCCGTGTGCTCAGGCAGTGAGGCCCATCTCCATGCCTGCCCCATGCCAGCCTCTGACTCTGCTGCAGGGGGTCAAGCCTGACCTCTCCCAGGCTCCTGCCCATGACCTATGTCTGTTTCCAAGGCAGAGTTTTCCACTAAATGTTACTTTTGCACTTGTGGATTACAGAGCAGTAATAAAGTAAAATGACAGCTGTCTCTGTGCAGGGACTTCTGCAAATGTTGATTTTCAAGTGGTTTCAATTCCCCACTGTACTGGGTCACAGGACAGAGAGCTGTCATAGTATGTGAACATCTCTCTTTTTTCTCAGTCCCACCTTTTTCAAGTAGTAGCTTCAGCAAGTTCATGTGGGAAGGTAAGTCTTCTGTGATTCAAATGTGAGCATCTCAAAATGCATATGCAGGGACAGGGTGGTAATACTGCGTTCATGACCAAATTAACTTCTGCATGAAAGTCTCCCCTGTTCTCTTTTCCAGTGGTCAGCTTCACACCTCAGGCCAGACTGGATAGGTTTTTATACAGCTTGACACACAAGAACGATGCCTGAGATTGTTGTCTTCAGTGTTAATGTAAGAAGGAAATACTTATCTGAATGCTTGCTGCTATAAAGTGTATTGTTTCTTCACATTCACACTCATTAGGTGGCTTGACATAAAGGTATAGCATTCTCCTTCCACCTAAATTCCCTGGTTTGAATTGTTATCAGCAGCAGAATTGCACAGGAAGGTACATGGTAAGAGAACAATAGCTCCATTATGGCCTACTAACATTGTAGTCTAATTTGAGTTTAGAAAAAGTCCTACATATTAACATCCAGCACAGTAGGATAGCTGAATGCATTTTTATACTACATAAACAGATATTTGTGGCAGTTTTTAGAGGAATTTTTGTTTCACTATTATTTAGATTACCATTTCTAATTGTTACAGTTGAATTTTCTCACCTGTACTACCTAGCCAAGTTTGATTTATTTTGATTTTTTTTTTGTTATTTAAATGTTAAAAAGTTTGAAAAGCATATGATGCTGAAAACAACTTGTTAATTAAGGAACAGTTCTCCACTTTTGTTTCTTGAAATATGGAATACATAGAAGTGCCTTAGTTTACTCGCCATGGCCTTGATTAAGGATAGTGGTGTGATCAGTCATGACCTATATCACAAGCTGAACAGCTCACAGTCTCTAATGTATGTGAGATGTTCCGTTTCCTCAGCTGTACACGCTGAGGGATCTCAAGGCACAAGAAATTAAACTATTTTCTGTCATAGCAGGACCTCTGCAACAGAGCGAGGAGTTTGGGTATCAACATTTAAGATCCTTTCTCCCAAGTCATATGGATAAAGCCCTATAAAGAGGTGGTTCACATTCCCATATGGACCAGATTAGCTGAACTCGGTATTAAAAACATGTCCACAAACTATTTATTACTAATGCATTATGCCTCACTGCCATAGCCAAAGTTAAATTAGCATGAATTTATTATCAAATACCGCAAAATTGCGTAAATCTTGCAAAAACAATGAAGGTGGCTTATGTGTACATTTAGGCCCAGCTCTTGCCCTCCTTGGAGGAGGTGGGAATTCCTCCACTGATATAGTTGGGTCTCTGTTGTTCTAAGGTTTTACTTCTGAAGACACCTCCTATGGGTTTATTTAAGTGAATTAAGGTGAAGATATCCAGAGGGAATTGAAAGGACCATGTTTAGGTTGCTTGTTTGGCTGTCACTACAAGCACTGACGTTCCTGAGTCACATAGGCAGTTTTAAAGCACTCTTTGCGCATTCTAATGAAAATCTGAATACTGGTGCTTGTTTCCATTACCAGAGGGGGAAAATATCAATTGTTTCTTTTTTGCCATTGAATTTAGGGTAGCGGAGATGTTTCCTTTACTGCAGGCAAACTGCATTCATCCGTTAACTTCAGTTGCTTAATAAAAAAGATTGAAAGTTTCTAATTTAATTTGTGCCAGTTGATATGCTTAAATACATTTTTTTTTTGTACCAGAAGAGTTTTTCCAGTCATTTAATGAAATATCAATACTGGGACCTTTTAATAGAGTTTTGCTTCCACAGTGTCCATCTTATGAATCACACTTCCTAATTCAGTATTAAATCAGCTATTAAGAATATTGAGAAGGCTGCAAGATATATAATGACAAGTAACATTGACAGTTTCAGAAAGAGAGAAGCAACTGTTCATCGTTATGGATGAAATTAAATAGGTTGTAGCATCATATATTAAAATTGGCCTCTCTTGATATTAGGTAGACGTTACACAGAAAAGGCACAGAATTATGTCATAACTTAGCCAGAAGAGCATTTTAACTTCTTTTTGAGGTATTACACATGCTAGCTGTACATGCTCACTTCTCAAGGGAAAATTCAACATTCATCTAGCATGCAGGTGTTTGCCAGACACACCTAAGTTGTTAGAATACCTGCCTAACATACATGGTGTGCCTATACCCCTCTTGAAATACCACATTTAAATTTCTACCTGAATTACATGATAGTGGGCCTGTTTTTGCGTCCCTGTGCCCCTCCCCCCCTTGCTGATTTTCAGATGTCTTTCCTGCTATAAGTACTCTCTAACATCTGTGTACTTTGTGTAGTCAGTTCTTATGTATAGACAGACTGTGGTCTTGCCTTTCAATTTGCTTTTCTACACTTATTTTGCTTTCTATTTGCATAACCTTACATGTTTTTTGAAAGATGGAGCAGTAGGATACCCAGCTTTGTCAATAGTCTTACATGGGAGTGAAAAGAGGTGAAGAGAGAGTGAAAGAGTGCGGGGAGGTTACCCTCTCCAGAGGCAGGGATTTGCCTAGTTCAGAACGTGCTAGGAAGAGTCTGCACACCAATATGGTTACCAGCAGGCAATTCGTTTTATTGTTACAGTCTACAGGATTATATACTGTGCAAGGAGGAATTGCAACATACAGCTGGCAAACCATGTGACTCCAGGATTTGGCTTCATCTAGGGCCTCAGACGAGGGTGACCTTTTCCTGAACCACTGTGTTCAGCAGAATGTTCCTCTTGTCTTGTTCCCCTTATTCTAAATCGGTTCACCCAGCCACAGACACCGTTGCTCCAGGAGGGTCTGGTACTCGCTGTTTTGCTCGCATTTCTCCAAAGATAGATACACATGACCACCCTGGTGCAACCAGTCCTCCACAATTCCCCCTTTTTCTTTATGCACAAGCAAAACAGCGGCACTCATTTTTGCTAATAAGCGCTTTACAATGTTAACAGCAATCATTAAAATTATAAGGCCAACAATTATAACAATCAATTATCGCAACCCTTCTTTTAACAAGTCTTGTATCCACTCTGTTATGCCCAGCCCTTCTTACCACTTGTCAAATGGACTGATGTTCTTTTGTATTTTATTCATATTCTGTTTCATGGTGTCTAACGCTTTATGTATCGATTCACTGTGATCACTCAAATCAAAACAACACATCCCTTTACATCCATGTCCTTGTGCTAATAATAAAAAATCAATTGCAGCTCGATTCTGTAATAAAGCCTGGCATAACCTTTGCTAATCTAACATTTAATTTAAAATCTGCATGGTTAAATTAGCTTGTTTCTCAGACCAACAAGCCAAACGCTTTAAGTTCTTTAATGCATTACCTGCAGCTGCATCTGGTACAAATACAGCTAAAGCTACTTTGGCTGCCACTGATAAAAGTTCAACGTTATCATTGCAGTCGGGAGTCAGTAATGCACATTTGGAATGATGGTTAAACATTGTCAGATTTCTTAATTGTGTTAGATTTTGAGCGAACATTGTTCATTTTCCTAAATAACAAGAAGGAGTCAAATTCCTTATTGTTTAAGTACGGAATACCAATCAAACAAGTCTGAAATGGATCTGTGGCAGAAGTTATTGCTAGACAAAACTCTGGATTCTTTGTCAAAATGGCTCAGGTTACCCACAGATTGGTGTGGTCGTCGATATGGTGTAGAGATGTGGTTATGGTTGTCTGAATCATATAGAAACCGAATATCATCTAAAACAAAGCAAAGGTTAGTCTGTTTCCTTTTCTACATTTCTATGAGCTGGCTTGATGTTCCGAGCTGGAACCCACAATGGACCATGATCTGTAGAGAGGCAAAAATATCCTCTTTCCACAAATATGATTGTGACAGGTCCTTCCCAATTACCTGTAATAAGAGTTTTTATACATAATCTGAGGACTGTTTTCCAGATCTAAATTTCAGTCCAGCATGATGTATTGCTATGGCAGGAGCAGTACGCGACCCGGTAATACACAGACGATTTAGTGTAAACAAGGCTCTCTCCACCAGCTCAGTAGGAGGTAATTTTTGATTAACAATTCGATTAATTTGATTTTTCAAAGTAGCATGCGTGCGCTCTATAATTGTTTGGCCTGTAGGAGAATGGGCTATTCCAAATACATGCTGAACACCCCATTGTTGCAAAAAGTATTGAATAGCTGTAGATTGATAAGCAGGGCCATTATCTGTCTTTATCTGTTTTGGGACAGCCATTATTGCAAAGATTGAGGCCCAGTGTTTCATAGCATGTTTTGCAGTTTCTCCTACCATGGGTGTAGCTCAAATCATTCCCAAAAATGTGTCTACACTAACATGCAGGTATTTTAATCATCATGGTAGGGGCGTATGTGTGACATCTGTTTGCCACAATTCTAATGATTGTACGCCACGGGGGTTTGTTCATAATCCTAACCCTTTGTTGTGGTGTGAGCATTGTGGACAAGTTTGCACGATCAGCTTTGCATCATTTGTTGAAATGTGAAATTGCCTTTGTAGGTCTTTTGCATTTTGATGGAACGTAGAGTGAGAGGAACAGGCAGCGTCAAAGGAATTGCTTGGCACTCCCATGACAGCCTTGTCAGCCATAGCATTACCTTCCCCCAGCCCTTGCTCAAATTTGTGGCTGTGTATGTGTAGGACAGCGTATTCATGTGTACAGTGACGTAGCACTGTCTGGAGCTGTAAAAATAACATCTCAAGGTATTAATTCTTATTATTCCTGTTATAGGCATCTCCTAGACGAGCACATATCCCTACTACGTACAAGGAATCTGTTACTACATTAAGAGGCTCCTGATCCCACTGTGTGAAGGCCCACACTACTGCTTTTAACTCTAGTGTTTGCAGAGAGTTAGAAGCAGTTCCCTGTATCAAGTGTGTAACCCATTGCTTCTCATTCCACCAAACATGGCTGCTGTTTTAGACCGTTTTCCAGCATCTGTGTATTCTGTATGACCTTTAATGGGTTGTAATGACAGCATCGTCCGCCCGACCCACTCCATTTGTCCTATCCAGTGCATAATTTTGGATGGAGGACGAGCATTATGTATCTGACCACTATATCCCTCCAAAGCTGCTGCTAATGAGACAGAGTGATGTAGCTGCCATTCAAAGTGACTCATGGTGAACGGCAAGCTAATGTTACTCGACTCCATTCCGGAGATTTCTATGATACGTTCTCTGCCTTTCTGAATCAGTTGTGCTACCACCTCCGAGCGGGTAGCTAACAGTGTTTTTGGCTCTATGGATGGAAAGAGCCATTCCAGTATCCCCAGTGTAAGTGCTGTGTGGAAATCTAATTGGTTTTTATCTAGTGCCTTTTTCTCAGAGAAATCTGTCAATGACAACATAGAGCTTTTAGGGTCGATCTCCCCCTCTTTCTTTTGCCATTGACAGATCAGAGCAAATGCATGCTGAGTCTGAGCATATACCAGGAGTGTCAGGGGCTGCTGCAGATCGTTGCGTACACTGACAGCCTGGTGTAACAGCTGCACAATTGTGCGTAGGGCCTGTGTGGTTTGTAGCAACAATTCAACCTGGTCAGTAGCAGAGCGTCCGTGCAGTAGTTCCACAAGTGGTTCCAGGTGTTGATTCGTAATCCCCGTATGAGGGCAGATCTATTGTATGGTTCCCTACAAAGTCTGCAACCCATGAAGATTACGAGTCTCCACCTTCAAGTCTATTTTCTGTGGCACAATATGAGACTGAAACAATTTCCATCCTAAATATTTAAAGGGAGCCTCATAGTGCACCTTCTCTGGAGCCACTTGGTAGGCCGTAATGTTCTAAATGCTGACTAACAGTTGTTTCCCAGTCACTAATAAAAGGTTGTGCTTGACAAAATAGAATGTCATCCATGTAGTGATAAATAATGGTTTCAGGCCAGCGTTGCTGTAGTGGCTTCAAGGCATGAGCCACAAATAGTTGGCATGTGGTAGGCAGATTTTTCATGCCCTGAGGGAGAACTGCCCATTCGTAGGGAGAGGCTGGCTTGGCCTTGTTAATAGAGGGTAATGAAAATGCGAATCTTTCGCAGTCTTGCTCTGCGCAGCAAGGTAAAAAAGCAGTCTTTTAAATCAATCACTTGCAAGTGCCAATTCATCAGTAACATGGAAGGGGAAGGAGGCCAGGCTGTAAAGCCCCCATACCTTCCATCTGATCGTTACTTTTCCTCAGGTCATGAAGGAGTTGCCATTTTCCAGATTTTTTTGGTATTACAAAAATTGGCATGTTCCAAGGACTTGTGGATGGATGGATATGTTTTGCCTGTAACTGTTCATCCACAAGCTGCTTAGCAATCTCTGGGCGCTCTTTAGTTAACAGCCACCGCTCCACCCATATAGGGTTGTTTGTTTTCCAAGTTAGTGGTAGTGGTGGTGGTGCCGTAGTGGCCATCAGCAGAAACCCTGGTTTGTGAGCCTAACACCTAGCTGACTGAGAATATCCCTTCCTAGCAACATTTGTAACCCATCTGGCAAATCAGTAATATGCAACCTGACAGACATCTGTTTTTCTTTTGGTAGTTGGACCACAATTGCATCCACTGACTTTCATGTGAGTGAGCTGCCTCCTACCCAACTCACTTGGGCCACAGGCATCGTGGCCCAGCCATTGGGCCAGTTGGCTGAGGAAATGATAGAAACATCCTCCCATCTTAGCTCCCTTGTCTACATCAACTAAGGAATCAGCGTATTTGGTACTTGCCATTCCCTCCATCTTTTTTCTCAATTCTGACACTGAGGAACAGGTATCGTAGGCTACACCTTCAATGGTGTCTCTAAGAAGTTATACGAGGAGGCAGAGGGAGCTGAGCCCCCTGATAGTGTATGGACGGCAGCTGCAGCTACCTGCCGTTCTGCCTGCATAGCTTTTAAGGTATTAATGACCGTTCGCCATGTTGGTTCCAGAGTTTTCAGCAATTTCTCTTTTTTACCACCTGTAATAACAGAGTCCCACAGATGGTCGCTTATTTCTCTCCATTCGGAGACACTGAATATCAGTGCTACCTCTGTTAAATGTCCACTCCACTGAGACCATTTTATCAATTTAGTAATGCCTTTTGGTGAGACTTGCTCACCTCTCTTGGAGAGGATACGTAAAAGCAGTTTCTTCACAGCTTCCCACTCCATGGTGGAGGCAGAGGGCGGGGAGCAACCCCGCTTCCATCTATCACAGCACTTACTTGCAGTCCGGAGCCCGATCTTTCTGCTGCGACATCCCACAATCTTGCCATCATTCCCTGTTCATTCCTGGTCTTTCCCAGTCCTTCACGGTCTTTCCTGGTCCTTCATGGTCTTTCCCAGTCCCTGTTCGGGCACCAAACGCAGGGAGGTTACCCTCTCCAGAGGCAGGGATTTGCCTAGATCAGAACGTGCTAGGAAGAGTCTGTACACCAATATGGTTACCAGCAGGCAATTCGTTTTATTGTTACAGTCTACAGGATTATATACTGTGCAAGGAGGAATTGCAACATACAGCTGGCAAACCATGTGACTCCAGGATTCGGCTTCATCTAGGGCCTCAGACGAGGGTGACCTTTTCCTGAACCACTGTGTTCAGCAGAATGTTCCTCTTGTCTTGTTCCCCTTATTCTAAATCGGTTCACCCAGCCGCAGACACCGTTGCTCCAGGAGGGTCTGGTACTCGCTGTTTTGCTCGCATTTCTCCAAAGATAGATACACATGACCACCCTGGTGCAACCAGTCCTCCACAAAAGAGCAGAGTTAAGTTCCAACTACATACATGAAACAGTGCAAATAATAAAAATGCTTTCTTTCCTTTCAGTGGTGGAGTGGTAAATGCAACAGCCCAGCTGCAGTACCCAGTATGAACTGGGTAAAACTGATATGGGCCTGGTTAGAAAATGTATTAGCCATTAGTTGGGCTGAATGCTGATTGAAGCAATGTGAACTAAAACACTTCTTAACTGTGTTGTGTTGTCAAAATAATTATTGGCATCTTAAAAAGATATGCTTAACTGAACACGACTTTCACAGCATAGATTTTTTGAACAAGAAATATGGCCAAACTTTAGCTTTGTGATACATGGCAGTTACAGAACACATAATGGTGTCTCATATCCTTTGCAGAAGCAAGGTAATTAAAGGAATTTTCCTGAAACCATATGGAAATGGGTGGTTTCTGCAACAAGGGACGGCCAAGTTGATCCTACAATTTATCAGTAATAAACAATACCAGAAGATGATGGGCTAGCTCGTATAATGCAAAACATTTCCCTTGGTACAGAAGGGAAGGTTAAGAGAAATACAGTGCTATGCATTGAAATCTAGAATAAAGGCTTTGTGGGTGCTTAGATCTTCTGGAGAAGATCTGCATGTAGCCTTCAATATGATGATACTAAGAGACACTACATGAGACTATGTCTGCATGGTTGGTTGCGGTCTTGCATAGATGCCCTTTGCATGTGCATTCAGCTGCCTGGACACAAGCCAGCCCCAGTGCAAAAGTATGTTTGTGAAGCCCAGCCCAGATCACTCTGCTTCTGAGCATGCCTTATTAGCATGGGTACAGTGTCACCCTAACAAGGTCACAAAGGTTTTCACTTTGGAGCTGGCTGGAGGCACATTAGATTGGGTGGAGGTAAAGGGACCTCATATCTGTTTGTTGCAGCTTGTTTATGTGCATCCAAAAAACACTTAACGGGATGCCAGGATGGGGTAGGCACCTACTGTGACACTGAGGTTAAGAAAATGGAATGACATGCTCTGGAGTTCTTTTAAACAAAAATTGCTTTAATTAAAGAAGCTTATAAATTACTTGTGGAGTGGGTCATTCAAAGACTTTTAAAGGCCATGAAAAGGAAGGTTAAATGCTTTTACTTAAAAGCAAGTTAACACATCCTATGCCAGCTCTGTCCATTGTAAGGCTTGCAAGGCATACTTGTCCTGCAGGACAGTTTAACTCTCTTGGCAGCTCTGCAGCTGCTTAATTAGCTAAAGTCTTGCCTGCTCCAAAAGGGATGACACAGTGCCTACCACCATGCTTGGGTGCTCACCACCATAGCTCTCCATTGCAAGTATGAATTTTGCACAGCCACATGGAGTGAGTAGACCAACATGGCTAAACCCCAGTCATTTCACTGTCGCTAGGTCAGCTGAGCAGTTCCGCAGATCCATCCCACTGAGTGACCACAGGAGCAATGGTGCTGGCACAAGAGGGCAAGGCAGCTGTGGACATGGAGAATGGGGCAAGACCATTCCTTTTGGTGCAGCATTGATTTTCATTATTTTTCCTTTGCAACCATCCCTGCACACTGCCTACCACTCTTGGAGTATGCCTGTATGGCTCAACATTAAATTACTGAGCCCCTTCTGAGGGTCGTCATAGCTCAGGTGTTGTGGGTAACTGAAATCTAAGCTTAAGTGCCACTACAATTTAGCTTGACAATATCTGTGTGTTACTTTATATATATATAAAAATATATATTTTATATGTATACATCTATATTTAATTTTATAACAGACATGGGGCGGGGTTGCCTCATGTTATGTTTTCTGTGCTGAAGTCCTGAAAGCTGTATTAGTCCTGTTGTAGAAGCTGAACGTGCAGTAATATGTTATCAGAAAGTTAAATTGTTTAAATGTAAATGACTTTTCATATTTCCCAGATGTGTTAGCAGGAAAGGGGTTTTTTCCTCAAATCCTCTTAAAAAAAGTGAAAAAGTGGAGTGTATCAAAGAATCATTTTTCAACATACGACATTGTAGAAGAGGATGGAAGAGTTACTAATGGGAAGTAGCTCCACATTTTCTAGCTTTCATACCTTGTCAGTGCTTTTTCTGATAGCCTTGAACTTTGATAAATGCTGATTGGTGGAATCAGAGATGAAGAAATAAAAGAATTTGATTTTGTTTTGAGGTCAGTTGAAACCAGGCACAGCCTTAATTACAAACTGTGTTTATGGCATCTTAGCAGCCAGGAAAAAAAACTCTGTTCTTCAGTGTAGGAAAATCTACTAAACATGTTATGACAGGCATTGCAGAGACAATGTATGGTTACTTTCAAAGTTACTGTTGTGGAATAGCACTTAGTTCTTCAGTGAGAAATATCCTTTGAGGAGTAGAAGGTAAAGCAAGACTAGAATTTACACAGTTTTCAGTTACACTTTTTTCTATAAATAGACTGCCTATTAAAATGAAAAAATAGAGCACCTATTAAATCTGCCATGGATTTCAGTGGGAACAGAAGTGGGTCATAGGTCTGCATAGAAACTCCAAAAAATAATGAAATTTTATGCATGGCAGTGCCAGCACAATGCCCCAGACTCTGTATCAAGTTTTCTACTGTTCGTTTTCCACATAGATTTGAGTTCCTGCAGTGACTCTTGATCTAATATTGTTCATATTTGTAATATGTTTCAACAAGAAAGCATGATTAGCCTTGTGTTCTGGATATTGCCTTGTCTCTGTGGGCAACTTTTTTTTGGCTCTTACGATTTGTCTTACCCACAAGCATAGAAATTGCATAGTAACCAACCTTCACTGCTAAGGTTACCTTCTATCACTGTTGTTGCATGGTAAAGGTTGCAAAAGATGCATTTAAGTCCTTTCAAGTTTTTTTATTATCAGCTTTTATTTACAGCTTTTATATTATCAACGACCATTATGTTGCCAGCAAAGTGTAGAAGGGCCGTAAAGTGATGGAGGATTCCTATGCCTACATCAGCATAGGAGGAATGGCATTAGCAGGTGACCACAGTAGCTGAGATACCAAATAAATGAAAAGACAGATGTTAGGCTGACACACATCAAATCCAGGTAATGTCTATCCAGCACTGACCTGGGCTTCCAGGATCTGACATGAGCTGCACTCTGTCAGAGCACAACACAATGTCCAGTTAGGCACAGAGCCAAGCTTTGCTGCTCATTTGAGTTGACTTTTTGTCTTTACATCTGTCTCAGTAAATCATCAATAAGTATTTTATATCACAACCAGAAGCATAGGTTCTGTTTATTGTACATACAGACAACAACAAAAATGGATTAAGGGCTGAAACAATGACATACTCTCCACTAAGAATATTCAATTTGGTTATGACTATTGGAAGTCAAGAAAGTCTATTATGAAATCTAAAAATATTCTAGTTTCTACAGAATTTTAAAAATCTGGTGACCTGGTGATCACCTACAGGTGTGATGGCCATTGTTTCTGAGTTAGTACTCAGAATATAATATTCTAAATAAAAATATGTGAGAGGCATTAAAAGGTAAATCTTGCCCTGGAAATATAAGAGCATATGGCTTGGCATTCCAGATCAGATTATTGATTACAGTCATCATTAACAGTTATAATCAATGTTTCAGTTTTAAAAGACAGTTGCTGTTGTCTGCATCTAACCACTTGTGTACATCACAGAGCAAATTCCTTCCATGAGCGATGGATCCATTTATGCCAATAAATGAGTTTTTATTACCTTTATTTTGGTGCTTGTGTGAACAATTTGAAGTTTTCAATTTTCTTTTATGTCTTCCAAATATGAGAGGCATGCTGACTGAAACAGATCATCAGGAGAAAAATAAGTTATGTGTAAACCAACCTATCTCAAATATTGTTTAATATCTAGATATGAATAGAAACACCCCCTGACAAATGTGCACTGCCTATTTCAGTTATTTCTAAAGCCATGGGAAGATTTTTCGTCAGTATATGAAATGAAACACTTCCATCCCCTGTATCCTGTATTTCAATTCTCCATGATTTTAAATTTTGCACAATTCACTGCAATGTAGGTTGTCCCTTTGCCGGCAGAGTTTGTTGTTGTCTTGCTGGGCACTGTGTCAGTGAAGACCCTTCTGCCTGCTTTTGTGTGTTCTAGGTCTGGCATGACTCCCCTGCTAGATGAAAAGTGATGACAAACTCCAAAAAACCCATGTGTTTCTGAAGAGGGAAAAGTGTTTACCCTCCATGTTCAGGTTGTCATTAAAAGCCACAGAGAAGCTTGCTGGGATTCCATTTGTCGTAAAGCAAGGGACTTCACTGTTGTACTGTAGGATCTAGGATATATTCTTATGGCAGTCGCATGATTTTTATAGATCTAGCAACATTATCAGTGTGTATTGTCACTTTAGTAGTTGATACCTTTGAGTACTGTTGTGCTGGATCTGACCAGGGCGGAGTTCCTAAGCAGTCAGCCTGGGTTTGATAATGCACCAGTGATAACTCTCCAGTCTCTTAGCTGTTGCTGAACAGTGCTTCACAGTGTCAAGGATTTCTCTCCAAATCACCCCTTCACCCCAATGCCAGTAGGCTGGTTGTTGGCAAGAAGTTGGGAAGCGACCCAGCTGGGTCAGCTGACCAAAGGTACATTCTATACCATATGACATCATGATTAGCAGTAAAAGCTGAGAGAAAAGAGGAGGATGCAGGGACATTCCTTGTTACTACATTTATCTTCCCAAGCAATCATTACTGATGCTGAGGCTCAGCTTTTCAGGAAGTGGGTGGACATCTGCCTACTGATGGCAAGTTGTGAGTAAATTCCTCATCCTCCTTTGCTCACAGCTTTTGCATGTCTTACTAAACTGCCTTTGTGTCCACCCAAGAGCTTTTCCATCTTACTTTTGCCCTCCTTCCTGTTGAGGAGAGGGAGTGAAAGAGCATCTGCATGGGTGTCTGGCAGATGGCCAAGGTCAACACGCCACAGTTGTCTTGTGTAAGATTGCATTTTAAGATGGGTAACCTGACCTATCTCAATGATCATAACTGGCACACTTAGTGGTACAAACTTCAGATCATCTTGCTGATGTAGGTACTTGGGCATTAGGGTAGCTTTTAGTCACTGAGATCATCAGTATAGTAGTAGGCTTGTCTTAATGCGAAGCCCATCTGCATTGAAGGCATTTACAAAAAACCGCTACTTTTTAATAGATGGTGATGTATGGTTTGCAAAATAAACTATTACAGAGTTGACATGCATTTAAGACAGTGTCATTAATCAGGCTTTCCATTTTTCTCTTTCACATATCATGTCTTCACAGCAACTCAAAGGCCCAGGAACTGTTATCATAGTAAGTAATTAAGAGGGTTCCTCACTCCGTTACCAGCAGATGAGATTATGTCAATATGAAACTAAATTTCAGATTGCATTTCCTGCAAAGGATTAAAAATAGGGAACTGTGGAAGTCCACGTGTGAAGGATATGGAGAACCAAACAGAACAAAAAATTAATTTGAGGTCAGAACAGTTTCTCTCATTTGTTACAGGGAAAAAAATGCATGAGAAAGCAAGGTAAAATATTGGTGGATATTATGAATAAAGGCAACTCTCCACACAGCTCTTTCTTGAACAGTACAGTCCTGATTCACTCAACCATATAAAATTATAATTAATCATGTCCCAAACTCAGCACAGACTTGCTGAATTGGCTGTTTATATAAGATCCCTGTAGCAGACTTAGGAGTCATAGCATAAGAAATGAGTGCTAGTGTAAAAAAATCCAACAGGTTCTCCCGTAAGAACCTGTAGCACAGCTAATGTCTTGCAACCAAAATCAGCTATATGTAAGAGTCATATGGTATTTCAAGCTAGAACTTGGATACTTTCTGCAGGTGAATATGGCATCTGTGGACCCTGTTCTAAAGCTACTGTATTGACCAAAAGACGCAGCATGGAAATCCTTCCCTCACAGAAATGAGTGAAAGTTTTGCCATGTGTTTGACAGGATCATAACTTTATTAACTGACACGGCTAGCAGAAGCTGGTGGAGCAAGGGAGGGTGTTCATTTGGAGATCAGCCTATGGGGTGTAAGTACACACCCAACCAACTCTCACAGAATGCCACAAACAATGATGTGCAGTTGCTTCTTGTTAGAATGATGGCAAGCAACCTCCTGCTTTATGATGGAGTGGTAAGATTTGGTAACTCAATGTTTGTGAGTCTTCAAATTGGAACATGAAAAATGCTGGTAAAAAGGGCATTTTAGAGTGTTTTTGCAGAGTCTGGTAAGTATCACAGCTGCATATTTAGCTGGAAACAGACTTCTTGCTTAGAAGTGTTCTTTGACATTCCTCGAGGAAATTTGTGTTAGGGACATTTAAAACCAAAGCATTCAAGGAAGCAGCTTTTTCTCCTGACTGGGTAATTCAAGCACACAGAGCAATGCTTGTGTCTACAGTCACGAATCTTGCTGTTCTGCTTTTATAGAGCACCTTACACTGGGAGCTATGTGCAGGAGCAGAGCTAATGTGTGTTATGATAATACAAATAGTAAATACAGGAATAATCAGCAGATGGGTTATTCACACAGCTTTTGCTGAGAAGTCTGATGCAGCAGGCCACACAACAAGGGATGAGGGAGCAGTCAGGGTTCTTATAATTGAAATTAACTGTATGCTGTTTCAATTAATTCTTCCAATTAGTGTCTTTGTCTTTTCAGTTATGCTTTTCTGTAACAGTGTCACCAGGGATGCTGTGAGAAATTGAAAATGCCGTAATGGTCAGATGTTCATCAATTAAAGAACTTACTATTTCTAATTAGCTCCCTGAGAAGAATTTATTGTAAGAATGAAAAATTTTATAGGTGGAATGAGTGGGGAGTTGGTTTTATGACAAGGCTAATTTTTCTTTCAGTGGTAGGTTTATCTCTGCTGCCAAAAATAATTTTTAAAAAGCCTTAATAGTGAAGAAATTAAAGAAATAGCTGGTTTCTTGCTATATAGGAAGAATTCCTTGTTCTTGTGAGGTATCTTTCGTGATTCAGTAGCTAGGGTGCAAAAACCCAAACAGCTTTAACTCAATTAAAAAAAAAAAGAATCCAAATTCACACTATCACTTTTTATGAAGTCAAATCAAAATGATTCATATTTTTAGTCAATAGGGCAAAGACTATAAACAAACAAACAAGCAAACAAAAAGTCCAGTTCTAGAGCTGGTTAAAATATTTCTGATTTATATTACTGTTTGAGTTTTTTTAAGTCTAAGATGCAGTATCAAAAGTTTTCTTTTCCCAATGTTTATTTGCACTAAAATTTCACACAGTGCTGTGAACAGTTGCTAGCAGTTGTTTCTCCTGAGACTGTAAATGCACAAGGACAGAAAGCTCTGCCTAACAGATGCTTTCTGCCACAACCTGTAACCATCTCCAAATCCAGGTGGAAATATCACACAGTTGTAATTGTACTAAGATTCAGGGCTTTTCAGATTTTTATTGTGGCTCACAACATGCATCTTAAACCAGATTTCTGAAGCCTACACACCAAGAAAAGGCCTCCAATATAAGAGCTTACCCGTAAATGGAGCTATTTATGACTATGTCTAGGCAGCATGTAAGTATACTTTGTGAATGGATGTGCTCTCCTACATGACTTTGAGACAGCACAGCTGGACAAGAAACTGTACTTTTTTCTGCTTAACCTCTATTAGGAATGCTGCAACAGATTTCCAAAGTTGTTGTGTTGCTTCAGCTATGAAGTTCAGGTATGGTGTTCTGAGGATATTTTGTCACACAGAGGTGATAAAACTTAGGGAAAAGCACTGTCATCATCTCTATTATAAGATACCAATACACCAAGACAGCAGAGGCATCAAAATTAGCTTTTTGGTAGATTATCTGCTAAATAAAATACTTCTATAGGCAGCTTTTATACTTCTGACATATGTGCTGTTCAAAACATATGTGCCTTCTTCATCATTCAGGTGAAGAGAACAAAGCAGAGCACTTTACTCTCAAAGCACTCAGCAGTTATAATACAAATTTCCTCCAAGTACTGGCCTAACCAGAGATTTATGTAATCAGTCATGATTTATACAGAAATGAACCTCATCTCCTTACATCTCTTACAATGCATGCCACTTTCCTGTGTTCTTAGGGGAGCAAGAAGGGAGCTTACATTAGAAAAAAAAAAAGCAGTGTTTGGCAAATCATAAATCATGGCTTCTCAAAAGGCAGTCATGCATTTCTCTGTTTACACAGTATTCCTGGAGTGAGAGTACAATGGCCCTGTCCATAAGCTGTGTTCGAGTTCACAGTACATTCCTGCAGTCTCTTTTGTGCTGGCATCAGCAGCTACATGGCTTTGGTGTGAAACTGGACCTTTCCTTCTTTTTTTGCAGGTTAAATGTTCTGCAACATTAGTGAGCATTCCATATTGCTTTCGCTTATACCAGTTGTGAAATCCACCATCTGTTGGGAGGGTAAGAAAAGAATTTTCATCAGTACGGTAAGCTCATGTGATGACATCAAGTGATGTCCTTCATCCTCTGTTCTGCATGGGAAAAGATGGCCAGCCAAGAGTGAACCAGTCAGAAAAGTACATGTATTGCCTAGGTTATCATGGCATGCTATTGCTCTCTGCTCCTTCTCCATTTCCAACACCAGAATCATAGAATCACAGAATCACAAGGTTGGAAAAGACCTTTGAAGATCATCAAGTCCAACCATTCCCATCCTAAGCTAAACCATATCCTTAAGTACCTGATGTACCCTTTTTTAAAACACATCCAGGGAAGGTGACTCAACCACCTCCCTGGGCAGCCTGTTCCAGGCCCTGACAACTCTTTCAGTAAAAAATTCTTTTCTAATGTCCAATCTAAACCTGCCCTGGCACAGCTTCATGCCATTTCCCCTTATCCTAACTCCTGTCACCTGGCTGAAGATACCATCACCCAACTTTCTACAACCTCCTTTTGGGTAGTTGTAGGTGGTGATAAGGTCTCCCCTCAGCCTCCTCTTCTCCAAGCTAAATAGCCCCAGCTCCCTCAGCCACTTCTCATAGGGTTTTCCTTCCAGCCCCTTCCCCAGCCTGGTTGCCCTTCTCTGGATTTGCTCGAGGACCTTAATGTCCTTCTTCTGTTGAGGAGTCCAGAACTGGACACAGTAGTCCAGAACTGGACACAGTTCATCTTCTTACAGAGGAAACCCTAGTAATAGACATCAAATCTAAAGCCTTTAATAATATCGCTCTTGAAGAAGAATGTGGGCAATGAAGCCCTTATATCTCACTTCTAAAACATCTCAAGGGCATGCTGCTGGTTTATATAAATATATTAATGTCCAGTCATGAAATTGATGTTAATATTCACACCACAGAATGCATACTTAGTTTTGAAACCTTCTGTTTTCTGCCTAGGCTGTTGTATGATGTTTTTAAAGTGCCAGTGCCTGGAACAAAGGTGACTTTTGTTGCCTGAAAGTGTAGCCACTTTCTTAGAACTTTGGGAAAGTTTTGATAAAGTCATATTGAATAGAAAGTCTGTCACACAGACCCTGAGCACTGATGAGAAGTTGAACACAGAACTGAATCAATGCTCTACTGTTTTTTTTGCTTCAGGCTTGCAAAAATATATGGAGCCCATACCACCTCTTGATTGAACTGGCAATGATACCTGTGTTTCCTGCTAGCACTTCTGAAGTGTCCCTTAATGTCCCTGTTTAATGGCTATTTCTTCCTCCTTTTTCTTAATATTGACCTCTTTAAATTCCTAAGATGTCTGTAACTTCAATTTAGCTGTTTTTACTTCATAAAAGAGGATTCCACAACAACCCATTCAGGGATGAAGGAACTCCACCATTTGCTTTTATCAGCCAGCATTACCCTGGTAAAGATTTTCTGATACTGTGTAATACTGTTCTTCAAAATCTTTGACATATTGGGTTTTGCAGATGGATGATTGCATGGTGGTAGTAAAAAGAATGAAGAGAAGTTACATACTTCACTGTAATTAATTGTAGTAATAAGCCTTTGGGTGCTGTTTCTAAGTACCTTGGTACCCATATTTATTTACTATTGGGTAATTTTTATTTTTGTTATTCTCCTCTTAGAGCGAGAGGATTAAAAGCCAGAAAACATGCTGTCTCTCAAAATAAACCTGTTTGTTCTGTTTTTACATAAGCTCAGATACATGCCTGCTGTCCTGTTTTAATTAATTGTGAAGTGCCTGCAACATTTTTTTTATTAACAGAAGGAGATGCCCACAGTATGCCCAGCAAGGAACCTGGATCAAGTATCAGTGAACTGAGATATCAAAGATGATCTATTGCACCTTTCTGTGAGGGTGCATTCCTGTTCCCAAATCTCATGCCCAGAAGTACCCCTTCTTCCTCAGTGGTTTTGAAGGCTATGTTGGGGTCAAAAAGTTCAGCAGGGAGCGCTGGAGCCAGCCCAGGAGCTGAAGGCCAGCTTCAGGTGACAACGGAGCCAGAGAAGATGGTTTCTTAGGCATAAGGATCGAACCCAGTGATGCCATAAGGACTTTCGTTTTTGTGGTGAGTGAACTAGGGATCCTGGAAGCAATGGTGAGGGCACTTCTAATGGCTGTGCTCCATACCTGGAAGAGTCTTTTGCTGGCTGGCAGCACATCTGGGTGAGGTCACCTGGTAAGACTGAGTAAGTCTGAGTGATTGCAGGATCTGAATCCCCTTCCCTATGAGGTGTTCTGACAAACTTTGCAGCTACAGTTCCAATCTTTTGTATGAAAACATGCCTTAGACTAAAAAGATAATTTTTTGGTAAAATTACCAAATGTAGCATTATAGATCATAAAATACTTTTGTTTGCAGTGAAGCAGTCCAAATTACAGGTTGCCCCCATTCTTCTTTTTCCTTAGGATCTTGGGGATCAAATTCTGACCTGAGGTAGTTCAAATCCTAGTTTCCTATATAGACAAACCATAGAGAACAGAATGTCTTGAGACCACCAGTCTGGAGCAATTATCTGACTACATGCCTACTACATGCAACAGATCACAGCAGGATTTTTGTGGGAGAACTCTTGTCCAAAACAGAGCATAGTCTTCATCCTTCTGCTGCTGTAGCTATTGTATAGTCTCATGCAATTCCAGGAACCTGTTTGTGACAAGTTATAAAATTTGACAAGTGATTGTAATGTACTTTAATAGCCTCTAATACCTCAAAGGGAAGCAAGATTTTTTAAAATGTTATTTAACCCATAGTCTCAAGACATTCATTGCTACAATAAATGTCAAATACTGTGTCTAATATTGCCAGTCTCAGATGAGTTGATTTCACAACCTTCCTTTTCAGAGAAAAACTTTTGGAAAGTCTCTTCCTCTTGACTGAAACCTTGCCTATGTCACAGCAACTCTTTTTGGTGGTGTTGTTACTGCCACCATATATTTGTTTAGCCCCAGCTGACAGCTGAGCAGCACAAGGCTGCCCGTTCACTCCACCCCCAGCCCCACCCCCTACCCAAGTGGGATGGGGAGGAGAATGGGCAAAAGAAAAAGGGATATAAAGATAATTGGACAACACAAGGAGTGGTGAAATAACAACAGTACTTAGAATATCAAAGCAGGTGATGCACAATGCAATTTGCTCACTGTCCTGAAACCCAGTGCCCAGCCAGTCCTTGCCCAGTGGCCCTCCTCCCTGGCCAGCCCCTTATATAGACTCAGTGTGACATATGGTATACCCCTTTGGCTAGTTTGGGTCACCTTTCCTGGCTGTGGCCCCTCCCAGCTTCTTGTCAAAATCAACTTTATCCTAGCTGAAAAACAGGATATTATCCACTCTTTATTCTGTACAATCTACATCATGCCCAGATCCTACATTTCCTAATTAATTGTCACCACTCTTCCTGTCTTTGTCTTTTATGTGTATATATACACACATACATATAAATACCATTACCTTAATCTATCATTCCCTAAGATGCCCGCTGAGCTCATGTAGTCCGTGACTTTGGGCTCCATCTCTCCTAACAGTCAGTCAGGGCAGAGAGATGGTGTGTGGTGTTGGATTATTGCATGCTGCATCCAGAGCTAACGGATAGTGTATCACAGCCTGTGATCTGAAGATGATTTTGAGAAAGTTGCTGGGTGTTGGTAGTGGAAGTCAGTTCTAATTCTATCATCACTGTGCTTTGCTTGGTGTCATCAAAATTAATTCTTCATTAATCTGTGTGATTCTTAGTGTAATACCATTGATACATCATATAGTAATTGTAGTGATGACATAAAATGTCAGGGTTATTTAGCAATTAGCATCATACAATTTAATTTATGGGCTATTCTCACTTGAAATCAAATCCCCTTAGGGTACACTTTGGACTTCCTCATCCTTTCACATCACCCACCAAGTGCACCCAGACCCCTGAGAAAAAGCAAACTCACGGATGGGTTTGCCTTTGAAGCAGGAATAACCCAGACCATCTTCCCCAACATGTTTTTCATACACTGTATCAGGACTCTGTATCTCCTACAGTGTGTGCAAGTTTCAACTGGGCAATACCAGCTTGATTGGTAAACTTCCTAGTGTTAACTAACCGTGTGGATTTTGCTAATACACCACTATCATCATCATCACCATCACTTGTAAACAAAACTCCATCAGGTAGATGTGCTCTTCACAGCTATTTTCTTGAGTTTGACACAGATATTATGTGCAGTGTGGTACAAACTTTGTTTATATCAATTTGATATGTCAAATGTCCAAAAGGACTGCTTACAGGGGGAAATAGCCAGCCTCTTTTCAATGGTCTGTAGAGACAGGACAGGAAGTTCCGCATGAATATGTGGAAGAACCTTTTCACAGTAAGGATGACAGAGCATTGGAACAGGCTGTCCAGGGGGGTTGTGGAGTATCCTTTTCTGGAGATATTCAAGACCTGTCTGGATGCTTACCTGTGCAATCTGTCCTAGGGAACCTGCTTTGGCAGGGGGGTTGGACCCAATGATCTCTGGTGGCCCCTTCCAACCCCTGTGATTCTTCGATTATTAGGGATGGCAGTTGTATAACAAAAATTCAAAGGCTACCTCTGTGTTTTATAGGAGAGGTAGCTGTACTGGCATTGGAGACTCTGACAAGCGGTAGTCAAATGTAAGCCTGTAAGGCGCCTATACTAATGGCTTAGGCATATGCATTAGGTGCTATTAGATAGAGCCTGTGTGTTTCTGAGAGTGGTAAGCTATAAAATATCAGCTTCATCGTGCAACTCCGTACTGTTTGCTTCTAGTTTCTCTGTCCAGATCCAGGACTTCCTTGACCTAAGGCCAGAAGAGACTCCACAATCATCACAAGAACCATTGGTTTCATACTTAGCAGCTGTTAATGAGCTATGAGGACCCTCAATCCAAACAGCCCTCAAAGAACAGCAGATGGTCTAAAACCAGTGTTAACCAAAACCTCAGGCTTCAGATGTATAATTATAGTCTCTCTATTGCACTGTAGTAAATTAATTTAACCCACCACAGATTCCTCAGCTCTGGTATTAGCCATGATTGTAGGGAATTGACAAGGAACTGATTATGAAAACACCTTTAGCCTCCTAATTTGCCTATAAAATTTTCATCTTCTCAGATGATGTACTGCAGGCCTTCAGCATTAGGAGCTATAAATTATTAACTTCTGGAAAAATTATTTAAAATGCATAGTGTAAAAAGAAGAATGCTGAGATAGCGCTTAAATTGGCTGCTAGCCAGAGGCTGTGACACCTAGGCAGAATTTCATTTCTTAGGTGTCTTTTATCCCATTCTTTATCAAACAGATCCTTTTGGGTCAATTTCTTGGATATGGTTTCTTCTTTGTGCTGTCTTTTATGATTTATCTATTTTGGAAGAAATAGTATCAGGACTATTGGATTGGTCGTCAGAAAGATCGTTTCTGATTTCAGTGACAGAAAGGAATATAGACAGAGGGAGTGTCAAAATAACAGAAATCTAGGAATAACCTTTGCTATTATTAAGCTTTTTACTTCTGGAAAGGAAGAGAATTGGTGCTTACCACTTACTTTATTCATTTCCCTGTAGATGAATAAAGCTGTTGTTACTGTGTTGTGCTGGTTTATCTGTGCCAGATAGTTTAAGATAGCATTAAAAACCACCAAATGGTACACACTCTCCTATATGCCAGCAACTTGAACGTAAGCTGTTCAGGGAACAAGGGCACTGAACTATTCATTCTCTTCAAGACATAGCCGATTACGTTGCTTGCTAACTGCGTAAGTACTAGCACAGTATCTGTAAATGTTCTAATTTCATTTAAGAATGGGATAACAACATATCTGAGGTCTGAATGTTCTTGTGGAAGGACTACAACTCAGCTACATCTGGCAGATTCTGCTTTGCCTCTAGTTTAGCTAATTAATTTGTAAGGCAATTTGCCAAAATTGGCTATTGTGTTAGCTCTTTGAAGCTGTATAAGATGAGATGTATCTGGAAGTCCACTTCGTGTTTAATTAAACTGAAGGTTTACAATTATTTATATTAATTATTGATACTGAACTCTAAAGCATGTGGCAGAGGGAGGATTATCTCTAGTACAATTCACACTTTGCTTTCTTGTTGCAGCACAGCAATACAATTACCTTCCTATAACATCCTCTAATGACTTAAAACATCTCATAACCGTAATCTTCTCTGGTACCCCAAAATCAGAACAAGTCCTCACAGCACAAGTCCTTGCCATCACAGTCCCTACAGCTGAGGTTCCCCACACAGACCAAGCAAAAGCCTGGGTACAGGAAAAAGCTTTGCTGCTTACTTATGGTGTACTGTCAAGGTGTGGAATAAGCATTGGCACATAGTAGTATCTGCTGTTGACTTGCTGTAGGCTTTTTGCCTTGCTTCTGAAATATGCAAAGAACATCTTCAGCACAGATGTCTAAAACATTTGAAATGGGGAGAGAGAAAGAAGAGGAAAACTTGAAAAGATCATAGGTTACTTACATAAGCATGAGTTTAAAAGGTAAAAGGAGAAAGTAGTGAGTAAAAAAAAGAACAGAAATTATAGAAGGCAATACGTTCAGGTAGCAAGTACTATACCTTTGGAAGTGCTAGCCGATGTCCTTGCTATGTAAGTGATGCTTTTTACAAGAGCGAAGGCTTGACACTGTAAAAGATGCTTTTGCAACTTCTTAATTTCATCTCAAGCAAAAGAAGAGGTTTGAAACCAAATTGATCCTCTGGACTTGGAGACAGTGGTTATCTGCTTGGAAACCATCTTCCATACCTCATGTATTACACTGCCTAATGCCCTTGCAATGCAGCATTTGTTTGATACTTGCAGGCAAGATGTCCTCCAGCTACAGTAGCCAAGGGAGATGATTTTTATATATATAAACTGATGGCTCTGTTATAAACTCCACAGCTGATAGGCATCCTGGAGCTTGTTCCAAAGAAATCAGCAAATCTATTGCATGGGACCAGTGGCTCAGGACTGGTCTTGGGCAGGTTCTGTCAGGTGCCAAGTGCAGATCACAGCACTTATCGACTGCCACTGGGTTATGTGGGAGAAGTGCTGTGGTCCTATTTCAAACTGCTACATTCCTACCTGTGAAAATCTGTTCTAGAGTTTAAAAAAGCAAGGTTTTATTTCTTTTTTAAAAAACCAAACCCTTCTTGTGTTAACACTGCAAAATAATTCCCTTTCCAAGCTCAGAAGTGTTTTCATATTGTGTGGGCAAATCCACAGAAAATTTTGGAAAAAGCAATGAAACCTCTGAGATAAGGTGCTTTTCATTTATACAAAATATCCCCAGCACCCCCAGAACATAGAAGTTTTTCCCAAATTTCTAAAAACTTATTAAAATCTGTGACACTCTGCATGTAACTCTATTTTTGTAGTGTCTTGTGCTATGACCTTTGAGCATCTCTTGGTTTTGGCTCTCACAGTACTTAAGGGAGCTGCATTACCCCAGGGAAGTCTCCAGGCAGGCCAGGGGCTTAAAACTGGTTTCTAGGGCATATTGGCTGTTTATTATTGTTTGGCCCACACATTAGCTGTGTGGAGTACAAGGAGCAAAGCTGTAAGCTATCTTCTGAAAATTATTGGGGTTCAGCGGATAAAACTGCAGGGCCTTCATTTACTTGTCACAGCTGAAGAAATTGTCGGGTTTGGCACAGCCTGCTTACAGCCTTTGATAGAGTGAACTGGAGTAATCAAGCTCAGAAGTGATCATGCCTGGGTCATTGTGACCATTGCTTATCTGGGGAGAAGGGATGACTCCTGCTCAGCTGGAGGTGATAAAAGGCCTTCTCACAGCCTTAATAATATATCCTGAGGGCTTAACTTGATGCACTTTGAGAGATGCTCTGTGGAGGATAAGGCCAGTTTTCTTCAAAGGATTTCTCTTCCCCAATCAGCACTAACTCAGCCATACTGGCTCCTCTTGAGATCTGCCTTGGAGGCATGCTGATGCCCTGGGGGACAGCACTGTTGGTGAACAGACTTTTGGTGTTTGCTGGCAATAACCATGGGTCCATTGTTGAAATGCCTGGAGCAATCTTGGCTGTGCTCCCTCAGGACGGTCTTTTGGTCGTTGTGCATGAGGACAGTATCTGCCTACATGACAGTTACACTGTTCAAAATCTAGGTTATGTTCCCAGGCAAGCTGTTGGTCATCTGCACTGAGCTGAGAGGATACTCACAGCCAGCAGCAAATTGATGTTCCCCTGAGGAAAGAAGGAGAACTAAGGCTATTAATGCCTGACTCACTCCTGTTGTGGCTGCTGCAGGGGATGAGCATCTCTATTCTTACCCTTACACAGCTTATGGAAAATCACTAGTAAATCCAGTATTACAGGTGGTAAGATAGTTGTCTGTGCTGTTAAGGTTTTGCATACTCTCTCCCAGCTACTCTGAAGAATCTTATTCCATAACTGCTTGTCACTCACCGCTCGTCTTTCAGTCTCTTGATAGCTGCTTTCATTGGTCAGCCTGCAGAGGTCCAGAGGAGTCCTGTGTGTACACACTTACAGACCATGCTGCTACTATTGCAAAGTGTATGCTGATGATTGCTATCAGCGTCTCTCACAGTATGTTGTTTTTCAGCACACATCTCTACTGGACAGCCATTTCCTCTGCTCCAAGAGGCACCATTTCAGTCCTTAAGTGAAGCCCTGGGCATAAAACTACCTGCTCTGTTATGTACCATTTCCCTCTTTCCCATGAAGGGTTTGGTAGCATAAAGCCAAAGGTAGCTTACCTCATTTCTGAGCAACAATAGCTTTATTAGTCAGCCTTAGCAGCAGAACAAAGAATAGGGTGGTACACACAAGCTTAATCATAGATATTAAGCTATTTCTGTAAAATACTGGGTTGCTAAAAGTTTGCACAAAAAAAAATCTCATAACCTTTTGTAGAAAACCAGTATAGAAAAGAAAAATGGCTTTTCAATTAAATACATCAAATCCTTTCTCAACATTTATCAAACCAATTAGTGTATTCTGAAGAAAGACTGTCCTTCTGAGCATGTGGCATTTGTTCATCTTCTATCTACAAACAGCGAACTGAAGACATTAAATGAAGTGCTTCCAGTATGCTTGGAAAAGTGACATTGTTTCATTCTGCATACAAATATATATGTATACATACATATATATGCACATATATATACACACATATAAGGCCGCAGAAACATCCCAAGTGTTCATTGTGATTTTTCCAGGAATATCTCTTGGAATTCTAAGAACAGGCTTTTGCATTTGCAAATATGGAAGAAGTAACAAGGGTCAATTTTCACCTTAAAAGTGATTGGAGGAGAAGAGAAGGAAATCAGACAATCATAGACTCATGGTTGGAAGTGACCTTAAAGATCATAGGAAGAAACTTTAACACCATCTAGTTGCAACCCCCCGTGCCCTGGGCAGGGACACCCTCCACTAGACCAGGTTGCCCAAAGCCCCATCCAACCTGGCCTTGAACACTGCCATGGAGGGGGCAGCCACAGGTCCTCTGTGCAACTTGGTCGAGTGCCTCACCACCCTCATAGTAAAGAGTTTCTTCCTAATATCTAGCCTAAATCTACCCCTTGTCCTATCACTCCATGCCCTTGTAAACAGCCCCTCTCCAGCTTTACTTTTGGTCCCCTTCCAGGTACTGGAAAGCCACTTCAAGGTCTCCCCATAGCTTTCTCTTCTCCAGGCTGAATAATCCTAACTCTTTCAGTCTGTCTTCATAGGAGAGGTGCTCCAGCTCTGTCAGTATCTCTGTAGCCTTATCTTTCCAGTGGCCTTTCTGTATAGAAAACAGTGCATGTTCCATAACAATGATTTCATATACAAAGGAAAATTATGTAAGCCCAACACAATTGGAATAACAGATGGGTACTTATGACAAACAAATTTTTAGCTTTTTGACTTTTACTTCCACTTGCTTTGTATTTTGTAGAGGACATGAGTTGTTTTTTATTGACCTTAATATCTAATACAACAATGCTCCTCCTAGTCAACAGAAGATAATAAATAGAAAAGAACCTGTCCTATGGATAATTAAAAAATAGAAAAGTTAATGCAGGTAATCTAACCTAACATCTGTTAAAGCTACAGCATTAATTTTAAGTATCTTGAATGACTCTGAGTATGTTCAGTAAAATGTGCGTGTCAACCCACAACATGCTCTGGCTGGACTCCTGCGAAAATCAGATAAGGTACAGGTTGTTTTCTTCATCAGAGTCTTTGGAAGATATTGTCTGGGTGGAAATGTTTAATAAACTTTAGTAAGAATAGCTAAAATGCTAATTCACGACAATCTTTGCATTTGCTCTAATCCTTGAGACAGAGACAGGCATTTTCATCATTAAAGCCAAAGGAATGGGTATGGTTGAACGCACCATCGGTATGGTTGAACAAATGCAGCTTTTGCATGTAGCTAATGTGTTAGCAAATAAAGTAGTTTGAAAAGAAAGAAATGTACAAATGCAATGGTTATTTTTATCCTATTCAGGGACTGATTGCTCTTAATAACACTGAGATTATAAAGGGGTTTTTGGACTGATGATCAAAGCACATGGCATGCTTCCTAAACCGGAAAGGGGGAGGTGGAAAAAACATGTACAGAACTGGGAAAGATTTCAGAAGATGTAGGAAAGAACACTCCTTTCAGAGAGGAAGAAGTTGTGCCAAGTTTCTTGATGATGTTGTTCTCAATGACGTTGTTCTCTGTTTGGAGTGTTTATGTAAGTACGTATTTATACTTAGCAAGGTAGGACATGGCAAACCACAAATAACAAAGTAAGATTCTTTGGGAGCAAAACCCTGTAAAGGATGTGAAGGCTGATGATATGCTATTGGATGTCATTTCTTGGGCTGAGTGAGCTTTCTGTACCAAATAAGAAGTTTTCTTATTTCAGGACTTTTGCTTGCTAATTTTTTTCTTTCTTTGTTCAAAACATGGTTTCAAAGTGGAATCTTCAGTGATTTTTGAAGTCATTCTTAAAAGACTGATAAGGCAGAGCAACTAATTAGTCACCATGGCCCTTGACATTTCGAAATAATTCTGCCCTGCTTAACAAGGAAGACATGATGGAGGAACTATACACTTGATGAAAAAAAGACTTTGGTCTATCAGGGATGAATAGGTCATTTGGTGATTATGTAAATATTGCTTACAGACGTTCTGTGTGAATAGAATGGTATACCAGAGGGATGATTTCTTCCAGAAATCTGGGGTGAAAGAAGGAGGAAAGCAAAAAGAGTGTCAATTGCATAAAATAAATGACTACTTTTGAGGAACAGTTGAATGGCCAAGAATATAAGCTAAGTGATGTAAGCTTAATTGCAGCTACAAAAAAGATGCTCATTATAGTGTAGAGTGACCTGGATTTCCCTGCTTCTGTAAGGGAAAGGACAGTACAGACTGAGTCCTGGTGTACTGAAGTTTTAGGGTAGTTTCCTCCCTCCTTTCCAGTGAAGTCACAGTGCTACGCTGGTTAGTTTTTTTCTTTTCTTCTTTTTTAAAAAGCATGCTGAGAAGTGCTACAGCTCTCAGGCTTTGAAAATACTGTAGCTGCCCTCATGCAGTTCATCCTGACCTAGTAAGCCAAACAGAATCCCTTATCACTTCAGGAGCAGTGCTGCTTGTTGAGCCTGTGTGGGGACTGTCGGAGTGCTCTCCCATGAGATAGCGGAGCCCAGGGCATTCGTATCTTTTCACAGGACCTCTCCATGAGGCTGGAGAAAAGTTGTATACCTGCTTCCAGACTTTTCCTAGCCACTGTCTTCTCTCTACATATATAGGCATCACTGATTTTATCTGGTAAAGCAGGCTACCGCATTGACCAATTCACTCCCTAAAGTAATTTCTTGTCAGGAAAGCTAAGGCACATCAACTGATGGTGTGAAGATGAAGTGTTGAATTAAACCATGTTATGCTACTCTCATTCAAGTGTAACATCATTGCATTGCAGCAACTTTCTCCTTCTCAGTGGAAGGATAATTTACTGTGATCACAGAAAAAATGTACAGGAGGGAATGGGAGTCCTCTCAGAGGGTGAAGGGCTAATAGTCTGAATTTATGTACATCTACAGTCCTTGTGTGGCAAACCCACTCTAATTGCCACAGAGAAGTCTGGTTGAGTTTTTTATTATTACTTTTTGTAGCAATGCATTTTTAAAAGGCAAGCAAAACCACCTTGTGTCACCTGCTTAGTCTGGGTGCGTGCATTGGGCCTTTAGTTGTATCTCACTTATCACCTTCAAGTCCCTGTCCCCACATCAAACCATTCTGCAGGAGTCTGGGAGTAAGTCAGTCCTGAGCTGGCACAGGATGTGAAAACATACATTTTGAATGCAAGAACTTTGTGTGACCTTCTCATCTGGTTCATTTTACTGTTCTGCCTAGCTGCTGTTACGTGTCATGTCACAAATTTTCCATTCCCCTGAGTTGAGCACCCAGCAGGCTAATGAAGCTATGGCAGTGTGCAGCTTGCAGGGCTTGCATGAGAGATTGTTCTTGATTTCAGTGACTTGAGACTAAACCAGAGATTTTCCACACCACTCCCTCACCCCCTTTTTTTCATTTATTTGTTTCAGGTTGGGGTGGGGTGGGGGTGGGCAGGACGTGTGCATCTCAGTCCTGTAAGTCTATAAATTACATCCACATGGTCCACATAAGGTAGCTAACAGACCCTGCTGGCAGGAAGATAGATCTTGCTATGCAAGGTGTCCAGCTTTCCCAGGAAGCATTTAGGCATTCACAGATTGAAAACCTCTGCAGAAAACCCAGTGGCACAGTAAATGCCTCAGGATTAATGCCTGCTTTATTTGATAAGAGGTTTGTTTACATGGTTTAATGTCTTTAATTAGTCTGCATTGTTGCTGAACTGCTGCTGTAGTTTGCATTAAAATTGTTCTTTGAGGTTGGTAACTGAATACATTTCCTTAAAGTATTTACGACTCTTTAGGCTTTGATTTCACAGGTCCCTGTGCAAAATATTGGCTTTTGATTGGGCTCAGCAGGTATTCCTGTGACCAGTCTGACCAGCTGTCTTCTTTCTCTTTCTTTTGTGTTCACAGATCAAATTTATCTCACAGAAACAAATGCTGCCAAGTGGTTTGTATTAATAATGCACTGAAAGCTGCAGCCACATCTGATGTTTTCCCCTACTCTTAAGGAAAGGACTGTTTTACACCTTGAATGTTCCAACTTCTTCCTGTTCCAGTCTGAGTAATCTTGAGGGCTCTTGAGGTACTCTAGGAGGGCTTACAGGAATGTTTGTGGGCTCTTCAGAAAAAAAAAAAAATCCTACATTTTCAGTTAGTTCCAAAGAAGCTTGTCTCCTGCTGTGGAGGAATCCTGCTCAAATACAAAAGGCCTGCAACACATTCTACCCTGTGGATTAAAAATGGGCAATGCTTTTGGTTAAATTAGCCAACATTATGCAGGATTGTTTCTTCTGATGTCTTTTTGTTGTGGGGCTTTATTTTTTCCCTGTCTCATACTTAAAGAAGTTAAAGGATAGAAGGCTTTTTTTTCTCTTATCCCCATAGTGGAGTTCATCTAGGCCCTAAACATGCTTTGTTGTTCTCTGAATTTCATCCCTCCTTTGAACATCTGTGCCTTTACAGCAATCAGATCTAAATTCTTCTACTGGTGTCCTAGGGACCTTGGTACTATCTGTGGTCCTGCAGTCTGGGACCAGGAGTGAGGTGCCTGTGCTCCCTGCCCCTGCATGGAATACGGCTGAGTAGTGGTGCTTACTTGTCTTGGGGCTGCACGGGGACAGCAAAAAGGCTATAGTATGCATGGGCATTTGAAGTTCTATCAATCTCTGTTGGACCTATCTTTACCATATGGCCTAGAAGCCTGAACAGCAAATGAGGGACCAGTGCATTTATTCTGCGATCTTTTTCCAATGTCATAACTCTTTTCATAACTCACAGAGTGGCACAGTTATTTACAATAGGAAATGCTGGTTCAGGGTATCTTCTCCCTCACTTGTACTAGACCACACCTCTTAGTGCTCTCCAATGGCAGATAAGGCCATGAACTGCCATTATCCTCTTAGCCCTATAGAAATCCTGAGGTAAGAGGCAGTGTGTTGCACACTATCTTTTTTCCATTCTCTCTGGCAGCAAATCCAGGCTTAAGCCACCATGGTCAGCATCAAGGAACTACCCTGAAAGATTCTGAGCTACTTTCTATTGAACACATTTTCCTTAACATGTTTGGTTGGGCTTTTTCTTACTAACAAGATCTCATTGTACTTTCTGCTTTAGTTTCTGTCTTCTTTTGTCATTCTTTGGATCTTGCCCTCTCACTGAATTGATAGATGTGATGAATACTAGCATCAGCTGTGCATGTCCTTTAATTTCTTTTCCAGTCTATAATGTGAATGTTACACCACGTGCTGGGTCTCACATGCTTCCTGCTACATCTGTCTCTACAGGTCCTCATGAGACAAATGCACTTACATTATCTTGCATTTGCGTTTATTTTTCAATTAGGCAGTACTCACTTGCAAACCTGTGACAGTGTAAAGCATCTTGCAATTTCTGACAATATGAATCAAACTCTAAATGAGATCTGTTTATGGCAGGGTGTTTTGTGTGGAGTGGTAGTTAGTTGATTTTAATGCCACTAGATGTTTTGATAGACTGACACTTTCACACCTGGTACTGCAGGCTGACCCTGCAGAAACTAATAAGGCATTAAAATCACCATCAAAGGAGTGAATGGACCATCAGCTGATTTTATAAATCAGTAATAAATATTTCAGAAATGTCTATATCTGTGTTCTGGGGAGACCTGCAAAAAAGTACATTGCGCTTCTTACAGAAGAGAAAATTGTAAACAGTGACTGAAAGTCAGAAAACTCTTTTGAAATCCAAATAGATCTTTATGTTTCATTGGTTACAATGATGCAGTTATGGGCTGGTGTTTCACTGGAACAGTGGTCTTGAGCATGATTGGTTGGCTTTTGAAGTAACAGAATGCCAAACAAAATAAATATGCAATTATAGGATTAATGGGGTTATTTCTTTTCTTGTTTTCATGGTATCTGGCACACCTACTACTCTATTGCACACGGTTTCTCTCGTATATATATGTATATATTGACTAAACCAGCTTTGAGCGTCTCTACAGGTTTAGCTGGAGATACCTGCTGGATCCCGTTAGGAAGGTTTCTGAAACAGTCTGAATGTTCCCTATACCTTGTTCTGTTTTTTATAGTATATCTTCCCTAGGAATCAGGCCATTTATGGCCCTATGTGTGACTTTGTGTGTGTGTGTGTGCTGCATGCACAATCTTAAAGTATGTTACAGAAGGGCAAAGGAAATCTGAGTGTGACTGGTGTAAATGGTGGGCGGGACCTTTGGTGTGGGGACCACATGCTGGGAGGATGCAGTGGTGGAAAGGTGAAGAGAATGAAGCAAATTGAGGTACTTGTGGCAGGAGAGATGAGCAGCGAGACTGGAGCATGTGTAGGGAGAATAACAGATCTAAGGAAGATGGGAAAAGGAAAGAAGATTGTGAGCAGCTGAATGTCTATGTGGGTTAGCTTGGAGTGTAGAATATTGGGAAGGAAGAGAGCAAGTTAGAAGAAGCTAGCAAGTGGAGATAAAAGGGAACTGCAATATTACGAGGAGATGGTTTGGGAAGAGTGGGTGAGTTTTGGCATGGTGGAGAAGAGAGGGATGTATGTGCTGATAATTTTGCATTGTCAAACAACAGGAATTCTTCAAGTCTAGGAACACCAGCCAAAATCTGTTACTGGGGAGTTAAGTAAAGCTACTGTTTTACCCATTACGCCCACTGCTGTGATGAAGAAATGTGATTTTCAGAAGCAATTGTTCAATGGAATATGGATCCTGTTGTGACAACACAATTTTTAGTGATCCCAAAACAGTTTGCTGTAAGGAGATAGATTTTAAAGAAAAATCCTGTGAATTTAATGGGGAGATGGGGGAGAGAAGGCAAATCACCAAAGAGACTTTCAGACTGTCATTTTGCTACACTGTTCAGCGCCTACCATAGTCCTCTCTATGGAAAGACTCCACAGGGCTTGGGCTTCTCTCAAGTCACTTTGAAGGTTCAAGTGGCTTGTGAACCTTGTGGTGGGCATTGGCAAACAGCTGTATTTTTGTCTTTAAGGCACAGCTGGTGCTACTCTGAAACATGAATGTTAAAGCTGTGTTTTGTTACGAGAGTGGGTTCTTGTCTTCTGATCTATGTCATTAGGTTTGCCAGGAAGCTGGAGCTGCCAGTGATTACTTGTAGGGAAGTTACCCCTTTGGCCAGGCCTTTGCTTACTAATGAGATAATTTCTGTAGCAAGACACTTCAGTTCTCGGGAATTAATACAGCCACCAAATTTTACAGTAATGCAGGTTAAAAATCAAGCCAAATAATGTCACTTATGTTCCTGTAAATTAATAGAAATGGTAGGCTTATAAAATCATCATCAGGAAAGCAAAGTATAATGGGGAGGCTCAGCTTCTTTTTTACACTTACTCTAAAATAGCCATAAAGTGGATAAGACAAATAAGTGCCAAAAATACTGTAAAATAAGATGTCATTAGATTTTTTGTATCTGGTGCACTTTCCTGTTTGTACTCAAAGATGCTCTAAGGCATTGCAGAGATTTCCCATGAAGCATAAAACTGGATCTGATAAGCAAGCTCTTGACTCCAAAATATATTGACAACTTACACGTTTCTATTATCCTTCTTTTAAAAAAGCTGGCCACATTAACAGTAACAAAAGCATTCCGGGGAGAAAAATGAGACCTTGAAAGCAACCCAGGGTGCAGACTTGAGCTAAAGAAGGAATAGGAACAATCTGTGTGTGTTGTGCTTATGCTGTGTTACGCTGCTTTCCTGTTTACACCTGAGGGCAGGTGTAAGTACAGTTCCAAATCAAAACATGGTGAAACTGCTGAACTTGAATGTGTAGGTAGTGGATGTTGAGATAGCCTAGATCTGAATGGCCTAAGATGTTATTTTTGTCATTTGAAAGCATCCTGGGAGATCTTTTGCTATTAAAGTCCTGTTACCTCTGAGCAGCTTGGCAGAGAAGGGTAACATTGATTCAGGTCTTCATCATTCAATGTCTTCATGTTCTGATCTGTGAAAAGGGTGTTACAGGAGATGGATACATTTCTGACACATTTTAGAAGGTTGAAGTGGAGCTAGCAAAAGCACTCTGTACTGCTTGCATGCATATTTATCAGGAAAGATCAATTACATCAAATATCCTATTGATTCCTGTAAAGAAAGGTTGATATTAATTCGACCAGATGGGACAAGTACTGAAAAATGCATCGTTGGAGACTCCCACTGTGTGAGTACCCTGTCAGATTGTGTAGATGATTGCTGCAAAATGGGCTGAATCTGGTTCTCCCTGGTAAAAGGTATCCAAAGGTATTGGCAGAGTAGGCAATGATTAAAAGAATTGCTCAGTTTTTAATTTTTTTTTTTTCAATAAGCTTGTAAATGTGTAGCAAATGCATGGGAGAGCCTGCTCTGTTTCAGCTGCTCTGCTGGACCACTTCATCACGGAAAGAAAGACACAAATCTACTAAATTTGCAACCTGTGATTCTGTACTTGTATGGCTGGAAAAAAAGAAAATATATCTGGTCCTAATTCTTTGTCTTTGTAGGATTCTTGAATTGTTTGAAGCAGTGTAAGGGCACCTTAATATTCACAGGTAATCAATCGATCCTTGAATACTTGACAAAATGCAAAGTTGTTTTTCATAAAAACCAGTGCATTATGTATTGCTTTTATAAATCCTAAATAAATACACCAATGATGGCTCTACACAACATTTTACACTGAAAAAAAGGAATAGTTCTTACAAGTCAAAATGAGAAAATCATAACCAGAGTAGCTGAATTTTCCCTAAGATTATGTGGATGTAATGAAATATAGACAAAACCAAACAAATTTCTGTGTCAATAACAGTATGAAAACTGCTCTGAATATAGGACAGGATGACCAAGTTTTCTTCATAAACTCTTATTTTTGCACATTCTTTTATCCAAATATTGTTGGCACATCTCAATATTCTGACTACAGTTACATAAACAGAATGGATTCTGATACCTCTGTACATGAGGTTATATGTGAAGTCAGCTTTCTGTGTAAAGCAACCTTAGCACAACAATTTTGCAAACAAATCTAATTCTCACATTAAGAAGAATGCACACCCCTTTGCAAGTCTGTGAAGAAAATTCTGTAATTTAGAATAAGTGTAAATAAGCAATACAGATTTTCTTTGCCTTATACCAACACTTTGAATATACAATGTGTGCATAAGGGCACTCTGAAAGCTTCCTTTCCAATCTTCTAATAGTTAATCATCATCGACTCAAGTTGGATATGATTCCACATACCAAAAAGCAATCTGTGTCAGTTTTTTCCCCACCCCCAATATCCATCACTGTTTCTTAGCATTTGTTTTTAGCATCTACATGCTCATTCAGATACAAGCTAGACTCCCTTCCCAGAGGATTTAGTGAGAGAGTGTACAGGTACAGAGTCACTTGCATGCAAATGCCAATTTAAGTCCGAGCTTTTGTGAACAGTTCTAAGTAGAATGAAAAGAAGAGTAAGATTCTCAGCATTTCCTTCTGTTTGTATAAAAACAGTGCTCTTGTGTCGATGTACTGTAGTGAATCCTTAGTACGGACCTATAAATATAATTCATGTTAACATAGAGACATTCAACAGCATGATGGGTGAGCAAATGTTCAATTCCCTGTTCAAGGGCCTAGTTATCCTCTGCTCTTTAAGGACTATGATTCTGGCACTTCTGAATTTTTGACAGCATAAAGCAATAGAATTTTGTAATATTGACTTTGTGTATTGAGACCTTCTCTGGGTTCTCTGACTCAGAACATCAGATACTTACTCTGAAGTAACCATCTGAGCCAATGTTGCAGGTGAAGTACTCAGAACGGCTTTTTCAGACCCTTGCACAAAGGTGTTTGAATGGTCCACACCTACTGTATCTACATGGACCCCTATGCGTAATTAAAATGATGTCACTTCACGTATCTAGGCTTAAAAATTAGAGCTGAGCATTGTAGAGGGAATGAGCAATAGTTCTTAAATACTTAAAGTGGAGAAAAATGCTCACAGTAAAAATTAAGAAATACAGAGAAGCATAGGAAGTTTTAATATCTTAGGCAGCCTACGCCTCCCCCACTCCATCCCCTTCTGCAGCTTTTTCTGTGCGTTGCTGCTTTTGTTTGCTGCTCATTTCTCTGCTCTGTCCCTCTCCTCTACACTTGAAGTGTGGGTGAAAATCACCTGCAAGTGCAGATGGCCATCCATCTCTTGTGAGCAGAGTACTGGTGCCTCTGTCTTGTATTTAACGGGACCTAGTGACTAAAGCAATTGAATCCAGCACAACTTCGAGACCCTATGGTTCATCTCCAGCCTCTATTAACAGAAGTAGAAAGTCATTCCTGGTGATGGCTTTTCAGTAGCCAGGGAGAAATAATCAAGTGCTGTTAGCCTATTCCTTATGACTAAATTGCTTCTGAGTAAAACAAACACCCTGGAGATTAACCCATAGACAGACTTCAAGGCTTGAGAGCAGAAAACACAAACACTGCGTTGATGCTTTGAAGGCTGCTCAATTAGGTCAGGAGTAAAATGTGCAGTGAGGAGAATATAGACCTGTCTCTTGTTTCAAACACTCCTTTCAGATAACACATTCGGTTAAAAGGGGAGGGGAAAAACCCCATCTTGCTTCAAGTAGCCTAGCTTGCATGTACAGTGAGAAATGGCACAAAAAAGCAAGGAACTGCACAAGCTGGTTATTGCTGCTTCTGTACTTAAGAAAAAATACTAGAAAAACATGCTGTATTTGCATAGGAACCATAATAATGGTTTGCCAATATTTACATAACTAAACATTTATGGTAGAAATAGTCCCTTGAAATAGAATTGTCAGATCTGTGTAGTTTGCGTATCCCCCCCAGGGTGTCCCTGCCTACCTGCAAGAGCTCAGTACGTCTGTACCACTGAGATGTACCTGCTAAAATCAGTGCCACCTTGTTCCCAGCACCCTATCACACACTGACAAGACAGCCTGTGTTCCCAAGTATTTACAGTGAATAGAGATAAACTGATCATCATCTCTTTTTACACAGCAGGGAAGTAAGGCACAGATTTCAGTCAAGCTTAAAACAAGAGAGGTGGCCAGCAAGGACGGGGAGGTGATTGTCCCTCTCTACTCTGCCCTCGTGAGGCTTCATCTGGAGTACTGTGTCCAGATCTGGGGCCCCCAATACAAGAAAGATGTAGAACTGTTGGAGAGGGTTCAGAGGAGGGCCACAAAGATGATTACAGGGCTGGAGCACCTCCCCTACAAAGAGAGGCTGAGGGAGCTGGGCTTGTTCAGCTTGGAGAAGAGAAGGCTGCAGGGGGACCTCATTGCAGCCTTCCAGTACCTGAAGGGAACATACAAACAGGAGGGGAATCGACTTTTTTAAAGGGTAGACAATAGCAAGACAAGGGGGATTGAAGCTAAAGGAAGGAAGGTTTAGATTAGATATTAGGGGGAAGTTCTTTACAGAGAGAATGGTGGGGTGCTGGAACAGGCTGCCCAGGTGGTTGCCACGTCCCTGGAAGTGTTCAAGGCCAGGTTGGCTGGGGCCCTGGGCAGCCTTGTGTGGATCCAGGCCTGGAGGTTGGTGGCCCTGCCTGAGGCATGGGGGCTGGAACTCTGTGATCCTTGGGGTCCCTTCTAACCCATGCCATTCTATGATTGATCCTATAGTAAACCATATCCTTAAGTACCTGATGTACCCTTTTTTTGAACACATCCAGGGATGGTGTCTCAACCACCTCCCTGGGCAGCCTGTTCCAGGCCCCGACAACTCTTTCAGAAAAATTTTTTTTCCTGACATCTAATCTGAACCTGCCCTGGTGCAGCTTCTTGCCATTCCCCCTTGTCCTAACTCCTGTAACTTGGCTGAAGATACCATCACCCACCTCTCTACAACCTCCTTTCAGGTAGTTGTAGGTGATGATAAGGTCTCCCCTCAGCCTCCTCTTCTCCAAGCTAAACAGCCCCAGCTCCCTCAGCCGCTTCTCATAGGGTTTTCCTTCCAGCCCCTTCCCCAGCCTGGTTGCCCTTCTCTGGACTCACTTGAGGACCTCAATGTCCTTCTTCTGTTGAGGAGTCCAGAACTGGACACAGTAGTCCAGAACTAGATACAGTTCATCTTCTTACAGAGGAAAACCTAGTAATACACATCAAATCTAAAGCCTTTAATAATATCGCTCTTGAAGAAGAATGTGGGCAATGAAGCCCTTATCTCTCACTTCTAAAACATCTCAAGGACATGCTGCTGGTTTATATAAATATATCAATGTCCAGTCATGAAATTGATGTTAATATTCACACCACAGAATGCATACTTAGTTTTGAAACCTTCTGTTTTCTGCCTAGGCTGTTGTATGATGTTTTTAAAGTGCCAGTGCTTGGAACAAAGCTGACTTTTGTTGCCTAAAAATGTAGCCACTTTCTTAGAACTTTGGGAAAGTTTTGATTAAGTCATATTGTCTGTCACACAGACCCTGAGCACTGATGAGAAGCTGAACACAGAACTGAATCAATACTCTACTGGTTTTTTTTTTTGCTTCAGACTTTCAAAAATAATTTTCTTAGTCTTGTAAACCCAGAAGGATGCACCCTGCAAATGCAATGCAAAGCAGGGCTCTTACCCAAATCAGCAACTGCTTTAAACAGAGCTCTTTGAAGGCAAAGAGGTAAGAAGGCCTGAGACAGTGAAGAAAGCAGGATAAATTAGGAATTAATTTCATAAGGAACTTTGAATTTTAACTGTGTTCAGAAATCTTAGTAATAATCTTGATCATGCCTAAACAACGTGGCTTTTCCTTATCAAAACTCATTTACTGGGACTTGTATTGTTTCTCATAAGGTGTGAATGGCTATATTAAATGACTAATCCTTTCTAACATATAAAATATAAACCATCAACATAAATGAGTCTATATTTCCTATCCATCTGGCCTTCATTTTACTGTGGAATGTGAAATCAATGATCTGTCTTCAAAGCAAGCAAGATCAACAAATTATTTTATCTGAGGTTGTGACATGATGCCTAAAAATAGAACACAAAAAGGAAACAGAGCAAGAGAACCAGCATTTTTATTATTTTTTTCTGTTAAGTCTTGGAACTGGTTAAGATGTTTTATCTTGAAAGTCTCAGTCACTGGCAAAGATTTTTCTCAGACAAACTATAGTTCAGCAAACATGAAATGAGACGGTGATAATAGGGCAGAATTAAGATCATACCAGTCAACAGAATGTGTCTCCTTTCTGTGAACTTTCCACCAAACTGCTCACAAATATTCTTGCATAGCTCAAAACTTGAGGATTTCTTCCTTAAATATTGAATTTCCACCTCTTAAGACAGTAACAGTTTTCATTTTACAGACATTACTCAGCTCTAGTTCGTATATGTGGCTGTGTATTTTCTAAGCATGTATTTAATAATTATTGTTTTTATCTTATTCATAAACTCAATCCTTTCCTATCTTCTCATGCCAAGAGGTTCAGTAGCCATAGATTTACTAGATTTAATAATAGAATAGCCTCTTGTAATAGAATGCAATATCCTGTGTCTTGTACAAGTACAGTGTTTTGTTTTCCTGGAGAACCACTCATACAAGAAGAAGTTAGCTTCTCTCTGGTTTTGACAGTAGGTTAGATCAGTGCCTGATGGGTATGCTAACACAGTCACTAAATAATAGAAATTGCAGATTAGACACTAAAAGCAGCCTGTGGAAGTTTAGCATTTTAATGCAATAAGTGATTCCCTAGCAATCAGGCTATATTTACTAACAGTCTTTAAATATCTGAGCATGCTCATTCTAAAAAGGGTACTAAAAACTGAGAAGTTCAAATACCATTTTCCCCCCCATAATTATGCATAAAGACTAACAGTATTGTCATGGAGATGCAGTGAATTTGTACCTGGAACTAGTGAACAAGAGCTGAAACTTTGAACTGCTTGGGAGCATCTGTTATGATAAAAAAACCTATGCCTAACAATAAGGTTTCTGAATTGAATCAATGTATTATGGACCCACAGGACTAGATACACCAACTATACACTGTAAAATCTCTTTTACATGTATGGTACTTGCATGGTTGTAAAGTGAACCAGGGACATTTTTATGTAAAGGTCAGGGACTGTCATGACAGAATGAGGCAAACTGGTTGTGCCATATGGGCAGACCCCCATAACATGCCATGCTTCTTGCTAATGCCAGTTAGAGATGGGAGAGATATTCGGGAACTTATTTACATTAAGTCTTAAAGTGAAATAGACTTAGTACTGAAAAGTGGAATTAAGGTGAAAGACTCTGGCATCTTAATCTTACTTGTTTGTTTGGAGATGAAGTCCCTTGTCCATTAGTGTCAATATCTATCTGAACACATTTTGCTATGACCAGACAACATTGAGTAAAGGTTCAGGATGTACCAATGTCAGGTATCACAGAGTAGTTCATAGAGAAAATCTGTGTGCCAGCATTCCTGATTTTAGGTTTTGTTAAAGTATTACCTGTGACACAAGTTAGGAATCTGCATTAGGTGGCTTTAGGTACAGAAGTTTTCCTTCTGGATGCCCGTGACTGCCAAGCAGTTGCACTAAGTCATGCATTTGGCATAGGTTGTCTTCTTCTCGCCACACAGCTACCTGACACTGGTAGTACTCTGAAAGAGAATGTGGGTTTTTAATTAATTAATTGAACCTTTGGTAGATGTACAAACCAGATTTTAAAACAGCTGTATATTTGGAAACTGCATGAGCCACTGAATTGATTTCAACTCTCAGTTTATGGCATGGGTGTGCAGTGTGGTCCTGGCATGGGGGGAAGGAGCTGCTGAGTCACTCACCAGTGACTCTCACTGGTCAGGAAGGTTTCCCAGGTGGCATCTAAACCTGTTCAAAACAGCCAGAGTGGAAGTCCTACCATCAGTTCAAATGGAATCAGAGAACAACTCTTTATAACAGCATGACTTCAGAAGGCCTTTCTTTTTGTTCTCTGGGATAGTGTGTGCTGTAAGGGCTCTTGGTCATGCTGGTTAGTGGATCCTAACTGACAGTTGTGTGAGAACTGATGGTGATGATGGTTCCCCTTCCTTCTAGTTAAACTCCTTGAAGTCCATGAATGAAAAAAGAGATTGGGTGTTAAATTGCCCTGGACTAAAAGCCTACAATCTAATGCTAATTTTACAGTCAGTTGAACTACTTCAGTTTTTCCACAAAGCATGGGAGAATTTATGCCTGTGCATCAACTCTGACATCTGGAGTAGGGATTGATAGTTCTCCTCTATCCAAGAGTTACTAATCTGACCAAGATGATAGAGAAAATGGCACAACTTTCTGTTGACATAGGCCAGCAGCAACCTGTTAGCACTCCTGATGACTTGCTCGGAGGACCAATGTTCATTTTTACAACCGTTTATTTTAATAGGAAGATCTGTTGCTACTAGAGAAAAACACACTTCCCAAAACATTGACAATTCAGATCATTTTCCTTCTATTTGCTTGGAGCCTCTAAATCAGCTTGGGTTTTCTGGAGTTTGGGGCAGATTTTGCTTTTCTTTAAGCTATCTCATGGGTTAATAGAAACTGTGCAGCCGACTCCCTCCTGAATTGCAGTAATCATGGTTGAGTCTGCTACATCATTTCCAAGTGGCTTGTTCTATTACAACACTACTTTGTCCAAGAGACCGAACAATGTAGATATACAAGTTCATTTGAAGACAAGTTCAAAGATGAGGTCATAAGCTGTTCCCTTTTTCTTGTTAAACATCTGCTTGAAATATCAGTGTGTTTTATTTTTCAATGCCACTTACATCAATTAAGTATTGTTTCAGTACCCCAAAGATGCACTGAAGCTTACTGTTACACTTGCAACTAACCCAGCTGACTTGTTTCTGAGATTTGCTGTGCAAGCGGAAAGGAGAGAGGTGGTTGTAACATACAGTGCCATGGGAAGAATAAGGTACTTCAGAAGCTGGTATGTACGCTTGTTGTACTTTGGAGCACAACTTCTGAATCTGAGACAAACACAAAAACGAAAGGATTATGAGAGACACAAGGTACAGCCAGGGCCTGGCAGAAGAACTTGCTCTTGTTGATGTGGATATAAAATGCATGCCTTGCAGGTACTACTGCTCTGGCCTTGTGCTACAGAACTTTACGTCAGGTGTAACAAATAATAATTAAGAAAATATTAATTAGAACAGATCAGACACAATTTTTTGAAGGAATATCCTCCCTTTCCTGCCACTTATTAGAGTGACAGAGTAAAATGAGGTCAGACGACTTCTAAGCCTGCACAACAGATATTCCCTCAAATATTTTAAGTTGTTAAGAACTAGTCTGTCAGATCTTTGAACTGGAAATGCTTCTGTAGTGCTCAACTGGTCAGCTCCCAAGTTTCTGCAAAGGATAAAGCTGCCACTCCACTCCTATCCCAGTGTTTTGCCTAATGGCAAGTAAGCCATCATATTAAAGCTACACAAACTCAAGAAGTCCATGAATAGTTCCACGGGAAGCACCACTTCATTACAGCTGTGTTTCCATACACATTAGATCTGAGATGTAATGAAAGAGTTTTGAGAGTATATTACCATATTTAACCAAATTGAAAATTAATCTTTTAAAGACATCTGACTGTTTGGAATATAACAGACCAGTGAAAAAATTTCACTGCTTGTAAATATGCTTTTTTTGGTAACACTGTAGCCTTGAGGCTGATGGTTTGGATTTTGATGTCAGGTTTTTTTTCCATACCAGTCAGGAAGATAATTGAAAATATATTTTATACAACCAATGGGTTGTTCAACATGGGACAGCTCACAGATCAACCCATGTAAAGTTGCTGTACAGAAGAAAAAGAGAGTTTAAGGTTTTGACGCTGTTGACCTAACTTTGCCTTTTGACTTTCCTAGGAGCCTAGTATTAACGTCATACTAGTTTTCCCTCGTTGTAACTTTGCCTCTTGCATTTTAAGAGATGCAAGTGAATTCTGTGTATTTAGTGAAATACTGATAAGCCAAGACAATCATTCTGGTGTGATGTGCAGGATCAAAGCAATTTTTTGTGGTAAAGTATTTTAAAGGTATTCTTGCACCCTTAAATTAATATCAGTATTCTTGGAGGGTGGAGTAGACTGGATGTTTTGCTCCCCCCCCTGCATCACTGTGTTGGTACTGGTATTCAGAGCTGGGGTCATAGCTCTCAGAATAGCAGCTGTTCTTCATCGTACAGCACCATATCACAATTAGGGAGAAAAAGTCCAGACAAAGAAATCTTCATTATTTTCAGGTTGAATTATGCTTTGCATAATCAAGGAGGAGACAGAAATTCCTCAGCATCTAATTACTCACTGCAATCCAGAAGAGTGAAGGCCATTTCTTTTTCATGTCTTCAAAGTGGATAGCCATATGAAGCAATAGAGGTGATGCTCTCTGCATGTGGTGATCCACAAAACAGGTATTTTGTACTTCTAAAATATGAGGGTGGAGAGATTCCCTCAGTTAATTTCTTCATGAATAAACCACCATTTTCCTACAAGTTTAGTATTAACAGCAGCTCAGTAGAGAGCACAATGCTGAATAATATGTATTTCTAAACTAGAGACATTGTTCCCTACAGCTTTTGTAATCTTCTAGCTGTGTGACAAGAAATAGTAGCCTCTATATGTCTCACAATCTGCCAAGGCACTGCTCTGTTTCAAACATTTTCTTTACCCAGTAAAGCAGTAGTCTTGATCCTCCAACTGCTGTCAGATTTGTGCTTGCACCAGTCTTCTGGCATATGACCTTGTCAGCTCACAAGAACAAGACTGAGGGTTTTGCAAGTGCTGGTCTCACCAAAAGCCAAACAACTTGTGCCTTCCTCTCCTCCATTTCATCTTTTTCAATAATAGGAAAGAAAGACCGAGAAAGCAAATTTTACTTTAGCATAGAACTCATCTGCTATATGACCACTGTTGGCTCAGTAAAATAATTCTCAGAAAACTTCCTTATTAAGGTTGAAGGACCATAAAAAATAACGTCTAATACTTCAGTTCATTGATAGAAGACAAATGCAGCAATAATTAATATCTTTCTTTGATCAAGGAGGCAACACAGGTTGAAACCTAGTAGTATTTCTTCTGACAGTAAGAACAAGGCCACAAGTAAATGAACAGTTAGGGATCACTAAGCTCCAAGCTGGAAAGGCAATCACTCCATGTTATCACTGATTAATTTTATGGAGGATTCATAGTTGTTCTGGCATGTCTCTTTTCATGCAAATGGATTTCTATCTCATCCTGCAGACAGAGTTATGTGCTGCTGTGAGGCTGCATTGACTCCAGCAGGCGCAAGAGATTGTAGGCACTGAAGTCCCAAGGACTATTTCTCTTAAAGCTAAGAAGCGTAGACAGGCAAATATTTCTGAAATCTTCTTGCATATATATGGTTTATGTATCAAGGGACACTGTATAGCCAGTCTGGAAATTGGTGGGTAGTCAGCACTTTGAAGAACTGGGCTTGTAGTGAGAATTTTCTGTGAATGTTGCTTCCCTTCTTTGAAGGCAGTGGGGAGGGAGAGGGAGGAAATCTGAAAAGAATGTATTGCACATTTTTTTGTCTTGATATTTTAGAAAACATACCTTTTCAGATTTCATTGCTTGTAAATTGCTCCTTTATATGCTTTATGATTTTTGTCATGTGGCTTATAAATAACTGATAAAGAAGTTCAAGGAAAACCACAAAAATTACTTAAAAGGATGCTGTCAAAATTTATGTTACCTTTAATTTTTTTCCCTCGCCTTCAATATTTAATGACTTGATTTTCCTTGTTTCATACTAGAAAAGAAAAGCTCCACCATGCAGCTAAAGTGTTGGATCTTTTTAAAAATATAGCACAGTAGAATCTCAGTTATCTTACTATGTATGCTTTTCTGAGTATTTATGAAATAGCATGCAAAAAGTATTATTGTGGCTTTATTAGATACTGTGAAACAAAGTCCACATATTGAGCTCTTCAAATCAGATTTGAAGATGGTCCATGTATGTTTTCAATGAGACTTCCAGACTCTGAAAGTAGATCAGTGCTAAAGACAGGTATGGAAAATGGAAAGACATGGAGTCTATTTCTGTAGAACTCCACAAGAAAGCCTTGTTTTTTTTCTCCATTGGTGAGTTCAAAGTTCAGAACTCCCCAGGTCACTTCCTAGAAGGAGAAGAGGAATCAATGTTGCAGAGTGATATGGTATATCTGATGCCATGTTTACCTAAGTGAAGTGAATGTCATTCACAATTTTGGAGCACAAGTCATGAAATTACAGGAGAGCATTTTCTTAGTTCCAGCCATAAACGTCTTTCAGCCAGCATTCAGTTCAAAACTTCGCTTTGATTTTCCTCAGTCCACACAGAGATCTCCCTTTTTCCTTCTCCTTAACCTTTCTACTGCTTTGGATGTATGATCCAAAGATCCACAGTCCAACTACTGCTCTTGTTCATGTATTTATTTGCCATTGTTATTTGGTCTCCAAGGAAACCCTTTAGACCACAAATGAGTTTTCTTTTAAGGACTGTCATGTGCCAATAACTTATATTGTTTTTTATATATATATAATTTTAATTACATTAAAACTACATCCAAGCAGCTAAGAGTTTAAGAGAGGCCACAGCAATAACACTTGCTGCTTTACAAGGTGATGGAATAAAGGTGATGGGACAGAGTGATCTAGTGAAAGGACGTGATCTAGTATTTGCACCTGAGTTGTTCTGGATCTGCCTGTTTCCTGGCTCCAGCTGCACAACACAGCATAACCTTTACTTTGATCCTGGAATAAATATAATTTCCTCAAACAGCATTTGATGAGCTGTGAAGTGAGTAGAATGGCAATTTTGTGACTGTCCTATAGAGACAATGGACCTTCCCACCGTGGAAAGCAAAGCTGAAGTTCTAAGAGAAAAGGAAACTTGTGCTGTGGACGGACTGAATCCTTATTCATTCGGAGATACTAAAGGTAATTTCTTCCTAGTGAAAGGTCTACAAGTTTTCAGAGATTTATAACTGTACATGTTTTCTCACAGCTAATTTGATAAACTGTTTATACAATAATAAGCATTGAAAAATAGAGCAATTAGGAAAAGTAGAAACCAAGTAAAAATTATACAAAGTCATACAAGAGTAGGTGATACCAACTGTGTTAGGTGTGAGCCGGTGGATGATTTGGTCAGCATGGTGGTGGAGCTTAGGGAGGAGGTGGAGTGACAGAGGAGCATCAGAGAGTGGGCAAGGGAGATGGACTGGTGGAGCCACTCCCTGTCATCCTCAGAAGAAAGGCACTTGGGGGGGGAGGAGGGAAGAGGAGGGGTGTGTGCTCCACAAGATGCTTTCAAAGTAGCAGGGGTTCCCTTACCCCATGTCCATTAGGCTGAAGGAGGGGACCAAGGGGACAGGGATGAATCGAGGTGGGTCCCTACTCAGAAATGCAGGTGCATCTCCTCCAAGTCATCTTTGCCTTCCCAGGTGCTCTTGCACAACAGATTTGAAGCTCTGGAATTCAAGGGGCAAGAAAATGAGGATGACAGAGGATCAGCTAGGGTGAGTTCATCATCCCCTCACCTCAAGACTGCCTCTGCAAAAAAACAAAAGGATGATTGTCATAGGCTTCTGACTGGAACAGAGGGGCCAAAATGTCACCCAGACCCTACCCACATGGAAGTCTCTCTGATGCCCAGTCAGGGACATCATTAGGCAGCTCCCTAAACTGGGATGGCCCTCCGACTGCTACCCACTTATGGTGTTCCAGGTTAGCAGTGATGACATGGCAGAGAGAAACCCGAGGGCTATCAAAAGGGACTTTAGGGCATTGGGGTGATTAGTTAGAGCTGCAGGGGCACAGGTGGTGTTTTCCTCCATCCATTTAGAAACCAGGAAAAACACTGAGTGGAGCAGAAAAACACCCCTGATCAACTCATGGCTAAGAGGCTGGGGCCGTCAGTGGAATTTTGGTTTTCTTGATCATGGGATTATTTATTCAGAACTGGGATTGCTGGTGGTAGGTGGGGTCCCAAAGTGGGAAAAGGATCCTAGTGTGGGAGTTGGCAGGGCTTGTGAAAAGGGCTTTAAACTAGATCTGAAGGGGCTAAACCCAGGTTCCCCAGCAGTGAGTCAAGAGACAGGGTGTCAGGGTTGGGGGTAGGACCAAAAATCCACCTGGAGTCCGTCGACATGGCTGGTGATAAAACAGGGATAGGTGTGCTACAATCAGAGGCTCTCTGTGTTAGTGAGTTCCTTAGGTCTGCTCCAAGACATGCAAGGTACATTGAAGCACATCTGAAGTGCTTCTACACAAGGCACGTAACAGGAGGAACAAGCAAGAAGAGCTAAAAATCCTGGCTTGGTTCCAGAGGTTTGACATCATTGGCTGGGAAGAGTCCTGACTGGTGTGCAGTGATGGATAGCTACAGGCTCTTTCAGAAGGGAAAGGCAGGGCAGGAGAGGTGTAGGGCAGGGGGGATGGCACTGTATGTAATGGAGGGGCTGGACTACACTGAGCTGTCAGTTGGCAGTGACACAACTGAGAGTCTCTGGGTAAGGATTGATGGACAAACAAATAAAGGGGATGTGATTGTGGGAGTCTACTATAATCCACCTGGCCAGAACAACGACATTATCAAATTATTCTTCAACAAACTAAGAGGCATCTCTAGATTGACTGTCCTTGTCCTTATAAAGGATTTCAACTTGCCAGATGTTAACTGGGAACACCACACAGCTGATACAAACAGGTCCAAGAGCAACCACATGATAACTTCCTCGTTCAGGTATTAATGGAGCTGACAAGGAAAGGTGCCCTCCTAGATTAGTTGCTTGTGATCATGGGGGAAGAGGTGGGAGGTGGTCATCTTGGCCATAGTGACCATGAAGTAGTGGAATTCAGAATCTTTGGTGAGATTTTTGTCTCCAAAAATTCAACACTAGATATTGGGGGAAAGGAGATTTTGGGCTGCTCAGGGAACTAGTTGGTAAGGTCTCCTGGGAAACTGCTTTTGAAGGCACTGGGGTCCATCAGTCCCGGTCACCTCATAAACGCACAGGAACAGGAAATTCCAAAACTTCTTAAATCAAGCAGGCGAGGCAGGAAGCCAATTTGCCTGAATAGGGGTCTTCTAGAGCCTAAGTGGAAAAAGAAAGCCTATGACCAATGGAAAAAATGTCACTGTGGGAATGTGGGAGAATTACAGGGATGCTGTTTACCTTTGTAGGGAGAAAATTTGTGTGGTCAAAGCTCAGTTAGAGGTGAGGCTGGCCAATGCTGTGGCAGACAATAACAAGAGATTTTTCAAATACATTAACAAGAGGAGGACCAGAAAGAACATTGGTCTGATACTTGGTGAGAACAGGGACATAGACAAAGCAGAGATGTTTTAATACCTTCTTTGCCTCTGTCTTCAATATAGTTGATGGGGTCTGGGAGCCCAGATGCCCCTAGTTGCAGGATTATGACTGCAGTAATGATGTGAACTCCAAACTTGTGGGTGATCTGCTGCTCCATCTGAATCAATATAAGTTCATGGGCTCTGATGTGAGTCATTGCAGGGTACTCAGGGAACTGACTGATGTCATAGCGGGGCCTGTCTCAGTATTTTTCAATGGTCTTGGGAATCTGAAGAGGTCCCAGTTGACAGGAAGCTGGAAAACATTGATCCAATTTTTAAGAAGGGTAAGAAAGAAGACCCTGGTAATCACAGGCCTTCAGTCTCACTTTAGTCCCTGGTAAAATTATGGAGAAAATCATGCTGGGAGTTACTGAAAAACACCTGAAGGATAACAGTCATTGGTCACAGCCAACATGGGTTCAGGAGACGAAGGTCCTGTCTATCCAATCTGATTTTCTTTTATGACAAGGTCACCCAGCTGAAGACCAAGAGAAACCAGTTGTTGGGAGATTTTTGGATTTCAGTAAAGCTTTTGATACTGTGTCTCACAGTATCTTGATGGACAAAATGTCCGGCTTATAATTAGGAAAAGCCATAATGCATTGGATTGGGAATTGTCTGAAGGGTCAGGCCTAATGGGAGATAATAAATGGGATTACATCTAGCTGGTGGCCAGTCACTAGTGGGGTTCCCCAGGGCTCCATTTTAGGCCCAGTTCTTTTTAACATTTTCATAAATGACCTGGATTCAGGAATAGAGGGTGTCTTAAGTAAATTTGCAGAAGATACCAGATTAAAAGTAGCTGTGGACTCCACTGAGGATGGAGAAATCTTGCAGGGAGACCTGGACAGATTAGAGAGCTGGGCAACCACCAACTGCATGAAGTTTAAGAAGGTCAAGAGCTGGATTCTCCACCTAGAAAGGGGCAACACTGGCTACACATCCAGACTGGGGGTTCAGATACTGGAGGCCACCCATGCTGAGAGGGAGTTGAGCTCTCGCTGAACAGCAAGTTAAACATGAGCCGGCAGTGTACCCAGGCAGCCAGGAGGCATCAAGCCAGCATCATTGCCAGCGAGTCCAAGGAGGGCATTGTCCCACTCTACACTGCACTGGTGTGGCCTCACCTTGATTACTATGCGGAGTTTTGGGTATCACAGAAACTGTTGGAGAGTCTCCAGAGGAGGGCAATGATGATGGTGAAGGGTCTGGAGGGGAAGTATTATGAGGAAAGGATGAAGTCCCCTGGTTTGTATAACCTGGAGAAAAGGAGACTGAGGGGAGGCCTCATCACGATCTATGCCTTCTTGATAAGGGGGAGCAAAGGGGCAGGTGCCAGTCTTTGATGACCAGTGATAGAACCTGAGGGAATGGTATGAAGCTGAGACTGGGGAGGTTTAAATTGGATATTAGGAAGAGGTTCTTTACTTGGAGGGTGGCTGGGAACTGGCACAGATTCCCCAGGGATGTGGTCAAAGCACTGAGCTTGGCTGAGTTCATGAAGCAAATCCTTAACATCAGGCAGCAACCATAAATTTCCCATTAAGATCTGTGCTTGGAAAAAAAAATTCCTTGCGTTACCAGTTTAACAGGAGCTTTAAGGATTATACTTTATCAATCTAGTTTTGAGATGTGCTCAACCTGGTTGGTGACTGGAGGGCAATGGAAAGATTTAAGATTTCTCATGAAGATAGGAATCAAACAGCATTCTACAGCACCATTTCAGGGAGAACATGACCAATCTAGAGCACAAAGTAGCTTAGGATCATCACTGTCATACGTTATCCTCTTAGAATAACAAAATCTCTGGAAAGGTATGCATCTTTGGTACTTCAGTCCATATTGAATTGCATTGTGACAATTCAGGCTGCAGTCCAGTGGAGGTCAATGGAAAGATTTCCATTTATTTTCAATAGCTTTTGAATCAGAGATATAACGCTGGTGTTTTGCTGTCAGAATTTGCTTAGGCAGACCAGGACAAGTAAGTATGCATTTCGCAGAAGAGCAGTAGAACACTGAAACTGGTCTATCCCCTGCAGCTATATCGAGGATCATGCCTGATTGGCAAAGCTTTCCAGAACATTTATTCTTCAAATTAATTTGATGGTCGTGCTCAGCACAGGCTAACACAGCAGCACAATGTTCTGTGTTATTTATTCACATTTTTAAATGAATGGTTGTCAACAGTATTTTATTTCTCTTTGTTTGCCTTTTTGATAAATCATTCTGGTGAATAAGTTTGCTAGCTGGAAGGGATTGCTGAAACAGCAAACCTTAAATTGGTTGTACTCTTCAGTCTATTAGTGGTGAAGTCCATGCTTGCTATAGCTAAGGGTGCAGCTGCAGTTTGTGTGGTTGTGCACAGGCGAGTTTTGTACCGTCAGCTGTGCTGAGTGGTCTAATTTATGCAGCTGATCACAACATGCAGTGTAGCCACTGCAGATTGAGCTGTCTCTGGATCCTAGTAAATACAAGACTGGCACAGCTTTTTTTAGTGGAGTAACTGCTTGGCACATCTCCTGCTGTTGGCAGTACATGGGAAAACGCATCACTTTTATCACCTACAAGTTGCAGGGAATTTATGTCTGGTAGAGATATTGCACATCAGCAGGTTTTAAAGGCAGTGCCCAGTGGCAGTAGGAAAAAGTATGAAAGTTAACTAGACACCTGATTTGTTAATGCTCACTTTACAGAGTCCTTAAAATAATTTCAGATATTGCAAGAGTTGGTATCTAAGTTTCTTTAAAAATTACACTGCTACATCCATCTCTTTCTTAAGATGCTTTCTCTAAACAGTAAAACCATGCAGTGGTAATCAAGAGGATAACACCAATTGTCTACTTTGAGACAAAATAAAGGATGAGTCTGTAATTCATGATCTGGATTTTAGAGGTCTGGGCTCTTCCATTTTAATTGCTTTTCTGACTGGTTTCTAAGATGTTGCTCATTCTCCTGTCAGTTCTGCACTGTGAAACAGGAAGAATCTCCTGATTTTAGGGAGAAATTTGTCAATTTTTTACTACCTGCCATGAATTCACTTGTATTAGAATCGAGCAGATCCAAATCAATACATTGAAAATGGTGCTAGAATGGCTTTCATTTATACTGCAGTGCCATTGTTTATTTTGAAATTGTTAAGACAACATAGAAGAGGCATTTCTTGTACCCAAGTTTATAGATTTTTCTGAAAGTGATGGGAAAGAGCTATCATTTCTAGCAGATAGTTAACAGGTGGCCACAGCCTCTGTGGGAATTTCCGATTGTTGATACTTGTAGCCTGCAAGTATTCATGGTCAGAAAGAAGCTGTTCTAGCAGATCAGTACTCCTACCACACTATCCAGAGAAATGGGAAAATAAAGTGGATTTATTGTACCACACACACAATTTCAGCTTTAAAACATCATCCACTATGAAGGAAGTGATTCTGTATGATCCCGACGGGTAACATGACAAGTTGGTGAACAGGCTACAGCTGAAGATATTTACTCTGTCCTCAAGTGTGTGTTCAGGATGGATCATCTACACAACCACAAAATGTATGCAAGTGTTAGGTGTATGTAAATATTTAATACATAGAAGTCTGTAAAATTTTCAGTAGTCTTCAAGACGAGGCACTATTCTTGCAAAAACTGTAAATCAGACAAGCTTGATAAAAGCATGGATGAGAGCTACTGCTTCTCCAAGCAGTCACAGGATGTCCCCAGCAGGATATTGCTCCTGGCATACACGCTGACCTGGCTCCCCCTTCATAATGCTGCTTCATAATGTTCTTCTCACCAAGAGAAGTAGGGTACTGTGACTGAAACTGCAGACAGCAACTCCCAGTTTTTTGTGTGAATGTTTACCATTCTACTACTGGGAATGAGAGGTGAAGGGAAAGATCTTTTACCCTGAAGCCAAACAAACCCTCAGCCTTGAAATTAGGTATTAGTTATTAGTAGCAATTTGTATTATCAAATGCAGGCAGAAAAGATACTAAAAACATCCAAACTTATCATCGGAGTCCTGGGAAAGGTTTTCCTGTTAGCTACTACGGGTTCTTCTGAACGTATCACTGGAGAATAGAGGAAAAAGTGGGAAATTTTGCTTTAACTATAGGCAGTACACAATTTCTTTTCTTAGAACACTAGAATACTTTCCTCATTTTAAATTATCTGGCATATACATTTATGTTCTGCTGATGCATTATATCTGCATTATGAATTATATCTTCATATAATAATATGTGTTCCTATAAATCTTTTTCAGCCCTGTTAAATAAACTCCCCCAAAACACTGCTAACAGCAGAGGTGACAAACTACCTTTGGCTATCCAGATTAAATACTTACAAGATACATTCTGACTTGCACCTTTAGGGATTTCTGTCTGTTTTCCTTCCTGTTGTAAAACTCTTGAAAGAAAAATTGAAAAGGTAGGGAAAAATATTCAAACCTTTCTCCTTTGAATAAAAAAATTTAATCTGTTGTCTGATACTGCTTTCTGTTCCATGAACTATTTACAATCTATACAAATACAGTTTATGATGCTGAATTTTTTCCTCCCTGGACCTGAATTTATTCTCCCATTTTGTTCAGGATGGGACAGCCTGATCATTCAGTAAAATGACAATTGAATCTTGCTCTGAAACTGTGAAGTCCTAGAAAGCACCCTCCTGCCAGAGGAGATCAGCATGTTCCTCGGAGCTGTTTATGGCAAATAATGTCTCCTGCAACAAGGTTCATGTCTCAATGCTGTGGTTAGTATTACATAAAGAGAGCAATGTTCCTGTGACCTCTATAAGAATTTTGTTTCTAATCATTTGTGGCAGGTTTCTCTGATACCAAGCCTCAGTGCCCACACCCTTCTTCTCTGTGTCAGACTGACAGAAAGACTCCCCATGCAGTTGGACCACCTTCCTCCGCTCAGCCCATCTGTAAGAGGTGCTTGGTGAAGAGCATTCCGCCTGCTGCAGAAATACGGGACAGTTTTACTACTTGCTTCAGCTTGGCTTTTGCTGTGGATGTTTAGCTGCTTTGGATTTGCCACCAACATGCTGTTTCCTGCAGCTTTGAGGCTTTTTGTGCTCAGCTTTCCACTGGCAGCTGCAGTGCCGTGTCCCACCCAGTCACCCCTGGATGTCACCTGCATCTGTGGAAGTTGAGTCAGCCCCACTCCACCTCCACAGTGGTAGCACTGGTGGAATCACACCACCATGGAGTAGGTTACACCATCCTTGATTTTCAGAAGATTTTTTTAGTCCCTCTGTACTTGGCTACAACCCCACATATCTTCCCCATTCAGGTGGGCTAGTGGCTCTGTGGAAAATTTTCCAGAACACATAGCTTAACCCTGCTTCCAGTGAGGCCAGCAGCAAAAATGATCACAACCTCGGTACCTGCAGGGCTGGATTTACTGTAAAGGAAGATGCAGCAGCAAAGCAAGTTCATAGTGCATAGCATCCTCCTTTCATAAACCTGGGAGAGGATATAACTCTTATATGACTAGAAGGATATGTAGGAAGCAACTGGTTCTGGTATGGCAGAAATACTTTGAAAATATATGGTTTCATTAAGAAGATTAAATTTATCCTGAATTTCCAGGAGAGGCAATATTTTATTTTAGCCTTACATACCTGCTTTATGTGGCTTTAAGTGTGTAGCTGTATTAATATTTGTTGATTAAAAGCTGTCTCCAATAAGAGATGATCAGTAATCAACCTTCTCACATACCTTTTCTCAGCCAGTCTGTTTTGGAGTGTAGTGAGTAGCACTGAGTAAAACCTGATGAAAATTAACACATCTGAAAGTCTTCCCACCCCTAGACTGGCAGAAGCAGGAAGACTTTAGTGCTTTATGATTACACAAACACAGACATCACCCCTCTTTGTTTCTGAGCAAAGAGGGCTGGACTCATCAGGTAAGGCAGCAGGTGATGTTTTAGTGTGCATCGCACAGCTTGGTGGGATCACGGTGAGAGAAGGAGAGAAAACTTGCTTCTGTCACTTCTCTGGCATTTTAAACCAATCTTGTCTGGGATTAATTTGAATCCTGGCCCTCTGTCTCTTGTATCAACATCCCCACCAGACCAACAAACGCTTAAATTAAAAAAAAAAAAAGCTCCATCTAGTGGTTCTGGCTGCTTTCATTGGAACAACTTCTACAAAGTAGTGATGGGGGTTGCGGTTGGCCTCCGACTTTCCAAGACGCCGCAGGCTGGTGCTGACAACATGCTGGCTGTTGCAGAACCCTTTCTTACCTCTGGATCTGCCTCCAAATCAACAACACTGATTCCTGTCAGTGACCAGAAATAGGCTACACAAAGCAGTGACTACAAGACACAGAGGAATCGAACATCCTGGTCTTCTAGCTGCTGCTGGTCAGCTGCTGATAAAATACATTTTTAAACACTAACCTTTTGCTGTAATTATAATACCTGCAGCAAATTTTTGAAGCCGTAACACTTGATTTTTTGAAAACATCTGGTAGCAGCAAGTAGCAACCATTATCTAGGAAAGGTTCTTTTCACCAGTGTCTGACTTTGTAACCCATCCCTCCCACAAGGTTTTGTTGTACATTGATTATCTCTGTAGCCGTGTTTCATGTGCCTCTGACTTTAAAAACACCTCAGTAGCACCAACTTTCTGTGGGAAAAAATGAGTTTTTATGAATTTCACAAACTAGTTTCTGGGTAGATCTACAGGGGCATTGAGACTTCCATAAAAAGGAATTTCAGCATTAAGCTTTAAAAAAAATCAGTGATAGACTAAAAGTGGTCTGTCTTCAGGTTATTTCTGCTATTGGACTATAGTACAGTGAGTAAGTGCTGGTCACACATGAAGACACACCTCTTGAACAAGCTAAAATGCTACCAACCAGAAAACTTACTGCTGGTGCAGATGCAGGGTGGCAGTCAGGACTGAAGCAGCTCCTAGCTGCAGACTGGTCCTGCAGTGTCAGTGCATCCTGACTGTGAGAAGGGGAAGACCCAGGGTGACAAGATGTAGTCCAAGTGAAGCATACAAAGTCAGTGACGTGTAGGTAGTGACACCCAGAAATATAGGTGGGACTGTAAACAGCAATTCACTCTTTATACCCAGCATATCAGTTGCTGGTATGCACTAACTCCAACAACACATCTGAAGGGGGACAGGACAACATGCTAAAAGCCAGTCAAGTTAGGATGGAGGGTGCTGGCAGCTGACTTGCCAGGCAGAACTTCACACCCCCTCAACCTTGAAAAGCACGAAAATTCAAATGACATTTTAAAGACTTCTGCCATGCATAAGTTTTTCCCAAAGCATTTTGATTCCTATGGTTATTAATACACATCACAGATCAACAGAGAAACAAATTAGCACAATGAAAGGAATTATTAAGCTTTTTGTAGCTATACATCTTCTCCTATCTCACCTGCCCAGCTGCAAAGGCACATTATGACACAGCTTGTGATAAAAAGCCAGACAGATATGCACTTATTTCAGGATTGAGTTTCAGAGAATTGGGTATCAGCTCAGTAAAAGGAGCAGGTTATGGGGAGCAAAGGCTCTTGCAAGAAGTGTGTTGTCCCCTTCCCTTCAGCAATGGGATGTGGGGAAACACAGGTAAGGCCTTCACATTACATGTTGGTTTAACCCCAGGCAGCTGCTTGCAGATGAGAAGATCTTGGTGTGTGGCTTATAAATCTCTGTGCAAAGCAGTGGCAAGAAGCAGCAGTCTACATACAGCAAGTGCAGGAACTGGAGCTTTGATGCACTTGCCTGCAGGGTACAGTAACAGCGTGCAGATAGTACTGCCACAGCCAGAACTCATTCATTCCATGCCTCATGCTGTGTAGACCCACATTTAATAGGCAGTTTAGTTCCACACTCACTGGAAGGTCCTAATTGTGTCATTCACAAAATAACCTCAAACTGACATCTTGATATATCTTATCGGAAATCCTCTAGGACACAGTAATGTGGAAGAGTCCTCCCAAGATTGTATGGCTGCTTTAATCACATAAACTAATTTTTAACTATTTTAACTGACATTCAGATAATATCAGTATTGCTTTTTCATTCTTTAATTTCTTTTTTTTTTTTATTTTAAAAATATTTTTTCAGACTTCTTTTTTTTCCTAAGGTTATCAGTGGTAAAAAAATCACCCAGGGTAACCACACATTTTCTTGATATAGAACCATATACATGACTTTTAATTTATGTCTCCAGCAGGATTTAATTTCAGATTTGGGTATTGAAGAGTGAAATGTTTGCCCTCCAAAAATTCAAAACACAAATGTTTTCTTGCCAAAAATAAAGAACCTGTAATAAAAACTGCATAGGCTTCATAGTCTGTATTGTTCTCAAGTTTGTAAGAAACTGAACTTTTCAGCACTTACACAGTGTGGTATTCCGTGTGAGGGAGCAGTGGGTACACATGCAGCTCTGCCTGAGCACATGCAAAAAACCACCTGAGAGTTTATAAATTAGAGGGCAGACCAATGTGAGCAATATCTTAGTGGGTATCTGCTACAGAGACCACCTGCTCAGGAAAAAATAGACAAGGGACCCCTTCATCTGGAAGAAGCCTCATTTTCAGAGTTCCTGAGACATCGAAGTACCCTGGTAGTTGCTGGAGGGACAACACAGCAGGACACAAGCATTCAAAAAACTTTCTGAAGTCTGTCAACAATGACTTCCTGACACAGGTGATTGAGGAGCCAAACAGGAAAGATGCTTTGCTAGACCTCATATTTACAAACAAGGAAGAACTGGTGGGAGATGTGAAGATTGGGGCACCCTTGGCTGCAGTGACCATGAGATGGTAAAGGTCAGGATCCAGAGAGAGACTAGCAGCAAACTAACAGCAGAGTCACAGCCCTGGACTTCTGAAGAGCAGACTCTAAGTCCCTCAGAGATATGCTTGGAAGAATCTCATGGGAGACAGGCCTGGAAAAGAAGAGTCCAGAACAGCTGTTTGATTTTCAAGGACCTCTTCTAAACTCCCATGCCAACAAGCAGAAACTCACCTGGAGTTGAATCAGAATCATAGCATGTGTTAGGTTGGAAGGCACCTTTAAAGTTCATCTAGTCCAATCCCCCTGCAGTAAGTAGGGACATCTTCACTAGAGCAGGTTGCTCAGAGCCCCATCAAGCCTTACCTTGAATATCTCCAAGGATTTGGCCTCCACTACCCCTTCGGGCCAGCTGGTCCAGTGATCTAACACCCTCATATTGAAGATTCTTTTTCCCAATGTCCAATCTAAATGTACCCTTTTTTCATTTAAAACTATTACCCCTCATCCGATTGCTACATGCACTTGTCAACAGTTCTACCCCTGTTTTCTTACAGGCACCTTTCAGGTACTGGAATGCCAGTATAGGTCCCCCTGGAGCCTTCTCTTCTCCAGGCTGAATAAGCCAAACTCTCTCAGCCTGTCTTCACAGGAGAGGTGCTCCACCATTTTTGTGGCCCTCCTCTGGATGCGCCCCAACAGGTCCATGTTCTTCTTGTGTTGAGGGCTCCAAAGCTGGATTCAGTGTTCCAGGTGAGATCTCACCAGAGCAGAGTAGAGAGGCAGAGTCACCTCTCTCTCGAGCTGCTGGCTACACATCTTTTGATATAGCCCAGGATGTGTTTGGCCTTCTGGGCTGCAGATGCACACTGGTGCCCAGCTTTTCATCCACAAGAACTCCCAAGTCCTTTTTCTCAAGGCTGCTTTCTAGCACATCATCTCCTAACCTGTATGGATAACATGGATTGTCCAGATCCAGGTGCCGGACCCTGCACTTGGGTTTTGTTGAACCTCATGAGGTTCACCTGGGCCCACTTCTCCAGCCTGCCCAGGTCCCTCTGGATGGCATCCAGTCCATCCAGCACATTAACCTCACCACTCAGCTTGGTATCATCAGCAAACTTGCAATTACTAACAATATTAAATAGCATCAGTTGCAGTACAGACTGCTGAGCAACACCACTTCTCACAGTCTTCCATCTGGACATTGGCCAATTGACCACCAGCTTCTGGATGCGACCATCCAGCTAATTCCTTATCCACTGAACAGTCCACCCATCAAATCCATATCTCTCCAACTTAGAGAGAAGGATGTTGTGGGGGACTGTGTCAGGGGCCTTGCAGTTATCCAGAGAGATGACATCCACAGCTCTTCCCTTGGCTACTGATGCAGTTACTCCATTGTACAAAGCCACAAGATTGGTCAGGCAGGACTTGCCCCTAGTAAAGCCATGCTGGCTGTCTCAAATCATCTCCCTGTCCTCCAGGTGCCCCAATATAACTTCCAGGAGGATCTATTCCATGATCTTCCCAGGAACAGAGGTGAAACTGACAGGTGGGTAGTTCCCAGGGTTGTCCTTCCTACCCTTTTTAAAAATGGCCATGATGTTTCCTCTCTCCCAGTCACTAGGGACTACACCTGACCACCATGACTTTTCAGATATCATAGAGAGTGGCTTGGCAACTATATCAGGCAATTCCTTCAGGACTCTGGGATGCATCTCATGAGGTTCCATGGACTTGTGCATGTTCAGGTTCCTCAGATGGTCACAAACCTCACTTTCACTTACAGTGGGAGGGACTCTGTTTCCCTGGTCCCCGTCTTGTGGGCCATCAACTTGAGAATGGTGAGGACAGAGGTCACCAGTGAAGACTGAGGCAGAAAATCTGTTGAGCACCTCAGCCTTTTCCTCATCTACTGTCACCGGTTCACCATTGTTGCTCATTGGGGGTACACTTTTTTTAACCTCCCTTTTCTGGTTTATGTACCTGTAGAAGTCCTTGTTTTTCTTGGCATCCCTTGACAAGTTCAGCTCCAGCCTTCCTGACCTCGTCCCTACACAACCAGGTAACATCCCTGTACTTTTCCCAGGATACCTGTCCCCGCTTCCACTGCCTGTGTAGTTTCATCTTGCCTTTTGGTTTGACCAGCAGGTCTTGACTCAGCCATGCTGGTCTCTTGCTTCCCTTGCCCTATTTCTTACACCTAGTGACCGAGAGCTCTTGTGCTCTGTTAAAAGTGTCCTTAAAGATCTGCCAGCTCTGTTCTGTCCCTTTGCCTTTGAGGGACACTTCCCAGGGGGTCCTGTTGCCTAACTCCTTCAAGAGATGGAATTCAGCTTCCCTGAAATTCAGGGTTCTGACTACACTTTTTGTTACACTAATTTCTAACCTGAACCTCTCCTGGCACAACTTGCTGCGATTCCTTCTTGTCCCATTGCTACTTATCTGTGAGAAGAGGCTGATCCCCAGCTCATCACAACATCCTTTCAGGCAGTTGTAGAGATCAATAAGGTCTCCCTTGAGTCTCCTCTTCTCCAGGCTAAATAGTGACTGTTCCCTTAGCTGCTCCTCATAAGACTTGTGTTCTAGACCCTTCACCAGCTTCATTCCCCTTCTCTGGACACACTCCAGGTCTTCGATATCTTTCTTGTAGTGAGGTGCCCAAAACTGAACCCAGTATTCAAGGTGAAGCCTCACCACAGCTGAGTACAGGGGGATGCTCACCTCCCTGGTCCTGCTGGCTAGTCTACCTCTGATACAAGTAAGGATGCCATGGGCCTTTCTGACCACCTGGGCACACTGCTGGCTCATGTTCAGAAGCTTATTCTTTCAGACCTTCAATCAATAAAATGAATGTGATATCTACTTCCCTTGAAACTTTCTTTTTGTTTCAGAGAATGGTGTAGACAGTGACATTTTAAGACACTTAGTGGAGGAAAATGGATTGCAACAGATGTCTCAAACTCAGAGGTTTCTAATTTTCCGGCTCCCAGTCACTTCGACTAAAATTTTCCAAAGACTCCTTTGGGTACTTAATGAAAAGCCACATTAGCAGCTGCTGCTAATCACAATGGACAAAGTAAAAAATGTAAGTCTTGCAGATTCAGGGCTATGCAGTATTACTTGTACATGAAACACAGCTTCATGTCTGCTAGCAAGCTGGAAATTATTTCTGACCTGGCAAGGATATCCTATACCCTGCAAATGAAAGACTCCACATGAGTGCAAAGCAGAGCAGTGTTCTGGCATGACATGTCTCGGTTTTTTTGGTTGGCTGGTTGGTTGGTTGGTTGGTTGGTGGGGAGGGGTTATTTGTGTGGTGGTTTTTGTTGGGTTTTTTGGGGGTGGTTTTATGGGGTATTTTTGTTGGTTTGGTTTGGTTTGTTTGTTTGTTTTTCAAAAGTGTTATGAATGTCAACAGAATTTTATATGGGGTCACTTTATGTTTTAGTCATAGGAAAGGTCTTCCATACTCCTCAATTTATTCATCATGGCACACAGAGTGTTCACTTAATTTGGCTATCAACCTGCTCTGTGGCTTTAGGCAAGCTATTTTATTGTCTAAGTTGCCTTTGTAAAATGAGGACAGTGACACTAGCATCCTTTTAAAAAGGCTTTCACATGCATTTCATGTACTGCCCAGCAAGTAAGAACTGAACATGCTGTGCTTTAGTGCCAAAGATGCAGCTTATCTGTTCCTGGGGAGATCAAAAACACTTTGATGCATGAATCAATTTCAGTAGAGATAAGATCATATTAATGGCATTACACAAGGCATTGGCAACATTTCTGCAGCATACTGTGCAAGTTTCTCATTGCCCATGCTTAGGAAAGATCTACCTAAATTGAGAAAGATATTGGACAGGATTAGCAAAATTGTTAGGAGAAGGGGATGTAAACACCTTTGAGTTGCTTAGTTTAGAAAAACCTTTCTTTTTGTTAGAGGTCATGACTTATCTAGAGAAATACACAGGAAAGGAGGGAGATCTGAACAAAAAAAGAAAGAGAAGAAATCAATTAACCAATGTTGGCATGGGAACAAATGGGCAGTGCCTGCAGAACTAAACCAGAAATTAAAGGTTTAGTTCTTCCAGGCTAGTGAGATTGTCTGTAGTTTGGCTAATAGTGTAATGAGATCACAGGGAAGCGCCTGTTCACTTTATAAACAGTATTACTGTTACTGTCACCAGTATTACAGGTTTCTGGTGATACCTGGGACAGACAGGTCTCAGTGACAGGAAAAAACGTATTATGGAACTGTATGTTACTTCCCTCTGAGTATCCTGTTTGCTACTCCTTCTTACTCCCCTCAGCCTCCTACCTTCACTGGTGCCAGTAAGAACAATGACCTGAGCAAAGGTTAAATGGAGGAACCAGCCCCATGTTGCACTGAAGACCACGGTGTGGTAATGTCTTTTAATAGCCTGCTCTAAAAATTACTTGGGCAAGGGAGGCACAAAACTTCTTGAACGAACCTTGTTAGCAATATAATGACTTGGAATAAATGGTGAAAGCTTTTAACTAAATTAAATTAAATCCATTGGAAATGTAATTTTAAAATGTCTTACCCAAAAGGAAAAACATTTATGTTTTGTCAGTGCTGAATTATTTGCACTAATCCTTATAAAGCAGTCTTGTGTGATGACTAGGGTTTTACTTTCCCAGTTGATAAAATAAAAAGCAGATGGGAAAAACATAGCTGCCACAGATGTGCCTGCTCTTTCTTCATAATCTGCCTGCCTTTGAGCAAACTGTAACATAGATGTTGAGATGCTAGATCCTGTCCAGTAATGAAAAACTGTCCTCAAAGCTACAGTATGCTTTCAAGCTGCAAACATAGTCTGGACTCTGAAAAAACTGCTTAGACAATCTTCTGTAACTCTGTCATTGCTGGCTTCACAGTACTCAAGGTCTGTGAATCACATGGAAGGAAATATGCATTTCCCTCTGCCTCACTCCAAGCAGCCAGGGCACTGGCTGTCACAGCAGTTATATGAGGTGGTCTCTGGGGGCCTGCTCTTGTGACACATGTGCTGCAGGAGACTCAGCAACTCACGGTTCCGTCTCTTCCCAAAAAGATCCAGAGGTGGCGAGAAGATGAGATCAGCCGGAGACTAAGGGAATAGAATGATGGAAACATATTGGATATATTTGTAAAAATTCAACAGTAAAATGGGAGGGACAGCAAATGGAAGGGAAGGTACATTTTCCTCTCCAACTTCATAAAAAGATTAGAAAATATAGGAAAACATCTAAGCTCAATTTTTTTTTTCCTAGATAATACTTAAAGGCTTGCCTATAGAATAGACAGTCTTTAAATCTGGATTAAAATTAACAAAAGTAATTTGATATTTCCTGCACTTTATAAATTAGTATATCAGCATCCTATCCATGGCTGAGTGCCAGCACCCCATTATGGAGTGTCTCAAAGAAAGTGAAGTCCCAGTAATTGGTAATTATGGAGCAAGCTGCCCCATGGGGGTGTTTCCTCTTTGCTCCTGTCATTTAATAGTTGGGTTATGGTCCTAAGCACAGGTGTTTATATACAGAGAGCTCGATGCATTTCTACTTCCATGTCCTGTGTCAGAAATCCACATAATTTGTTTTAATAATCTTGCTGGATGCTCTTCATTTTCTTCTACTTTAATACACCTCCCTGGCTGCACTTATGATGGAAACAGTGTGAAAGAGGCCTAGCTCAGCAGCCTTTCCTGGGAGAAACATGCTCCCTCCTATTAAGCCAGTTATGACACGACTGGAGCTCTGAGCAGCTGAAGCACTGTTTACTCTGTCTCTACAGGGTTACAGAATGGTTGAAGATGGAAGGGACCTTGTCTAGAGAATAGTCTACTTTCCCTGCTCAAAGGAGGGTCAGATTGAGCAGGCTAGTAAAAGCTGTGTCCAGCAGAGATTTGCATTCCTCCACTGGTGGAGACTCCATAACAAATGACACCAGACAGGTTCCTCAGCATTCAGTGCATTCCATCAGATCTCACAGACTGGAGTAAGTCCAGTTTGTTTAATGCTTCTGAACCTGATTATCCTCCAGCAAGGCATAGTCTGCATCACCCTGGCCTTTCCCCTTTGTCTCAGGAACCTGGGATTCCTGAAGGCTGAGGTAAAGAAGGCACAGATTAACTTGGCATTTGCTGTATTCTTTGCCATGAAGTCCCTGCTTTGTGTAGTCACAGGACTACATTTTGTCTAAGATGTTCTTTACTTCTGGTGTTTCTGTAACAGTCTTTCTCTTTTACCTTCTGCTAGAGTAAATTTGAGGTGAGTTTTGGCTTTCCCTCCATGGCCGGACAGCATGTCCCTCTTAGGTCAACTGCCTCTGCTTCCATATCCTGTACACTTCTCTTTTATGTCTGCATCTAGTCAGGAGCCCTTGCTCATCTATGCAGGTCTCCTGGCCCCTTTGCTTGGTTTCTGTTTGTGGCATGGACCATTATGGAGTTTGGAGGAGATGATCCTTGAAAATCAAACCGCTCTTCTCAATTCTTCTTCTCCCTAGGGCCATATCCTATGGGATTCTTCCAAACTAATCTCTGAACAGGACAAATTCTGGTCTCCAGAAGTCCAAGGCTGCAGTCCTGCTGTTTGTCCCATTATTCCATCCTCTCAGATCCTAATCTTCACCATCCCATGGTCCCTGCAGCCAAGGTTGTTCCTGATCTTCACATCCCTGACCAATTCCTCCTTGTTTGTAAGTATCAGATCCAGCAAGGCATCTCTGCTCCTTGGTTCCTTGATCACCCGTGCTGGTAAACTGTTCATTCTCACACTGGAAATGTCTTGAACATCAAGTCTATTGGTGTAAAAACACAGTAGGTAACAAACCCTTTTGGAAAGAACAGCTTGTTAACTTCATAGATACAGGTGTTTGCTATTTGCGTAAATGCTGACCTCAACCTGAAACACATCTATAGTTTTTTCTTATTGCACAAACAGGAGCCTGAGGATTACGGTGACTTATTTCTCAAATGAAATTGGCACAGATACCAATCCTTGACTCACCGGGCAGTGGAATGATGGTTCAGTTTGTCAGTAAGTTGTCTATTTTAGAAGCTGCTGGACTGTAAATTACAGAAAAACATAAATGTAACTTTGCATTTTTGAAATACGGTTACTGCACAGATTTGTAAATCTGTACCAAATGTGTTTTGGGCTTGCATGGCAAGGCTTTGGTAATGCGATGGCTACATGGGTGGTTTCTGCAAGACATTGCTAGAAGCTTCCTGTAGATCTGACAGAGCCAATACAATTTCGCTACAAGACAGACCCACAGCAGGACAAGGCCAAGCCAATCAGTGATGGTGATAGCACCTCTGGGAAAGCATAGTTAAGAAGGAAGTAAAACCAAACAACCTGGAAGCAGCTTTTGCAGCTAGAGAGAGGCATGAGAATATGTGAGAAATTTTGCAGCCACCCAGGTCAGTGAAGAAGGAGGGGAAAGAAGTTCTTCAGGTGCTGGAGCAGAGATTCCTTTGGATTCCCCTGAAGCCTGTGGAGAAAAGCATGGTGAAGCAGGTTGTCCCTCTGAAGCACATGGAATAGGACAGGGAGTAGAGATCCCATCTGCAGCCCATGCAGGACTCCACGCTGGAGCAGGTGGGTGCACTGGAAGGACGATGTGACCCTGTGGGAAGCCAGTGCTAGAACAGGCTCCTGCCAGGACCTGCAGCCCATGGAGAGAGGACCTCATGCTGGAGCAGCTTTGCTAGCGATACTTGTGACCCCATAGGAGACAAGAGCAGTCTGGTAGAGCAGTCTGGTCCTGAAGGTCTGCACCCTGTGGAAGAGACCCATGCTGGAACAGTCTGTAAAAAACTGCAGCCCGAGGGAAAGACGCATATTGAAGAAGTTCAGGGAGAATTGTCTCCTGTGAGAGGAACCCCACGCTGAAGCAGAGGAAGACTGTGATAAGTCCTCCCCCTGAGGAGGAAAAAGTGGCAGAGACTACATGTGATGAACTGACTGCAACACCCATTCCCCATCCCTCTGCTGCTGCTTGTGAGGAGAAGGGACAGAAATTGGGAGTAAAGATGAGTCTGGGAAGAAAGAAGGGTGGGAGGAGGTGTCTTAAGATTTGTGGTTTTTCTCTACTTGTTTGGCTTGGGTAATAAACCAGGTTAATTTTTTTTTTTCTAAGTTGAGCCCATGACAATGATCAGTGAGTGATCTTTCCCTCTCCTTATCTAGATCCACAAGCCTTTCACTGTATCTGCTCTCCCCTGCCCAGTTGAGGAGGAGGAGGAGTGATAGAATAGCTTTGGTAGGCATCTGGCCTCCAGCCAGGGTCAACCCACTGCACAATGACATGGACTTACATTTTTTACTGTATTAATTTACCATATCATCTTACTACATTTAATTAGCTGTTTGCAATATGTTTATTTGCTTTTTGTGCTACTAATTGTGCTGTGAGAAAGGCTTCTATAGTGCCTCCATCAAAGATGTTACTATACAGTGATGGTTTAACTAATTCTTGCTCCACTCCCTACTTAATTTTTAACTTTAATTAATAGTTGAAGACATTTGCTTGCTTTTGATTTGGGGGTTTTTGGGAGAGGTAGGGGGATGTATGACTGTTTTTTATATAAACCAAAATGGAGAAATTCCAAAAATGTTTTTTTCTGCCAGTCTGTATTTAATAAGAAAGTTTATCCAGAATAGGGAATGAGGTTGGTTTTTTTTTTTTTAATTTCAGTGAGTGTAGAACTGCCATGTGAGATGGGGAAACTACATTTTACCATCATTAACTCTGCTCTCCTGACTTGCTGGAAGGTTCCCCAGGGCTCTTTCAAAGCCCTGTCAAGGCTGGAGAAGGAGAAGGAACATGAGTGTAGAAAAAGGGAGAGAGGAATCTCTAGTGCATCCTACAAGTCATTAGGAAATCAACAGTTACAGTGCTGTAGGCTTAGAGGGTGGTCTTAGTGCTGTAAAAGAGATTGAGCCCTGTGACACTAGGAACAGCTGGTTGGGGAACAGTCCTTGCCAGTATGGTCTTCTTACAAAAAGAACCTTTCATCCTGTTGGCTGAAACAACCAGAATCATGAGGGCTACAGACAACAATGCAGCTTTTGCTCCCAGCGAGCCAAGGAGTACTTTGTTCTCCATTTTCACCAGATTCCTCAGTCTTCTTGCTCCTTTGGCATGTTGTCAGTTCCTGCTATAAAGTACAATGAACTCTGTGTTTGTTCTCACCCAGAAGGTGACACCAAGTTTAGAGAACCATAGCACCATTTAGTGCTTCTGTATTATTGCTTATATACAACAAAAGGGTCCAAAATCTAAACCCTTTTCGAATAAGTAAGCTATTTAGCATAGAGATGAAGTCCAGTTAAAGTCCAGTTAAGTCCATTATTTCAAACTTGGAGCAAAGTGTATGTATTGATACACCCATTCACCTTGTGCTATATCTCAAGAACTTGAAAAATTTTAGAAATAAACTTTATTTTATTAATAAATTACCCAGTTAATAAATTAAAAATCTAGAATTAGTATGTTTACTTGTTTATTTAAATAGATGTTTTAGTGTTTTCATGCAGAAGAAAGTAAGTGGAAGGCAGTGACAGAAGAACAAATGGACAGTAACTTCTGTGTTAAAACTTTGCTATTCAAGACTAGTATGGAAATAAACCAAAATTATACTGTTCCTAGAAAAAACTGGAACAGGACAGAATGCCTCATTTATCTGTGTTAACTAACTGCCTGCCACAGTGCTGGGGCTGAAGTTGTCCACTCTAAGGAAATGCTTCAGATGTTGGTTGTACACACAAGATCTCATGAGAATATAATTCAGCCACCACCATGCTGAAGTGGGTCCATTCTCTCCCTATTTATTGTGCTTATGGAGATATAAAATGCATTGAAACCAAAGCGAACAGTACACAAGGAATGCAGAATTAGCCCGGTGAATGACAATTTTCTAGAAGATATTTATGTGTGCAATTGAAGAGTAATAGCTAACAGATTTTAAAAACAAGGAATCCTAATACAGTTTTGGTACAAAGTTTTGCACCTGGAGAAGCAACTTATTGCACTGTAAAAGTCAAACAAAAATATTTCAGGAGTTCTAGTGCTTATTTGCACTGCATCCAATTTAAACAGCAGGCGGGACTGCTGAAGAACTGCTAGAGATTTAACAGCTAAAGTCTATCTGATGCCAAGTTATACTAAGACATAGAAAGTGAAGTTGATCTCAAGCTTGTTTGGATGATCCCTATGTGTCCCTCCTAACTGGAGATACTCTATGGTTCTGTGATTCTAAATTCAGTCTAGGAGAAGAAAAAGTCATTGTAGGACAATTGCATTCAAGAAATGAAAAACTGTGCAGAGATTATTATGCAGGCCTGTTTTCCTTCTTTCATACTTTAAAGAGTTCCATACTTGCTTCTAGAGGACTTCTGACCCAAACCTTCGGAAAAGGTTTTCCTTAGAATATGGAATTTCTTCTTGGAGTGCAGCAGAGCTGGAAGTCAGCACATAAGAATTTGTATTTTGGCTTCACATTGTCCTGATACCTTTCAAACTGGATGACTAAATTGAAATGGAATTTGCCACCTGGGGATATATCACTCAAGCAGATGATCTTATTTCTGCCTTGACCAAAGCGCTTTTGTGAATTACAGATGTTTGTATGAAATATAGTCATATGAAGGCACTTAGTGGGTTAAAAATTTCTGACCCACCCATCTAGCCCCCTTGCACATAACACACAAGAGTGTTATCTTCCATGAGTGTGGATGTTCTCTGCACTTTCTGACAACATCAACATCAACAGACAACTTAGATGGAGTATTTCTACTGGTTTGTCTCTAATTATAACCTCCAACATGTCAATCATTAAGGGGAGAAAGGCACAGTTATCTCTCTTTAAGAAGAGAGCAGATAGACCAAAGTTATGTTTTGCATTAAAGATTTCATCAGCAGGTAATACAAAAAGCCAAAAATATGGGCATAGTATATTTAGACTTAGTACCAAGGTGGTTTTTTATCCAAGTAATCCTGCTTGCATTTTTTGACATTCACATTTTTACTCCCAATGAAGCATGAAATCCTGTAATAATTTTGGTAGTAGTGTTTTCAGACGTTGTAATAAGAAGTAGATGAAGTATTTTCAAGCTAAAATAAAAGATAGGACTTAAGGTATTTCTGTAATATTGCTTGTCATATCACAAGCACATATTGTACAGCTTCATGTTACCAACCCATTTTAACTTTCCCAGATTTTAGCAAAGGTTATCCAGACTTTGTCTTGTCAATCATTATTCTTCCAACTATTTTTCAGCATTTTAAAGCACAATTTAGTCTTCTTTTTGCTGTGTTCCAATAGTCCTAGTAAAGCAGCACTTCTAATGTTTCAGGTTAGATGTTCATAGCAAACTGGACCATGCTGACCTTTTCCTACTTTTTCTACAAGGCTGAAAGAACTTCAAGATAAAAATACTGTTTATTTTACATGTAACTGTAATCTTAGAAGTAGCAGAGCAGCTACACTTTATGATTATCAAATGTATCTATGAGCTAATGCTGAAATGAAATGATGTTGTTTGTGTTATTGTGAAGAACTATAGGCACACAGAAGTTGTGGAACTTCTCATTTCCTGCCAGACATTTTAAATTACAAAAGAGAAGACTCGCTTGATAAAATTCCAAATGAAGAGACATAGCCAGGAAATCAACTTCAACATTCTTATTCTTTAAGTTGTTTCAGAACCCCTTAAACATAAAGCCATATAATTCGCATGTTGCTCTGTTGAAGAGAGGATGAGGCAAGCAAGCATTCTCACAGATGGAGTTCTGGTGTGGATTTAAATCCTCCCATTAGATATGCTCGTCTGTATTTTCAGAGTGCTTTGCTAAAAGTGTAAGTACTAAAAGCACTACTTGTGCACTACTAAACCCAGCAGCTTTCTTATCCATATTTACACTGTAACGTATCCACCAGTTGTGTAAAGCTGGCTACCACATACTTTGGGACAAAAGCACTGACAACATACAGTTAGGATTGTTGGTCGGCCAATGTGTTAGTTAGCATATTGACATATAGCTTATGTAGCTGGTACGCATAATGCCTGTAATACTAAATTAACCAGACCGTTTAGACCAGTTTGAAATATCTTGTTTGTTTCTCTTACATTTCATGGGTATGTTCTTCCTTCCTTTTGAGTTTTTCAGTCTTCCTCCCCAGCACCTATGTTGAAGTGAGAGTGAACAAAGTCCCATGCTTTCATTTGAAAAGACAGTTTTAAGCTAGCCTTAGGGATCATTCAACTTCTTGGACTACGCCCACGCTCCTTAATATTGAGCAGCTGAATTGTACAGCAGAGGCGGAATCAAGGCAGGAGGTTTGCTTGTGTGTTTCCGAGCCTGTATTATACACCATCTGTATTTCTGCAGCTAGAAAACGATCCTTTTCAGTCACTTCTAACAGATGACATCCCCTGTCACACCCCAACAGCTGTGTGTCCTATGTCAGCTTTCATGGAACTTGCCTGATAAAATTATCACAGATGACGCCATCAGGATGATTACCTTAAAATATGTTTTATTATATCTGTTGCTTTTTTGGGTCAGAATTGGTACCAAGATCACCTCTAAGCTGTGGAAATCCATTTTAAACCTCGCCATTTGAGAAACAGCAGCCTAGAGTTCAGAAACCTGTTAGAGGTGGTAGCAAATACCCTTGCAATGGCAGTTACCACTTCACTCATCAGCCTACTGGACTGATATCCAGGAACTGTGACAAGTTTCTACCTTTGTACATTTTCAGTACCCACCCAGACAAATCCACAGCTAATATGACTGCATCTTCAAGAAGTAGGTTAGACTGGGTGCCTTCCAGACATATTTCTTTGTACTAACTCATAGAGGAAAACCGTCAAAACTCAACATCTGTGGATGGAGTTTTTCTGTTTGTTAACTGTTGTTTCTCAGAACAGGCAGCACTGATTGTTTAGGTTTTCTATTGTAGAGATTGTGAAAAAGCTGCCTGCTCTGGCCTTATGCTATGAAATTGTCCCCTTGAGCAGAACTAGTGTGTAGCTGCAGTGTGTTGTTGTTCTGTCTCAAAAAGACAAAAAGTTTAATAGGCTACTCAGGAAGAACCCAAACAGACTGGTGTAACAGGAGTTGCATCAAACAAAAGATGACCAGCAAGGATTAAATTCAGCTGTTCTGTATAATCACCTGATCACTGGAGTTTGTTTGCATCTCAGTACTCCAGAGAAGTGCAGAACTGGGGAGAGAAGAGACAACCCACCTGTGCAGAAGAAGCTATGTTCAGCAAAGTAAGTTCAGTCTTCAAATATTAGTGGTTGAGACCATAGAGAAAGAAACAATCTATAACAATTGTACAACATGTGAACAAGCTGAGGGAAAAGCCTTCAGGCCAGTACTAATGCAAACAGAAATCACATGGAATAGGTCAGATTTGAATACCTTGACTTACACATCATAATGCTAGGACTCAAAGGACAGCTGGTTGTAAGTTCTACCAACTTAAATTTAAAAGAAAAATCATTAACAGTAGCAAAAGAGGGAGGTTTTCTTTAGAACAACTAACGTATGTGGAGAGCAAAATACATGTTAGCTTTGACTTTATTTGGAGAGTTCTTAAAGCCAAATTCTTTTTGTTTGGCAGTACTGAGTCCCCTTGAAAGACAGTATGGTAAAGGTTAGAGATAGTCTCTAATGTCCTATTCACTGTAGCCTGACTTTAACTGACCACACATTTTATTTATTTGGTTGTTATCTTGTGGCTTCTATTGCTATGCACTGAAATGTTTCCCAGATGTCTTAGTGATGTCCCTGTGTCAGCAAAATTTATGTGCTGCAAATTGTCTGAAAGTTATCAGGTCCAGGTTGACTATTTTCCATTGTTTAACACGTCCTAGGATACGTTCCTTTCCTATTAAATGTTCATGTTTCTACAGAGTTTGCTATATGTTAATGTATTCTTTCTAGAGTGACAAAAGTTACTACACATTCAGGTTATGTTATCAATAGCTTGCAAAAAGAGTGGTGGATTGCAGTTTGGTAACAAATGCAAGATGATAATATTTTCTCCATCTTTGATACCTTGCTATCAGCAACTAGATAAAGGTGGACAGCAATGGAAGACCTGTCACACAGATAAATCCAGGTCAAATTTTTCCACAGAACAATCCCTGAAATAATTTTTGTAATGTGAGAAGAGGATTACCTACTGCAGCAACTTCCTTTCAACTCGTCATGTAGAAATCAGAGGTCCTGGACATCTTTCTGGGGCCCTCTAACTACTTTAAAATATGACATTAATTTGCAGAGTTATCTAATATTTCAAAGATACTTACACCCAGTTTAATTTAGTCCTAATCCATACTTGTACTTCCGATCTTTCCAGGTTTGTTTCATGGAAAGGTGCAGTCTTGACATTTTGAATAAAGTTGTATTTATCTTCACAATAAAATCTATATAAACTGTTTATCTGCTCTGTGAAAAAATCCTGTGAATAAAGCATGGGAAAACATGTCCTAGAGAAATTTCTTAGATAGAAACAAACAGCGGGTCCATCTTTAAAAAACAATGTTTTGGTGATTCTTAGCACTGCCAGTCATACGGAAGTATGACTGTATTGGGGTCTGAATCCCATTTTCAAGGTGTCCTTGGCTCTTCAGGGAGAATTTATAACCTTTAAACGTGGCTATAGATCTTCATCTTGTTACTGAAAGATATGTATCTTCAGAAGGCATTCAGAAGATCTGAATAAATGCTCAGAGGTAAACCATGGAATTCGCTAAAGGGAACAACATGCACAGAAACTGCTCTGTATTATAGACAACTTGCACCTTACTAATTCAGTAAGGATTATATAACTTTAAGTATTTGATACTAGTTAATGGTAGCAGAAAACACATTTCTATGTCATGTCCAAGAAGCATCAGAAGAGTGGTTTTATAAGCTGTTAAAACATATTTCCTCCAAGTTATGTTGAGAAGAAAAACCACAGAAACCAGAATGGTCACCCAAAGGGCTTGAGAGGCTTTTCTCATGATAACTCTCCGTCCAAAGGCACTGTGGTTGTCTGCGCAGACCTTGACAGGTTTGGTCCCTACAGCAGCTTCTACAGTGTACTGACCTTTTAAGTATACTTCTTTGTACTAATTAATATCCCCACTATTAAGTGAACAGGAGCAGGATCTGTGAAATGCTGATGCTTCTTTCACCAGCACTAATTAATATCCCCACTATTAAGTGAACAGGAGCAGGATCTGTGAAATGCTGATGCTTCTTTCACCAGCATGGATGTTTTTTGCATGGACTGAATGCTTTCTTCCAGAAAAAGAGAGGACATGATATGCACATCTTTTCTGTGTATGAACCCTAAATATTTGAGTTGGTAACATGCATGAGATTTACATTGCATGTCGCTCTCTGCCAAAGATAGAGCCATTCCCTTATTGCCACAGTCAAGTTCAGCCACTCTACTGTAACTTCACTAACTTCAGTAAACATTTCCTTCATGTCCTCTAACCCTTCCCACACAATGCTGTGGTCTGGGCATACACTTAGGTCAGTGTATGTCTCACTCATTTAATGACCAGAGTCACAGATAGAGTCTTATTTTATCATTGCTTTTGGTAAAGGTGAGGAACAGCAAAAAACCTGGTGATGACCAATGAGTCCTTCCTGTGAGAAGACAAAATTGTCTTCCATGTTAAAGCTAATCATTAAAATAAATTACCAAGTCCTGTCTTGAGGTAAGTAGCTCACTAAATCAGCAGAATATAATGACATCAGAAGAATAGTTCCTTCTAGATTGATTTTACCAAGTTTTGCTAGGCACAGGAGGCACATTTTTTGTTGTCTTGAACGTATTGCATTGTATTTCCAGCCAGAGAACCATGAAGCTACAAAAAACACAACAACTTTACTATCTTCTGACTGTATACATCAACATCCATATTTATACATTTAAGCAAGGATATTCAGTGGGCATTTATAACCCACCAACAAGCAACCACTTAATTATGGCAAAGAGTTAATCCTACAAAGAGGGGAAAGGGAAGAGGGGACATATGGGTCAACTCATCAATAGGATAAGGGAAGGAAAGTCCTTGACTCATTTGTTTATATACTGTGTCACAAAGTTTGCTGTCAAGTTTTAGTTGATAGCCATTAAGAGTGCCTTCCAGAGTGATCCCTTGCTAAACAATTAGCATGTTTAAGTCAGAACTCTTAGATCCAAGTAGGTAACCAAGGAGGTATAGCCAGAAGAAAAGGAAGGACTGCATTATGCAATCATGGGACTGGGATGCAAGACTGTTAGGTCCCCTTCCCTGATCTCATCCAGATGTACCAGCCTTCTGCGGGGCAGATGGGTTTAGTCTGCAGCAAAGCTAGGTGCTTAGTTGAAGGCTGCTGAGTATTCTATGTACCAAGGAATAAACAGATGTTTGGTCGCAGCAAGCCAACTACCTAAGAGAAGGGAATGTAGGTACAGAGATTATACCATGGAAGGTCACCTGCAGAGCGTTGCCTCTTGTGAAGCTGCATTGCAAACAGGCGGTTTTGAACTCCCATGGGTCCTGCCTCTGAAGCACACAGCCCAGTTAGGAGGATTTGTACTAAGGTATCAAGTATAAAGGCTTTGGCCAGAACAGAACAGACTTCTATTTACTAGTGTAGAGTCACAAAGCATACTTAAAAGTCATACAACATGGACACACTGCATGGGACATTTGTGTTTCCTAAACACTGTCATAATGCAGCCAGCAGTTAGATTAATTGAATAAAACTATCTGAGTTGCTATAGGGTACCATCTCTGACTCTGTGATTATTTCCATCTAGTTAACTAAATTCTCAATCTGAAACTGTTCAATTTGAAGCTTTCCCTGTTTCTGGAAACAAACAAACAAAAACCACTCCACACAACCAACACTTCTCTTAGAAGAGGGAATTTGTTTGGCAAGCTCAACCTGTTGCCTTTCTACTAACTTAGCCTCTAAAAGAGAAAGAGTTGCACTATTAAGAAACAGAGTGGGAAGGAGGAGTAAGCCAATCAGCTGTGCCAAGTACTATTGGTAGATTAATTTTTCATCTTGGCATATTCTAAAACAATGTAGTGCAGAAGAAATCCTTCCCTGGTGTCATGCTTCTTCCCTTCTCTAAAGATGCTCCCATGAAGGCTTCTGCAAGCATAGGTGAAAGAGATAAACTTTGGTATCGTCTCAGTGCTCACTGAGTGATGCTGGTGAGTGCATGTTTTGCTGCCTCTCCTCCCCGTATTCTTTCTTCCACATGAATGCCATCTTCTGATACCAAGCACACAAAAAACGGCATTTGAAACTCTTGTAAGATTTCAGTAGAACAGTAACACAACAGTAAGTTATTAAGTATACCAATTCCTCCAACATTTAATTTATAAGGAAAGCAAACAGAGGGAGAGATCAGCAGGACAATGGAAGATTTTGGCTTCCAGCAAGCATTCTGTGTTCAATTTCCAAGTGTCTATCAACTATATTGAGAAAAGCAAATTATTCTTTTTTTCCCTGCCTGGCATTATCTGTCCTTTGACAGTGCCTTTTCAAAACTGTATGAACTCATTGGAGTGTTAACATGCATTAGTGTGTTAGTGTGACATTTTCAACAAAACATTCTAGTCATCCAAGATAGCTACGCAGGAATTCACGCACTGTGTGAAGGTACAAGATGCTTTTCTTTATCTGCATCATCATCAGGAGATGCTATTCAACATCGGCCACCTCTAACAGGGAAAAAAGTGAGAAAGAAGTCCCTGCAGATAGAGCAAGCAACATTAAGCTGCTGCTGACATCAATGACCCAGAAGAGTTTTGTTTTGTGTGTGAGTGCGCTGCAACTAATTTTTCCTTTGCAATCTAGAGATTAGCACAGGTGCCACATACTTTGACCTCAAACACAGCACTCAAATCCAGTTATAATAGATCAAATTGAGGATAATAAATTCCAAGATTGGCTGAATTCTTCTGTATTTGTCCATGGGTATTTTTTCCCAATCCTTAAGGTGACAGTGTAGTAGTTTTTTTGTCCAAAGCATGGTACAGCTTAAGCAGAACACATCTCAACAAGCAAGACTGAGCTGCCTTTCCCCCCTGCTGTATGGCACCCTGAATGTGCATGCTGCACTGCTTATTAGAGACACAGCCAATACATTCTCAGGGAAACACTGACTTCAGCCAAAATACAAAGGCTTTGACACATAGATTTTGATGAAACTTCTTCATTGAGCTAAACATTGCCGTCAAATACTTAGGGAAACATAAGTTTACTGAAGGTGCTCAAAAGGATTTTTGTTAGTTAAAGTCACCACACAGCTGCATCACACTGTCAGGCTGTGTCCCGTCTGGGTCGTGTCATCCTGTGTTCGCCCCACCCATGCGATAAAACTGATCTCGGGCATGGGTCTAGCAAGACTTGTACAAAAACTACACAGATCACTAATACCATCTCAGCTTCCATCAACAACCAGGGAGTTTGGTGCTTCGCTATTTGGAACCAGACACATGTCAAACTACACACCAAATAAACAGCACTCTAAAACCACGGAGTGGTATACTTCATCACTTCATCAGTGATGAACTTCATGCTGAAGTCTGAATGGACATTTCTAAGTGCCTAACTTAGAACTTCCACTTCAGCCTTTATTATAAAATGAGAAAAGGTGATGGAAAAGCATATACTTTGCATACAAAATAAATGCACACCTGACCTTTGTTGAAATAATGGTTAAATTGTAGATTTCTACATCACAAACCCTCTTTCTCCCTTCAAATTGCAAGAGATGCAAGAATAGCACATGGGGCTCATTACAGCACAGTTGCATTTTCAGTTGATGCTCTTTCTTTTTTTTAGCTTGATCAGACAAACTCAACAGGAAGACTCACTGAGATCAATCCCTACACAAATAGTCCTCTGCAGTAGCCAGAGGCAACTTCCCCATGGTGCTGGAGCAAAGGAGGTTTGGCGTGGAAACCAAGATTTGTACTTCAACTGTGCCTTGAGTCTCTGTCCCAGGGGCAGAGGGATCCCTCATTCACTCTTCTGAGGCTTTTCATCATGCTTCAATTCAGTGTGGCTTTGCACAAGACTACCAATTTACAGGACACTGTGAGAGGGGCCTTTTGAGTGACAACCTCTCCTGTCCACCTAACAGGGCTGCAACAGAGCTCCCCTTTCACAGACTATGGGAACCAGTTGTTCATTTCAGCCACTAGTACCATGTTCCTGTACTCCAGGCATGTTGTTAGATTCACATCTCATTGCACACTGCTGCAACAGGAATATTTCATTGATAGTAACAAAGCAGAACCAAGTAGTGGTTTCTAAAAGAGATTATGCCATAGAATATTATTAAACAGATGTAATACATAGTCAGAAGCTGATAACATTCACCCAGTTCCCTCTGTGCCATGACACAGTGGAATGGATTTGTTGCATGGCAGAGTCTCTATTTGTTTTCCTCCTTTTCCCAGCATGTGGGATTTTAAGTTAAACAGTTCTCTTTCTACTCAAATTCAGTACTGTATCCCAGATTGGCTCCTTGACAACTTCACGGACATTTCTGATTCATAACATCTTCATCCAGAGACATTACAGTAACTAGGAGGGAGCCTGAATGTAGGAACAGACTTTTTCCTGGAGAGTTATCCTTGGGATTTTAATGTAATAAGGCACCCGTATTAATTGAAAGCTTATCTGGAATGGCAATATGGGTGCAAGAGCTAATCCTGTTTACATGAGCACAGGAATGTTTGGTATTTGCACTCAGCTTCAGAACAACCACCAGCTCAGGAAGCCTCAGTTTCTGGGTCATTTGCCCAAGGATGTTCACAGCATTATATGTAATTTTCCTGAAAATTTGGCTCATTTTCTAGACAGCAGTGAGACAAAAATTTATAGACAAAGCATTGCACTGTAGATGCACTGTAGATGAATTGCATTGTAGATGAATCAAGATTTCACAAAAAAGTTCTGGCAAATCAGTTTAGAAGGAATCATTGGGTTTGATGCTGTAAGAAAGGTCCAGGAACAAAAGGGCTTTAATTTCCTGAGTTTACAGGTTTTTAATCTGGACATTACCTTTTTCTTTTTTTCTTCCCCTGGCAGCACACATACACACAGTCCTGTTATATACTATTTTATTATATCTAGGAAAAACTTGTGAGTTAATGCATGACCTCAGTGATCTTCTTTCAACAGATATGACATATCTGTTACTGTTTATACAGACTGACATGATTCTCCATATTTGGCCCTGTCTCTCTAGTCACACCTGGATCTACCAGCCAACATTAGTTATTCAACTCCTTTTGCTTTTGTTTCAAGACAAGATGGACCACCTTGAGGATCCCTATATCTGCTAAGCAAAAGCTCCTGTTATTTTGAAGCTTAGTGATCTGAGGGGAGATGGATGTTGAACAGTCATTTAGTCAGCTCAGCACAAACCAGTCTAGTGGAGAACTGTAGACACCCATGTTCATAGTTTGAAGTGGCTCTTTGTGGTTGTGAGGTTACGATGGCAAAGGGGCCTACCTAGATGTGTCAGGCAGGAAGTAGAGGAGGTAGATGAAGTAGGGGAGGCAGGAAGCAGAGGAGGTAGATGAAACAAAAAGGTAGATGTAAGGTAGATCTGGTACAAACATACCCCTTGATTTCTTTCTGAAGAAAAAAAAAACACATAGAGTTGCAGCAAGGGGTGCATCTGCAGCATTTATGTCAAAATACTGTTTCCCCCAGTGACAGGCAGCTGTCAAGAATAAAGACAGCAGAAAAGCAGAAAAGCTATAGGAAGCGAATTTGTTACTTACAAGAAGAAGGAAGGGGTGACCACCTAGACAACCACCATCAGTTTTTTTGTTTTCACAGATTCATCAGCCTCATACTATCTCTATTTGTATCAGGTCTTTGTGTGCTTCCAGTTCTGCTGGAGCTTTTGTTTCAGAAGAAATCTGGACAGATGAAGAAAAAAACCAAACCAAAACCCTGTAAAAAAATCAAGTACAGTGTCTCTCTAATTCTGATGAAACATTAACCAAATAATGCTTCCAAGAGAGCACTAAAGGCCGAATAGCTTCTAGCTTGTGTATCAGTTAAGTGCTAAAGAAAGAGCAAGAGGAAGAATGGAATTGCTGTGGAGAAGGAAACAATAAGATGGTTATGGTCTTTCAGAAATACAGGCATGAAAGACAGACATGCTGAAGGAATTGCATACAGTATAATTCGTGTTTTAGAAATGGCCTTTCTGCCCATGATCACAGCCTGACCTTAAGCTGTACCCACCACAGATCCTTTCACTGCTACTGGACAAAATGCTGGACCAAGGCCAAGGTGAACACATTTCTTGTTTTGTTACGAAGGATAAATGCCAGTTTAAGTGCACTGTAAGCCAAGAGGAGAACAGCTGCCTGTAGAAGGGGAAGACAAGAGGAGATTGTCTGAGCCATAACTCTGCTTTGTACCCCTAGGATATAGGCCACAGGGCAGCAAAATGTGGTAGTGGTGTGGGATTCCCAGGGGACACCCAGAGGGCAGAGACACTCTTAGCCTTTCTTTGCATGTTCAACATAAAGGACAGATCCAGAAAGAAAGGAACCAGACAGCAGATCTCTTCAGAAACTCTCCAGAAACTGTGCTGCCCACAGTAGCCCAGCTTAGAGAAGCAGCTCAAAGCCTGGGAACTCCTGGGGACTGTATCACTGCTCACAATGCCGACACAGGGAAACTAATAGTCCTGGTTACTACCTTCATTTCTTCTACCAGTAGACCACTAAAGCCCTGATCAGCCCTTGATCCAGACCCTAGCATGACCAGCTCCTGTAAAGCCTCCTGCCCCTTCCTTTCTACTGCTGCTGATGGCAAGGCATCCGTCATCAATAGTGGGGTTCCACGCTCCTGCTTGAGAAAACCTGGGGAGTATCTGGGGTCCTGCATGAGGAGGACTCATGTACTATTAGGCTTACAGTTTTGAACACCATCTTTCATTGCTTTTGCTTATTTTCCAAACCCTTTAATCACAGCTTCCTCCTGTTGCTCCTGCCAACACCCTCCAACAGCATCTGGGCCCTCCAGCCTTTTACAGCTGCTCTTTAAGCTTCACAGGCAGTAATTAATTCTATGATGGACCAGGCCAAGTTCCCTTTATAATGCTCACACCATCTCAGACCTGCCCAGGCAGCTGGAATAGTACAGCAGAGGTTTAAATATGCTCCTTCCTCTGTGACCTCTGTCTTCATGGATCCTGGCTCCAGAATCACATATATTCATGCCAGCAGGTCAGGAAGGATAATGTTTGAAAGCCCAGCTGTTAGAGGAAGCAACAGTGGCTGGCTGAAACACCAGTACAGTGAATTTTGACAACATCCTGAAATGCACCGTCTGGGATAAAATGGTAGAATAAGCTTTTGAGGTCTGACACGAGTTCATCGAGTCAAATCAAGAGAAGACATTTCCATAGTTATTTATACAGGAGTGTTCAGGGCCTGGAACACAGAAGTAGCCCTGCTTTACCAGGCTAAGCTTCACATGAGGCTTAACAGGAGATGGCTTCAGGTGGATTCCCATCTTGCTCTTGCTTTACAACCAGGTAACTAAGACTTCTCTACTGGATACTCCCAAAATGCTTCTGTCTGAAGCAGTAAACGATGTTGTCTTTTGGTTTAAAAATCAGCTGAAGCTGTGTTGAACTTAACAAAGATGAAAGGATTAAACCAATAACTATGAGGATTCGTTATTTTTTTAATATGCTCTACTCCTCTGAATTAACTTTTATTGATCAGAAAGGAGAAAATTTCTCCTTTATTATGAGAGAGCATTAAACAGATAGATTTGGCTCTTTTCTCCTCCCTTATCTTTACCTAAAAAGACTTGGCTCTTTCCTCCTCCCGTATCTATAATTCAATTTGGCCCACATGACATGTCTTTCTGATGTCGGAAGCAGGAACTGAAAACACATTTCCCTATTTATTACATCAGAAGCTATTTATCAGAAGCAAGGCTGTTTCATGGCATTTTGCCAGCCTTCCCCCAAAAGTGTAGGCGAGCCATCAGTACGATAACATTGGCAGACCCAGCTGGTGTGTCATGCCCTTGTATTTTACTCTCAGGTGCAACACGAATAAATTTGCACAACCACCTTCCCTGCACACACATTGTGGAAATGTTTCTGCAAAGCCATCAGGGAAAGAAAGTAGGGCCAGAGAAAGTATGAATTACATTAGCACCTAAAATACTGAAACCTTGTAGCCCAAAGGGTGCAATGACAGCATTGCAAAACCCTCCTGAAGTTACGCTCAAGATATTTGCATTTGGAAAATGATTTTCTGTTCCACCATGGATAACAAGAATAAACCAGTGGTATGGAGAGCAAAAAAAGCATTCGCTTCTGTAGTGCACACTGAGAGGGTGGCTGGAGAGAGAGAATCTTGTTTTCTGCCTCTAACCTGGGCTGGGAAATGTAGTCTCTTATTTTGACTGTGAAACTGTGAGAGACATCTTCTTTTTAATCACCTAGCTGTCATGCTGATAGTGGCTTACTGGACAGAAAAGTAATTTCAGCAAACAGCTGTAATCTGTACAAGAAAATGTATGTGTGTAAGTGGTAAGCAAATGACAACTGAGCAGAGGTGTGATCAAAAATACTAGAATATATCTCTTTACAGATCTTACTTATTTGTATGTATACATACATAGATTTTTTGTATTATATACACACACATACCCTTATGCAGGCTGGATTTATTTTGCTTTAGAAATAGGGGGTTTTATTGTTTGGTTTGTAGGTTTGTGTGGATTTTTTTTTCTTTTTTTTATCATTGCTCTCTTCCTGTCCTCCCCAGAGAAAAATCAACTGCATACTCAAACAGGATATCGGATGAGTATTGGACTTGGAGGATCATAAGTTAATTAAGTTAAATAAAGTAAATCCTTTACATGCTTAATTTTAGATGTGTTGAAAACATCTCTTTATCAGTTCAGAACACCAAAAGTAATTGGTGATGAAAAGCTGTTCAACAGTTTGTTGTGCTACAGCTCAGGTGAGATGTGGGACAAAGCTGTCTGGGTTATACCAGAGTCAGAAAAAACAAGAGGCTTGTGGTGGGCACATCTTTTTTTCTTCAATGTTTTCTTCCCAGAAGCCCTCTTTCTGTGAGTTGGGGGATCATCAGCAGGGAAGCTTGGGGTTTAGAGGAAAAAGGAGACATGCTGCTGAGTGGGCAGGGGTGAGTGGAGCAGCCTTGGGGACAAGGGGAGGGAAAGGTTGGAATTACAGTGAGAAAATAAGCAGGGAGAAAGGCACGGGAATGCCATGTGTTCTGCCTATGCACCTACTGGGAAGGAGGACTCCTGCAGTCTGAGGATGCTAACAGAGAGACAAGGGGAAAGATTAAGTAGCGAAAAAAAGAACAAAAAATGGAAAGAGGACAGACATGGTGGTAAAAGGGAAAAGAAAGACTTGAAAATGAGAGCTTGAATAGGAACAAGGTGGAAGGGAAAGACAGAGACAGCCAGTATGGTATTTTAGACATTAAATGTCAACAATATGTTGTGGTGATGGCTTTTGTATGTGTCCCTTCCTCTTCTCAGCTCAACTTGTGTCAGACTGTGGGACAGTCTGACATAGGAAAAATTGTGATTTAATGAGCAGAAAACTGATATGAATCATAACTGTAGCAAGGAAAAACTGCAGGAATTTCACCTTGGACATGTGTACTGGGAGAGGAAGGTTACTGCTCTGCTGTAGTGAGTACCATTACAATGCTTAGCACAGACTCCCTTCAGACTCCTTAAGGAAATCTAACTTACTTGGTTTAGAGTTTGGAAAGGAAAGTTTATGTAAATTTAGTATGAAATAGTAAATTCTGTATACTTGGATCACAATAATCTGTTGGTTTATTACATGGACAGCCTGAGGCTGTGCTCTTCTTTGTTTCTTAGGATTTCAAAATTATGTGAATGCTTATAGTACTGATGAACAACATAACCTAGTCTTCGATATTGATTTATTTCTTTTCAGACCAATGGGCAGATCTTTAAACACTTTGAATACTCAGGCAGAGGTAACACAACTAAACAACAACAAAAAACCCAACTCAGTAATGCATTTTGAATAAGTTTATCATTTCACTCTCTTTTCTTTTTAATTTTTAAAATTTTTTACACAGTAAGTCCTGTACAGATGCTATGAATACATACATTCAGTTTAAGTACCTATACCCATATAAAGTGGATTTCCCAACAAAAATGATTCTTGGGGATACGACAGGTCAAAACCAGTATATTTGACTCACTCAACAATTTTGACCTGAGCTTGAAAATGAAGGTAAGACAGATCAAAACACACTTTTAGGAGGAAACGAAGAGGGGTCTGCTTCTGAACTCCCATAGAAGAGGTCCCTGTGGCTTTCACAAAAGGGTCAGAGAGAAATAGTTGTTAGCATTTTCTAATCACATAGCTTCGGTGAGGGAATATATCATTGTTATTTCAAAGTTGGGAAAATCTGGGCAGAGAGATGACAATGTGATTCCTTCAAGGGCAGATAATGAGTCAGAGGTGGAACAACACAGAGTGATGTTCAGATTTCTAGGCTGGAGTCACAGCTATTGGGTGCACTGACTCCCTTGGCAGTATCACATGATGAACATGCCTAATTATCTACCAGTTGTGCAATTTCTATTTGCACTTCTGATAAAAGCTTCCAAAGACCCAGAGCCAGACTCAGGCATCTCAATACCCAACTCCAGTTAACTGTTAATGAAATAAAGAGCTGTTTATGCTGAAGCAAGGGTACATGAACGCAGAAACACAGCTCTGTGTTTAGGCAAATTTATGGCAAAACTGTGGTGCCATGGAGGTAGCAGGCTTTCAGTAGAGATGGCAATTGCACTGAAGTGATAGGAACGTAGTTGGGAATTTAGGTTCTGAGAGTAGGACTTAAGGAGAGCTTGGGTCCTTAAATCCTTTGTAAAATTCAGCCCTCGAATCTCAATTTGTGCTTCTCTTTCTCTGTGTATTGATCTCTTCTGATTTGAAAGCAATTTAATAGCAGAAGGTCTAGTCCCACTCACAGAATTCTTGAATATCTGGCTCCAGGAATCTCATCAGAAAGGAGTTTGTTGCATTGCCAGCCTATACACTCTCCAGTGCTCTAATATAAAAGATTTTTTTTCCTTCTGCACAAGAAATTCAGTTGCTGAGGTAGTGGCTTGGCAGCTTGAGAGTTGCAGGTGTGCACACAATGCAGACAGTGATCCACTGCAAAATGTTATTTCTATCACTGTTTCCAGGGTCATATGTAATATTTGCTACACCTTTTTCTGATTTTAGATTGTCAGAAACTAGCAAGTACACAAGGGTTATTGATTTTATGGCACTGGTGACTGAGACACCATGAATACACTCCATTATGCTTGATACAATAAAAAAACTTTTGGACACATCTTAGAGGGATGCATTCTCTTTTCACACATGAGCCAGGTTTAGTAAACTGTAGTTTGTGCACACAATTCTGTGCATTCATGTAAACATGAGAAAAGACTCATGTGCCTTGCAGTTCCAGTGCAAGGAACCTGTGTTGTCAGGCTAGTATTTCAGCAGTGTAAAAGTTGTTGGCATTTTGGAGGGATGCCAAAGGGTCACAAAGCAGGATTTTGCACATGTGTTTGAAGACATCTTTTTATTACAGTCACTAGCACAGAGGTTGGTACTGAGGCATTCGGGAGCAGTAACAATGCCATACACCTCAGACAACAAGAGAAGCACGTTTTTCCTCATACTTCAGACCCAGAGGAGAAACCCATGAAACGTAGCTTTGGGGGTTTTGGTTTGGGTTTTTTTCACCCTAACATAACTGCAAATGTATGGCCCCATCTCTGGTGCATTTCCCCATGCTCCATCCCTTCTGTGCAAGGCTGCTCCGTCATTGCCTTCCGGTGCAATTTTGCTGCTTCACCTGCATGCTGACAAACATGGCAGATGGGTTCAGTTTTCCACCACACGCAGTGAGGAGCCAGAAAACAGCCAACCAGGGAAAAAACACAAGCATCTAAATCCAGGTTTGACTTCAGTTGTTTTCAGACACATTGCAGGTTCTTCACATCACATTCTTATTGGTGTTACTGGGGCTTGGACAGAAAGCTGTATACCAGTGGAGACAGGAGGTAAGGGAGGTTTACTCAACAAGTTGGGGGAGTATCCTTGCTACTGCCTTCAGTTGTGAAGAATTTTCAGGGAATGACCTTGAAGTTTCTGCCTCTCAGAAACCATGGCAACCAGTATTTGTTCTCGTAAAATAATTTCTTGTCGTGCAATGAGTGATCACATGCCTCATCCAAACTCTGAGGTAGAATGTCTCCATAAAGGAAAAAAAATATTGAAGAGAAAGCCTGAGTTGATTGTTCTGAATTGCTATATCCTAAATAATGCACTGCACTGTAGTTTGCTGCCAACTGAACAACTAGCTGAAGAGTAGCTGCTGGATCATGGTTCATTCCTGTTTCTAGGTTAGCATAACTAAGCCTGAAATAAACACAGACATAGTTGGTGAATGGTGTTCATCTCTAATTAAAATCTGACAACTCTCAGGAAAAAACACTCCAAGATTATACTGAGGCACTTGCTGAGTCTTTCATGTTTGTGAATCAGTCATACAGGCATTTGCCTGTTCTTAAACATATTTTAAAGCCATTTGTGAGTTATCTGTTGCTCATAAAGTCAGTCTGTGTGATTCTGCCTGTAGCATCTTATGTATCTTTTGCTTATTCCATGGAAAATATCCCATTATCTGGCCATACGATGGAAGATAAATGACTCATACATGTATACAGCTGAAAAAGTTTATAGAAAAAAACCCCAAACCACAAACAAAACAAAATCTAAAAAAGATTAAGCTGCAATAGCAGCTGAGATTGTCCTTGTACCACAACATGGTTCACTTGTGGTCTCTCAGCAGTGAAAAAATGCATTAAAAAGACATGGACAAGCCTCCATACCTGCTTTAGGGTCATCTCTGAAGTGGCTGGCATTTCATTTTATGTCAAGGCAGGTTGCTAAGGCAGTCAACTGTGGTCTACTCATCACAGCTTTATAGCTGCTTCCTTTAGTCTGAAAAAAAGGTCCAGTTGCTGAAAATTGCATATTTTAAGTCTGGGTCCTAAGGAAATAAATCCTAAGGGAGATCCAGCTGTTTTTGTCAGTGTATAATCCCCCTTCTGCAGCAATTTTCAGCCTTTTGGCAGAATTCGAACACATCTGAATGAGGAGGTGGAAACCTTAAGAACACTGATGATTTTACAGGTGTGCTGAGCACTGGAACTTGAGTAGGAAACAGACACCAGTATTACCTTCCTTCCCCTGCTGCTCTCTGCCCAATGGCTCTGCACATCCCAGCAGCAGATCATGAGGTGATGACCCCAACTTGCTTGTGAGAATCCTGCAGTTGTCTTCTCTGGCTCCACAGGGAGTCCCACAAGTTCAAGTTCTTTAAGGTGTGCCAGGGCAGGTTCAGATTAGATGTTAGGAAAAAAATTTTCACTGAAAGAGTTGTCAGGGCCTGAAACAGGCTGTCCAGTGAGGTGGTTGAGTCACCTTCCCTGGATGGGTTTAAAAAAAGGGTAGATAATGTACTTAGCATAGGACAGGTACAGTTGGACTCGATGATCTTAAAGGTCTTTGCCAACCTTGTGATTCTGTGAAGTCCGGAGTCTTCTTCAGCCTGTTGCATGAGGCAAGGAGAAGATGCTGGGAACATACATCTAACTGCTGTTGCAGTTGCCCTTTAAAGCATTTTGTTTCACCTGATGTACCTCTCCTTGCAGCCTGTGACCTCCCTGGCAAAGCTAACCCACAACAGGTTTGCAGTCACACCATCTCAGCAGCTTCTACAGCACCCTGTCCCAAGGTCTGACCCAGGGGGTACAGCCACTGGAAGGGCAACAAGCAGGCAGGGCGGTCATCTCAACAGCTCTAGGGAAGACCCTCTGCAGCCATTTTCCTCCATTAGGTCTCTCCTCACCCTTCCTTCAGGGCTCAGCCACCTTCCCTGGAGCCTGGGTCACCCCTTGTGCCCCCTGTCACCTGTGCACCAGACAGACTGCACAGGCAAGATTTATGTGTGCTGTAGTATCCCCACAGTTAATGCCCTTTGCTGCTTTCCTTTATCACAGACAAATATCTCTACATTAGAAGTAATTACCACTCATAGCATTGTTAGTAGCAATTAAATGTCAGTATAAAGTCTTATTTCATCATGAGGCTGCTTTCCTGTTGCTTGCAGCTTTAAATCACTGTGCCATGGTCCACAGCTAAGCCAGGATTTGGAGTCCTCCTATCAACACCATCACTCCCTACAACCCCACAAACAGCCTCAGGGAAGATGCAGCTAAGGCTCATTTTTAGGGGATCAGAACCTATGTTGCTCCTGACCTCTGGCCAGCATGGTGGCTGGGAGAGGGGCAGGTTACAGTGAGACCTGCGTGTACCAGTTCAAGGCACTACTGCCAAAACTGGCAGTAGAGGGGCTGTGAACCAAGGAGGGATACCCGCTGCTTGAGGAGGCTTGCTTCAGCATGTGGTGGAAAAACAGCCCCATGCAGAGCTCTATGGTGGGAGATAAAGGAGCTCTCTGGGAACTCTGATAGCTCTTGGTGCTTTGGGACCACAATAGGGTCCATCACAGACCCACAAAACCACCAGCAGCTGTGGTTTTATGTGGGGAATATTATTGCACCCGTGCACACACAAGGACTAGGTGTCCATACCATCCCAGCCTCAAAGCCTGGGAGCCTGGAGACCAGAGCTTTCCCCAGCCCCAGCCAAAGGGTTTTGCAGAGGGGTGCAATGGTGCTGCAGCCAGACCTGCAGGAGCCCTATGTCTAATAGATCCCCAACCCTCTTGGGCCACAAGTATACATTGCCCAGGTGTCTCTTTTGAAAAAAAAAATTCTTAGCAGACATGTGCATTAGCTCCAAAACTATCTCTGCAGCCTTTCCCAACTGGGCACTAGGAAGTGGGAATTGAGAGCTGAAAGCATTGCATGGAATTAGCCATGCATCTGCCATTAAAATCAATCCTCTGCACTCAATTTCCAGCTATCTGCCTCTGGGACACAAGGGAAGAAAGGAGAGGAAAGGAGAAAGGAGAAAGGGGAGAATGAATCCAGAAACTTCTCATATATACACATTGTGACTACATGGCACTTCTTAATGATATTGGAAGAGGTTCACTTTATTCATCATGTCAAGATCTTCAGAATATTTTAGTTCAGGTTCAGTTCTAAGTGTCTGAAAGAACAGAAGCATGACACAGTAATCAGGGAAAAAAAAAAGAATCTACTTGTTTTATATTATACTGATGGACTCAGGCACAAAACTTAACTCAGGTCCTAAATACACACATTTTTCACTAGATTAGGAAAAAAATACAAATGTCTATTTTCTGTTACTCTAAACTTAGGGTTTGTGTGGAGGGGTTTTTTTTTTAGCCTTGGCCCAGGTGAGGACTTCAGCGCTTTCCATGCAGCATGTGTGTGAGAGACTTGCACAAACAAACAAACCAGCACCTGAAAATCTTCTGTGATTGCTCACTTCTGGATATTGTCACCTTCAGAAATCAAAAGCTGCAAGGACTGGTGTGGTTGTGAGCTAGCATGTGTAGGGGGTGGTGATGTATGTTGGGAAAGAAGGAAGCTAGAATGATAAAACAAAAACAGTTTTAAAAGTTGCAGGGGAAAAAAAAAAGTTAAATCCATGAAACAGGTGGTTAAATGTTTCTGTGTATGCTCCCAGGGCTTTTTTTTTTTTCCAGAAGAATGTTTAATATGCCAGACACAGAAAAGCTGGGGTACCTGTTGGTGTTAGGAAATGATACCAAAGAAAAGAATCATATCACAAAGCAAATACTGATTGCAAAGCAATCACACGCACAAAAAAAAAATTCACAAACCAACATGGTAATTCCTAGCTTTGTTCCCCAGCTGCTTTACACCTGTTTCTTATGCAGGTAGATCAGAGTGGTAGACTTGCCCTTTATCCCCCATTTGGCTCCCAGAGCAAGGGAAGTCTAGCAATGTATCTCTCTAGGAAGAAAAATGGGTTATGAAAGTGAATTGAGGGTAACAGTGCTGCAAACTGAGAGACCAAGAATGAACACAGGAAGAAGGGAGGAAGGATGTTGCAAGAAGCAGATTTCCATGGGCTAGGGCAACAAGGAAGACAAGGGGAAAGAGGTGGCCACTACAGACAAAGGAGTGAGAGGAATCAGGCTGCTGAATGGGCACTGCAGCTGCTCATCTTTACCTTTATTCCCAGTCCTAACATTTCATTCTTCATATGACTATGCTTATTTGTTAAGCTGAAACCTGAAAAATTCCCTTTTGTGCCAGTTTTCATCCTAGCCTAAACAAAAGCATCTGATTTTGTAGCCAGTGTATCAAAAGCAGAGGAAGCAGCTCAAGGGTGAGCAGAAGAACATGAAGGTTTTCATCCCAGCTCCACCAATATCTTAGTGATTTTATCAACAGGATTTCTGTAGCAGTCCCTGAGATCAGAGGGAGACGCTGGACTCTGGTCTCACACACCTTAGGCAGGTGGAGCCCTTGATAGGAGAAACTGTTTAATTAGTAACATGTCTGTTGCCCACCACCCTGGGCCTGACCTTTTTATGAAAACAGTATCGAGTACATTGTTCAATGAAGAAACCAATTCCTCAAACCCCACTGCTCAGGAGAATGGCTCTAACAGCTATAGCATCACTGAGAAGGCTGTGAAACTAAAACAGGGTGGAAGTTGCTCTGTGTTTCTAAGCATTTTATTAGTAGGCCTGCCAAAAGACAGCACCAAAATACAGAGTGACTATGGCAGCCGCCAAACAGGGTTCGCGCTGGGGGAGAAGGTGATGAGAGAGCAGAGGTGTCACAGTAAGTGCTGCCTGCAAAAAGAGTAAGTGGGTAGAGAGCCAGTTTCATTTGCACAACGTGCTACTAACCACTCGTGACCAGCAGAGCTTCAAGATGCACAAATGCTTGGAATAATTAGGTCAGCTCTGTCTAGGTGCAGAGACAGTTAGACTGGGCTTTGCCGTGCTCTAGCTTTCATCGGCAAGCTGTCACTGTCGCAGCACTGGAGATAGGAGAGGACTATAAAAGGGGATACTAAAGCTACCCTATTGCCAACAAACTGAACAGGACATAGGTGCTGCCTACACCTAAAAACTCCCTTTGGTCCCTGAGGATTGCTTGCATAGGCAAGTGTTTGACTACAGAGGCTAACTGTGAGTAAACAGGGGAGATCAAATGTACCCATCCTGTTTAAAGAAAATTCTCTATATGGCAGAACATGTATGTCCACGCAACACAGTGTGTTTTCAAGCCAAAGCTCACACTAAAGGATTTCTGTGGGCAGGGAAGGACTCTGGGATGGCAGCCCGAATGTTAAGTAGCTTCACTACTTCCACAATATCAAAACATCACCTTACGGTCAAAGAGGATTCTTTGATTAATATAATTAGCACTGTTTTCCCTGGTATGTGAGGCAGTAGGTGTGTCAGACCCAAGTTTTCACTGGCTCCTGTTAGCACAAAGAAGGGAATGAGTACTTCTGGCATCAGAGCTAAACAAGCATGACAGTAGCAGGCACATCACCAGGTCCCAGACGGTTGCATCAGTGTCCTCACACCAGAAAAATCAAAGGAGTAACCCCTTCCTGTAGCACTATTCTCATTTTGTTTTCACAATGTAACAAAGAACTTCACTAGCAAGAGCACGAGAAACTAATCCAGTTTGGTTTTGTTTCAAATAGGAGATTTGCAGGTCCCTGTGACAGGAAAGAGAAGAAAGATTCCCTCGGTGTAAGAACAAAGACTGTGATAAATAAGTTCTTGAAATTGGCTGCATTCTTATAATGAATCAAGTATTCACTCAAGCAACTCTGTTTCCTTCTTTGGTGTGCATTACAGGCCACACCATTTATTTTTCATTTGATTTAAAGTGAAATACAGAGAAGCTTGCTAATTAGCAGTAGCATAAGACTACAGTACAAGCCAGTCCCATGCTCTGACTCAGCTGGCCCTACGCACAGCCAGGAGTTGGACTTGATGATCATTATGGGTTCCTTCCAACTCAGTGTATTCTGTGATTCTATGATTCTAAGTGGAATCTAGATATTTGGTAAGAATAAAGGGACATTTTTTTCCCACAACAGCATTCAGAGATTTTATCCCTACACATAGGAGTTCTTTTAGCTTATGATGCAAATTATTCTGAAGAAACCTCAGTGCTAACAGAACTGCAGTCCTATCCAAAATTATTATATTTTACCTTTACTGCTAGCTGTCAGTATTTTAAACATTCTCTACAATTGCCGTAATTTTTTCTTGCCTGCCACAACATCAGTAAAGAGCTTAGAGCCAAATACAGTGGCTTATACTACAAATATAAATAGATCAATAAAACATCACAGAAAAAGAACTCACAAAACAGCAGTTACTGAAACAATACTAGTTGATTATCTAAGTACTCACTTCCTACATTCAATCTCTGTGTATCCAGTAATTTATGGAGAAAGCCATTGTATTTTAATATACACTATGCTTATTGTAGACACCACAGGATTTCTAATATCATAAGACCTCCTAGAAGCTTTCAGCTGTGGAAGCAAAGAGTGTAACCATGCCAAGGACATTACATCATACACAGGCCCCGGTCAGCCAGTACCTTATGAGAGAGTTGTGGAAAAGATTAGATTTTTATATTGTAACTCACAACAGCATACCACCACCTCAGGAAACAAAATATGACAGCAGTTGACAGGAATATACCATATTTCTGGACGACAACTGAAGGATGTCAGCCTGCCAGGTGTGACAGGACAACAAATGAAGTTTAACAATGTTAAGTCATGAAAATTAATTAGAAGCAGTGATTCCAGGATCTGGATTTCAGTCTCATCTAAAAGGTAACACATATTATGTGCTTATGTGTTCCCTGTCCCACTATTGCTTCAGAAAAACCCTCACTTTGATTCTCCTTATGATATTAGATGTTTCCTGGCATAAACCCTGCAGTTGCCCAAGTGGCCAACAGCATCCTGCCTTTTAACAGGAAGAGTGTGGCCAGCAGGAGTAGAGAAGTGACTGTCCCCTTGTACATCCTCCCTCACTGGTGAGGCCACAATGTTCAGTTTTGGGCCCCTCACTACCAGAAGGACATTGAGGTCCTGGAGTGGGTCCAGAGAAGGGCAAGGAATCTGGTGAATGTTCTAGAGCACAAGTCTTATAAGGAATGGCTGAGGGAACCAGGGTTGTTTAGCCTGGAGAAAAGGAGGCTGAGGGGAGACCTTATCACTCTACAACTATGTGAAAGGAGGTTGTTAGCTCTGTGTGTGTTGGTCTTTTATCCCAAGTAAGAAGTGATAGGACAAGAAGAAATGAACTCAAGTTGTGCCTGGGAGGTCTGGATTGGATATTAGGGAAAAATTTTCACCCAAAGGGTTGTTAGGGATTGGAACAGGTTGTCCAGGGAGGTGGTGGAGTCACCATCCCTGGAGGTATTTAAAAGGCGTGCAGAGGTTGTGCTTAGGGGCATGGTTTAGTGGTGGACTTTGCTGTGCTAATTCGGGATCTGACAATGCGAAAAGTACTTTCCAGTTTAAATGATTCTGTGGTTCTGTAATTCTTTTCTTTTCCCTATGCCTGCACTTTGAACACTCACAGCACATAAGAGTCATCTTTTATGCTAAAATGCTGGTTACATTGCTGTAAAGGGTGAGCAGGTCCGGAGACCTTCTCAAATGCAGTGTTCTTTGGTGCCCTCTTTGGGACTAAGACCCACAAAGCTCTCAGGGAAAGTGGCATGGGCAGCTGGGAGCAGAAAGTGCAAGAGGAGGCCTGTATAGAGTGGACCAGCAGTGTAGCAGCAGTTCAGCCAGAGAAAGGAGTCTTTATACAGTAAAGCTTTGGGAACAGTTCTCAGTCCATGTGTACTATCTGTACTAGCAAGGGGCCGTCCAACCACAGCACCAGTTGCCCCGAAGAACTGAATTACTGAGGCTCCAGCTGTACCCAACCCTGAGTTCTCCTGTGGGCTTTGCCCTTTCATGCAGTTCCTTTGTGTATTTAAATGTCTCAAATTAATGAACTCACTACTTGTGTCAGGAAAGGGAGAGCAACTGGAGAGGTTGTTTGCCAAGGGAGGGGGATTGGCCAAGCTTGCATCACTTTAACATTTCCAGGCAATCCAGCCTACTGGGACTGACAGGAGAGAAGGAGGCCAGGAGAGAAATCCTGGGAACACTTAACACCACTTGGCTCTGCTGTCAGAACCCAAATTCAGGGCATTTGTTTGCAATGTTGTTTTGGGGGTGGGATGAAGCTACAGCGACGAGCTTTAGACAGTGAGGAAAACTGTCCTCATGTCATTTGTCCCATCTTTCCTTCTGGAGAATCCCTTGGAAATATCAGTGTCTCTGAGCCTGATCATACTGATGCATCCAAACAGCAATTCTTCAAAAAAAAAAATTCATTCTTGGCTTATTTCAGGCTTACAGTAAGATGGCCAAAATTGAGAGTGAATTCTTCTCCTAGAAATGCTAGCATTTCAGAATTTTTCTGTCAAGACATTCTGTAAATGAGTCCTTTTACTGAGATTTCAGTGTTGAAACAACTGCATGTGGAATGTTTGAAGTTACAACTCACAGCTTAATTTTTTAAGAAATTAATTTTTAATTCAGTAGGAATAGCACAGCTTTGTCAGGAAATAGAAAACAACAAAAGCATCACACACCATTCACATGACAAACTGTTCAGTGCAGCACATGCACCTGAAAGGGACATCTTATCAGTTTGTTGAAATACCTAAAGAGAGTAAAATCATCTGAGCACACTGCTGGACAGCCAGCAGTGTGCTCAAACACTTGAGCAGAGAGGTTGGACCAGGTGATTTTAAACTGTGTTACACTTTTCCACATGTTGTTGTAATTTTACTTTTTCTGGTTTTGACTGTTTATGTGTTTGCATTTTGGTACTCTGATCTGCAGAGGTCATTTCCAGACTCAGACATTCTATGACTTTCTGAAAATCTGTATTGCTTTCAGCAAAATTAGTCCTGTATATTTATATTAAAAAAAAAAAAAAAACCAAAAAACAAAAAACCCACCAAAAAGCCAAACCCACATATCTTCTTACTTCTAAGGACAACAATGCTGATTCATGTGTAGTGCAGCATACCTCAGACCCTGTATCCTCACCTGGAGAATGTTGTGCTAGAACACGGCTTTGGAAGTCATTTGTTTTATGCCTATTACATAAGCAGAGGATGTGTTCAGGATCTTTTAGTGTATTATCAAACAATGTTATAAAGAAAGCATGAGAAATCAAACCAGAACTGGATGTGCATCATTTTCTCTCCAGAGTGATGCATCATAGCCTACCTTCTATTTATATGTGACCTGCACAGTCTGACAGGACAGAAAGAGACCTTCATTTTTTCCTTGGATTTCATGTTCCATGGAAGTCTAGTGCTGTTTCCTCTGAAACGAGTTTTTAAATTATCATTAAGTTTAATGAGAGTGGGACTGGTCTACCTGCCTTTAGTTGAAAAGCAAGTCTTAGGCTGAATAGCCAAAATAAATCAGAACTTTGAATAGAGCCTTTAAGTTTTCTGCATGTTGTTATGAGTGTCTGTGGACAGTATCAGGGAAGAGCATTAACAAAATAGGCTGTTAGCAAAGAATGATGGTTCCCTGCTGTTAGATGGTTTCAAAAGGGAAGATACCACGTTTATCTCCCTGTGACAGTGCTATGTTTCATTTAACTTCATTTTTCTACAATTGTTTTTGTATGGTGTTGATAATTTTTCCAAGGGAAATTAGTGCTATTACCCTTTCTTTCCCTCCCTGTCTCTGCAAGTAAGAGAGGAAATAGTTTTTAACTGTTACAGATGCTATACCTGGTTTTCCACTATTACAGACACACCAGCGAATCAATTTTCTAGAGGTGAAACCATGTCACATTTACATGGGATGTGTGCTTACACAAACTGGGGTTTTAATCAAAAAGGACCAGACAACAGCTAAGACACAGTTGCACAGCTGTGTCAAACTTGAACTGGGTCGGTGTCATTCTAGGAGATGAGGCAGCATGCATCTGCAAAGCCACTACTTTACCAGTGTTGTTCAGTGGGGTTCAGCAGAGCAGTATTCCATGAGTGAATCTGGCTTTATGCTTTCAGATCAAACATGCTTACCCTGGAATTACATTGTTTGAAGTTTCATGCAAAAGGGAATTTATGTGCCTGTTTCGTGAAAGTAAAATTAAACCTCCAGTAATTATTGTGAAAGTTAATTACCAGAATCTACTAAGAAATGGTCAGTTCTTTATTTCTTACTCTCTCCTGATCAAGTGTAGATTTTTTTTACTTTTTTTTTTAAATTATTTTGTTGGGGTTGGGGTTTTTGTTCTGTGTGTGAAGGCAATGCTTTCTTTCATTAGACACCAATTTTAAGACTCCACACAGAGTAGCCAGTCAGAACTGTATGGTGTGCATCAAGCAAGAACTCACTGCAAGCAGCCAAGTAGTGCTTTCTGAGCATGGGCTCTATTAAAATAGGGTAATAAAACGCAGCTGCATTACACTACATAGGATGAAATCCCTTTGGACTGAAACTTTCCCTAAATTTAAAAAAAAAGATCAACCAAACCCAAATCAAAATGCTGGTTTTGCGCTGATCAACAAAAGATTACAACAGGAATTCCCAAGAAAGGAAATAGTCTCGGAGACAAAGCTGTAAATAGAAAGATATACATTTGGCAATTACTTTTTTTTTTTTTAAATTCAGGCCCTTACAAATTTTTTGACACTATTACAGCTAGAAGCTAACCTAATTCTTATCAAGGCACTTTGTAAACTATCTACACTGCCTAATTTTTTTGTTCTTTTACTGCTCTGCCAACTCTGTCTTAGAATCATAGCCTTACCTTCTCCCCCACCACCATCCCTGCATAACTTTCTAATCTTGGAACACTGTGCTCCTGTTCCTTCCTTGTTAGATTATCATCATCAGAGCAAACAGAGCATTGCTCAGGTCAGACAGGATGGGGCTTCTCAAGCAGCCCACACAAAGGAGTGTGGCTTTCCCAGTAGCCGTCTGTTACATTAGCTTGTAGCCTGAGTAGCACAGTGTATTCTCATTAAAAAAGCTTAGATTATAAAAACTGGTTGGCCTCCATGCTGTATGACAAGGTCATGCCCTCAGATGTTCACTGAAATTCACTTCTTTCATAGCTGTGGCCCTTGGTCTTCTCTACCACTGAACTACATGAGAGGAGAGAAAGAGCCACATGGAAAAATCCCAGAAAGATTTCTCTAGGCCATCCTGTGAATTTTTTGTCTGTTTTGAAGATCTCAGGCTAGCCACAATAGAAACAGTGTTTTATTGGTGTCCAGATAAGGCCAAAACTGTTGTTGCTGCTTGACTAGAGAGTGGTAGGGATGCACGTGGTGGCTAAGGTACCACTTCAGGACTAGGGTAAAGAAATAGAGAATTGTAATAGTTTTGCTTGTCCTACTTAGGTTGCCTGGATGTGTCACAAAGATAAACATTGAGCAGAATATGAATTAACCTAGTTCGTTAACTGGACTGAAACCACCTACAAAGACAGAACATTTCAAGTTACCATCTTTTTCTAGTGACACGTGTCCTTCATCCTAAAAACACAGGTAAGAGAAAGATGAGTGACGGTCATCTGGGAGCTTGGTACAAATGAGGAGTTCTACCATTTCAGAAAAGCAACCTCATGCAGAGGTTGTTCCTGAGAACAGATTTCCCAGCAAAGGCCGCTGGTCTGCTGATTCTTCTGTTCCCACGGCCTGACTTGGAAAAGCTGTGGTGTGATTTAATGAAGCACAAGGCACCTGCAGCTCTCAGAGCACTATTAGCATTTCCAAGCTTGGTGTCGCTTACCAGTGAGCCAGACACGCCAGAGGTTCCCTATGCGTCTGTAGGGAGGTTCCATACCTACTGAGAGTTGTCAGAAGCACCTGATCTTGCTAGCATCTGCACAGATAAAACTTGTCAAAGGAATCACAGAAAGGGCTCCTCTGCTCTGTTATGTGCATATAAAGTTCAGATCTCAGAAATCCACTGAAAATCAAAAGCTGAACTTGAAAATAACGGTCTTTTTAAATACTTCCTAAATCCCACTCAAAAACTGGCTGGATGGGACTTTGGGCAACCTGGTCTAGTGGAAGGTGTCCCTGCCCAGGTAGATGATCTTAAAGGTCCCCTCCAACCCAAACCATTGTATGATTCCAGGGCAATCTGTCTTCTTTTTCTCCCCACTCAGGCACACTTGGGTTTTTCTATTTCAAACAAATAATAAATAGAATTAACCACAGTGATGATCCAGTGTACAGAAAAGATTTGATTTTGCTCAATGTAGCTCAGGACAGATACATCAGTAATACAAGAACAAAAGGAGTAAAAAAGCCATGGGGTATTAAGCAAAGTTTATCTTCAAGCAGAAAGTCAGTAGCTCAAGAATTGAGGGGAAAAAGCAAGTGGTTTTGGCCTAAAGAAGTCACTGTTGTAATTCTCCCTCGGCATTTTACCCAGGATGATTCTTACTCAGGCAAAATATTAACAAATATGGGGAAAGCTTCCTATTTATTTGGCTTTTGTGATAGTAGAATAAGGGCAGACTGAAAGGAAAACATTTCAGACCATTATTAGGAAATTACTTCATACACATCACAAGACCACAAGGAATCCATTGTCACAAATTAAAAGTGAAACCGGTAGTTTAGGAGGATTATTAGGACTGAAGATTATTTAGGAGGATTATTTAGGACTGAAGAACAGATATTGGCAGCATGGCATCTGGCTACAGGAGGCTGCCAAAGACTAATTACTGTCCAGAAAAATCATTGTGCCATCACCATGAGAATGATAAAAAAAATTAAAATGTTTCCTCTTTGGGCTGAATAGTTCCTGACAGCCTTTCTTGCATGTTCTTCTAATACATCTAACGCTAACCTGTCAGAGACAGAAGCAGGACAGGTCCAACCCGCTCTGTCTGACTGTGGCTAGTTTAGCAGTTTTTACTCATGCTTAGGCCTGTCTTTGTTAGGCATGGAAAGTGTGCAAAGAGGAAAAGGAGGGGGTGGGCAAGTGTGAGGAACATATTCTCAACTCTTAAAGCAAAAAGGCACATCAGCTGCTGAAAACAGTCCATTCATAAAAGAGATGTCACTTGGTTGGCAGGTCGGCTCCATTATGGTTCTTCCTAAAAATAAAGTAGATATGCTTGTGGTGGTGGGCGTTTTTGAAGATGCAGACTGACAAAACAGCACCTCCTTTATCTTTGCATTTTTCTCTTGATCTCTCAGTAATCCTTCCATGTCAAATATTTAAAAGAGAGCTATCTTTTCCCAATCAACATATTTACTCCTCCAGAAATGCTAATAGGGACTCAGCACCAAAGTAAGAGAGGAACACAAAGAGGGTAGCAGAGCTGCTTTAATCTGCTACAGCAAGCAGCTGTCAGTGCCAGTATAAAAATTACCCCACAGGCAGGCCAACTTTGTGCTAAGTAAACATTTCCTGAATCTATCACATACAGCAGGAACCTAGTTTTTCTCTGGTCAACGCTCTGAGTAATTATTTCCCATTCTTTCTTTCACAGATTCACGGAATCACAGAGTGGTAGGGTTTAGAAGGGAACTCTGGAGATCATCTGGTCCAACATCCCCCCTGCTAAAGCAGGATTATCTAGAACATGTTTTACAGGATCACGTTGAAGTGGGTTTTGAGTATCTCCAGAGAAGGAGACTCCACAAACTCTCAGGGCAGTCTCTGCCAGTGCTTGGTCAACCTCAAAATAAAGGAGTTTTTTCTCATGTTAAGAAGGAAATTCCTGTGTTCCAATTTGTGCCCATTGCTCCTTGTCCTGGGCACCATCGAGAGGAGTTTGTCCCCATCATCTAGACATCCACCTTTTAGATATTTATAAGTATTGATAAGATCCCCTCTCAATATTCTCCAGATTGAACAGACCCAGCTCTCAGCCTTTCCTCTTGAGAGAGATGTTCAAGTGCCCTTATCATCTCTTAAACCCTCTGCTGGATTTTCTTCAGTAGTTCCCTGTCTTTCTTGAACTGGGAAGCCCAGAACTGGACACAGTACTCAAAATGTGGCCTCATCAGGGCAGAGTAGAGGGAGAGGAGAACCTCCCTTAACCTCCTGGCCTCATTCTTCTTAATGTGCCCCAGGATACTATTTGACTTAAGGGGGACATCAGAACAAGCACCTTAGACTTCCGTAGGGCTGACTTTGGTCTGTTCAGGAAGCTGCTCAAAAAGATTCCTTGGGAGGCAGCCCTTGAGGGCAGAGAAGCCCAAGAGGGTTGGTTGCTCCTCAAGAAGGAAATCTTGGTGGCACAAGAACAGGCTGTCCCAGTCTGTCGGAAGAGGAGTCAGCAAGGTAGGAAGCCAGCTTGGCTTAGTAGGGAGATCCAGGAAGATATTCGGGAAAAGAGGGAAAAATATGACCTTCGGAAGAAGGGGCAGGTGTCTTGGGCCGACTATGGGAATTTAGTGAGATCATGTAGGGAGAAAGTCAGAAGGGCTAAAGCTGAACTGGAACGCAGACTGTTCAGTTCTGTAAAAGATAATACAAAGTCCTTCTATAGGTACATTAACAGTAAGAGGAGGATGAAGGAGAATCTCCAGCCCTTACTGGATACTGAGGGAACAGTAGTGACAAGGGATAAGGACAAGGCTGAGGTCCTTAATTCCTTCTTTACCTCAGTCTATAATAGTAAAGATGGTTATTCCCTGAGTACTCATCCTCAGGATCTGGCTGACAGAGAGGGGAAGAATAGCATAATTCCCACGGTTAAGGAGGAAATGATTAGTGACCTACTTGTCCAGTTAGATACTAACAAGTCAATGGGGCCAGATGAGATTCACCTGAGGGTGCTGAGAGAGCCGGCAGATGTGCTTGCCAAACCCCTTTCCATCATCTACCAGAAATCCTGGCAGACTGGGGAAGTTCCACTCGACTGGAGGCTGGCAGATGTGACACCCATATATAAGAACGGCCGGAAGGAGGATCCGGGGAACTACAGGCCTGTCAGTCTGACCTCAGTCCCGGGGAAGATCAGGGAGAGGGTCATCTTGGGAGCTATCATGCAGCACGTGAGTGATGGCCAGGGGATCAGGTCTAGTCAACAGGGGTGTACAAAAGGTAGATCCTGTCAAACTAACCTGATCACCTTCTATGACAAGGTGACCCGCTTAATGGACCAGGGCAAGGCTGTGGATGTGGTCTACCTGGACTTCAGTAAAGCCTTTGACATGGTTTCTCACAGCATTCTGACTGAGAAACTGGCTGCCACTGACCTTGACAGGTGGACCCTCTGCTGGGTTAAAAACTGGCTGGATGGACGGGCCCAAAGGGTGAATGGAACCAAATCCAGCTGGAGGCCAGTCATGAGTGGCATCCCCCAGGGCTCAGTCCTGGGTCCAGTCTTGTTCAACATCTTTATCAATGACCTCGATGAAGGGATGGAATGCTCCCTCGGTAAGTTTGCAGATGACACTAAGGTGGGAGGAAGTGTTGATCTGCCTGAGGGTAGGGAAGCTCTTCAGAGGGATCTGAACAGACTGGACCGATGGGCTGAGACCAAAGGGATGAAGTTTAACATGGCCAAGTGTAAAGTGCTGCACATGGGATATAACAACCCCATGCAGCACTACAGACTTGGGGGATACTGGCTGGAGAGCTGTCAGGCAGAGAAGGACTTGGGGGTGATGGTTGACTGCAGACTGAATATGAGCCAGCACTGTGCCTGGGCGGCCAAGAAGGCCAATGGCATCTTGGCTTGTATCAAAAACAGTGTGGCCAGTAGGTCTAGGGAGGTAATTGTGCCCCTCTACTCGGCATTGGTGAGGCCACACCTTGAGTACTGTGTGCAGTTCTGGGCTCCTCACCATAAAAAGGACACTGAGGTCCTTGAGCAAGTGCAGAGAAGGGCAAACAAGCTGGTGAAGGGGCTGGAGGGCAAATCCTATGAGGAACGGCTGAGGGAGCTGGGGCTGTTTAGCCTGGAGAAGAGGAGGCTGAGGAGAGACCTTATCACCACCTACAACTACCCGAAAAGAGGTTGTAGAGAGGTGGGTGATGGTCTCTTCAGCCAGGTGACAGGAAATAGGACAAGGGGAAATGGCATGAAGCTGTGCCAGGGCAGGTTTAGATTGGATATTAGAAAAAAATTTTTCACTGAAAGAGTTGTTGGGGCTTGGAATAGGCTGCCCAGGGAGGTGGTTGAGTCACCTTCCCTGGATGTGTTCAAAAAAAGGGTAGATGAGGTTCTTAGGGATATGGTTTATCATAGGATGGGAATGGTTGGACTCAATGATCTTCAACGGTCTCTTCCAACCTTGTGATTCTGTGATTCTGTGACTTCTTGGCCACAAGGGCACACTGCTGGCTCCTGGAGAACTTGTCTACCAGGACTCCCAGACCCTGTTCTGCAGAGCTGCTTGCCAGCATGTCAGCTCCTAACCTGTACAGGTGCCCAGGTTTATTCCTCCCTAGGTGCAGGACCCTATCATTTGATTTTTCTTTGCCCCATTCTCAAATCTGTCAAGATCTTGCTGAATGGCAGTGCGGCCTTCTGCCTCCTCCCAGTTTTGTATCATCAGCAAACATACTCAGAGTACACTCTTCCCCCTCATCCAGGCCATCGATGAATATGTAGAGTAAGACCAGACCCAGTATTGACCCCTGGGGCACACCACTAGCTACAGGCCTTCCCACTAGAATCTCTACTGTTTATCACAACTTGTCAAGCCCTGCCACTCAGCCAGATGTCAATCCACCACACTGTCCACTGATCTAACCCACACTTCCCAAGTTTGCTTATGAGGATGTTATGTGAGGTGGTGTCAAAAGCCTTGCTGAAGTCAAGGTAGGAAACTTCCACTGCTCTCCCTTCATCCACCTGGCCAATGATGCCATTATAGAAAGCTACCAGATCGGTCAGGCATGATTTTCCCTGGTGAATCCATGTTGAACACTCCCAATAAACTTCTTCTCTTCCACATGCTTATTAACAACACACAAAATAAGCTGTTCCATCATTTTTCCAGGGATGGAGGTGAGGCTGACTGGCCTGTAGTTTACTGGGTCATCCTTCTCACCCTTTTTTAAAACCGGAGTGACATTGGCTTTCCTATTGTTCCTACATACACGAAGCCAGTTACCTCACTGTGGAAAGCCACAGTCAATCTGGTCAAGCATGGTTTCCCCATTGTAACTCCCATCTACTGTAGAAGGGGATGAAGTCCCTGTGGTGTGCATGAAAAACCTTTTGGGGAAGACAGTCTGGATTATCTTTGCTTCAGGCAAAGGCAAACCCATCTATGGGACTGCTTTTGCTCAGGGACCCAGGTGCACTTGGCGGGTAATGTGCATGCACAGTCATGTCCAGTGTGTGACCCAAGGGGATCTGATTTTGGGTGAGGATAGACATTAAATTGTGTAATGTTAATTGCTGTATGATGTATCGATGGTATTATTTTATGAACCATCAAAATTAATGAAGACTTTAATTAATGATAGAGTTTAATTAATGATAGATTTTGATGAAACTGAGCAAAGTTCTGTGGTAATGAACCTAGAACTGACTTCAGCAACCAGTGCCCAGCATCTTAGTCTCCATCTCTGGAGATACTAGTCTCAATCTCTGGAGATATTCAAGACCCATCTGGACAGCTATCTGAGTGATATGTCCTAGGGAGCCTGCTTTGGCAGGGGGGTTGGACCCGATGATCTCTTGAGGTCCCTTCCAACCCCTACAATTCTATGATTCTATGATCTTCCTTGAGATCGACAACTTCAACAGACTGCAAGCATGGACCACACCAGGCACACCCCAGCTGCAGGTTCCAGATGCAGCGTTCAACAGCTCAGTATCACACACCATCACTCCTGCCCTGAGAGACTGTTAGGACAAATTGAACCTGAAGTCATGGACTAAATGAACTCACTCAGCATTTTAGAGGGGTGGCCCATAGACTGAAGGAATGGCATCTGTATATATGTCTTAAAGTAGGGGGGAGCAGTAGTGTTTAATTGAAAATGTAGGATCCAGGCATGATGTAGATGTTATGGAATAAGGGGTGGATAATGCCCTGGTTTTTGCTAGGATAGAGTTAATTTTCACAAAAAGCCAGCACAAGTGAGTTGAGCTGGTCCAGGGTGTTTTCCATACCAAGTTGGGGAGGATCCATGTCTCCAGGACAGTATGATTGTGGGCTGAGTGGCCGGTCATAAGGTTGGTAAAGTGCTTTGTGTTATCACCATTTGTACATTCTGTCACAAGTCCTGCTGTTGCCCTTCCTCTCTCCCTGTGCTGTCCCAGCAAACTGTCCTTACCCCAGCCCGTGGCTACTTTTGTCAATTTCTCCTCCTCCTCCTACTGGGGGAGGAGTGAGCAAGCAGTGTGTGGTGGTCGGCTGCCAGCAGGGGGCTGAACCACAACACTCCTCCCACATCCTATGGGATTCTTCCAAGCTAATCTCTGAACAGGACAAATTCTGGTCTCCAGAAGTCCAAGGCTGCAGTCTTGCTGTTTGTCCCATTATTCTGTCCTCTCAGGATCCTAATCTTCACCATCCCATGGTCCCTGCAGCCAAGGTTGTTCCTGATCTTCACATCCCTGACCAATTCCTCCTTGTTTATAAGTATCAGATCCAGCAAGGCATCTCTGCTCCTTGGTTCCTTGATCTTTACAGTGCTGGTAAACTGTTCATTCTCACACTGGAAATGTCTTGAACATCAAGTCTATTGGTGTAAAATCACAGTATGTAATGAACACTTCCTTTTAGAGGGAACAGCTTGTTACTTCATAGATGAAGGCTCATGTCAGTCTCCCTGACACTGCAGTGATACAGCCTTGCTGTTCTGAAAAAATGCTCTTGGACTATCATGTGCATTCCCCTTGCACACGAAGAAGTGAGTAAAACCAAGGAAAAACTTTAAAATGGCCAGTAGGTATGGAGAGAAAAGAGAATTTGGTCAGTGCTTTTCAGAACAAACAGCACTGGCACTGAAGTTTGGAAATCAGTGTCAGGATTTGTGGAAACAGTAATGAAGGGTTGTCAGAATGTGCATGCAAAGCATGACATCTGATCAGCCAGACACTCTGATACGGGGGCTAAAACACTACTTGAACTAAATATTAAGTTTCTTTAACAGTTACCTTTCCCTTAAGTCACATGGGCAGAAAAGAGCTGCCATTTCCTGAGAGAAAACCCTGTTGGACACAAGAAACCAAAAGCGCAACAGGATGCTGTAGGTTACTGAACCATCATATGCAATTCTAGTGGGAATGCAATTCTTTACTAAACTGAATTGAATAGGTATGGAAAAGCTGGGTGAAGTGCCAGGAAGGAAGCATGGGCTGGATACTCCTGCCACTTCATTCTCTAACTGCTAAAAAACTCCCCTCTTTCAGTCACTGCCATTTCCTCTGTACCGCAAAGAAAGAAAATTGCAAGATTTGTGCTACAAATGGAAATGCCTCAACACAGAGGTTTGACAAGAGCCAGGCTGTCTGATAATTTGCTGCATTAAAGGCTTAGTTCCCACTTGCAGGACCAACAAGGGACCTGTACACAACGATGCCTTTCAGTGAGTCAGAGTCTGGTGGTGATGTTTAGCTTATGCTCCAAGGACTTAGAACTAAGCCTGCTTGGCCCCAGGCTGTGATGCTGACTGAAGAGGGCAAACTAAATGAGTTAATTCCCAAAGCCACTTCATGGGAAATTGGGAGAAGAGGTCAGAGCAGGAGAAATGGTAGGCTGAAAGAAAGCATGAGGGGAAGAAAAGGAGAAAGACACCTGCTTATAATGCCTGATTAAACAACTCAGCTGAACTCCTGATAAAAAGTAAAGCAAGCCCTCTGACCAAACTTGTGCAGAAACACATAGCAGAAATTCAGGGCTATTGTGGCTCCTAAAAGAACTGGGTTTTGTGGACTTGATTTATTTTCTTAATTAGTTTGTGTGTAACCCTAAGCATAAATATTGAACAAAGCCAACATAATGCAGGAGAAAACTTATGGACCTCCCAGAAAGACTTTAGTTGGCACTGAGGGACAAAAAGTGCCACAAACAAAGCACTATATTTCAGTGACTTGCTGCAGCCAGAAGAGAAAAGGAAACAGCAGATCTACTTCTTTCCAGACGTGAGGTCAATTGGACAGGAAAGGACTTCTTTGAGCCTAAGCAAGTTTTTCCAAGATTTGAATGTCACCTAACTCTATTATGCCAACTAATTAAGAGAGAGGAAGAATGGAGCTTTCCTCAAGCAGCAGGATCCCATCACAGGATTCAACAGACTGTACCAAGTCACATGGGGTGAGACTCCAGGGCTGGTAGTGACCAGCATCCATGTGCGGTCTGCTGGTGCTGGGCAAGAATATCCTTGGGGATTTTATTTTCTTACATTCCATAGAGAATGTAAGCAGAAAAAGTGGAAGTAGAAGATCACCTTCACCTTTTTCGTCTCAGATTGTATCAGATTTCTGCACCATTAAAAAAAAATCAAAAGCTCCATAGGTTAGAATTGTCCATTTTGCTGTAATATTCCCTGATCAGTCACCAGCTGCAATTCCATTGTGGAAGGAACAGTTTCAGTTTAGGTTGGCCAGGAAGTAAGAAAAGAAATGACTTTTTATTTCTTTAGGTTGATGTAACAAAGTGGCTTTGAGCTTGTTGGAGGTGAAGTGGAGGTTTACATTCTGTGTGCTGTGAGTTAAAAGGCAGATGTCTGCTTCAATGAGAAGTCACCTTACCTGAAGTTACTATCTTGGTTAAGAGTTAAATACATTTCAAAGGCTGTTTTTTGCATTATAATTACCATGGCTATCCCACTGATCAAAACAAAGAGTACAGTCATACCGCCCTTCCCCTTCCAGATCTGAGGACAAACAACAGAGAGATGAGAGAAAGTAAACGGGGACAGGCCAAGACTAACACAAGGTGAAAAGTTTGCAAGTAAAAACCCCTAAATTTGATTTCACTTTGAGGACTTGTGCACTTCCTTGCTGATTAGGTTTTTTGATACTTTTGCCTTTTTCTTTCTGCTAAAGTTTTATTTCCATGGAAACAGACACTGTATTGAGGAAAACAAGGAAGCAGGTTCTAAAAGCTGACATTTAAAGAAAACCCACCTCTTTGTACCTGTTTATGCAGAAAGGTACTATTTTAACAGCAAACTGCATCTACATGGTCCATATGTCTACAGAAATGTAAAATTTTGGATTGCAGTAGTTAGCCTGGTTTTATACAAATATACCATCCACGGAAGGCTTTTGTTTCAAACAAGCTTTTGTCCCTTGACTCCTAAGGGCATTGTACTACCTCAAAGCATGACCAGCCAGTGGGGGCTTGTTCAGAAAATACCTGGTCACTTTACTGCTTCATCAGTATAAATTACTGACATGGACCTGTCAGTGCATGAGTTTTCAAGGTAGAAGTCTTCAGGAATTCAGTGGAACAGTCTGCAGTTTTCCTTTATTTTAGGCTTCCAATTGTAATCATCCTAAGCAGACCTGGATGAGACCATTGCTTTTGGTTACCAGCAGCCCCTTGCATACACATAAGCAGCCATTTTTCAGCTGGGGTAACCTGTGGGCTGGTCTCTGAGCATGACCTCAGCCATGTGCCTGTCCCAGTGATGAGGCCCCTGGTCATTGTCACTGGCCTGCCATGCCACCATCTGCCGCTCCCAACTCTCCTGCCCTTGCATGGCCCTGACAAGGCTGTTCCTTTGCTCCAGGAATATTAAATTCAAATTATGTCTTAATTACTAGCTATTTCTATGTTACAGTTGCATTAATTTACAAGGAGAAAAAAGAATTAAAGACCCAAAAATACAAGATCATTAATCAAATACCTTCCTTGGCAGTAGACGTAGGTTTATATAACGTTCTTTTAGGTTCGCTAATATTTTCAGTTCTTGCAGTATATTAAAGTCTGGGTTATGTTTCCAACATGCTAAGATGGCATTGAAATACTCCATTGGCACACATAGGTTTACACAGGATCATAAAACCAAGAAGCTGATGGTTTGCTTAAGGAAGTATTACTGCAAGGCATGTTTCTCCCACTGAAATTCAAGAAACCTAAATACTTGTATCCTTAAATGTTTTTTGTTTGTTTGTTTAAATCAGTTTTCTTTGGTAATATTTGCAATTTGATGTAATCCAGAGATTCCCACCAGCCTTGAGATACACCAGCGTTCTTCAGAGATTCATGGAGAAATGTTTCCTTTTCCTTGGTCTATAAAGTCTGGAGAAGAAATAGATGCATTTCCATATTGAGCGGGCAGTCAAACACTGGAACTGGCTTTCTGGAGGCGTTTGATGCACCAAGCCTGTTGCGGTCTAAGAGTTCTTTGGACAATGCCCTTAACAGCAGGCTTTAACTTGTGTTCCGCACTGAAGTGGTCAGGAAGTTGGGCCAGATGATGACTGTAGGTACTTTCCAGCTAGAAACAGTTCTGTTCTGTTCTGTTCTATTCTATTCTGGGTTTATATTCTATTCTATTCTTCTATTTTACAGTGGAATACAATGAAGCAAAACATTGAAGATAGCTGAACAAACAGGTTTTTCAACTTTTTTTTTTACATTTTCAATTAAGTGGTTCTACAGCAAAAGGTAAGTATCTTTTCTAGCACCTAGTAATGCCACCCACGTCTTAGTCTGCATGTCTTCACATTCACTGCATTCATGTTTCTGGCACTTTCTGCTAGAGTTCATTCATGTCATTGGTTTTGTTTGGTTTTTGTTTGGTTTTGTTTGTTAGTTTTTCTTTCCCCAGAATGTGTATCACAGAGTAAGTCGCCTCCTCAGCTTTATTTTTGTTTTCAGTGAAAAATGAAACACAACAGTCAGGATATCTGTCAGACTACCTGGAGTTCAGGGTTGGAGAAGCAAAGGACTTCTGGTGGCCAATTAGGAAAGCCTTACATATTTAACCAGCACCACACTGCAACTGCCTTATGATCTTATGATTCACTGGGGGAAAAGGAGGTCAATGAGTAGGATCAGTCAAGATTTTGGGGTCTGAAAAAGTTCACACAAGCCTGAAAAGGGAAATTAAGTCACATGACATTTAGCAAAAACATAAACAGAGGGAAGGAAAAGACGTAAATCTGGTAGCCAGGGTGGAGCAGGATGACTCTGTAATAGGGTTTATATATGCCTGTAAATATTGCTATTTCCAATTGTAGCAACATATATTTTTCATGTCTTTCAGTAAAAATTCTAAGAGATTGCTTTTTCTAGTATTTTTCAAATGGACTATTTTTTCCTCATTTCTCTTGTATCTTTTGTATTCCTTTTCACACATTGGGGTACTCTGGACAGGAATTTTGAGGTCCAGTAGGACCGTGCTGAAGAACGCGTCTTAGCAAGAGCTCAGCACTCGCTCAGTACAGCATGTCCCATGCCTTGAACCAGATTTAAACCCTTGCTACCTTCCAAAGCTGTTGTATGAGTCCACAAATGACACTACAACAAAAGAGCAGAATGTATACATAATAAGACCTTCTCTTCAAGTTAGCTGTAATTCACTCCTACATCAGGATTTCAGTGCCTGCCAGGTGGAGGGGAAGCTTTGCTGAGGTGCTTGTCCATGACCACTGTGAATCATGATGTGCAAGTTTCAGAGGTTTAAGAGAAAACTGCAAGCCAGTGGTGCAGAGATAAAATGCAGAGGGTTACAGGCATATTCCTGTTCCTTTCATATATTATCCTCTTTATTCTTTATAATGGAAGTCTATCACAGTGGCCTTTACAGGAGAACATAAGTTTCAGACAAAATCTCAGTGGGCTTGACTTTCTTTGCACTGAATTGTTAATAACAGTCTGATTTCCACTTGCTGTACACCTACAAGTAGATCCTGTCACTGCTGGTACTCCCAAAATATTTCACAGAATCAGAATCACAGCGTGAAAGGGATTGGAAGGCACCACAGGACATTATGTAGTCCAACCTCTCCCTGACAGAGCAGGATCACCTACAGCAGTCTGCAGAGGCCAGCATTCATGTGGGTTTTGGGTATCTCCAGAGAAGGAAACTCCCCAGCCTCTCTGGGCACTTCAGGTTGTTTTTTTTTTTAAATAAAGTTTAAAACAATGTGATGTTGAAATTTAGACTGTGTTTATGAAACATCACTACCCAGATAGATGTGGATGAGAAGAAAATATTCATTAAAAATAAACAGGCTACTATATAGCTCAAAGGATCAACTGCAAGGTTTGAAACCTGTCAGCTTTATTTCTGTTCACATCGGAGGAAATAGAAGTTGAGCTTGAATTTACTCAGCCAATAATTGCTACAATTTGTCATTTGCTTGCTGGTTTACATGAAATACTGATAGCGTAACTCAAATTCCTGTTGAACAGGTATCCTCAGTGCAAACCCGGCAGTGACTGAGACTGCTGGTCATCTGAAAGAGCCGACTTCCTGGGCTCTCCTCCCCTGCAGCAACAAAGAAGCTCCTTGCTGTAGTGGAGAGACCACATGGCCAGAGAGGCCTACAGAGGCTCCTCAGACTAAGGTGGCTACTCGCAGGTCTCTGAACACACGCCTGCAAGACCTCTCATCAGGCTGAAATTAATTTCTGAAAGAGAGCAAGAGATACTTCAGTAGAGATCTCAAAAATTACTTTCTTGACCATGAATGTAGACGGTTTTTTACACTTCCCACTCACTCCTCACTTAAGGAGTTTCATTTTTGTTTAAAGGCCCCCCTAGGGTTTGCCGTTATGAAAGTAAAATTGTCCTTGCTATCTAAAATCTTCAGGGCAAAATACAATCCTCTGCAAGGAGGGATCATTTAATACACTGTTGAGTTACTGTCTTTGACAAGACAAACCTTGTCACTGACTACAGGGTGCAAAGGCTACCAGAAGACAGCTGATGCGTTTATGTGAGACAAGGTATTTTCTGGCAAAAGTAGAGGGCAAAATAAGCCTCACCAGTGAACATGCAGAAAAGACATGTGCAACCTTCCTGACAATGTTTGCACCTGCAGTGAGTGCAGCTTTCACAGAAGAATTATTTGCCGTAGCTGCCTGCATTACTAACATTTAAAAAATGTGTACTGATGTTTCATCTTTCTAGCATTTTTCAGGAGTGAATAGTCTAATCAAGTCGAATAGTGACATCACATGGCGCACTGACAGACCTTCCTTGAGCTGGCTGCAGCATATGCATCCTGAGCTGCAGCTTAACCCAGGTGAATAAAGGGCGGCCTTACTCAAACAGGTCTGTCATTTGACTCGTCCCAGTGCTCGTTACCAAAGTACGTGGTAAAACTGAGGTGGGGGCTGACAGCTGAAAAGGACGACAGAACTTTAGGAGGCATGATGAGTTGGAGATATAGTCTTCTGGCAAATCCTTGGGGTACATTTTGCTCTCTTTTTGCATAGCAAAGTGTGAAATCTTGTATGGAGAGTCTTTTTTTTCATTTTTTTTTTTGAAGATAATTGTGAGAATTCTATAAATGGGAGGTACATTTCAGAGTTTAAAATTATGATCTTTTCATGAAACTGTTACTGTCCAGCACTGTGTTAGTTCATCCTGTGTCTGGACACAATTATCCCCATTCTGGGGTAAGTTAAAAAATATTTCACTGTGCAAGGTCATTTAGTTTAGAGACCACTTTTTGCTCAGTGACCCCAGAGGATGAGCAGCCTGAGGGGGCTCAGGCAGGTGAGGTGGCTGAAGGTGAAAGGCACACCATGACACAGTGTAGGTGATTGCCTTCGCCATTTTTGTAGGGTTAGCATGTGATTTGCTTTATCCACCTAAGGTAGATCCCCATAGTGTTACACTATGGGTGACAGCAGAAGCAGTGACTCCAGTGTCTCCAGGGTGAATGCCATGAACTCTTGGAAAGTAGCAGAGAGCCAGTCACATCTGGCTGTTACCAGAGAGGTAATGGGATTGTTCCCCAAGGCCAGAAATCTCATATCAGTCTCATATCAGCCAGATGTTAGGCCATTAACACAAGCAGCCTCGAGGAAGCCAGCAGCACCCTGTGATCACTGAATTCAGGTGTGATGATAGTGCTCACCTAAGCTCTGAGAGGTGATGAGCTGCCCATGTGCACAGCTGGGCCTACCAAAAGTTTGCCTCCTTTATTAACCCCTGTACGTCATCCAGGGAAGCAAGCGTGTTCATATGGAAGGGTGGCTTTGAATTAGCTTCTGCTCCACTGACTGCAGCAGCCATTTTTCTTGGGTGCCACTTTGCATTAGGACTCGGCCCAACTGTGAGGGTAGAAAGCACCACCCATGGATGTAGTCAGAATGATGGAATAAATGCATACAACCTCTTAAGGAAAAACGCATCACTTTAGTGCTTATGAGGAGTACACTCAAGCTTCTTCCTTTAATGTCCAGTTTGGTGGCTGGCTCTCAAGCAGGCTGAACCTAGGGTTTATGTTCTGGGAATGAGGAGGAGGCTTTAAAGTGAATCTAAGTGACATGGAGAAAGAAACAGTAATATCCTTTTCAATATGTTTATCCCTAAGCAGAAATAATCAACTTGCCAGATACAGGACAAGTTTGCTGGTTTGGGTTTGTTTTAACCCATCCATCTCAGGGAAATCATCACTGAGCAATGTATCCAGATTCTGGTATGGGCCCTGCAACACAGGGTTTCCTTATCTGCCAGGTTCCCAAGAAATAGTGAAAAATTGGACTAATTATGCAGGGTAAATTATTTTCCTATAAGCACTCAAGACGATCACTATTTAAGCCTTGACTGGGACACAGAAACATCAGGATACAGGGACGGCATGAAGAAATGGTACAAAAAGTTACGTCCAGTGATACAGCAACGTAAATCAGGTCTATAGGGTTTTCCAAGGCTGAAGTAAAGTACTCTTACTTAGTTAAGATTGCCCGTTATGTAGATTAAATGAATAGTGAAGTCTTAAATACCTATTTTGGTTAGTGCTTCTGAGCACTTAAGTGCACTGACTTGGAATACTTACCATCTTTCATGTGTCTGCAGAATGTCAGACGTGCTCAGCCTCGCTGCTTTGTTCCTTGACCTCAAGAACTGCAGGAGCACTGATGTGTCCCTAGGGTTGTGCCAGTGGGTAACAGCAGTTAACCACAACAAGGTGTCCTGGTACCAGAGAATGATAAGCCCTAAGTGAATGGTCAGGCAGTGCCTTTTTCCTCCTTCTTTCTCTCATTTCATGCTGGAAGGGCAAAGGAGATGGCAAATAATGCTGCACAATAAAGCAGAAACTGTTGCAGGTCTGTAAGGCATTCAGGTGAATTTAAAGTTGATTTCAGGGGAAGGTTATGGGCAGAGGAACAACTACGCTGGAAGCCCAAAGGGATAATATACATAATTGATACTACTACAGTAAAATGGGATGTAAACTGTAATGCAAATAACACACGTGGATATAAATTCAGCTGATGTTTGACATACAAATAGTTCTCTTTCATTTGCAGGGAATTCATGTATTAGGATTGGAGTCTTCTCTTCAACTCCATCTCCTGGTGTAAGGAGAAGAGCCTAAGTAACAGCTGGGTTCACAGGTGGCACGTGATACAATACACAAAACAGTCGGTCCCATCAAAAGTGTAAAATGTAATGAAGCATCAGTGTATGACACCACAGCAATGGGTTCTATGTGAAAATATGACACTAAATACCAAGCATTAACTAAGGAGGCAGCTGCCCAAGCTAGAAGTTGTCATGAAAATGGTCTCTGTCTCAGGTATAATTACCAATACAATTCTTCTCGTCACATAAAATAATTTTATTTGCTGTGATTCAGCCTTTAACAGCAAGTTGGCATATATGGGAAGAAAACACAATCTGTCATCATCTAATTGGAATGAATTTCTTGCAATGTCTGCTGTGGCCATGAAAATACGGGAGAAGCAAAATACCATATGTATTGAAATACAAGCCCTGTAATAGAGGCAGAGGAATAAAAATATTTTACCTCCTAAGTGTCAGATCAAGGCAGAGAGTTCAATAGCTCTTCAGCACAACCACTTCCATGTATGAACACAGAGTCAAAAGTATGGCAAGTATCACCACATTCACAATGGTCACACAAGAAAAGCACACAGAGACACAAGGACCAGTGTCTAGAAAGCAGGTGTGACCTCTATGTGAGAAAGAAGTAGGGATAGGCCTGCACCGACCTTCTCTCATTTGAGGAGAGGATGAGCTTGCTTCTGGTTGTTAAGAGAAAGTAAGAGACGGGTGCTGGAACCTCCAGTTAACTTCTGGTTTATGTCATGTTTAAATAATTGTTGGATAAAATCTCATTTTCTGACTTTCCTCATAGAGAATAAGCAGACTGCATTTGGGTAATCCCTTATGACATTTTTGCTTTACATTTTAGTCAATAAAGTCACCCCAAACATAAATATGGTCCTTCATCTTTAAACACCTAAACTGTATGACTGCACAATCCCAAAGTAGAGTTTCCACAGAACAGGATGTTCCAATTTCAGTAAAACAGAACTACCTAAATGTTTATTGGTAACTTGTTTCACATCCTCTGCTTATTTTCTGTTTCATCTACCTTCTATCCCTTGCTCAGCAGACTAAGATGGGTGATGAGGTACTCCTAAAATGATATACAGTTCTACTGCAAAGAAGTCAAAATTGTGTACCACTCACCTCTTTACCTGCCCTGAACCTACTTCCCCTTCCTCCTTACAGCCAAGGCACACACACAAAGTACTTTTGCTAGCACTTTCTGTGCACCTACAGAACTTGACATACAGTCAGGTTTCAACTTACAGTTTGAACCCCTATTGAAAACGGAAAATTAATTTTTTTTGAATTCTAAAATATTTCAGATAATGAGCAGAAAGGAAAGAAAGAGACCAGACTAAAAATCATTTTATAAAACCTTCCCAACTTGTGTTGTGACCTGTTTTGTAGACCAGACAATGTGTTCAGTAAGCCTGAGTTTCACTACTAGTGAAAAAGTGGCAGCAGACTGTGTTATTAATGTCCTCTTTGGATACCTGACCAGGACTGAGCACGTACCAACAGCTTAATAAGCAGATGCTACTAGAGGCTTACCACTGCACCAGCAATGCCTCTGTCTTACAGCACATAGAAGCTGTGGCAGCATTTCACAGAATCACTAGGTTGGAAAAGAACTTTGAGATCATCAACCAACTATACCTGTTTGCTACTAAACCATATCCCTGAGATCCTCATCCATCTGTCTTTTAAATACATCCAGGGATGGTGACTCAGCTACCTCCCTGGGCAGCCTGTTTCAATGCCTGAACAATCCTTTTGGTGAAGAATGTTTTCCCTCATTTCATGCTGTGTCTAATCTGAACCTGCCCTGGCACAGATTGAGTCTATTCCCCCTGGTCCTATCACCTGTAACTTGGGCAGAGACTAACACCCGACTTTCTACAGCCTCCTCTCAGGTAATTTGTTACAATACACCCTGCCCCATCTCTCTGCCTCAACCGTCACTGAGTTACCAGCTTTATTCACGACCCAAGTGAGTGACCAGAGAGATGTGTGGGTGACAGGGACATCCTGACACTTCTAAAGGCGGCATACGTGACAAGGAAAGCGAAGACACATGTGCGTCTGAAAACAGAGCAAGCGCAATACTTTGCACCGAGGATCAGACACATTTAAGCAAGAAACTACTTGTATTAATGAGCAAAAGGTTTTGCGTATTGTTTCTTTCAGAAGGTGTGCGAGGGGAAAAGAAAGAATATTAATAACATCTGAAATGTGTAAAAGCTGTTAAATGTTAATCATCTGGCCCACTCACACCACTGCCTGCTTCCCAGGAGAAGCAGACGCAACAAGAAAACCTCATACCATTTACTTCACTTTGTTTACCTTCCTTGGTGCCCAAGCTACACCATTTCCAATTTTGCTAGCGAATTTTCTGAAATTAAGGTAGAAAATGAGTTAACTTCTGTCAATACGGCTTGTAGCATTGGGCTTTTATTCGTGTATTGTCCAAATATTATTCCAAGTGCTCTGCACTTGGAATTTGTGTAAGAAAGGGAATCATGTAAAACAGAAAGCATTCCTCCATCTATAACATGGACTTGTACACACCTTAAAAAAAAGATTTCTCTTTTTTTTTTTTTGGTAAAGCATTTGGAAGGTTACACATGACAACAATTTACCTAGAACCTTTTTCTTTATATAGTGAAGAGCTGAGATTACCAGAAAAAAAATGCTCTTGCAAAATGCAATAAATTTATGCAGAAAAAGAGCAAGATAACAATTAGAAAATTACTCTGGGAAGAAATTAATTAAAATGCTAACTAAAATAACAGGACCAACTGCAGTGGAAGTATGGGCACACTTTAACAGTAATATATAAGATTTAATCCAATGATACATGCAGTTGTTTCTTCTTGAAACTCAAGAGGGGCATTGAAAATATTTTTAAATTACTTAAACCTGACAAAAACCAAAATTGGCAGCAAGGAATTAAAATGGATTTCTTCACGCAAACTGATAGGCTCCTCATACAGCTTATAGTTATTGATTTAAAAAGTTATTTTCATTTCTAACAGAACATTGGGTTGTCTTAGTTCATTTTTATTCTCCAGCTGAACACTCATCTGTAAATAATGCGTTCTTGAAAAATAAATCAAAGTGGGTCACTGCAAAGTCATAAGGCACTCTGGGGATGGGTAACATGATACTGTGCTTTTTATATCTAAGTTGCTAGTTTAAATCCAGTCTAGGCCAGCAGCAGTCGAAGCCTACTGCCAGATGTTTCTTGTCATGCACAATGGGTTGGTAGGCTTAGTTCATTTTGCAGTGAAAGAACAACTTTATGGTGTTGTGAAACTATCACTGAAGCCAATATGGCTTCTCAAACAAAACTACGCTGTATCAGAGAATCACAGAGTGGCTGAGTTTGGCAGGGACTTCTGCAGGTCATCTGGTCCAACCACTCTACTCAAGCAGGGCCACCAACAGTCAGTTGCCCAGGACTGTGTCCAGGTGGCTTTTGAATGGAGACTCTACCACCCCTCTGGGCAACCTGTTCCGATGTTCAGTCTGCTCTCACAGTAAAAACATGCTTTCTGATGTCCAGAGGGAACCTTCTTTGGTTTAGCCTATGCCCATTGGTCACATCACTGGGCACCACTGAGAAGAGCCTGCCTCTGTTGTCTTGGCACCCCACCCTCCCTTTAGATACTAATTCAGGTCTGTAAGGTCCATTTCGAGCCTTTGCTTCTTCAGGCTGAACCATCGCAGCTTTCTCAGCCTGCCTTTTTATGCCATGTGCTCTAGTCCTTTAACCATCTTAGCAGGCCTTTGCTGCACTGGCATAGTATGTCCATGTCTGTCTTCTACTGGGGAGCCCACCACTAGACAAGGGACTCCAGATATATATCATCAGGGAAGAGTAGAGGGGAAGAACAACCTCCCTCAACCTGCTGTCAATACTCCTCCTAAGGCTGACCAGGATATTGTTAACCTTCATTGCCACAAGGGTGCATTGTTGGCTCATGTTCAAGTTGGTGCCCACCGGGTCCACCGGGTCATTTTCTGGAAAGCTGCTAGAGACATTAGTTTCGTCCATGTGTCCCTCTGAGACCAATGGTGTATCTCTGTGACATACAGTCCCTTCCATTCAGGTGGGGCACACGTTAGGAATGAAATGTCTGAAGTTGCTAACACTTCTGCAGCAAAGCTGACTTTCCTCAGTGTAGGGCTAAGACACACAAATGGGCACCTGACAAACTTAATTTTTTTTTCAACTGAAATAGAAAAATCTGAAGCAGTTAACATTCTGCAAGGCAGTATTCAGAGAGGTGATGCAGACACATACTGAGAAACACACTTCCTGTAACAATGAAATGTTCTGTTTACAAATCAGCTCCTAGGCTTGCATATTTTCTATTCAGTATCGGTTCAACTCTAAGAAGTTTTGATTTTCCAGAGTAGCAACGTTAACTGTAGGTGCATCATTCAAATTTTTAGACTACTGTATCTTGGTGCATCACAACCCCGATACCTCAAGATCATACTTAAAATAAACTTACAGTTGGGCTGACTGCCTGCATAACTAAATGTATTCATGCCCACTGAGACCTATGGACACACATTCTTGGAAGAAAAAGAAACGTTAATTTATTGCTTAATCACTTCAATTGTACTTAGGTTATGAATTACACTTCTACTTCAAGGTGTTATTTTACTACTTCGATTTAATTATACTTATTTTAACACGTATTGCATATCTTCTCTTTGTATCTGAGAACGTTGCTTTGGTATTTGAATGAGTTCTTATTTTACATTCAGGACACACCACAGTGGACCTCTCTACAGCAGACATTCCTGTCCTCCTGTCCCTACTATAAAAAGATTTTTGTGGAACTTGTAACACAAGGTTGCTAAATTATCTTTTTAATAAGAAAGCACTGACACCATGGTCTTCAAAATTACTGGAATTTTATTTGCCTCAGGCTTATGACTTGCAACCAAAGACATTGTGCAAAGAAAGCAAAGATTAAGTACACTTTAGGGAAAAGGTGATAATCCACGTTGGTAACATAGAAGATCAGTCTGATGAAAAAAGCCATCCATTACACTATATAGATTGCAATATTCAATAGCATTTTTTTAACCCAACTTTTTGAATCAAGGGAAAAAAAAGTTAAGCAAAGTTTACAGTAGACATAAATTTGATACAATTCAAAAAGCATTTTTCTGAAGATCATCAAGCATAAAGGGGAAAAACGTATATGGGACAGGCAGATGAAAGCTAACTACTGTACATTTATAAGCTATTAAAATAAAGTTGCATATATGTACCACAGTGTAAAAAACCAATGCAGGACAAATAAAAACTCTGAAAACTGCCTGATGAAAAATAAAATAACCAGTGGCTTTTAATGGCTTCTCCTGGTTATCAATGCTACAAAAGACTTCTTCTTTTTTGTCTTTCTGATGCCACTGAAAAACATCACTAAATGATAAAACCAGGCATAGTCAAACCATTACTGAGTCAAAACCGGTCTATAGAAATATACTATCAACCCACATTTTCCATCAAAAGCTTTTTTGCTGTTTATTTTTAAATCCTTTGAGGCCCACTTGGTCACAATATGTTATATTTTTTCCTTTTTTTTTTCTTTTTTTTTACACTATGATATCATATGTTTGTCTGGCACTATCCTAAAGCTAATTTATAGAGTATGAGAATACAGAAACAACCCAATGTCTATTTGACAAAATAAGTTCACTGGGTGTAAAATAGGAGAAAGGAGAAGAGAAGGGGAAGGGGTCAGTTCTGCCAAGAAAATAAACCCTATGGATCACTCATCATCACTTCCGCTTGCTTCCGACTGGTCCTAGAGGTAAGAGACACAAGACAAGTGAGAAATTCTTTGCCAGCTATTCTGTGGAACTTGTTAAAGAAGGAAAAATAAAGTAAAAGGAAGAAAAATGACAAACTGACAAATCAAGACAACCTTAAGAAAGTTGCTTTGTTATCTAGTATTTTTCTGTCATGCCTTTTAATTTAATTGCTGTAGACTTCTTTAGAGAAAGGAAGGGAAGAGACAGTTAGGAAACACCGTATGCTTCTTTCTACCCAGACATTTATAATTAAGACAGAAGAAGTCTGATTTCAATTGTTGCGAGAGCAGCAGCACCCACCAAAAAAAAAAAAAAAAAAATTAAGCTATGAATAAACAGACCATTAGTTTTAAATGTTCAGTGGAAGTAGGAACAGCTCCGAACCTCTTAAGACTTCTTGTCTTTCAGCACCAGGGCCACTTCTCACACCCAGATACAATTAACACCCCTGCCCAATTCTCTCAAGGATCATCAATACAGATCAAAAGTGTGCTTAAGCATTAATAGTTGGGAATTCTGACAGGAACCAGAACCGGGCAGAGACGCAATCACTGCAACCACTTCCACAGCCTCAATGAACAGAACTTACATTTTCATCTTGATCCTCATCACTATCATCATCACTCACGACAGGCTTGGCTTTTGCTCGGCTTTGCCTCTTCTTGCCTTTTCCTTTCTCCCGACTTTTTTCATCCTTCTTATTTAGCTTGATTTTGACTTTCACTGATTTTGCTGCAAAATGTTTTACAGCATACATGAATGTAACTTTCACTTACCAACTTTTAAATGCTGTTTACGTTAACAAAAATTCATGCCTGGAAGCAACCTGGAAAGATACCCCCACTCTATTCTTCACATGGACTGTAGGACAGTGAAGCTGAAGGATTTGCTTTTATTTCCTTACTTCTAAGTAGTTTTAATGGTAATTCTATTAAACTATAAGGAATAACTTTTAAGTTGGCCATGTGCATCTTCTTTTCATTTTCAGAAAGCATGGTGTCTACATGCCTCTATGGTCCTGTGAGAAATAGTTTCTTCCTTGCATATAAAAAGGTTTACACCTTGTACAAACAATCAACTTCCTTGCTTTAAACTACAGAAGTGCTATATGGAGATGACTGGCAAATTCTCAGTTGACACCTTTCTGAAAAACATGTTAATATCCACTCATTTCCAAATGAGGTCCTCAAGCGGCATGCTTTGCACACCCATGTCACATACTTGGAAGAGCCACTCAGGGCAAAGTACTATGGTTTCTGTAACCAGAGAGATAGGGTATCTGGAGGATATGGGTAGATGGGTGGCAGAAAGAAGAATGAAATGATTCCTCCTTTTCTACCATATCATATTTACAACTCTTCAGGGACTGAATGAGTGTGACCTCCTGCTTCTGAAACAATCAGACTTGGTGTTGCACTGAAGAATATTTGCAACATCGTCTGGTTCTTAACCAGGTGATGAATTCTATGTGTCACACGATGCCTGAATATTGACCACCCATGGATAAAGACTGTTTTTACAGGCATTTTGATTTAAAAATAGCATGAGCAGAACCAGAAGGAGTCACAAACACTCATGGTCGGTCAGATCTTTTTCCACAAAGTACCTCTGTGATTTGTTTCTGGCTTAAAAATAGCTTACTAAGCTCTAAAAGGTAGAGCAGGGACGTACACTCAAAAGACTTAAGCTCAATGTTAACAACCAAAAGCAGCAAACTCAGTAAGAAGTTACTTCCACCCATATAAAACAGACCTTTTAATCAGTCTCCAGTAGAAACTGGAAAGCTTCCCCTAGATGTACTTTCTTTTCAGTATTTAACAGGGGACTCACATTCTGATTCTGATTCCTCCTCTTCATCATCATCTTCATCATCATTGCTTTCATCCTCACTTTCTTCTTCTTTGGCAATTTTCTGTCGTGCACTTTTGAACACAGACTGAAGAACAATGGAATCCTCATAGATCTACAGTGTGAATACAAACCTCTCTCAGAACCACAAAGTCAAGCGCTATCAACAACTGACAGAATAGATCTTCATTTCCAGTGCAGACAAATACTGAATAATAATGCTGGAGGATGAGAGGACTCTCAAGAGTGAGAGGACTACCTTTGACTTTTAAGACATTTCTCAGATAAACACAGTAAAAATTTTGTCGTCTTGCTGCGTATCTGTGACTTCATAATCACATTAACAAATGAGCTTGTACATTTTGTTCTGTAAAAGGTCAGAAGCCAAGCACTGGGCAATTCAGAACTAGAAAATTAAGAACATTTAACAGAAAGGTAGAGAGTCCTAAATTGTATCTGGTTTTGTCATCATCATCATCACTTGAACTACACTGGCTGTCCTCCTACTATTCCTTTGGCTGAATTACAGACTTTCTTGTATGAAGGGACACCAGGTATACGTGAGAAAGATAAGGGAAGGATTTTTGGTTGCCATTATATGATAGGTATATGAAACTCCATGAAACTGCTGTAACACTTTGCAGGTTCAAAAAAATTAAGAGATTTTTTTCAGAACACTTCACATGAAACATGCTTTTTTTTGAGTGCCAAAACTTTCTTAGAAAAACAGTCTCTCACTGAAGATTGTTTCCCAGTTCTCTAAGTACTGCTGTGCTATTTGTTATGAGGTGTTTGATAGCTCTTGACCACAGTAAAATTCCTTGACAAATACATATAATGATTATTAATGTTTTGAAAAGGCTTTTTTCCTATTGTCTTAAAACATTAGTGGGCTGTGAGACCCCACAGTTCCTTCCTCAGTCATATGACTTTTTACCTGCTTACTTTCAAGTCAGTTAACTGATGGAGAACCCTGAGTTCCTCCTGAGGACCACTTATTTTTCTAATGTATTCCTTTGTTTTTAGGAATGGATGTTTCAATTAACCCTGCTTTCCTTTCTCAGGCTGTATACTTTTCTACAACAAAAAGAATTATACTTTTTAAATGCCAGTTAGTACATATTTAGGGTATCACTGTGACCCAGATTTTAAACAGAATTTCCTAGGGAAATAAAGGGGGGTTTAAAAATATTTTAACCTTCTTAACATGGAGTTATTTGTGATATTCAGTATCTATTTTGATTCAGAATAAACCTTGGGCTGCTTCAGGAAAAGCTATGCAAATGGAAACTTTCTTATTTTGACCAAAATCCAACTCCAATTGATTTCATGAACACAAGCAGCAATGACAATGGAACTTCCTTCAAAAAGAAAGAAACAAAGATAACAGAACTTCATGACAAATCTTCTATTTCAATAGAATGCGTATTATTTTTAACCCATGCCTGTGCTTCATTTGACCATTACAATATGAAACACTTCAACCTACTAAGGTTTCAATGACGAGAAAAGACTCAATACACCAAAGTCTCTCTCCCTTAAAACCCCTCCTAAGGTTCCAGCTTAGATCGAACAGCTTTGCTTCAAGGATGCATCATAAAAACAGAACAAACACGTAGAATTTCACTTGAAGTCGCTGTGTACTTAATTGCCTGAAGTAGCCTTCTGATTCTGGATACGGACACAACTGATCTGGTTTACTAATGTGAATTATGTCACTGCACAGGTGGACCCAAAGTATTACAAGTAACATGAGAAAGCCTTAAAAACTGGAGGACTGCTGCAAAAATGTCCTGAAATTCACTGGAAATCAAAATGAATGGTATGAGTACTTACCAGAAAGAAACCTAAAAAAAGTATTTTAGAAATTAGTTATTTAGGCTTCATGACATAGAAAGTAATACTTTAGCTATTGATTTATCTATGCTTCTGTTTTACCCCCTCTACCAAGTTTTACTATTTTCCTAACTTTTTAGTATTAGCTTTCCTTCATGGTTTTTTTACCATTAGATACTTAGAGCTGTTTTACTGCTACATGACTACGCAGTAAACTGGCAATTTACCTTTGGAAGTGCAGGAAAATTTTGTCCCATGCTTCCTATAATCATAAATTTTCTTACTCTAAATTATTTAGCTGAACTATTTTTAGGTTGTTTCCATAAAGATGAAGAAAGTAAAAATACTGCATGTACATGCAACAGAAAACATTTTCTGTATCTAGATAACAAAAACAACTAAAAGATGGTAAGCTGTATTCAACAATCCTTCCTAATTAACTGCATGCTCATTTTAATTTTTAATTCTCAAATTTTAATATGAATTCCCCATTTTAACTAAGGGCTATCAGTAATATTTAAGAATTTAAAGGATGCATTAGTATGGGCAGCGTCAACCTTAGGTGTTTTTAATGTCTTTTTTTTTTTTTACACATTATGGGAGTTGCTTTCATATCGTCTGTTTCAATTTAATATTGTGTGCGCATCACATTATTTGGACCTCATCTACAGAAGTAATCATCCAAGACTATGTTTCACTGTATTGTGAGACAACTTTCTTATGTTTTGTTCAGATTTTGTAGTCTTTCATGTCAGTGTCCTGTTCTGAATTCACAGCACTGAGATTGTGCCTTCTAAACCTCATCCAGGATTTATTATTTCTGTCTCTTAAAACAGACACTGATCTTTCAGCAATAAAAAAGAAAAAATTACCAAAGGGCTCAAAGAGTATAATGCTTTACACGCAAAGCTTCACTGTTGGACAAACCTTGTATTTTTCCATTAGTAGAACTGCAAAGTTCTGCTATGAAGTATTTCCTTGACATCCCGTCTGAAGCTGTACTGTCACAACTGCATCCATGGTGGCAAACCAAGCTGATGTATCACTCCACACGCATTGTCTTATCTAATCTTACCACAGATTCAAATGGTCTTATGACAGCATTAAACTGCACACAGATCAGAAAAACCTGATCTCGGAATTAGCATCAAAACGAATTCCTCTGCAAGTGTCAAGTTAATTCTGGTTGATCTGAGCTTTTATCAGTATTCAAAACAAGAATTGAAATACAGTGTTTATAACATTACATAATGTAATAATCCACAAGCACTGAAACATTAGGTAGGGGAAATCTTGTCTTTAAACACTAAGCTGTTCATACAGACCTGTGATCCCTCTAAATTGAATGTCTGAGCATTGTGACACAGCAACATGACATCCTTCTCCAAGTCTCCAAGACTGCGGTACTTATGGTTGCGAATTCTCTCCTGTTGTGGAAATGAAGAGAAGTGTGGATGCGCAGTAGTGTAGAAAAAAACCCCAGCAGACAGGACACTGAATATTTGAATCAAATCTTAAAATGTATTGCTAACATATTATTTAAAAAAAATACACCAGGGTAACAGGGTGGCTGTGTGAACCAGAAGGGACAAAAGCAACGCAGATGAAACCCTTCTGGTAAAAGGAGTTCCAGTTTCTTCTTTCTAGCATAGAAACAAATTAAGCTATGACATGGATCAAAGTCACCTAACGTGCAACAAGCTGCCCAAATCCCACCTGCACAACTGTGTTTGGATCTGACCTGACTGGTCCAAGATGTGATGCTAGTTTAGGAATGACTATATTCCCCTAGATCCATTAAACTCTCAAAAATGCTGTGTTTTTACCAAGTATGTACTTACAGATTCACAGTTCAGTCTATGCAAAGAAAACACTGAGATGTCATCTCTGAAAGTGCCACTCATGTCACACCACTACATTTTGATCCAGCTTTGAAATTACAGTGAAATGTCACGATTATACACTTAAAACTCCTAGCAAGGTAGGTCACAACGATTAAACTCTAAGCCACAAATACAGGTACATGCAATATTCATGCTGTTGTAGTTTTAATGATGACTTCATGCTCACCCTTCTGTATTACAAAAAGAAATGGAGGAATCTCCATTTCCTAAAATGGTGATTACCTTTATCTTTTTGAAATCCACGGGTTTCCTAATCAATTCATAATACTCTGGTAATTCTTTCCTAGATGGGAGCTGAATGAAGACTTCACTTAACTGCCGTCCTGAACTGTTGAGAAAAACAAGTACATCATGCAAAGAATTATTAGAGCTTTCTCACAAATAACACACAATCTATTCTTAAGGAAAAAAAAATAGAAAGAAAAAAAAAAATCACAATTTCTTCTTTCAGATAATTAGAAATTTAACCCTGCTTTGATTTTTTAGTTTGGCACAGACTAATTTACAATATGAAGCATATGTCTTGCGGCAAACACCCCTCCTGTTACTTTTGACTGGTCATTTTGTGTTGCTTTGTACCTCCTGATCATTGCAAACCATGTGTTCATGCTGATTTCCATTGATAGCTGATTCCTACCAGACTAACTAGAAGTTACAGCATGCCTCCCCCCGGGGCAATTTCCATTAATGTCTCTGAGGTTTCTGCTAACATCACGGTTAACTGTATTGAAAATCACCACTGCCATTTGGACTTCTTCAGTCGTCTGAAATAAAGCAATGAGTTAACTAAAACCCTAGGATACTCTAGGAACATTGCCTATTACTTACAGGTGTTTAGAATTTTTCAGATTACCAGATTTCCCATTGTTCACCCTTTATGAATAGCTATTTTAACATTTCCAACTTCAGGATTTTTCTGATCTTATTTGTGGCTTCCCAAATAACACATGGCTATGTCACCTGGAAAGGAAATGTGTTAATGGCACTGACGGGCTTAGTCTTTCTCCCCCATCCCACATGTGCATGTTTTGTTTTCTCACAACGCAGCAGAAAAAACCCTCTTCTGAGAGAAGCTGTAATTCAGTGCAGATAGCAATCATAAGCATTTCCCAGTCTACATTTGCATGGTTCCTCCTCACAGACACTCCAAAAAGGTCCTCTTTTCTTACCTGCATCTTCACTTGGTAACTCAGGATACCAATCTTAACAAGACTTTGGCAAGAAGGCTGCCAAGTCCTGATCTACCTCAGCTTCTCTCTGGCAGTCACCCTCCACAGTGGTGTGGAATCTTATATTGAATCTGAGGTTAACTGAGGTACTTCTGCCATAGAGGGTAAGGATGATAAAATCACAGAACAGCTCTGCCCTTTATGAATAAAGTAATGAAAGCCTACAATGTCTTACGCATTTCTTAATGCTTGATATAGCATCAGAACTTGAGGAGTTGCTGCTTTTCTTATGGACCTGACAGGCCAATGAAGAAGTAGGAATAAACAGAAATTCCTCATTTCCTAAGTAGCTGTTGCTCACCTAATCCAGGACTTCTTACTGTTCTCAGTTTAGTGCTGGGACACTGCTGCTCCTTATATACTTTGCATCAGAGAGGACAGTAAACTAAGCAGCTTGCTCATCAGTGCTGTTTAACTATTATCCTGAGGGACAACCAGCAGCTACAGTATTTTCCAAAAGCCTCTATCTCATTCTGACAACTTTTGTGTGGCTTGCAGCAGCAGAAGCCATTCCATTTGTCTGCTTAGCAGTAACTGCTGCCTCCCAGACTGCAGCAGAATTTTGGCACATGCATGAATACACTTCTGGATGCTGCTGCTGCATGACAAGACAAGGTGGTGTAACTGTGCACTTTTCCCAAGGAAGGTGAGATTCAATTCTCTGTACCCCATGCAGCTATTGGGGTAGATACCCTGACAGACCACCTGCACCTCATACTCCAGGCAACTACTAGCAATTTCATGCAGCAGATCTAATTTATTTGGGAAGCACACTGCTACTGAAATAGAGGACACCATAAATTGGCCAGATAATTGTCATCCCAAGTGTAACTATTTCTCTCCTGTTAGCAAATAACTGTGAAAGTCAGACCACTGCACTTCCCATCTCCTTTGGTACTGATTCACACCAAAGAGACAGACTCATTACTTTCGTACTTCCCCTGTGGAAGTGGGAGGTGTTTATACTATGGATTTAAAGGCACCAATCTCGTTAATGATCTGCGTGAGAGACTACTTCATGCCGCATGCCAGAACTTGTCATCTTCTCATCCCTCCCAAAGAGAAACTGGAAGCAATACAAGGAAAAGCAATGCATTAAGTACATTTTACATGAGTAAGTTAACAGGTGTTTCTGCTTTGTTGCAAACTGAGGACTGTATTTTATTTTTCTTAATACAGAGAAGCATTGAGGACTCATAACTGCAACTGAGACCAATGAAATTTGTTCTGAACCTACAGAACACTAAGCAGTCTTGAGAAATCAGTTCTCAGGTGCCCCAATGGTGTCTTCCAATTAAAGTTTCTATTCCTTATTTCTAAAGTTAGAATAAAATGTGAAAAAAGTTCCATATATCACAGAAACATAGTGGTTGGAAGGAACCTTAAGAGGTCATCAGGTCCAACCCCACATGGGAAACATTCACACTCCTTATGTGAATAAACCCAGGGGGAATTCAACCGTACATCAAGTGATCAGTGCCCACCCTGTATGTGCCACACACTGATCCTGTGGAAAAGTAAAGCAACATAGAGCAAAGCAGAACAGTACACTGCTGCACCATACACAGTATACTGTAATATATCTGCCTGAGGGAATTGCATTGGCTTTCCTTTTTTTTTTAAAAAAAAATATATCCTATTTTTCTGTTGGCTTGACTATATGAACATACATAAATCTGTGCAATATACTGACATATGATACAGATGTAATCTAATCCTTTTAACAGTGTGAAAAGTTGTGTTCAAAACTTTGTGCAGTATGAATCTGGATTTGCTATGCAGTGCTTTAACTTTCAGCAGATTCTTTTAGCACAGGTATCTATTTGAGAATAATTACTAAACCACTGACACTGGTGTTGCTTCAACTACACAACAGAGTCTAGCAATAAACAGAATTATTTACATATAAAGGAAAACAGCTACCAATAATCTAATTTTGATCAGAGTTTAAAACATATATAGCATATCTGTCCTATTAAAAAAGGTCCTGATGTTTATTATAGATATTTTCATCTCATGGATGTTCCTCCCCCCCTTTTTACATACTTCCCCATATTGTATTTTATATTAAAAATATAATGGCAGTAAATTACTAAACTAATATTCTATTTTCAAGATTTAAATCTAGCCAACTGTGATTTGTTCACACATGTTATTAAACTAAGAATGCCAAAGAAAACCTTCAAGCTTTGGCTTGATGTAGTTAATTACTGAGAATCATTTAAGGCCATGAAAGAAAAAGCACCGAGGGCATGAAATATGCAACAGACAGACGAGTAGCGCCTGATTTTGTATACTCAGATCATTAACGGTTTATTCTGTTCTACCGTTTTTTAGAACTTCCCCTCACAAAGGCATATTAGCTTCTGCTCCCTTTCTATATATGCGTCTATACTGCAGATTAATGTGATCTTTTCTTACATCATCCCAAACGCCTGTGTTGTGAATACAACAGGAGAAAGTTACTAATTATTAATGCAACTCTGATTTTAATCTGTCCCCGCTTTTGTAATTACAAAATAATAACCACCACAGCTACCACATAAAATTCATGCGTAGTAAAAAAAAAAAAAAAAAAAATCACTTATGGTTGCCTAGCAACTAGCAGGATACGTGCTGAAGGGAAGAAGGATCAGAATAAATTAAAAGACCTGACTGTGAAAGAACTGTGAGTGACAGTTCACTGCTGCTGCATCGACTCAATATGCTAGTCTTATGTGCGCTCACGTAAAAAAATACTTGCATGATGTGAAAGTTAAAAATCACCAAGAAATACCACCACTTTAAAAAATGTTTTTGCTTAGAAAAATAATTGTGGCTTTGTGTTTTTTACATGCACTCATTCTTGTCAAACTGCTTACCAGGTACACAGAAGCATGTATTTCCACCCATTTACTCAGTATTATCTTCAGTGGAATTAAATGCAGGAGCAATTAGGACTCATTTGTACAAACCTCCTTTTGTATTTTTTTCTCTTGGTAATATGTGGCCAGAAGCAAGCCACCACTGACCTGTTTGCAATCAACACCTTTTCTCCTCTGAAATCAAAGCAAGAGGCAACTATGAAGCTGAAACCACAAGATATTCTTATATTTCTGCCAAATTTCAGTTCTAACAAATACTGAAATTCAATTTGTGTGTATAATAAAGAGTGGGTAGAATAAAAAGTCCTGCATGCTCACAGAACCACAGTGTGCAAATTAAAAGTCCTAATCAAATGCAACTCTCAAGGATGCTCTTTAAAAAAAAGTGTGTGGGGGGGAGAAGAATTAACAGCTCACATATCAAGGTGGCTCCTCTGTATTTAACAACTTCCCACAGTAACCCAGCTACATAGGAAGATGATTCATTTTTCTTAAACTGTATTTAACAGTGCTTCATTTTTTGAACTGTCTGCAGTAATACATGGTGGACCCGTCCCCTCATTGAAATGGAAATGGGAAAAAATACTTCAAAATATAACTCCTGGTTTTGACATCTGGCTATATACTCCATTGCTGTAGCTTTGCTATAAGGAAGGATTATTTACTTTGCCTGTTTGAATACTCAAGATACCAGTTGGCATAATTAATTGTTAGATTAGCAATGGCTAATTACATTACTTACCATTTTACAACAGTTACAAACTGGCCACATATGCAAAGAGCTGGAAATAATCTGAGTAAAATTCTTTTCACATACAGAGGAAAGCAGTCTTTCCCTGATTTATGTACCATCAAACTGAAATGCAGTGGGCACAAATTAAGGTATTTTGACTTTAACAATGCAGTGATCAAAATGCTCCAACTGTGTAATCAGCTTTTTATTAAAATATGTTCAACAGCCCCCATAGTTTTGTGAAGTTAACTGGTACACCATGCAAGTTTTTAAGTCTCATGAATAGAGCAGAGATCTAGGGAAATGTTAAATGAAAATCACTCCATGTAAGACAGCTATCAGCATCCTGGGCCTCTTGAAGTTAGTTGCTGCTATGTAAACAAAGCTAATGCTAACAAGCAGTTGCTTCAAATCCACATCTAGACAAGAAACATGAAAATCTGATGCAAGGCAGAAGAGGACAGTGCATTTGTAGGTAAACTGAAGGATTATAAAGTATGAAGTAATATTCTTCAAGTTAAGTAACTTAATTTTAACATTCAGGAAAGGGAACCTACACTTATAGCTTGTGTTCTTCAGAAAAAAAAAGAAAGAAAAACTTCAAAGAGGAAAAGACTAAAAAGGACTAAGCCTGCATGCACATGATGCAAAATCAGCATCTGGGGGTCATACTTGCAAACAAATTCTTAATTCTGTAAAGAACATCTATCTCCAGTAAAACTGTCGCTGCTTTCAAGAGGCTGAAGTGTTTAAACTAGACATACAAACTAATTCTGTTTCCTGAAAATATAAGTATTAAACATCTGATTCTATGATTATCCATTTCTATCTAAAGTCCCTAATTCTAGAGGGCAGTAAAGAAGGGTTTCTACTGGAACTGAGAAAAAGCGTGATGATAATACTGGATTATCACTGAAACGACTGCATTTCAACTTGCTCTCTTCTAAACAAGTGTTTTATACTGCAAGATCAGAACAAGGTACAAGGGTGCAAAGAAACCTAAATCTTAGTTTACTTATTAATTGCAACAAAATCCCAAATTAAAATACATTATTGACATGGATAGTCTGCAAAGATGATGCATATCCTTCACACTGAAGAACCAGGTTCTTGAATCTAGGTCCTCGGTATTGTAAATGGTCATATGAATGTTTTGTAACTCAAAAGTTTCCTATTTTTAGTCTATTAAGTACCTTATAATGTACTCTGAGGTATTGTATTTCATGCCACTTCTTTTACTTCAGACATAACTGTGTCAGTCCTCCATTAATACCATCTCAATATTAATATTTTAAAACTATATTTTGGCTAGGACACTCCTTGACTTTTTAAATAAGTGATCGGTGATTTGTAAATAATGAATATTGTGATTTATGCCAACACCAATACTTCAGGAACTTTCGTAGTATCTTCTTTCCAATTTGATAGTTCATTTATTAATGGTGTGTTCAGGTACAGATTTTTCCTTGTTTTCATTCAGATTGGAGAGCTTACTCAGTAGATCGCTTTCAAATTTGACTACAATTTTCCTGTGGTACTCTAACAAAGGCATTATCAATAGAAAAAACGAATCATAAAATGGTTTGTTTGGAAGGGACCTCTGAAGATAATTAAGTCAACTTCCCTCTTGTGGGTGGACAGGGACATCTTCTGTTAGATCAGGTGATTAAAGGTCAGAGGATTCTGATCTTTTTTATCTTACTTTTGCTTCACTACAGATTTATTCTGCATTCTCCAGATTAACTCAGGTTCACCTATGATTGCAAAGGGAAAAAAATAAAAGGCTCTGCATACGTAGTACTGTTCTGTATCTACAGTTGGCCACGTCGTATGGTTTGTACTTAAAAGCTCAATAATAGGAGCACAGGTGCAGTTTAAAAAGGTTGCACTGAATCCAACAAACATTTTTACAGCACTTACCTCACTTCTTCACATTGAGGTACAACTATTTGTTTCAAGAATAACAAAGATAGATACAGAGTTATGATAAAGAAATGCCTATCAACATGAAGAAATGCTTAAAGCACACCACCCAATACTGTAATCCAAAGCACAGTAACCTGCAGAAAGCAAGTTATTGTCAAGGGCCTCAACAACTCCCACACCAAAGGAGTCAAAACAGTCTGAGTTGAGCATATTCACAGCTCCTCACATCTCTGTCGTTTTTCTCTCTCTTTACTTGTTTTTTTCTTCTTCCTTTCCATGGGAGACCGACCAGGTACCAGATTCTGGGAAACTAATGCACTTAGGCTGCCAGTCAAGTCAAAACTCAGCATAAACACTGAAGTTTTCTCTCCTTCAGTGCGTTCCTAGTTCTCTAGAAAGACCCAGAGAATCTCAGCTATAGTTATAAATTGTTCTGTAAGAAATATTAAACTTACCATTAAAATCAGGATTATGTTGGGAATGGGGGGGGGGGGACAAAAAGGAAATGAGAGTTGCTATACACTACTGCACAGGAGAGAAGAATCTAAAGAACAAGCTTGAATTTGCACTGAGGATATGACAGGGACAAACAGTAATTTGACCTCAATGATAACTTCCACTATCTTGCCTGCAGTTCTTCAACTGGGGTTTGCAAGAAGCTGGATATACACCTCAGAATTTCCTCTTGAAAGGATCATATGCTGTATTTCTCTACACTGAAAGTTTACCTCAAACATTGCTGATCTGTCTGACTAATCTTTATTTTAACCTTTATATAATTGTGTAGCTCAAACTTCACTTTAATAGAACTTACTGCTTGCATTATTGTAGCCTCCCAGTCATAGCAAACCCAGCCTAATTTTTTTTTTTTAAGCAACGAAAGGATTCTTTTGTCCCCAGATGCCTTCAACAAATCAAATACAAAGGAGTTAGGAAAGTACTTGGACACTCTACATAAATATTATATAGAATCACTACAGAAAACCAAGCAACTGATAACTCCTGTTTTTTTTCTGGGCACCATGGAGAAATGTTTTTTTAAAAAGAAAGATTTTAATAAGAACAAAGAAGCAGTTCTGTGTTGACAAGCAGTTCTACTCAAAAGCAAGGGGAAACATGAGATAAAGCACACAGAAGTTCATTAATTTAGCAATGCATTTTCCTGTTTTTTGGGGTGGTTTGTTTTTTTTTTCTCCGAGTTATTAACTGCAGCAAAACTTTATTAAAAACTGTAGAATTGGTTTTGGCAAAGAAACTCAGGCCAAAGTCAGTAGATTTTGGATGGCGTAATTTGACCACATTTTGGTACACAATCAGCTCTCTGTGGTCCTTATCCACCATCTGGGCTTTTGTATAGTGGAGATGAAACATCTTCTAGCACTGGAAATTTAGCTTAAGACAAAGCATTCAAATAGTAAATACATGAACAACCTTTTTTTATTTCCCCAGATGAAGCTCCCGGCCTACTTTTCTTCCAGTTACTCTGTCCCTCTATATTTGCCCCAATTGCCTTCACACACACAAAAACCTAGAAGCTGAACAAATATGAACCTCCAAAAAAGCTGAAGGGTTTCAACGCCTAAAACACAGTTAGTTCTACAGCTGCAAATCCTGGAAATGTTCATCGAACTCTAGAAAAACCTTGACCTACAAGTCTTTAAGACATTAAAGTTACTCAATGCCCAAATTTGCAATTTTGTTCTGTCTCAGCTTTAGCAGGATTGAGTGATTTGATGCTAGCTCACAAAAAAAATCCGAATACAGGAATGCGGAACTCCTCTGTGTAGCTAATCACACTATAGAACTCAGTTTGACTAGCATTTTTAATTCCTAACAGACTAGAGCTCCATACACTCTTTAAAGTGGGAACCAATTCTGTCTTGCATAAATGTGGGTTCCTGGAAGACAGAATATTATGTCTTGTCACTACACAATAGTACAGCAGTTAACTTGTTCGACAGGAATCAGATACGAACTTTCTGTGGAGAGGTAAAACCCTTTCACTATCCCAGTAACAACCAGTTATTATCAGCAGCCATTCCCTACTTGGAGGCTAACGGAAGTAACTTAGCTTGCTATTTTAAAAATGAGAAGAAGGTGTCCTGGTCAGAAGTCCTTTCCTTCAGGAGAAGGCTCAAGGCCAGGAATCAAAAATGAAGAGACACTTCCTTGCAGTCCTTTACTGGAATACCTGAACTTTAAGCACTTCTCCCCCCTAAGCCATTCCATTAGTTAAGAGTGGCAGCAAGCTGAATATGTCAAGCTTGTAGTCAGTTTCATGCTCATCATGTTCACTGCTGTGATCACTATTCCAATGAAATAAACTTTTTAATAAACTCTAGAGAGAGCCCATAGATAACAGAAAGCTGCGTTTCAAGAGTTACATGACAGAACAATAAGATACCACAGTTCTGCGTGCTTCACCAGGTAGGTACCACTCAAGTTAACCTTGTACAGACAGACAGACCCCAAACCAGCAGCTGCAAAAAAGAAGAAATCCAACTTGCCATTTGAAGTCACAAATTAAAAGCTGTTTATGTGCAAAAATTATACTGTTAGGATTGTGCAGCTGACTTAATGCAAATACTTCTTGATTTTCTCTGATTGCACTTAATATTTATTCAGCTTACAATTGTTCTTTACATGATTTAAGTAATCCAACATACAGCAAAGAAGGGACAAGTAGACCAAGAAGTCTTTACTGACTCCTGCAAAATAGCAGTTTAGTTAAAAATACAACTTTCTTGAGCAAGTCTGCTTCAAAGATGCTATTAAGTAATTCTCAATTTCTTCCTCATGAATCACAGATGATTTGCAGTTTGAAAACCTGCAAAGCAGAAGTCTTCAAATGACATTTCAGATTAGAAGGGATACTTTTTCCTAAGGTCCAAATATTTAGCATTTTGTTATTCTGAAAATAGGGATTTTTTGACAAACAAGCTTGCTTCTCAGCTGCGGACCACATAATATGCTCAGTATTTCTCCATTTTTTATTTTGGTTCATGATGTGAGCTCTACATTTTTGGGAAGTCTTTCAGATCATGGTGAAACCCAAGTTAACTTGTATTAATAAATCTGTAGTTATGTATTTGAAAAGATTAACCTTAACACACACTGCACAACTAAAACGAAAGAAAATCCTGCTTCATCTAGGTGTTCTTAAATACAACTCCTGAGCAGAATGACTTCATTTCTAAGATGAAACTCTACACTTGCTTTTTGGATTTCAGCAACTTCTTACCAGATAGGACTTTAAAAAAAAAAAAAAAACAACAAACCACCACCTTTCTCAAAAAGTGAGACTTACAGGATCAGGCCCTAAGTGGAATTACCTTTCAGAAATGTCAGGAAATCCTTCTAAAGTTTGAAAATAGTAAATCCATTAAAAAACACAGAGAGATAGAGACAGGGAGAGAGCACATGTATCACGGAGAAGCACCTCCAACCTCACCTATCCTTGTAGTTTATCACAGTATCAATGATAGCATTCATTTGTTTTGTCAGTTTGGGAGGGTTTGGTGACAACTTCTCTGCAGGAGGTCTGCCTCTTCTTTTCTTTGCTTTCTCTCCATCCTCCTTCCCAGAATCTTTATCCACATTTCTTCGTCTCTTCCGTTTTTTAAGGCGGACTTCCTCTTCCATTTCTTCCAAATTGCCGTCTTCAATTGCCTGACAACCATGCATTTAAAAAAGTATGATTTAAAAAAAAGAGATATTGCAAAAGAAATTACAAACGGCTTTAAAAAAAAACTATAACAAAAACCAAAACCCCGTAACTCAAAATGTTCAGCTAATTTGTAAATGAAAGTGCAATGAGAAATTGAGTTACTGGAAATCCAAGGGACACTAACTACTAATTTGTTCCAAGAATCCTGCTGTCATCTAAATAGATGTGTGTTTTCTGAACCTTTAATTCCACAGCAACTCAGTTTCACACACAGCTATGGCCTGTATCAGTAACCATACAACATTCGTTCGTTCACATCAGTGGCAGATATGGCTTATATAGTTCCATCCAAAACAGACCTTGATATTGCAGGTTTTTAAACAGGACAGTCTGAACATGCTTGGCTCCTAAAGCCAGATCACATTCAGCTCTGTGTATGCAAACACCACACAGGTACTTTATGCAGTTACCAACCCAACTTCTCCTCTGTATAAGCTTAAGCAATTTCCAAATTTACTAAGCATTAAGCAATACCTAAAATGTATTTTTTTTTATAATTGTAAATGACAGGCAGAAGTACTAATGACACAGTATTTTACTGTAAAAAGCACTCAAAAATAATAATAAAAAAATCCACAAACCAAAACCCAAACCCCATACAGCCACAAAGAAAGAACACTAGTTTCAATTACCTGGATGTACGCTTTTAACCAGACCCAGCAGCACTATGCAGAGGGATAAAAAAAATTGCTACAAAAAACCCAAGCTAGGAAAAAAGGGAACCTGTTCATATACTGACTATCAGATCCATGTAATAAAGCAAGAAGCTGAACTTTTCTTGATTTGGGAAAACCAACAAAAGGTAAGGAAAAAAACCCAAACTAGATCATAAGAGAATGGAAATCAAAAATAAGAAAAAAATATTTAAAATAATATTAAAACTAGGCTTTCTGACTAATGCTTTCTCAGAGCGTAACTGATGTTGATATTTGTCCCTTTGCCTCTCAATATTGCCTTGAGTACATGCAAATGCTAATCATTCCTTTCTCGTAGCTCAAAGAGCTCTAATCATAAGGCAATTACCTTCATTTTTCCACAGCACCAAACATGGCTAATATTTATGATCATGTGAGCATAACAATAAATATAAAAAGAGTGATTACAGCCCAGACATAATTTTTCTCAATTGTGTACAATGTCTCTTGAAAACATTTTGTGAACAAAACCTGATATACAAAACAAAACAACCTGGCATGTTAAAAACACCAGTGGGATTTTGAAATCTGTTTCCTACGCATCCTCCAATGTGCAAATCCACAGAACAAACACGAATGCAGAATCCTGAGGGACAGCCTGAAACTAGGCCTTAATAATCAAAAGACAATTTACATCATGCTTCCACAGTATTCAGATAAACCATTATGAAGGAGGCTTGAGATCTGATGAGTTAGGAATTAAAAAGAAGGAAAAGAAATATTATGATTTGCACACAAATTCATTAATATTCATTTGGCTAAAGCAGGACACCCACTATAAACCACTGCAGCTAACAAAGGTTACGAAAAAGAAATTTCTCTGCGTATCTTGGAAGCTAGAAAAGCAAATAATAAATACAGCATGCAAGGCTGTCAACAGTTAATGTCATTGCTCTCCTTAAGCACTCGGTTGTACATTGAAATACAAAGAACACCGACTTTTGATGTGTAACACACCTACACATGCCTGTGATGTAGTTCTACTGAATCTTCAAGACGGCAATGAAAAAGGATATTTACCTTACCACTATCAGCAGGCCGGCTATCGGAAATCACAGTTAGTGGGGATAAAATTAACAAGCCAGCAAAGCAGCGAGCTGCTAGTCTCTTCATCAGCTGATCAGGAAAAAAAAGAGAGCTGGGGAAAGGCTATGTTTTCATATACAAGTAATTTTATTTTACTGAAAATTTAATACTGAAAGGATTGTGGATACTCAAATATGCTGTTTCATTCTACCTACTACAAGGCCCAAAGCCTAGTTCCTTCAGCCTGCTTCGATATTGACAACTACTTATCATATTTCTCCCCTTGTTATTCAAGGCATCCGAATTAAGATTTGTAGCTGGGCAGTTACTGATTCTTGTTAGCATTTTAATTACAATATTATGATTACACAATTTCATGTACAATTTATAACTGAAATATGCTGCATGCCCTTTGAAGATGCATTTATTACAGAAAATGTATTATTACTGCTCCGCAGGGAACAGATCAGCTTTTGGTTATTGAAACCAATTAAAAAAAAAATCTATTCTGATTTATAAGAAATTAAACCAAAACATAACAAGTTATCATTTTGCTCACTTTGGTGATGTTTTGCTGTCCTTCAGAAAACCAGTATGCACCTAACAAAAATATGTTTTTCTTTGCTTGACAAATTTTCTACCACTACAAAGTAACATCTCTCTGAGATGTTTTCTAATATCTCACTGTAGAATTTTGCAGAAAGTTTTTATTTGGAGTAGGGAATATTGTATATCATGACAAAATGATAAAAGTATTTTTTTTTTTAATATTACATATAATAATGTAGCAAAGACAAAATAAAAACCCACTCAAACAACCCAAGTAAATTAACATACATTCCTGCACTCTTTAAATTAGTGACTCACAGTTTCCAAATTATTTCTTAGCACATTAAAGATCTGTAAACAAATACTGGCCTGGCTACTTAGCTAGTAATATATCATTTGATTACTACACTCTGCTTTCAAAATGCAGATGCACGAATATAAACTTGGACAGTTTTCCTTATTTTAAGACTTTAGTGACACCACTTGGAAATGTCCATGACAATACCAGCAGTCCAGTATTGCTATTATGACTCCTAACATTATTTTTCAAGTGGCAAATTTATATTTTGTACATGAACAGTGATATTTAAAACTAAACCTATATGATTTAGGCTGCCTTAAAAGATGGCTTAAAACTCTATTACATAAATCAGTGATCAACAGAGATATTAATGCTCTGTCCGTATGCCTACACATATTATCCATTCATGTGTGTTTGAGCAACAGAGTATTTATCAAACTAATTCATCTGGCTGAGCTCTTCTGTTAGAAAAACTTTCTTTACTAGGGCTGAAGTCCCACACTGAAAAGAATGACCTTCCAAACATTTAGTAGTATGATACTGATACAAATCCCAGGCACACATCTCCAGTTGGTAACAGACCGTGTCAGAGTAGCACAGACATCTCCGATGTTCGGATGCCTCTGGATTAGTGAGGTGAACACCAAAGGAATCAAGGACAGTAGTACACAAGTAAAAATTTAAGGCTTCCCTTAAGGAAGCAGGACAAAAGAATACAATAACATTTGGAGATTTCATTTTTTGAAAGAAAAGCTGTGAATATTTAATGTCAAATTTTACCAAGGGTGGGACACCTCATTAAAGGCAGACATGCCAGTGAAAGTGTGAGGACCCAATGTTAAGTCCAGTACTGACAAAATCTTCTGCCTTTAAGAATCTTATTGCTGCATCCTTAGTCCATATACACAAAACAATCTCCCTGCTAAAGAGCTAATAGTATGCCAGCTTCTCAGGACACTAGAATTTTAAGAGACCATACCGACTATGGATTAAAGAAACCCTGATCTTCCCTAAAAAAGGAGAACATTCTTCCTCCCAAAACCAAAACTGGATTTTTAAGAGGCAAGTAGAAGTGAATTCTGAGACAGCTGTCCTTCCTATTGCTGCCTACAATTACATTTTCCTCTTCATAAAGGAAGACAGCCGTTCTGAGGTGGAAGTATTCTAAGTGAACATTGATACAGATATAGAAGCACCACAGAAAAAAAAAAAAATAAAACTTATATGGAAATTATTTTGTTTATTTGGGCATTACGGGTGTATTATTAACTCTTTAGAACATGACAGAGCACCATGACCAGCTTTCCAATTGCGAATTATGGACCAAATTAAGCACTGAGAGCTACAGGTCTGAATTTTGTTTCATGATTGCCCCCTGCTATTCAACAATCATGACAGTCTTATATTAGTTTTAAATTAATTTTACAGGAATTGAGTAACTCAAGCGTGGTCATAGTCAATCAGTGGAGGTGTCTAAAATCAGTTCTGGTGTCTAAGTGTCTGTCTCTGATAGTAAGATGACACAACACTCTAAGACATGGTTATTATTCCAAGAGAAATTCCACATTTTTTTCTCTTGCTCTATTTGAAATCCCTCCTCTCTTCATTTTACTTTATTCTTCCCAGATTATATCTCACAACTGATGAAGACTTAAACTTTCCCAGCAGAAGTTCATCTGCCGGAAAAGATCTCTTAAAAAAACAGTTCTTAGTTTCTCAACAGTGACATTCCCGATGTCTAACTTCACACAGAACCACAGAATCACAAGTTGGAAAAGACCTCTGAAGATCATCAAGTCCAACCATTCCCATCCTATGCTAAACCATATCCCTAAGTACCTCATCTACCCTTTTTTTGAACACATCCAGGGAAGGTGACTCAACCACCTCCCTGGGCAGCCTGTTCCAGGCCCCGACAACTCTTTCAGTAAATTTTTTTTTTCTAATATCCAATCTAAACCTGCCCTGGCACAGCTTCATGCCATTTCCCCTTGCCCTATCTTCTGTCACCTGGCTGAAGAGACCATCGCCCACCTCTCTACAACCTCCCTTCAGGTAGTTGTAGGTGGTGATAAGGTCTCCCCTCAGCCTCCTCTTCTCCAAGCTAAACAGCCCCAGCTCCCTCAGTCATTCCTCGTAGGAGTTTCCCTCCAGCCACTTCCCCAGCCTGGTTGATGACTGTTCGCTGATTTCCACACACTGGAATTATTTCTTGGGTCTCTAGAGCAAGTTTGCTTACAGTGTAACTAATTATCTCTTGATATGCTATAGCATAGAGTTCGGGATACTACAGATAAAGGCTGAAGAACAGTGTCATAATACTTAAGAATTACATGAAAGGGTGTTAAGATACTCTATCAACAGCGCAATACTTAAAGATAATTATAAAGACTGATTAAGAGTTATCCTCTCCTTGTTGGAGAGGACTGCACATTTACCAGACCAGTTTTGCTGGGACTAAACTGAAACAGAGTATAAATTAATATCTGCCAAAGACAAAAAATTAGTGAATACATCCAGCAATACCTCCTTGCTTTTAACGCTGACTCATTTTCTTACACATTAGGAACATTCCAAAAGTCCCCATCCAGTACTTAGTCAGAAATGAAAGTGGTTTTATTTTAAATGCAAACAAAATGCCAATTATTGCAAAAATACAAACTTCCATAAAAAAAGGAAACTGAGTCCTTCATCCATATGTTCATCAGTTAGGGTCTGCATTTTAATATCACTGACACTTGCTTTTTTTTTGAGAGGCAAGAGAAAATTTTCTTTTTTGCATATGGAAACTATTTGCAGTTCGGTAATTTGCAAAGAAACTCCAGGGTTGTTGTTTTTTTTTTTTAATTTGACATTGAAGAAAGCAATAATGAAAACTATAAATAGATTTTCCTTGCATTTTGACTTAAACATTGATGCCAAAAAGATGTGATAGAACCATGCAAGAACATACTTTCCTTTAAAGAGAAATGGTCTTAACCAAAGAACAAAGTGTAACATTAAAAAGTGGTATTCAGGTATCTGCATAAAATATTTATAGGATAAAGGATTTTCTCTGGTCTGGGAAAAATATTTTAGATAAATTATCCTAATACTTAATATTAATGTAAATATACCTTAGTGCTTAAACTTAATCTTTAATGTGACAATTACTAAGTAAAGCATCACACAGAGCCAAGCACTGAGAAGCTTGCTCCAAGTCATGGCAAACTACCCTGATAAGGACATAATTTTTCTTCTGCTCAAAAATGAAATGTCTTTTAAAAAAATATCAATAGTCTCATTGCTCATTCCTGCAAAAGACAATAATTTTCAATGGAACCACTCAAAATATTTTGCACCTAATGAGGTTTTCATAAACTTTGGGGCCAGTGAGACTGAAGAGCACAATAATTACCAATGACAACAGGACCCACAGGCCTGCTCAGAGAGCACAGAAGGGCTCCATCAGGGGGAAGGAACTGGGTGATAAAGGGAACAACTGTACCAGGACCTGTGTTTTTCAAATCTCCTTTCCCAAAAGTTAATCAGATTTTTAAAAAATAAGAACCTCTCATCAAGGCTGGTAAGAAGAGCAGAAGTCTTGGATTTTTTGATGACTTCAGCTGCCAAAGGCTTGCTGAATTAAAATAGTCAAGCAAGAAATTCAAGCAAACATCTGACAGGAACTCAAGTAGGAAGCATTTTATTTCACACCAATCACAGAAATGTCCTATTTAGGAAAGAGGGCTCTGACAAGTCTTCCTTGGTACCTGCTGTACCAGCAAGAAAAACAGCTGATGGAAGACAGATATTTCCTGACTTCAGATTCACCAAGAATCCATCCTGAAGTAGAATCTAACATGACAGATTCCTCAATTTTCCCCTTTATCTTGTTCACTGTGACAGAGATGCATAGACAGGATTCTGGAGCAGTTAGTGACTGGTGTTTTCTTCCTTTTTTCTTTTATCAATGTTTCCTCCTTGACTTATCCAGAATTCTCTCTCAGGAAAGTCTATTTTAGCAGTGTAGAGGAAGTATACTGACAAAGATATTGTGATGTAACTATTACTATGCTTTTTTTCTTGATCATTATCTTCTCCAGAAAAGGTGAAGAAGATGCTGCTTGAGAAAATTACCTTTTCTGAGGGGTGCTGGGAAAGTGAGAGATTATTTTTTTCCACTTTTTCCTAAATTTCTTTAAAACAACAAGCATGGAATTTAGTCAATGGCATAACACTTTTATGCCCTACAAAAGGAGGTTTACCATTTTCCTTCACATCTTCATAAGGAAACACAATTAAGGGTTTTATGGCTTAGTTTGCACTGTGGCTTTCACTTTCAGATCTTCCTTCTTTAGTCTAGAATAAATCTTTTTAATGGAGTGATATACCATTCTGCTGAGATTATTTTTTCCTTCAATTTTTAATGATTTGTTAAAACAGTTGATAATTAGTTTAGAACTTATGAACGAAGTTTAAGACAATTTACTAGTATTTCTCATAACATCTACATTCCATTCAGGCTCACTGACAAACGTCAGAGAGCAGGACACAAGCTGCAATAAAGTCATGAAGACACACAAAACTAAAGACCAGATCCCAAAAAAAACCAGAGGAACTCTACAACATCTGTAGGATTTACCGTCTCCCAGTCAGATAAGACACTGCTTTTTGTATTTATGAGTTCACTTGAAAAATAAACAAACAATCAGAAACACATTTATGTATGACCACTGTTATATAAGATGTCTTCTCTTCAAAGTCTTGAGACAATCATTCTCTATTGCTGTTCACCTTCTCTTTCACAAAATACTGTTTCAGTTGCCAAAGGTCTTTGGCTCCTTGATGCCACAAAATTATTTTTTTCTTGAATAATAGGATTAGTTTTATTGACATTTACCATTCTTTTATGGACATTATGTTCTTCTGTTGTAATGCTGCATGTCCTTGTAGACTGGCAGTGTAGCTAATGTTCTGCAGTTAGTAATGCTGAGAACTAAAGACAGACCTCTCATGTTCAACTTTCTTCCTCATCAAAAAGTTCTCAAAATTAAATCCTTCAAAATGGAAATTAATGGATTGTATTAAAATTTATTTTAAAACTTTCCAGGGCTTAGCCTTCCTTCAGACAAAGAGCATCATTTTCATTTTCTTCTGAGACCCTAACAATTAAATCAGAAAGATATGCAGTACAAAGATAGGGTTTATACCCTTACCAGATCAGTCTTTTCTAAAATAACTGCAGTATTGGCTGTTTCTAAGACCACATGCACTTCCAGTGAACGCTGCTGACATTTGCAGTGATAGATACCCTTTCTATGGTAAAAATAAGCACTGGATAAAACTAACTAGAGAGGACTAACTCTTGCTGTGCAACTCACCCTACAAGAGGATATCATAGCCTAGTAGAAAGAAAAATACTAGAAGTATTTTCTCCCTTTTTGATCAGCAGTAGAACAGACTTAACTAAAAACATCTATTTTATATGTGAGCATAAATTTTATGTGTGCCCTGCAACACCACTGTTCTAAAGATGGAACATAAGAAGCTTGTAGTACAAAGCTTAAACTGGCACTTTCATGTGTGTCAAAGTAAACTCAGCTTCTGCCCACAGTCACACCCTGGTACTCTGTTTGATATGTTCTTTATGCCTTGTATTCTAAGAATATTCACACATTCTCAGGTATGTTTTATTCCAGGTTTAAAATGTGGAAGATAACCAAACAGGAGCAAGATGGAGAAAATAAATTCAAAAGAAAACACATCTTGCATTAAACAAATATAATGGGGAAAAATAGCTTTCAGAAAACATTATATTTTCATTATTTTTCAGTGGACGTTCATAGCATCTCTTGTATCTACTTATTCATAGAAAAGGATTTTTGCAATAGCATGGTAAATTTGGATACAGACATCTATCACTATTAATGCAAGTACTCTGAGGCAATTAAGAATGGGGAGCATGCAATGTTAACAGAGCATGATACAAGAAAACATGCAGCAAGAGATTAGCCTAGTCACCTACACTGCCTATGACCTATCATTGTAACTGTCAAGGAATGTCAAAGAACATAATGATGGAGCAGACCAACATATTAAAAAGTTTGCTGCTCTCTTTCCAGTGCGAAATGAAGGTCCTAGCAACACCAACATTTCAAAGTATTAATGCAGACTTTCATTTTTGTGAATCTTGTGAAGTATTTAATAGTTCTTTGTGTTTCAGTTTTGGAAGTTTAGTTCAACATTTATCTTCTATGTGAAGTATTTCAGGCATCTTACCTTTTGCGTTTGAAACAACAGCAAAACAACAAAACCTGAAACCCAGAGTTCTACCTCACAGTTGCTAGGCTGTATAAACTTAGTATTTTAGAAAAGTATAGCTGTTTCAAAGAAACTGTATTTTATTTTAGTTGGAAGTTTACAAAACTATAAACCTCTTTTAAAAATACAGGAAGGTGTTTATATGACATTATTATTCTAATGTTTTCTATTACATTCTAAATGTAACAATTCAAATCAAAACATATAGAACATAATATGGACTAAAGCACAGACTAAAACCAAAGAAATCCTACAAATCCTTCCAGAAATCAGCTTCTACTTGCACAAGACTTAACAGCTTCACCTTGCACATTAAAAAATAGTACGTGGAGCATCCTAGTGATCGCAGGTCACAAAATTGCTAACACCCTGGGTCAGTGGACTTTTTAAACCTCCAATGACAAAATCTTTTACATTACTTTTAAATGTGATTTGTTTTTCCCTACAGCTTAACAAATTTAATTGGATCTGCAAGTCAATACTACATAACACAGTTTAGATCAGACTGCCATTTTCTTGAAGCACCCTGGGCAAATACTCATTCAGCTGTTAGAGGTTTAGCAGCAAGTAAAGACATTTTGGAATTGTAACCAGAAATGGTATAGAGCACTAAGGAAGGGAGAAAACCAGGGGTAGATGTACGTGAACTACGCAAAAAACACGCACTGGGTAAAAAGTTAATTCTTTTCTTCTCCTTCACAGAATCTTAGCTTACAGCTCAGACTATATAAAAACCCCTGTTACAATTGAAAGTAATAAGCAGTATATGAAAAATTACAAATATCAAATGTAAAGACAATTTTCCACACAGCTTTTTCAGTATCTAACAAAGACTACTGTACGATCAAAGTTTACAAAACAGGTCCTAAAATACCTTCTTAGTATTGATTCTGAAGTTGTGCGCCTAAAAGTGAAGCTCTCTCAGAAAATACAAACCTAACTGAAAAAAACATTCAATAATTTGTATCAAGTTATAGGAAAAAGTTGACCCAACCTTACTACCTCTTACACCAGACCTAACTTTCAACAGACTATTAGAGACTGTGTAAAATGAAAAAAAAGTTATGTGAAGTTCTACCTGATGAGAAAACAGTTGAAAACATGCCTAACATTTTCCTGCTATGTAGCTTCATTTACTATACAACATATTTACCTTAGTAAACTTACACAAAAAAGCAAATAATCCTTCTGTCGTGATTACATTAAACAACAATCACCCAATATTCTGTGTGTATGAAAGCCAGCACTTGTTTTCTTTAAATTTAAATAAGACTGGTTAATTACAGACCAAAAGCTTGAATTTCACTTACTATTCTTCAGATCAGCAAAGCAAGCAGTTCACAATAGTTGACTTTTGCCTGTGTGTATGAGGTAAACAAGATACTGTCATTTCCTTGACCAACAGCCAAAGCTATTTCAAATGAACTGCACAACTAGGGAGTAAAACTTTGTTCTTGTCACCTATTCACAATTAAACTGAATGAGAAGCTGAATCCAGGTGCAACTGTCTTAGGAATCTTTTAATTACTCAAATAAATCCTCTGATTCTTGGAAGAGTGCCCTAAGCAGTGGAGTCTTTAGTAAATGACTCCTCTAGAAAATAACCTTCCTCAGAATCTAACAAAGCATTCTGCAGTCCTGTTAGAATAGTGAAAGGATAGAATCTGCTAGTGTATGAAATACTTCCAGAACAGAAATGCACTCTAGGTTCAGGATGCAAACTCCTCCTTCCTGTGTGGGCTACTTTTTTTTTTTTTTTAACAAAATGTGGTTGTCATGACAACAGTTACAGAACAGCAGGCTGCAGCGACAGCTAGTGATGAAGCCTGTTTGTGTCTTGGGGAAGCTGTTAGTGAATTACAAGTTGTTCAGTGTAGCAGCACAATCTCACTAAACACTGTGTTTGTCCACAGATTAGGCTTCCGTAATTATTTTGTCTCCTGCTTCCAAAGTCAGGTACCTGACCTCCTACCAAGGAGGGAGCTGGCACACTTTTTCCGTATACATGAATGCATACGGACCTTGAGGTGTACAGCAGAACCCATGGGGATCTGACATGATCTTAATGAGACTCAGAGTCAGGGCCTAACTGAAAAGCAGCAGGTAATTGACGTCCACAGTTGTGGCTGCTGACTGAGGCAAATCTCCTCATAAGTGATCTAATCAACTTGCCCAAGGCACATAAAGGAAGACAACTGAGGACTGGATATTGATATGAAACACACTTATTGGTCAGAAATGTAAAGTTTTACTCCAGAAAACCCCAGGAGAAGATAGCAATAGATCTGTAACAGCAGCACATAACTATAGAGCTGTAACAGCAGCACAGTGAAAGACAAAATGAGGGGTACCCCCTGAAATAAATGTCATTCTTCTGTAACACTACAGTAAGAATAGGACTATGAACAGTTACTTTTGGAGACTGGCAGGATATAGAACATAGGTAAAAGGGTGTGTAATAAATTAAAATACTGTTCTTAATTCAGAACTTACCGGATCTTATTTTTTTTGTTTTACTCATATAAATAGTTTGCTGTATCCAACTTAATGTGCAATGACTGATTGATTCAAAGTTTTCATGCAATATGCACAATACTGCTACCTTAAAAAGACCTTAGACAGTCCCTTGAAAATGTTTTACAAGATTATTATCGCTTTTTCTACACTTTTCCAGAGATGTCATTACAGAAAAAGGTGAACACTTAAATTCTCAAAGATAACACAAAAGTGATGGTGGTAGGAAGGAGATCAATGGGTGTGACACAGACATCTGTTTTACGCACGTGCGCGCACACACACACACATAGACACACACACACACACACACAAAGATAATGAAAAACCTCAGAAAACTTTACTTAGATTTCAGGATCCACCCAACAGAAAGGAGGTTTTGTGGTTTTTTTTCTGAACCCACATAAGCAGTGTTACACTGTAATGCCTCTGAATAAGGAGTCTAGAAAGTATTAGACTACACTTGCATTTGTTTGAACACACTCTCAAGTCCACCTGAAAGCATAAGTTAAAATATGTATACAATAGTCACGGTTCTCTGCAACACACTGTGCAGCAATGTGACCATACTTGACAGTAAAACACTTAACACAGGTATCAGAGCCAACACAATACACAAAACGTACAAGCTGAAGCTATTTTCCATGTTGCCATATGCACAGTATGCCATCATTAAAACTAATAATCTTAAAATAATCTTGAGTAGATGTACACTATACTGCAAGCATTTCCACTGTAGGAAAGGGTAAATGCTTGAGAATCTGGACAGGAGTTTATATTTCAAGGTTTTTCTTCTCCAATGACTACTCGAAAATGTCAGGTATGTACTTTCACAAACTTGCTTAGATTTAAGGCTAATGCGTAATTTAAACCCTTTGCCCTAAATTTTACACTCAGCAGCTGAATTTGGATTAGATCTTGCCGTAGCACTGCAAAATGCACTCTCACAAATACCACATTTGTAACAGAATTTCGACCTATCTTTTGTAAATTATACACAAAAACAATGCTTCAAGCTACCATTAAGGGTATAATTGTTCCATGACAAAATGTACTCTGTCAAACCATGTAGACTAGTTTTGCATATACAATACGTTACATGTTTTGGAAATCATAACATTATCAGATTTCCTGGTCTGAAAAGACTTTCCAACAATTAATCCTCACCTCCTTACTACACCTGCTACTACCATTCTAGAAAGACACATGCATTAGAATTCATTAGATATAGTTTGCAGAAGAATGGCAAGAATCTTCAAATACAATGAAATCACTGATTTTGTGTGATTCAGAATCACACCAGTTCAGCAGTTCAGAATCTTTACTTTCAGATCTTAAATTCTTGTATTATTTATCAACAGTTTTGATCTCAGTGGAGCCAAGCAATATTCAGGACTTGGAAATGAAAGAGCATGAGAGAAAGTAGACTTACATAGAATTTTCCAAATTCTTAAAAGGGTGAAACTCAGGTATTTAAAAAAATGAAATAAAACTTCTGCAGCAAAGAAAGCTGTTATATCCACTGATCACTGCTCCTCTCCACTGGAAAAGAATTCATGTAACTTATGAAAGTCTCTAAAGATGAAGATACGTATCAAGATCCAAAGCAACAGAATAGTTGCAACTGAAAACTATCAAAGCCCTGATGGAACCTTTAGTAACACTGATAAAAGTTTCATCAATGCAGCCTAAAACTTACTTCTGCCATCAACACAGGAGCAAAACTTGAATAATGAGGATATTAGGCATTAACTAATTAAGTACATTGTGTTTCCCTGGTGCAACTGTGCAGTCTTCAAGAAGAAAAAAAAAAATCCACTATGAACGAAGTACTTTCAACTGTTAAAAAACCGGGACAACCTACCCGCAGCCATTGTTTCTCTGTGAGAGCATCACTGTAGTCCACATCCCTGCGTTGACGGGATCCTCTCCCAAATATTTTCTCTTCTTCTTCTTCACATGTAAGCCTTTCAACTTCAGCATCATCCTTAATAATCCAAGATGGTAATTCATCCTCCTCCATCAAGCGAGGCTTACGCTTTGGGTTTCTGGCATCCTCCCTGCGTCTGTCCATGTCCATGCGCTGAAATGGTAGTTGGGAAAGTATAAAACACTTGCTCTTCAAACTGTTAGTGAACCATGGAAATTCCTGGCTACGTAATGATATTTGAAGCTAAATCCTTCCATGATACTTGTAAATACTTCTAAAATGCAACAATAAAAAGAATCTACACTAGACTGTTGATTTTCGGTAAAGTTCACTACTCCAAAACTAGGCTTTGATGAAGTAACGGAGAGAAATATGTGCTTTTACACTTCTTAAGCCTAAAAACAATAACAAACTAAATCACATTTTTCTTGGATATTACAGTTCCGTGAATTCTGATTACATTTGCACAGCCTTAAAGGGGGAATGAGACAGCACAGCACTGAGGTAAGGAGAACATAAACCTATCTCTATGCTACTTATTGAACTATGCAAGACATAAAATATTGATAAAAAGAAGACAAGCCCTGACCACCAAACTTGTTTTTCAGGAATTTCTAATTAAATTTACTAAATTCTTTAGCAAAATTCTTTACTAAAATTTAAAATTATTTCATAGCCATATTTAACTTCACTATTTCTGTTCTAAGTACTTTCAAAACCCCTGCCTTTCACAAAGCACATTAGCTTTGCCATCTTCAAATTTTATTACCTACGAAGAAATATCTATTTTCCCTTAAATACTCCAAGTAAATTAATACAAATAACAAAAATTCAGCCCAAATAGTGCTAAAATTGTCTTCGCTCTTGGGCCTTTAACTGTTTTACTGAATGGCTGTCAATAGCCTTCAAACATAATCCATTAAGATGAAGCTGTAAAAATTTCCTGCAAATAAACATAAATTCATCAGCTTCTTTCAATCCATGGAAAGGGCCTTTCCTTCTGCATCTGAAGAAGGAGTACTGAAAAGATTTTTCCAGCAGCAAATACATTTCCACAGAACTGCAGGCTGAATATAAGCCAGCAGTGTGCCCAGGTGGCCAAGAAGGCCAATGGCATCTTGGCTTGCAGCAAAAACAGTGTGGCCAGTAGGTCTAGGGAGGTAATTGTGCCCCTGTACTCAGCATTGGTGAGGCCACACCTTGAGCACTGTGTGCAGTTCTGGGCTCCTCACCATAAGAAGGACATTGAGACCCTTGAGCAAGTGCAGAAAAGGGCAACCAGGCTGGGGAAGTGGTTGGAGGGAAACTCCTATGAGGAATGACTGAGGGAGCTGGGGCTGTTTAGCTTGGAGAAGAGGAGGCTGAGGGGAGACCTTATCACCACCTACAACTACCTGAAGGGAGGTTGTAGAGAGGTGGGCGATGGTCTCTTCAGCCAGGTGACAGAAGATAGGGCAAGGGGAAATGGCATGAAGCTGTGCCAGGGCAGGTTTAGATTGGATATTAGAAAAAAATTTTTTACTGAAAGAGTTGTCAGGGCCTGGAACAGGCTGCCCAGGGAGGTGGTTGAGTCACCTTCCCTGGATGTGTTCAAAAAAAGGGTAGATGAGGTACTTAGGGATATGGTTTAGCATAGGATGGGAATGGTTGGACTCAATGATCTTCAGAGGTCTTTTCCAACCTTGTGATTCTGTGAACTCAGGTTACTTTCAGACAATAACTTGACTGAAATTATTCCTTCTGAGTTTTGAATCAAATGGCCACCTCTTGACTTCTGTCATGCAAATCTCTTACAACTGAATCACTCAAGGAAAATTTAAAAAGACTGGCATCTGTAAGCATTCATTTTCTCTGCAGTCTAGCTTTAGGGATGTCAGTTCTGAATGGCACTAAATGAAACTTAGCACAAAAGAACTCAACTGGTAAGTCAGCAATGGTAAAAGGCATGACCATGTGGGAGAATATGGACTGTGAACTATGCACCTGAACAACTGTTCCTTAAGTAAAAAGTGTCCCTGCACATTTGTGTAACAGCGAAGTGTTACAGAGAAATCCTTCAACAGGAGATAGTGAGAGATTAAAAACCTGTGGTTTTTAATGGTTGTTTCTATGGATACCATTTGATGCACTTTTTAAATGCACATATGAGTATATCTTGTTCCACCTTGCAGAACAAAGCGATCTCTGTAGAATCAGAGGGGATGGTACTTCATCTTCAGTATTCCTATGTTGCTGTGTCAGTGAATCGCAAAAGTCCTCCAGCAACCTCACACTACACTCACTAAAAGGCAAGAGTCATGCCTCCACTGACATTTTAGTAATCATTCCATCAGTGTTGTTTCAGCACTAACGAAAAGGGAAATACTAATAAAAATGAGTTCCTTGCATCTGAACCACTGTCACTACCTCTACTGCAGTAACTGTTCAACAGTTGTAGCAAAAATATGTGGCTAACTGGGCCCTGGACAAAAGCATGAGCGAATCCCAGTTAACTCACAAAGAAAACAGCACTGTCAGTCTACTGATTTACCATCCTGTTAAGTTCCTGTAGTTGTCCTTGCCAATATCATAGCCTGAAAGATGGAAGAAATACTGAGGAAAAAAAAGGACACTGTAGAATTAGCAAGTCAAACTGGGACCATCAATTTTGCACTGTACATTTCTCAGGTTACGCCAGACTTTTCCTCCAGACTCTAACTGTTCCACTATACTGTTTGCAAGGATCTCTGAAGTCTTTCCGTTATATGAAGAACTCTGTATTAAGTACACTGCCCTTCTTTACTCAAATAAACAATACAAGTAAATACAGCCTATTCATCCCACAGAGGTTCGGAGAATTTGAATGCCAAGGGGTTAATGCCTTTATTAAAAACACTACCGAAGATATTCTTATAATCGTATCATCCTTACCATAAAGAGATCAAATTCCTCCTCACGTCGAGCAATCATCTGATTCAGCGTCTCATCATCAGGAACTTCATCTTCCTCCTAGGTACACAGATGGACGAAGGTGTTAGAAAGAACCTACATATAACCTGAAGTAACAGCCTCCATCAGGCTAGTGTTGGACAGGCCATCGTTCTGTCATGACACATGTGAGAGATGAAAAAGGAAACTAAAACCTCTAAAACTGTTCACCAATTCAGAAGTAATGCAAAACACACATAACTAGAGAGACAATCGGGACTTATTACCACCTTCATAAATTCAGAATGAGGAAATGAGCAAATATGCAACCAGGAAATTTTGGGTTGTGGTTTTCCTGGGTCAGATGCACAGTTAGTGCTTCAGTTAAAACATATGCATTTCCGTTCTGCTGTTCTACTGTACTCCTTTCACAATACCATTCTGTATTACATGAAAAAGATGTTGAAAAAGAAGAGAAGGGGGGGGGGGGAAGAAACATCATTCCCCTGAAAAATATTTCTGCTGAATCCCTCTTTCTCTTGATTATTATCTGCTTATAAATTGAGATGTGAACCTCCGACTTTGGACAAAAATAATTATTTCATAAAAACAGTAGCAGTCCTTAGAAAAACAATTTAGAAGTGTAGAATTCAACTAAAAATGGTACACATTTTAACACAGAGCCCACAATGTTCAGTGTTCCTCTCTGAATTATTTTGAGAACACATGTCATTTAAAATCAGACAACAGGTTAATCAAAAAAGAAAAACAAACTACAGATTAGCTCCTACACAGAACAACCTGTGTTACATAGGTTCCAACCTATGCTACAGAATGTTGCAGACATTTTAATGAAAACTCAGTGCAATAGAAGTACAGAATACTGCATATAGCACACAAAAACCTAGCGTTCTGTAACTTTTTTCCCCCTGGAATAAACAGAAAAGGCCTTTATTTGTATCCATATATCTTATTTTTCCCACACATGCAAAATTTCTAGACCTAAAAAACCCCCCAAAACATTCCTTATCAATGTAATTCTCAGTGAACACCTCTGCACTGTAAAGTACATATAATTTAAATTTTTACATGAAAAAAGCAACTGAGAAAATGACAGAGAGTTCTTATTTCTAGTCAATGCTCCTTCAGTGTTCAGGGAAAGGAAGTCATATAGTTACAGAGAAAAAAAAAAAGAGTACACATCCCTTCTTTTATGACCAGTGAAGAATGCGACTCTCATGAAGGTTCTGCATGCTTCCTATCACCTCTAACAAAGCAATCTGCCACCTGAAAAGAAATGGATCTCACAGCAGAAACTTTCAGAACCAGTGTCCACATCATCTGTGATTAGTGTGAATAATGCTACTGCCAACCAGGTAGGCTTGGCAGAAGAAAAAATTATAAACGCTAGTGCCAACAAAATCTAAGTGCAAAAAGTTTTGATATGCAAGTTCAAGTCATGCTTATCATGGGAATATTTAAGTGGTGGTCACTAAACAATCTCTTTATTATATATTTCAGTCTATGTTTCCAAGTCAAATTGATTTGATATTAATAACTTCTAACTGAGAGATTTAATTTTCTTATCAATCCTTCATTTGAAACTCAAATTTTCTTTCCAGTGCTGTTGCAATGAAGAAGCAATGGCTGACTGTTGCAGAATGGCTTGAGAAGCAAGGCCATGAGCCTATTGAGAAGTTGTCCAAGCAGTCGCCTGTGTAGCTTAGTAAGGCTAGGCCCCACGCCATCTTGGTGAGAACTGAAGGGTCAACAATCGGTCAGCGTATTTTTGTGTATCATACAGCATGGCCACAAGATGTGGGAACAGGAGGTGTGATAAGGATTCAGCACTCCTGGGACTGAGAAGAAGACATGATTCCCAGGCTGCAAGATGGGTGGAGTATGTAAATGTAACCTTTAGTTAAGAGCCAATTAGAATACAACAAGTGTAACACGTGGTAGGAATAGTGTAAAAGGAAGTGTGTGCCTGCAATAAAGTTGAAGTGCTTTATCAATCACATTGATTGGCAGCATTCTTCCCTCTCGTCGCAGCAGCTGACCAGTGCAGGATGGTGCAAATTCAATCCCTCTTACTGCCCCCAGCAGTTTCAGTGTTTGGGCAAAGTTTTGCATAGTGACTGTTCACAAATTTTACTTGATAGTTTCAGCTTCAGTCTGACTGTCAGGAGTCAGACAACAATACCAATGCTTGCTTTAAAGACTGATGCCGGCTTATGGCAAGTAATTAAACCTGTACTTGACACAGGCTGGTGAATCAAGTGTGTGCAAACAACACACAAGAAGCAGATTGCTCTGAAGCCATCTATGAAATAAGGCTGGTCTGGCTTTTTTAGAAGTCTTGACTTTCATGATATTTGCAGGTAAGTATTTTCCAGGCCTTTGAAAACATAAGATTATGCCAATTTTAAAAACAGATCCACATACTGGAAATTTCTATTGGTTTCCAGTTAATCTATCTTCACATATAGATGGTGTTGGCTGCTCGAGAACTGAACTTTTACTTCATCAAAAATGGTACATATACATCATTGCATTTCTGCTTTCACACTCTAAATAAAAGACAATTACTGCTAAAATTGTCACTCTTTAATTTCCTATGAAAAATACTAAAACAACAAGAGAAAATTCTATCCTGAAAATATACTAGCTTTTTATAAACACAAAAGAATTTAAATTACTGAAGAAGTAAACTCCTTGGGTTTTGAAACTTTACACCACATAATGAAGGATACCAGTGAAACAGACTACACAATCTTCTTTCAGTGTGCACAATATTCAGACACACAAGGCAGACTAAGAAGCAAAATTAGGCTTAGCAATCTCTGTGTCTTAGACCAGTATAGGGTATTCCTGAGCTGGGAAAAAGTCATTGGAGAATGGGGTATTTTTGTGTGTGTCTTCAGCCTGTGTGTCTTCAGCCTAATTACCACATCTATATACATGCTCTTCCATAAGCAGCTTTCATCCAATTGCTGAATTTTGTTCACACTGAGAGAAGAGTCTGCAGTGACAGGCAGAAGAAGGGTATAACCATTCCATAATCACAATTCCAGGGAAGAACACAATGAAAAAACAGGGGCATAGAATCAGTGTTACTATAACCTCACTTCCCACTATTATAGGAAAGACTTGCCAGCTGTTTTTAAACAGTTAATTGTTTCTTGAAGAACAAGCAGTAATGAGAAGTCCAGGTTGGACACAGGAACAGAAAGAAACCGTCATTTTGCTAGCTAACCCTAAGTCCAAAACACATCAAAGCAGATCTTAACTCTTACCCAGGATCCAAGAGAAGGCCAGTAAGCAGGTCTTTCATGACTTGAACCTAAGTACTGTTAGTTGCTCAGCATGTCTGAAAATCAGATTACCTAGTTTAGCAAATTAACTGTATTTAGACACTGTTTTATAATCTGTTTTGGAAAAAATCTTTGGATAATTTTGGCCAAAATTATGAAAGGACAGAACAGGCTTAAATCACAATGCTTAATTCTACACTAAGATTTAATCTTAAATACTCCATCATGGCCACTGCACTATAATCTGCTACTGTGACCAAAAAAAAAAAAAAAATTAAGTTGTTTCTTTGACTGGGTGGTAAGAATATGATGACATTTCTGATTTCAAAGATCATGACAATCTTTGTAATCGATGATAAAAAAATGACTTGGTACTTCCTGAAACATCCTCTTTCAGATTATTTCTAATTGCCTTACCTCATTTTCTTCTTCATGCTCCAATATAGCCTGTAGGAAGGCTCTCCTTTCATGGCTTGAAGATTTCTGATCAAACATTCCAGCCTGAATAACTTTCTGATCTACATTCAACTTATACTTTGCAGCAGCAAGTATTTTCTCTTCCACACTGTTCACTGTGCACAGCCGCAGGACTCGAACTTCATTCTGTTGACCAATTCGGTGAGCTCTATCTTGGGCCTGCAAGTCCTATTAGGCAAAGAACACAGAGAACAACTCATATTCTAAATGTGCCACAGAAATCATTCTCTACTTAAAGGATATCATAATGCTGAATCCTTTTTGATATAAAAAGTAGTCAAACAACAGTCCACCACAATTCACATAGTTTGCTCCTCATGGTTTTCTTGCCCAAAGTTTCTTCAGTCCCAGGTAGTGGGAAAATAGAAAAGAAAGAAAAATGCTCTGTACCATGTAAATGCAGTAAGCCAGTAACTTCTTGAAAGCATGTGTAGTGACTTGAGAAGGACTGATGTATATACTTTCCCTTTCTCTTAAAAGATCACGATTTTCCAAGCTGGAATGAACCTTAAATTATCCCTTGACTGCAGGAAAAGAAAGCACCAAAATTACTAAGAAAAATGCTATATAAGATCTGCCAAGGGAGAGCCATTGCTAAATCTTAACTATGATAACTAAACATTATTTGATCTGGGGAATTGACTTTTAACCTGGATTATCTATGTTAAAAGAGCTTAAATATGATCTTCCTGATTGAAAGTTCTTATGTACAAAACCCAATGTAACTGTTTTCTCATCAGATGACTGCATTTAGAAGTCACCTGCACTGCAGGTCATCACTAAAGAATTTCTTTTACTAATTCGAAATCTTCTTTGTTGAAAAGAGAAATCCATTAACTCCTACAAATCATGTGTGTCTACTTCAGCATAGTGAGATTATGAAGAGTGCCTAACTTAAAAATGCTATCATAGTTTCATACTAGCTCACAATGCAGAAAATCCTTAACATAGAGGAAAAAAAATATCACAGGCAAGGAGTTTGCCTGTTTCAGACCAACACTTTGCTTTTGCTACCACTCTCAGCACTGCATACAATGCAGCTGCTGTCATCTAAAGATGTATTTGAACATTAACAGTGAAGATGAAGCTACAATTTGAATTTATTTGTAGAATCATTCTTGGAAGCACATGAAAAAAGTAAAGCAAGGAAAGAGAAGTTTTTATTTCTGGAAATACAGTGTTTTAGCGCTACTCTCCACCATGCTCCCTGCCCTAGCTATCCCCTTTAGAACACATCGCTCCAATCTGCAGTAGAGGAGAAACTGAATGTATTGAAAGGAGGCTGAGAAGAGACATTATCATTCTCTACAACTACCTGAAAGGAGGTTGTAGCCAGATGCTGGTCTGTTCTCCCTGGTAACAAGTGACAGAACAAGAGGAAACGGACTCAAGCTGTGCCAGGGGAGGTTTGGATTGGTTATTAGGAAAAATTCCTTCACCAAAGGGGTGGTCAGGCATTGGAAGATTGCCCAGGGAAGGGTGGAGTCACCATCCCTGGAATTAGTTCAAAGATGTGCAGATGTGGCACATAGAAATGTTTAGTGGTGGACATAGCAGTGCAAGGTTAACAGTTGGACTTAATGACCTTAAATGTCTTTTAAACCTAAATAAGTCTATGATTTAGCAATCTGCCCATTGAATAATCCAGAAAATATTCTGCAACTTTAAATTCAAGGATTTATTGTTATCCAACTGTTGAAATATGCAGTACTCTACATAAAGCTTTCTGTGAAAGTGATCTAAACACAACCACAAAATACAAAGAATGAAGCACTTTCTGATCTCATTTTAAAACCTCTAAACATAATTGCTCTGGATTTCTTAAGCCTTGCTGTAAAGAATTCACCATGGCATCTATGGGAATGCTGCTTTAAAAGTTCTATATAAAGTCTCACTTCCCTTACTTTTACATGTGGCCACTAGAATGATCTGGTTTACAGATAGTTACGGAATAGCTGACAGCACACACAGAGCTATGTACTTCCAGAGGTATCTAACTCATTTTTTTTTAAAAAAGGCACTAAACGACAGACTACTGGTAAGCCTTTCTGGCTATTTTGAAGAAGCCAAAATGTTTTGATACCCTTTTTTCCCTGGTGATCTATACTCACATCTGTACACACAAACATTATAAGTTTAGTGTCTCAGGCCAAGACTGCTGTCCTCACACAGTCACTAACTTCGTAAGACAGGCAGCACTCTGCACAGCCTTTACCAAAATATTGCAACCTACCTACCAAGAACTCAAAATGGGGAGTTACTTAGTAAGGTACTAAGAGTTAAATAATTAGTACAGTTATATATAGGTAGGTGTATAAGGTCCCTAGCTCTGAGGATTGCTTGAGATGCAGATAAAACATACCAAGAATTACTTCAGTGATTCAAACAAAAATGTTTCCCAATTACATTTTTCTTCACAAAACAGAATTTTAAGACTTACCTGGGTCTATTCATTCCACCCTAGGCTACACTTCCAAGTTAAAGAAGCAACCCAAAAAATCATTATGAATTCTTCTGCACATTACATGAAGGTAAGTAAATAAAAATAAACCTGGTGAGGATTCCAGTCACTATCAAAGATTATAACAGTGTCAGCAGCCTGGAGATTTAAGCCCAGCCCTCCAGCTCTTGTACTCAGCAAGAAGATGAAATATTGTGATCCAGGTTCATTGAACTTCTTCAGCAGAGCAGCTCGATCCTCTGATTTTGTTGTGCCTGAAAATAAATAATAAAAAACCCCGTACCTATAACAAAGATGTGAACTGAAATAATGTAAATACAGTGTCACTTGCTAAAGATTCATATGAAAGGGAAATTTTAACTCACTTGCTCTTTGCTATCTCTGCCAAATTTCCCGTAATACAAAATATATAGTGAATGTTTTGGACAACTGCCTAACAGGCGGACTTCTTTCAGACATTTCAAAGGCAGACTTTAAAATGGTGTATAGCATTGTTATATCTTTTTATGACTCACGTAAATTTCAGTAGAAGTTACGATACTATATAAGCCAATAGGGAGAGGGGCACTACTGGACCTAATGCTGAAAAAGAAAGAGGGACTGATGGAGAGCATTAAGGTGGGGGCAGCCTTGTTTGTAGTGATCACGAGAAAATAAGAGCTCAGTAGGACTGCAGCCTTGGACTTTAGGAAGGCTAATTTTGACCTCTTTAAGAAACCGCTCAGAGAAATCCTATGGCCCGGATCTCTGGCATGGGGACTCACGAGAGCTGGCTGATATTCAAGGACCACTTCCACAAAGCTCAGGATTGCTGTATCCCTAAGAGCAAGTATACAGGCGTGGGAAGCAGCAGACCTGCTTGGTTGAGCAGCATGCTTCTGAAAAAGCTCAAGTGGAAGAAGGAAGTTATGTTTTGTAGAGGAAGGGACTGACCACTTGGGAAGATTACAGAAATGCTATCAGGGTAAGCAGGGATGAAACGAGAAAAGCCAAGGTATCCTTGGAGCTAAGCTTGGCAAGGGACATCATTGTTAACAGGAAGGATTTCTTCAAGTATACTCCTTCCTGAGATACTCAAAACCTGTCTGAATGCTGTCCTGTGCAGCCTGCTCTAGGTGATCCTGCTCTGGCAGTGGGGTTGGACTAAGTGATCTCCAGAGATAACTTCCAACCCCTATCACTCTCTGATACATAAACAATGGAAAGCTCCAGTTTTGGTAATACGTTCTGGCCACAACAGCATCTAAGTATTTTTAAAAGTTATTTACATAGAGAATTAATAAAATGTCAGAGATGTCTTTCATAATTATAATATGAAAACTGAGAATTCTTAAAATTCCTTATCTTGAGGCTTATGGTGTACAATGCCTGAGGGACAGCAGGCAAGGAATTCAATCACAGTGAAAACATAGACAAAGATGCACAGGACATGATTTTTCTTCTATTACTCTGGGGGATAGTCCACCTCCCACCCACTTCTCTCACTCTTCCTCAATAGTACAGAGAGAGAAAATACAAAAAAGAAGCTCCTGAGCTGAGGTAAAGGCAGTTTAATCAAAGCAAAAGATGTGCATGTAAGCAAAGCAAAAAGAGGAATTTATAAACTACTTCCCATCACAGGCAGATGTCGAGTCACCTTCTGGAATGCAGAGCCTCAGCACCAGTAGTAATTTCTTGTGAAGACAAATGCTGTAGTGAGGAATGTCCCTGTGCGCTTTTATTTCCCCTCAGCTTTTATTGCTGAGCACGCCCCTTTTGTCAGCTTGGGTCAGCTGTCCCAGCTGGGTCCCCTCTCAACTTCTTACCCATCCTCAGCCTACTGGCCTTGGGGTTGCAGGGGTGATTTGGAGAGGAAGCCTTGACACTATCAAGTACTGTTCAGCAACATCCAACACACTGAAGGCCTACCCCTGCTGTGTTATGAACCGTGCCTAGCCAAAAATGCAAAGCACAGAACTATATGAGCCGCTAGGAGGAAAGTTAACTTTATCCCAGCCAGATACAGTACAGTCACAGGGCAAATCACTGGCCCACAGAATCCCACTCCCTTATGAAGCACATGACTTGGGCAGTAAGCACTGCATCTGAAAAGACAGACAGATAGAAGCTATATAAATGGAAGATATCTGTCATCATAAAGAAGAAAAAAGGGTTCATCCCGCTAATTTAATCAATTAGCTGCAAAATCTTAAAGAAAATGAGTTGTATATATGTGCTGCATATTTTGATAGAAGTTCTATCATAAAAATAATTCATTTTAAAATATGTGGTGTGAGGTAATTTAATGTACTATAATTAGTCTTTCTTGAATGGAAAAATTATAACAGCTTCAAGCCTGTTAGTGTTAGTGTGATACTATTTTCTTCAGCCAGTTTTAAAAAAGACATTCTGTGGCACAGTAAGACAGCTTTTTTATGTATCAGTTTCATTGCCCCATCTTACATTTGAGGTAAGTGTTTCAAGTTTATGTTCATTAATATTTGTAGAGAAGGAAAACAATTGTAAGAACTGCTTTTACTTCCAAATAAGGCATAAAGTCATGAGTCAACTTAAAATGCTGTAAAAAGAATATTCAAAAGGACTTAAACTCTGACTTTATTCATGCTGTTCTCTACATTTTTCTTAAATCACTGCTTCAGGTATTCTGATAAATGCTGTAGGACCTATGTAATACTATGATTTGGGAGATAAATGCATTAAGTAAAAATAATTGGTATTTAAGAAGGTCAGTATGATGTAGATCATGAGTATGGAAGAAGAACATGGTTTAAGCCTCAGGTGGGATATGATATTTTTAGTATTGTTCCTTTCAATATGGAAACTTTTAAACACCACTGAGTTTCTAAACATGTAGACATAAAGTAGTAGAAGAGAAAAAAAAAACAAACAGGAAGAGAACTACAGGTCAACTACTACAGCAAAACTACTATTTTCCCTATAACTGAAATTCAGCTATCCTGGGAAGAACAGCAGTCAAACTTTAAACAGGCACAAATTAATTAATTTTACTGGAATCTAAGTAGAACATTGGCATTATGTCATCATGAGAATACTTCCAGGCAACTTAGTGATGACTCTTTTGGACCTTGGATTTTCAACCTTGCTCAAAAGAGAGATCAATCCCTCCACATCAAACCTCTACATAATTTGCATTCCAGGAACAGATTTGAGTGTTCGTCACTACAATCCCTGACCAAATGGTTTGAAGGTTAAACAGATAAAAGAAAATTGTCAAAAAGCCAGGGAGATGGAGAACTACTTAATATAAACTCTACCAAGAGAGGCAAGAGTACATCCTGCTCAGTATCTTGTCTGTAAGAACAGGGAAAATTCTAGTAAGCTGTGGTTTAAGCTACTGCCATAACTTGATAAATACACTAGCAGACTCTTCATTTATGGATTTGTCAAATAATTTCTTGAACCTGTCTACGCTTCTGTATAGCCACATCACAGCACTGGCATGCCAGAAGGATGCTAGGAAGAGGTCCTTCCATGCCCAAACTAATGAAGCATGCTATCTCCTAACATATTAGTCATGTTTTTTAGTTATCTTACCATCCAGACGCAGGTAAAGGAAATTTCTGAAGGCAAAGTAGTCTTCCATAATAGTCATAAGTGATGTCATTTGACAGAAAAGAAGCACACGGTGGTTAGTGGCTCGTAACTTTGGTAGGATACGATCAAGTAGCTCAAATTTCCCTGAGGCCCGATAAAGTTCAGCTCTGTTGAAGAGAAAAAGCACAGTAAATGCCGAATTAACCTGCATTTAGAAAAGTTTTTAGTCATTATAATGTCAGAGTATAACAGAGAGATTAATTTACTTAAGATAAAAAAGACTGGTATCACCTCTCTCTTTAAAATTGTTTATGTTATTTGAAAAAAAAAACCACCCCAAAACCCAAACCAAAGTGTAACACCCATATATTATTCCCCTGTTTGGAAAGGACTTTTCTTCAATTGCAAAAACACCGTGGTCTTTCAAACACATTGAATGCCTTCCTTTATGAAACTCAATTCTATTAATTTTTTATTGAAATGAACTTTATTTCTTAGCTAGATAAGCCTTTTATCAGCTAAGGCATTCATCTGCTAGTTTTGGTTTCAACTGGTATTTACTTTAGCTCTAAGTTGTACTCATCAGGCATATGTTAGAGACAATTCCCCTTCCACTCAATTACTATGCACGTGGAAGTTAAATATTCCAAACTGAACAAATATAGAGAGACAATAGGAGGAGCAATACAGGCTCTTTAACCATATAACCTTAGCAGTCCTGAACAGCAGTTACTTTGATTAGCTGCTCTTCTGTCTTCTATGCTATGAGTTATGAAACAGACTCTTAGCACTGAAATTCAAGTGGTGACTGAGAAAATGAATAAAAGTAAGTAAGCATAACAGTGATACGCTTTCCAAAAATAAGATTCTCATAACTGTTTTCTTATCTTGAGTCTGTACTCTCAAAATACAATTTATCATTAGCAACACTACAATTGAAACCACAAGATACATGGCCTTCTTGTATGCATACATATGTAATCAGCAAATGACTAAACCATTTAGGAGACAAGTAGTCTCCTAGTCTCCTTAGCTAAGGCAACAATCTGGTCTTCTACATAAAAAAAAAATAAAATAAAAAAAAAGATGTTCATTAACAAGAACGGGGTCAAGTGTCAGATACACACCTTTCCTTCAGAAGGCAGTCATTTCTGGACAGTTGCACAAAAAAGTGCCAAGAACAAAATTTTAATCTATTTCATTTCAAATAATGGAAAAAATACTGTTTTATTTTGGAGTAAAGATGGCAGCAGAAGGCAAAAGTAACAAGAAAGAGAAGAAAATCCCAACTGTTCAAAATGATTTTCAGATGGTAACTAATCTATTTCAAAATAACAAGAAGAAATCTGTTTATAGCCTTCTCTGCCTATCCTCCTGAAAGAGACGGAGGTTCATAAAAAGCTCGTAGAATACATCTAGTACTGCTCTTTAGCTTTAGATATGTGGCTTGTGCCTCCTCTGACGTTCTAAAAACTGCTCAAGTTTGTAAGCATGCACCTTTTAGAAAAAGAATATGATACATTACTTCAAATACAACATTATGAACAGCAGGAAAAACTGAGACTTACCCGTTGATGACACCATTTGAGTAGCCTAAATGTTCAGCAAAGGACTCCTGCAGAGTTACAAGCAATAAACAGATTTATCGCAAACTCCACAGTAACCCAAAATTTGGCATTCTCATATAATTTAAATTAATCCATGACGTGTTCATGTTACATTATATTCGTGCTCTTGGAATACACCTTGTACCAACAGTGTTCTGCCTAATGTTTTCTCGTACTACTATCATCTAAAATTCACAGTTTGCAGAAGTAGCTTCTGTTAGCACACATTTTACCAGACTACAAATGCAGTAGAACTTGATTAATCTATATGGAATATCTATTTGCAAATTACTCAATGAATCAGCAAACTAGAGGAAAAAAAGGAGTGAAATTATAAAGATAATACTTCACAACACATAATTATCCATCCATAAATGTAGCTGCAGTCCAGGTATTTATTACACTTGATCTTTCCAGATATATTATTATATTTATGTACTTTGGGTGTTAATGAGAGATGCTATATAGAAAGTATAATTTTGTTTCAAAAAAATATGAATAGGTCAATTTGGTTTGATACTTTAAACAGTTAGCAGCCTTCTATTTATAAAGATACTATACGCAGCACTTTGAACTACAGTCTCTACATCATAAATTAGGTCTCAGTAGATACTAAATTGCTCTGGAACATCTTACATTCAAAAAACCTCCACTTTTTAAAGAAACTGTGTCCACAAGATTAAAAACTTCAGACTCCAGATTACCAGTAAAAAGTTGGCGGCTGGTCATTTGCTTCCACAAATAAGGCACTGTAATGATTGTGTTTTGCAAATGTGTCCACAAATGAAGTAGACACAGATGTCCCCTCCCACACACATAGGATCAATGGCAGTTTCCTATTATGCTAGTCATCTAATAAATGCAACTCTCAAAATCAAGCCTGTCAGTCTTACCTCGATGTGTTGAAACATGTATGGGTGATTGCATATCTTTCTCAACTGCATGATAGTGTTCATCAGAGTTTTTGCCCCACCTTTTCCCTATGGGTACAAATAATGCAAATCAAAAGATGAACCTAACTTCTTTACTCATTAATGAAGGTTCTGAAAGATATTTTTAAATGCAGGCATAAAAACACTTCTACCTCAAACCTGAATATGACACCACTACTGAAAAAAAAGCAACCCCCCCAAAAAAAACCAACAAAAAACCATCCAAAAACCCAAAAAAACCCCAAAACAACACCCCATTCACAAAGGGAAAACAAACCAGAAGCTACTGTGCACTAAATTGTTTTTCTTTATAAATTCACCTACCATAAGGATGCTTCACAACAGAAAAGGAAGATCTGTAAGTGATCTGTGAACTGCATCACATCTCTACCTGCAGTATTTACAGTGGGAAGCAGGGCAGCTACAGTCCTGCATACTGTTTATTTATACTGTTTATTATGAAACCATACAAATTCCATTGGGTCTGACCCTCTAATAGGAAATTATGCTAGCTGGATGCTTTTCAATTCCACAGTATCTCCTCCTGTCTGTTAACCAGATATATGGGTTTCTCAGGCCACAAAAAACACAGGGCCACAGGCAGATAAAAAACTAGCGATAAGCAAATCTCATGAGTCATCTTAATATTGAAAAAAGTATATTCTCATAACCTATTGTACAGTGAATCTTTTTTAGAATAAGGGCAGATTTCACGCAATAGTCAGGTGTGGTAAACTCAACTGTATGGTTAAAAACTAATTGCAACTGGTAGATACAAGTTTGAGAACTTCGTAGTAATATTGCCGAACACCTGACACTTTCAGATGCCAATTTTTTTGTTCCAATTTTATGAAAATATAATCAGACTAATGTAATATGATTTGTCGCAATATTCCAGGCTTACTGCTTGACTAGAGAATTATTTTTAAAGTCCACAACAATTTAGCAATTTCTAATAGTAAGATTATGGAAAAGTAGACTACTTGATCATACTATATACTACTCTCTTCTGGAAAGTACACTAAAACCATTAACTTCCATCTAGAGCAGAGGTTTTATGTTTAAAGGGGGTATGGCACACTAATATAACTTATTTTAGTTCCTTTCAAAATCTTCTCAGGTTTGCTCCAAAATGACTTGTTCTAAGAGTAATTTCCTAGAGCTGTCCAGCTTAAGAAATTCCCTATAGTCTGAGCAGTTTTCCTAACATAGTAGTTAGTTGAGCATTGAAGGCAAGAATTCTCAACCACCACTTCCCTCTGCTGGAAACAGGTAGCATGGATAAAGAAAGCCTAATGAAGCCATTAAAGAAAAAAATTAATTGAGAGATGGTGGCAAGAAAGGAAAAGTTTAAGACCCTTAGGTAGAGGGGAAGGAGATAGAGGTGTTAGAAGACAGGAAAGGCGATTTGAACTAGTTAAGCAAAAAGCTGGGCGGAGAAGCAAGTAGGGAAAAAGTTGCAGAAGAAAAACCAGCTCTGAAATACAAGATGAATGTCCTGCAGCCAACACTGCCACAATCACAATTATTCAAGTACATTATTGGATTAAACTTGTCCATGGGAAATGCTGGGCTTTTGGGTTTAGGGTTTTTTTTGTCCAAACATTGCCTGTCTGCAGAAAGGCACTGTAACTACAGGGAATACAAGTGCTATCCTTCCCTTGGGAACAGAGAGCACAAATTTCCATCTTGTAAAACAAAAGCATGTCTGACAGACCTGTCTTTTCCCATGACAGACACCTACAGCAAGAGCCTATATACATATTTTGTAAACAGAAATAGTGTTACATATTTAATTGTAATACATTGTTTCCTACATGTTTAAGTCTTTCTATTGTACCTTCTTATCTTTTTCAGAACCATCCGTAAGAAGAATTCCTTTGGCTTGCATGTGACGGTACAGGATCTTCTGAAGAGCCGACATATCACATTTGATAACATATTCCACCTGGTATAAAAAATTCAAACCCAACCATAAACACACTGACATAACAATGTTAGGATCTAACCACAGATTCTCATCACCCTAAAACATAAACCAAAAAACCCTCATATTTTATCCATTACCACCACCACCACATACAATTCCAGTGGGCAGTAGTCCAACTGCAGGCACAGCAATGAGCATCTCTAATTAGAGATTAGATATCTGAGACCCACAACTACTATCGGACATTTCAATTTAAATAATGCAACTGCAGAATTGCCAAACATTTTTTCTCATTCTGCAATTTTAACAATTAAATTTTTTTTCATACTTAACATGCAATGAAAAACAAAATATGTTTAATAGCCTGTGGACTTCAATGTGGCTATAAAGCATTATAAAAATATCATCCTTGGATACCTAGCAAATAAGCAACCCTCAAGAGCGTCTAATTAGCATTATTTTTATGTCTGTATTACTCTAGCCTGGCATAGAAATATATTGTTTTCTCAACATCAGCTAAAACCACAGAGAATTAATCAAGCACTCACCCACATTCAGTTAGACTTCTTGTTCACCTTTGAGACGCTACATTTATTAAAGTGCACACTATCTTCAAATCCAGTAATACAAAGACTTCATATCACAATTTAAAACTTTCTTCTATCACTCAATTTCCAGATTACAGTCAGTATGCTTTTAATAAATTATATAAAAAGTCACATAATAATGCCACGCTACGTGGCTAGAAGTCTTTAAAGTGGTACCTAAAAGTGTAAGATTCCTAATGTTTGATAAATAAATAGAATAAAAAATCATCAGGTTATTTTCTTCTCAGAAAGACAAGAGGATGAACATATTAAAGAGAAGTGGCTATTTCTTCAATGGCTTCTTTACAAAGATTTGTAAGATCAAATGAAACTGATTAACAGGTTTTGGTTAATAAGTTCACTTCTCATAGTTGGACTAATTTCTTTTTTCATAAACAAATTAATGGAAACAAAAAAACACATGGTCCCCTGAGCATCAATATGTATAAAACTTCTAAATCCTCCTCCTCCAATGCCATTTAACAGCTTTATCAAATTCAGTGGCTCTAAGTAGCAGATTTCTGAATAGAAAAATATTTCAGTGATATTTTTAAATGTAAATGTTCTTAAATATTTTTTGAAATAAATGCTTCTGAAGATACTGGGGAATCTGACATTTGAAGGAACAGAAATTCACAACAGTAGCTGTCCACAACATTATAAAGATGAGAAGACATTTTAAAAAAGCCTTTCCTTTGAACACTGTCACAGAGCTCTTTGTTAATTCAGCCAGTGTTATGCAGTCCATAACTTAAAAAATTCCATTTTGCTATGGCTTTAACCCAGTTGACCTTAGCACTCAACTTTCTCTAGCAGAGGAGGAGAGAGCGGGGCAAGGTGAGCTGCCCAGAGATAAAAACAATGATCTTTCAAATCAGAAAAGAAATGTATGTTCTTAATTAAAAAGGCAACAGTTTAAAAAAAACAACAACTCATGCAATTTCAAAAGGGCATTTTCCACAGGACCACGTTCTGCCTGCTTCATAAGGTTATGGAGTACTTCAGGAATTTGAGCAAATTAGCCAGGAAGCAAAGCTTCTACATGGTGCAAAAAGAATGGGACAGGACAGAATCTAATCTTCAGTGTATTGCTGATTCACTTCACAACTTGAATCCAGGTATTATAGGAATAAGTTGCACATATTACAGGAACTGCTACAAATGGAATTTGTAAGATTGGTTCAGGTATTCAGGCTTCCTCTGTGGCCAACTTTCTTTGCAGAGTTACTAGCAAACCAACGACAGCAATAACACATGCTAAAGACCTCTTCTGCAAAATAGATCTGAAAATGGAACATTACACAATGCTTTAAATGAAGTATTAAACCCCTTCTACAACTCCTCTCATTGCAAACCTTTTCTGGCAGTTGAGACTCAACCTCTTTCTTCAATCTTCTCAGCAAGAAGGGTCGGAGGACTTTATGGAGACGACGGATGATCAGAATAGTTTCTTCCTCATTTAAGTCCACCTACAGAAGTTTATAAAAGTCACTACAAGGCAACTTAGTGTATTAGGTAATGTCTTCTCTCACATGAAAGGTTAAGCATGTGCAATATTTACTTGCATGTTACAACCAAACTGACTCTGAGTCAAAGAGACACTGCTATTAAAATTTGCCAGCATTATAAAAAAAAGGTGGCTTTTAGTTATGTTAATTCCCTAAGTACCAGGGAGACTTCAAAAACTAATCCTTCTGCATAAGCTCCTTTCTCTTTTCAAAGTGTTTTTTTTCTGATGTTTTAAAAAAAACTGCCACAGTACCCTTTCTCCAGTCATGGCAAATGGAGCGTTGAACCACTGTTCAAAGGTGCTACAGCTCTTGAAAATGGTTGGGAGGAGGAAATTGAGAAGAGCCCAAAGTTCAGGCAATTTGTTCTGCAATGGAGTCCCAGTCAGCAGTATTCGCCTGGGGGCCACATAGTGAGTATTCAAGACCTGAGTCAACTTGCAGTGGTGGTTCTTCATTCGATGGCCTTCATCTACTATCATGTATTTCCACCGAATCTGTAAGGAAAAGAAGTTGGCAAAGTGAGGGTAGATCAGACTTGGTCAAATTCCTTCCAGCAGGTGTAAAGCAAAAATATTACAAACCGAAGATATAAGTCAGTCTCATTTATGAGAAAAGCCAAATCAAGCTTGCCCTTGCAAGCATCAAAACCAGAAAACAAACACTACGTACACTGAGTCTGATGCTGAATTCTGGCTTGAAATGCAACAGCAAACAGTGGATTTCTCCCATATCTGGGAAACAAATTAAGGTGGCTGGTTCTTTAAGGCTAGAATAATGTTCATAGGGGAAAAAAGAAGCCACATAAACTCCAAATAAACATATCTTTAACAAGAACCTTGGCAGGAGATAAAGGTATTTTCAAACATAACTATCCTCACAAACAACAGCAACCCTGAACTTTGTGGTCATAGAATCACAGAATATCCTGAGTTGGAAGGGATCCGTAAGGATCACCAAGTCCAACTCCTGGCTCTACATAGGGCCAGCTAAGTCAAAGCATGGGTCTGAGTGCATTGTCCAGATGCTTCTTGAACTCAGTCAAGCTGGGTGCTGTGACCCCATCCCTGGGGAGCCTGTTCCAGTACCTGACCACCCCTCTAGTGAAAAGCCTCTTCCTAATATGCAGCCTAAGCCTCCCCTGTCACAGATTTATATTGTTCCCTCGGGTTTTATCACTGGTCACTGAAGACCAGTGATAGGACAAAGGCTGTTTTGTTTCAGGTAATCCTACATTTTTACTCAAGAAGAAAATAGCATAATTACAAGTATCTCATGTCAGTTTCTGCATCTTCAAATGAAGCTCCTTTTTTCTTAAAATGAAAGCTTAAAGGCAGTCTGGAAAGAAAGTTGTTCAGGCTTTTTGTTACCACCTGTACGACAACATGGACAGTCAACACACATGCCACATTGACCATATGAGCAGGTGAGCCTAAGTTTATACTTTCATAGATAATAATCCTTTCCCCAGGACAGGTTGAATGGCACAGTGTTATCCTTATCTTTTAGCAAAGGTGGGCAAAACCCTATAGGGGAAGGAAAGTCTCAGATGGTCCTCAGGCATTCAGAATTGAGCTAAGAAAATGTACTGCCTTTCTAGCAGAGAGAAAAAATAATATGCAGCATGTAACAGAATTAAATAAAGTGAAAATCAACAGGAAAGGAACAGTATGACCATATGGTTTCTCCCTATGGCAAAATATTCTCTAGTCCACTTTGTGCATGTATGAAATAATCTCAGATTACAGTACCTTTCAAATTAAATCATTACAGTTGAGGCACACCTGTACACAGTGAGTCTTTAAGAACACAGCCTTATGTAGTAAAGAGTCAGGATTCATGATACAGTTAACTGTCTCATCATTTGGCAAAAAGCAACCACACAGCTGTGGTTCTAGCAAAAGTGAGCTTCAGGTCAGGAAAGAAATGGAAAAAAAAATCAAGCCAGGGGTGCAGATGAGGTTAAATGCCATTAAGCAGAAGGGAGAAAAGTCATGTTTTTCCAGGAACAGCCAGGCATACAGTACTGTCAGAATTGCAGAAAGGAAAAGTCTCCCGGCAATGTACAGGAAAATCTTGATGCTTACAGGAAGAAGCACTATGACTGAGAAGTCCAACCATAAACAGAGGAACAGAAAAGTAAATTAAAGCTTTTTTTTTTTTTAGAGGAACAACTGGGGCTCTGTAAAACAAAAATGTGGTTTCTGCTATGCACTATATGAAGGTGTCTCCAGGGTCTTGCTGTTAAGAGATGACAGTCATTGTTACCTTAGCAAGGATATGTTTGTCCTTTATTATGTACTCGTAAGTAGTTAAAAGAACATTAAATTTTCCACTTCGAAGCTGAGGAACAAGTGAGCGGCGCATTGCAGGCGTACCCTAAGAGAGAGAAGTGAATGATCAAGAAAATATACCATTTTTAAGAATACCAAACACAGAGAAGCCACATGAACTTGTAATCCCACAGTACTGTATACAGGATATTGATGCAGTTCAGATTTCTTCAGAATGTTTTCTCTAAATGGTTGCTAGACCATAAAGCTCTGTTTATTAGGCACTGCAAACACAGCTAGTGGTCTAGTCTCCTTAAAAATTGCTTGGCCATACCAGTGCTACAGTAGTCAAACAGCAAATTATTCAGTTATGTACACACTGTGAAGTAGTTTTCATTTGTATTGCTTTCACCTGAAGCCTTGCAGTATGATAATTAACTATTTTACTCCGAATTTCACTATGTGGAAGTAATTACAGTTTATTACAGTTTTCTTCTTAGTATGATTAACTCTCACTGCTTAGTAACTGATCTACATGAATCAACAAGCAAACAGCTTGGAAATGAATGGAGAGGCAAAGGAAAAACTGCCTCTGTTATCATTCCTTCAACTTTATAATCATATAAAAAGTAAATCAAACCTTGTAAGATATCTTCACCACAGAAGGAGCCCATTTGTCAAATTCGTATGTCCAATTGGATAAAGTCCTATCATGGAGATTATAAAGAAAAAATAGTATGTTTCATCATTTGCAGGTCAAACTTTAGAAATGATTACAAGTGGCTGCAAACTCTTCAACACATTTCAGGTAATCCCCTCAATTAACAGTATGTTTAAAAAAATGCGCTTTGTATATTGTAATAAAATCTCGGGCGTGGAGGGAAGTAAACAGAAAAAAGCGTAAAACCCTCTTCCCGCTCATATTCAGAGGCCTCTTTGAAACCAATTTAGAATAGTATTTTACTTGCATCCTTGTATTTTGGAGCGTATTAAGGATAAGAAACACAACCCTGAACAAAAAATAGATTTTTAAGTTCTTTTATACTGCTTACGATCCAAAAACTGACATTACAATTTTCCAAATACAGCCTCACTAAGGTGATAATAGAATTCACCTGTGTTCTACTCAAGTAGAACTACTCATAGTGCCACCCAGTGCCTCTATGAAGGTTCATTTTTGCACCATGTTTCTGCCTTCTGATCTCAACAAATAGGTTTTCGTGGTTAAGATATTTGCTATCATGATACAGCAACACAAAAATAACAGTAAGATTTTTCTGGTTGCTTTTCTTGGGTTGGTTTTTTTTTTTCTGATTATTTTGGATTTTGTTTTCTTTCTTCATTTAGGTTTTTTTCTTTCTTCTTATTGGACCTGTGATGACAGCAATACCATTCAAGAACAGCAGGGAAAGGTGGCTTTTACAATGTATAAAAGAAAGTCCAGTTCCTGTCTTTTAGAGAAATCAGTTACTACTTCAGTACAGTCAGAAGACAAGATACCTCAGAAGAAATCAAAAGAGATGGTCATGGATAAAATGTATCCCAATCCTGCAAAACATTTCCATGCTCAGCACAATTGGTGGATACATTAGCTAGCAAAAAGGACAGGGAACTTCTGCACATCAAGTCATTTACACAAGAATAAACACAAAATCTTCGATATCCTACATCAGTTTTACAATGCCTGATAGTTCTTCTCTAAAACACAGTACTTCAAGTCACTAAAACCCACATCTCGCCTTTAGAGAAAGGAAGCACATAAGAAGATGTGTATAAAATGCACAGCACCTTGGAAAGCTAAGGAAAAGCAGAAGAGGTTGGCACAATAAACAGTCATGATCTGGACACCTGACCAAAGTGCAAATATTGCTCATCAAGGCTACATCCAGAGTTAGTTATACAGTACTTAAAAGAACATCCAACCTCATTAAAGCACGATTACTTTGTATCAGATGGGGTGCCAGTTGAAACAGATTTTTAATGTTGCAATTATTAATTGAACGGGGAACTCAGGCATGCAATATGAAAGAAATACCACCCCCCTCTTGTGGCTTAGGAGTGAATTACAGTAAGTTCACTAAGTTCAAAATTGGAATCAGGTGCTTTATCAGCTTTCTAGTTATCCCTCCAATGGGGATATTATCTGGGAAGAAATGATCAATGAAAACACTTAATACATGCTCACTGAAATCCCACTGTGCATTTCATCTTGTCATGAAAAACAAGTATTTGTTCTGAATAAGTCAATCTGTGATGCTCTGAATGGTAATAGCAGAAAGAGATCCTTTACTTACGAAAGCGGAACAATGATGAGATAGGGGCCATTGAGTCTTTTGTGCTCCATCAGGTAAGTGATGAGTGCAATAGTCTGTATTGTTTTTCCTAGTCCCATTTCATCAGCTAAAATTCCATTCAGATTATTATTATAGAGCGAAACCATCCATTCCAGTCCCTGGAGCTGAAATCAAGAATTACGTTTTCAGTTTTTTAAGATCCACACAAATCATTAACACCAGTACTACAGAAACAATCTGACATCTCTTTCTAATTTCCTTTAGCAATACTATATGCACAGGAATCCCTGGCTGTCTAAACAGCTTCCCCTCAGAAAACCCAAATCTAATGTAAACTTCTGGCAACAGCTATATGAAAATCATCACTCCTGTTTAGCAGAGTCCATAATATGAAGTCGTATTTCATATATGAATGGTCTTTTTTGTGCTGTACACAAAGCAACACAAGCACTGGGGATGTAAGATTGATAAACACTCAGCATTACAAGAATTTGTTCTTCAAGCTCTACACAGTCAAATGTTAAACTTTCTGTGTATATTTCATGCCACTTATCTGTGTCAGTTAAAAGCTCTCAAAACCAAGCCTATCAAGTCCATACAAACCATCTAAGCCTCGTGTGTGCCAAATGCACCAGTGGTACGCTAAAGCTCTTACAGTATATATCCATTTAGTGTTTGCTGTACACGCGTCCACATGTCAGAGTGGGCCCCTGTGCGTATAAAATCCCAGAGCTAGAAGCAAGTCAGAGTTCAAAGAAATGTCTACATAACAAAGTTTCCCTAAAGTGTACTGCTAGAAAGCACTGACTCAGATTATTCTCATCACAGACTATGTGTGTATCACATGACTCAAGTAAGGGCAAAGTAAGTTTTTGTTTCTAATATCCAGACTTTTGGTTTGTCCCTGCATGAAGAGAGAATGAAAAGACCTGAAGAAGTTCAAAAAAGCCGACACTACATCCTTGAAGTAACCTGTTGTCTCTGTGAGAGAGCATCCAAAATAATTTTGCCAATTTACTGGCTTTTGGGAACACAATGACTTCTAATATTAAATACACAGGCCACTAAGATTTCACCAGAGTTTGTTCTGTATCTGCATGTCCCACTTACAAAGTAGCTTCAGAACTGAGAACAGGAAAACTGTCTCTTAGGTCATTGTCTCCTGTCAGTGGAGAAAGTTCAATCTAAGCAAACTTGACATTAGTAAACAAGGAAAAGCAGAAAAAAATATTGAGAAAGTAAAAGCATGTAAAAGGTACAGGACACAGCAACACTGGGAGGGAAGGGGACAGCTGCCCAACTGTCTCTTCCTGAACGTTCTTTCTAGAACTGCCAAGCCTCAATGCTCCAGACATCCATCTCCTTAGGCAAGTTGCCCCTTACCTCTGGTGCATAACGAACAAATCCACGCATTGAATTGCTAGATACCATATTGAGCAGCTAAAGGACCTGCTCTGATTGATAATCCTTGTGAGTGTCTGTGTAACTCCACAGACTGAATTATTTTGCTTTGTGGCACAAAGAGAAATTGCATTGCAAAGCACAGGTCTGAATAATTTAAGAGTATTTCTATGCTCCATAAGTAATTACAATTCAGGAGGTAAAGGAATTATCACCATCTTAATTCCTCATCCATGAGCACTTTAAGACAATATGGCCATCACATTAGTATCATTATACATCATTTATTACACCAGGTAAACATTCCCAGACAAGATTATGGGGTAAAGACTGCGAACTGCATCTATTGGCTTTCTGCTTCATTGGGTGCACAAACTGGACAATGTATTCACAGAGGCAGCAAAAATAAAGATGGTATCATAACTGAGAAAACAGTATATTTTTCTACATCTCTCCCTCTCTCAAGAGCCCCTGCCCCACAGCACCACTGTCCTCTTCTGTACACCCAGTCTGAACCCTCATTTCAGCTTTTGTTTGCCTCTTTTTTCCCCACCATGTCAAACAGTGAGGAACCCAACATAAAAATGCTAAAATACTTTGAAAAGAGAAATCATCTTAACTTTTGAATTTTAAAAGACTTAAGGTACTGTAATAGCTGTCAGCGCTGATGAGCTTAGGAATAAGGAGCTTTAATCGTAATGTTTCGCACACTTAGGAAACAGTGTTCCTCCTAGTTCTGTGCAAGTAGAAATAGATATACATATACATATACATGAATAAGTATTACTCTTTATGTAGAAATAATGTTCTGACTGAAGAAAAGATGCAGGTTCCAGGAGTTTAACAGAAAGCTGTACAGTAATAGAAATGTTGAAAACATGTACCAAGGACATTTTCAATCATACATGAATCTACCTTATGTCAGAATACAGAAGTATAATACAGGAGGACACCAAAACCTTTAAATATTATTGATCTGCAATGAAATAAAAAATAACAGGCATATGCAGAAAGTTAGGATTATTCTTCAAGCATTATTTTTGAAATGTTAGCTCTGGTAACCATCATTCCTTTGTCCAGATAATTCCTAAATTCTCATTATTAAAGAGCTTCTATTTCTTAACAGATTTTCAGTTTGCCACTTGAAATACCACACTGAAATGTCAAGTGTAATTCCAGTTCACATATTTTAATATTTCAATGATTTCTTACCTGATAATGTTTTAGTGTGCCATTAATAAGGAGGGAAGACTGTTTTTCCACCCTTTCTGTGATCGCATGGGCAACAGTGTAGTAGGACTGAGACCCTCTAGCACTATATTGCATGCTATATTCATCATCCACATCTTGTTTGGCTGTCCTGGAAAGCAGAAGAAGAACTAAAGTGAATTTCCACAAACAAACAGGGTTTTTTGACTACAGCTCACATATGCATGCCTCAAGAAAAAGTGCCAATTCTCAACTGTGGTGAGTACACCAAAGCATGCAGGCTACTTTATGAACAGTATACAATTAATACCAAATGACCATATTCCTTCTGCAGATGTTCATACCAGAGAAGCTACCACAACTCAGTGTAATCTAGAGCAATATACTTCTGGGAAGCACCATCGTAAGAAATCATGATTCCTAGCAAAAAGCAGCATGTAATCAACACTCACTCAATGATTTGCTTTGCATCTTTCTCAGAAACTTCTTCACTGTTAGGATCCAGGACGATCTTCTCATCTGCTTCTAACCTGCTCGATTCTTCTTCATCATCCTATAGATTACAGAAAAATAACAGGGGTGCTAGGAAGTGCAGCATCATTCAAAGTCATACTTTGAACTTGCATTCACATATTCACAGATTTCACTGATCAAGGCTTTATGAGAAAAACCTGAATAATAAAATTCAACTTATACTTATTCTCCAACAGAATTGCACCATAGCATACAATGACAAATTTTGAGATACATTAACCAACAAGAAGTCATGATACTTTGAAATACTCCTTTAATGATCTTACTTTTAAAAGTCTTACTCTGTCCACCATGTTCACCAAAAGAATTCCAGTGCCATGTATAGATCATACTCCAGGTGCACAGGATCACAGAATAATAGGGTTTGGAAGTTACCTCTGGAGATCATTAGTCCAACCCCACTGCCAGAGCAGGATCACCCAGAGCAGGCTGTACAGGACAGCATCCAGCTGGGTTCTGAATATCTCCAGTGAAGGAGACTCTACAACCTCTCTGGGCAGCCTGTCCCAGTGCTCTGCCACCCTCACAGTAAAGAAGTTCCTCCTCATGTCCAGGTCAACCTTCCTATATCCAAGTTTGTGCCCATTGCCTCTTGCTCTGTCACTGGGCACCACTGAAAAAAGACTGATGCCATCCTCCTGACACCCACCCCTCAAGTATTTATAAGAGACCCCCTCAGTCTTCTCCTCTCTAGGCTGAACAGTCCCAAGTGCCTCAGCCTCTCTTTCCAAGAGAGATGTTCTAGTCCCCTAACCACCTTTGTAGACCTTTAGTGCACCCCCTCTAGTACCTCCTTGCCCTTCCTGAGCTGGGGAGACCGAACGATGCACACTATTCCAGATGAAGCCTCACCAGGGCAGAGGGGGAGAAGAACCTTCCCTCCACCTGCTGGCAACACTGTTCTTGATACACCCCAGCATGCCATTTAGTAAACATAAAATGTTGCCAAGAGCTACTACTTTAGGATTCTAGTTTCATTGTTTTTTAGTATCAGACCACATTTTACTTTTTTAAAAAATAACTCATTTTCTGGCTATAGTTGCAACCGGTAACAAGCTGAACAAAACACTGCTCTGAGTTCTGCAAACATATTCTAAGAATTACTTCCACAGTTCTAAATGATATCGCTGCTAAAGAGTCTGTGCTCAAACTGCAACATTCCTCCTAGAATATGACAGGTATCAGGCCCTTTCCTCTGTCAATATTGAGAGCTTTGTAGAATTACATTAGCAGTAATCAGTCCTACAAAGGTATGTGCCTTAACATTATACAGTCCAGTCAATTTTGGTGGTTATTTGGGCTAGTATTATAAAGGCTAATAGACTTAAGAAATCTGAATTCTATAATTAGTTCCACTATTAGCCTGTTGATTGAACAGGGTCCTTCTCCTCAGTTGTCCTCTCTCTTAGAAAGCACTTCTCTGAAAAATACTACACAAGTATTGGCACTGATTATTCATAATATCTAATATCATGACCCTGAGGAATTGGGATCTTTGTGTGTGTTAACTTCCAGATTCTTTTTAAATTTTTGTAATAAGAGTATTTAAATCATCATTAAAGTACTGAATACAATAAGGCTAGCCTTATTGTATTAGAACCTAAATCCTTGGCATAATCCCTAACTTTTTAATAAAAACTAATATATAAATAATAACTGTGTTATTCAGAATAACACCTCCAATGTACAAACATTAAAGACATTAACTTCATTCAGTACAAAGCCACAATACAGCCTTTCCTGACATTTTTATTTTAAAATAGGAACCTGCTTATATTCTCTAGTTCATGATTATTAAGTCAGAGTGAAGTAATTGCTTTTCCTAAGCTTGATTACCAGTTAGGCATTTACAGCATGTATAAAGGGCAACTGCTATGAAGTGAAAAGATTAACAAAACTATTTACTTGTCCTGCTTGTATTATTCTTAAAATACCTACCCACCTGCTACTATTTTCCTTTCCTTTGTTATTAGAAAAGAGGAAAAGATCACATGGACTAAGTACTATTTTTTACCAAATTGATTGTCACAGTATTTTTTTTTTAAAACACATACCTCCTCCTCATATTCAGAGCCACTTTCATCTTCACTGTCTGACCTGGGAGCAACTTCATAGCTAGGACAAAAAGATTAGGAATTACAGGTAAGAGAAGAGATTAGGTTAAATACATCTACTCCACTTACACATAATAAATTAATTGTGTAGGTAAAAAAGAAAAAAGAGTAACAAAGAGAAGCCCATGAAAAAACCAATAAATCAATGCAAACAGAAAAAGCGGGTTGCTTGTATGCTAACTACTTACCCAGGGTTCATTTCCAGCCAGGCATCCAGCTGACTTGCTTTTGGTGCTTCTGGACCAAGAAGAACTTTGCCTGTTTCAGTGTGAGTCACTTTGACGGGTAGGTCACTCATCTGACTGCTCTCATCTATGGGCTAAAAATTCAGATGAAATTTTACACTGTCATGCTTGTCATACATAATACAAAGAACCAATAGCACCTTTGAAATTCCAGATTTGAAGAAGCAGTGAAGTTTTGTTACCACAAGCCAAACCTTTCCACATGACTATCAAGTAAAAAATAAGCCACAGTATTTTTGTGTCTAACATACTCTATGACATCCACAAACACACAGCAGTATTCCAAATAAATTAACAAGAGCAGCATGGATATGAGAAACACTGTTGGCTTCTGTGAAACAAGACACAGGGTATGTCTGTTTATAGACATTTAATCCTGTTACTTACATCAATAAACATCTGTAACAAAAAACCCATTCACTGACCTTGCGACATTTCTGTTACATGGAGCAGCAATTTAGCTAGCTTTTTAAGTAAAGAAGGTATATTGCAAAGAGTTAATGTCCTGACTTCTTCAATTACTCTGACTGAAAACCTACAATAACAAAACCTTTTACCGATTCTTGTGCTCTAACAAAACCAGAATAGTATCATTACTTTTCCTATTACTTCTTTGCCCTGTTCCATCACAGGTTTACTATTTTAAAAACTTTATGCCTTCTAATACTGCTTCTCCTGAAGAATCTTTTCCTTATATGTATATGAACAAGAAAAAGTAATTCTGAAGAATTATAAATGCAGTGACTGATACAATACAAAACTTACCCCATTTCTGAAAATACTGAAGTTTTAGGAATGTTACATGTAACATTCCTTGTGCAACCGTATTTTTTTGCTACCTCAGCAAAAATATCGCTCATAAGACCAAAAGTAAAACAATAAATGTAATTCTCAAGCCTTTATATAAAATAAAATGGAACAGAAAAACAGCATTAACAGAATAGTTCTTAATGAGGCAGCAGACGCTCTGCTACTGAATGAAAAATATTATTCAAATGACACAGAAAAATTACCCACGTCCATATGCTTCTGAGAAAGAACTTTTGCATCTCTTAAGCTATTAGAATACTACAGTCTATCCTGTGTCTGAATGATAATTCCATGTAATATCAATAGTGTATTTTGTAAAAATGAGAAGCTAGAATATATTATGTTTACAATCTCATTTTACAATGTAAATGGTGTTTACACAGAGACTGCAAGAACACCATTTACTTTTAAGCCTGTATCAAAGCTGAGAGGGACTCTTCAGTATACTCAAGAGAGAGAGATTAAATGTATTTTTCTTTAAGTCTTCAACTTTGAGTCAAATAGGCTGCATAAATGCTGGTCAGGATAATTTTTCTTGCTGGTTATAAAGAACAGCTCTTCTTAGAGCATTTCTAGTCATGATTTTGTTTTTAGGCCATAGCAATGGCATGTAGAACAATCATTGGAGAGTTAAAAAACCCCTTCCTTGTAAAATTCATACCTCTCCATCAGGACCAAGACCAGACGCCATTCCTTCTGCATTTTCTTCAGCCTTCTACAACAAATGAAAAAGTGAAAAATATCATGGTCAGATTACAATTACAGAGAAAATACTTTATATGGTGTGTTTTGGACCATGAATATGTTTCACTCGATTTCTGAATAGCCTGGGATGCTCACAATTTAAGGTGTGGGTGGATAGAGATAGGCACAGAGTTACTACTGCACACACAAAACATTTACTAGTACGGTGTACCTACACCAACTCTAATCACTGCATTAAATCTGCATCTAAAAAGTGGCTGGCCTACTGAATTCCTGGTCCGCCTAGAGTTCAGTTGCTTACCAGAGGTTTCCCTAGGCACTGCACACTGAAATTCATACAGCACTTCTGATTTGGGTATGGACACAACTTTTTTTTTTTTGTCTAACAACTAACTAGAAAGGGTATTTAGGGAGTCCTTTGCACTGTGTTTCAATTAAGTTGAGACACCATTATGCAAATTACAACCAAGAAGAACCCTGGATTTCTTATCTGGATTAAGATAGATTTTCTTTTTCCCCAGGCATCACTCAGAAATAAGTAGTATTTTCAACAAATCCTGTCCTCATTTCCCCTACTTAAAAATATCAGGATAGTATGAGAAATTGGAAGACATGGGTTCTTTCTGAATTGGAACTTTACTAAACAATTCTCACAAAGAGCAAGAAAGGCAAGAATACAGCTTCTGCACCTGTCACAGTGCTTGATTTGTAATATTACAGCACAGTTCTGTTTTGTTTACAAATGTAAACAGACCAGACTAACAAGAACAGTTCTCTTAAACTGTGTTTTACAGGTGAACAATTTGCAAGCATTGTTAATGTGTGATAAATTTAGATAATCAGGTAGTTTCTTTTTTTAAAAGAAGTATAATTGAGGAATAGCCACACTTCCAAATATTGTGATGACTTTCAATAGTTCCTTCAGATCAAGCTTTGAGCCTTTGTTTTTGCCTTTGAAGTCCATTTTCCAAGGTATGAACTTCAAATGAACATGCAGCAGCACACATGGGTCAATTCTACTTTTTAAAAAAAGCTTATTCTTGTATCTTTTCACAGCCTTCATACTTCAGGACATATGCCTAATTACATTTGCCAACTACTCTTCCACCAATATTACCATAAATGAAATCTGGCTTGGCTTAATTCTAGTCTAAAACCTTTAAAATATTTATGAACTATAATACTCCTAGTATACAAAAAATAACCTGAAGAAGAGGCTTATAAATATTTCACTGGGCTACACAAATGTCATTGGTCCTGATCAACACAAACAGCTGATGCTCAGTTAGAATCCTACCAACATGAGCCTGAATGCTGCTTGTTCCAGAGTGTTCCAGAGTCATAGGTATGTTTGCTGACAAAGAAAGGAACTGTACCAGAACTAAAAAGTTAAGTGAACAGAGGGGGAGGATAAGTTACAATAGCACATATCTGATCTCAGGTGAATAACCTACACTGATCGAGGATACTTCCTCCTGGGATGAACAAGAGGAGAGGTGCACTCTTTTGCAGATGAGACTGCTCTCTTATACATAAAGATTGTTATAGCTTTGCTATAGTCAATGGAAAGAACCTTACAATTCAAAACACCACAAATAAGCAGTAAGCATCAGTGCTGCTCACTGTGCAAAGATTAGATCCTGTTATGAGACCACAAACATGTTATAAAAGAGATCAATGTAAATAATGACTCATATCTTGCACTTGCATTTTGGGCTAAGCAAAGATGTCTTTAATCTTGAAAAATTTGCTCATTGACAAGGAAATAAGCAATTTTATAGAAATAGGAAGCTATGCTTCCTTCATTCTCCATATGACAGGAAAAACTCCTACAGACAAAGGTGAAGGCTTGCAGAGAAAGTTAAACTGGTCCATCAGGTGAAAATTTAATCTCAAGGTTTGGAGGTTTTTTTAATCTACGACTGCAGTTGCAGTGTGGGACATTACATGAACAGGAGGCTGGAGACATATGACATAAATAAAGGAATGTGAAAAAAGCAAAGAGGGAAAATCTACCATAAAGATTCCCCAAATTGTAACCCCCCCCCAAAAAAAAGGAAATAATTTCAAATGTTATCATTATAAGAACAGATAGCATATAATGTGATCCCTGGCAAAGACAAGTACTTCTTCGTCTTCCACTTCCTCATTGCCATTTCTAGGAGAAAACCCTAGAGAACTCCCTTCTCTCATTTCTCTGGAAGTACAAAATATTTAACTCCAGGTATTAATAGATAAAACTTTGTTTTACATGGATTAAAAACATAAAAGGGTATTAAAAGTGTATGACTCAGGAAAAAGGCATAGTGCCCGCTAACTTCAATGAGTGCTGCAGATGTGAAGTAACAAATTTACAGAATGTTAAATTAAGAGTGCATCCCTGTATTCTTGAGAGATAAGCAAAAGCTTGGTACAAAGAACTTAATTATAAACAAAAATCTGCAAATGATCAAGACAAAGTTGAGATTTTTTTTTCTGTTAATCGTCCTTTAGGTTTCAAGCTGGAGTATTTATAAACACTGAATATTTATGGAACTTATTTCCTTCTTCCTTATCTTGACAGAAAATTGTATCTTTATTGACATGACCAGAAGGTACTCTGTACCTTTTACATACTTGAGCTAAATTATCATAGAAATATAAAGATACCATAAAAGTACAGTTTTGGAGGAATTAATATTTTTCATTAGAGCAGTGCATTTACTCCACACACTATCTCATTAAGGATTATCTGTACTGTGAATTCCATACATTAATCCAGGTCTGCTCTCACTGGCAATACAGGTCAAGAACTGCACGTAAGTTACATCTTAACATTGTAGGCGGAGGACTGTTCATATGTTAAGAACATACTCTCAATAAAAAGTACATAGGTTTTTGAGAGAGACAGTAGAAAACATGAGAGCATTTTTTAGGTCATTCATCTCCAAAATTAGTTTTTATATGCTGGTATTTATTAGCATATTTAGAGTACTGCTTGTAAACCATGTAAAGTTTCGTATCAGCAATTAGTTGCAAACCAGGCATAGAAATAGCTTTATAAAAATCCTCTTATGCATCCTGCAAGAGATGAAATGTACTGAGGTCACAAAAATTACTTAATGTCTTAATTTTTATTTCACACACAGATTTTTTTCCCTTTTTTTTTTAAAAAATAGTATTGCTCCGTTTCCACAACTAGTCTCTCTCACAGGGTAAAGTATTTCATACAAAGAAAAGTAATTTTGAAAAGCTTCAATTAAATGAACAAACCATGAACAATACTACAGGAAGAATACCCATTTACTATAATAAAACTACCCAAGTTCCAATGGTCCTTGTTTCCAATGGTCCTCATTTTCAGTGGTCCTACAAAATGTACTGAGCCAAGAGCATAATATGGAGGTCTAAAAAAATTACCCTATATGAAAGAGATGCACAAACCAGGCTTCTCCTAACTTCTTCATGTAACGTGTTTCAGTTTTATTGCATCCTTTTGGGATACTTTAATCTCAATTTATATGTCTGGCCCAATTTTGCCTCTACAAAGTTTATTAACAGGCCATAACTTTCTAATCCTGCCTTCTTCTCACCTAACGATAATTAATGATAGCACGTTTCATAGAAAATTCAGTGGAGAGAGATGAGTTAAGAATTTGACAGCGTAAATGATTTTCGATACTCTGGAATGACAATTGTGTATCACTACATTTATCAACATTAAAAGTGACTTTGAGGAGGAGATGGTCTTAAAATACCAGATGTAATTACTTGCCTTCTTTCTTCTCCTTCTCTTCTTCTTCTCTTTGGCTGCTTGTGCCTGTTTATGCTCCCATACCAGGTTAGTCAAGTTAGCCACATACTCGTCTGTCTGCTGCAATAGGTAGGCCAGGCGTCGATCCTTCTTTTGGTCAATCAACTTACGGTACCCTTCTTCATCTTCAGCCTAGCAATACAAAACAGACACCAGCCATGACAGCAATGCTTCCAAAGACACACCAACTAATTCCCATATCAGTGATCACTTGTCACATTATATAGGTCATTATGATCTGTGTAGGACAACTAGATGGATAAAGAGCTCGATAGATGATCATACCTAAAGGGTCATACATTTGCATTAGTAGATAATAGGATTCTAGAAACATAAAATCACAGAATGGTTTGTGTTGGAAGGGACCTGCAAAGATCATGTAGTTCCAACCCCATCCAACCTAGCCTTGAACACCACCAGGGAGGGGGCTGCCACAGCTTCTCTGGACAGCCTGTGCCAGGGCCTCACCACCCTCCGTGTAAAGAATTTCTGCCTAATATCTAATCCAAATCTACCCTCTTTCATCTTAAGGCCATTACCCATTGTCCTATCACTACACATGCTGATAAACAGTCCCTCCCTGTTTGTCCTGTAGACTTCCTTTAGGTTCTGAAAGGCTGCAATAACATATCCCCTTAGCCTTCTCTTCTCCAGGCTGAACAAGTCAAACTCCCTCAGACTGTCCTCATAGGAGAGGTGCTCCAGCCCTCTCATCCTCTTCACAGCCCTCCTCCGGACTTGCTTCAACGTCTCCATGTCTTCCTGTACTGAGGATGCCAGAGCTGGATGCAATATTCCAGGTGGGGTCTCAGGAGAGCATCACCTCCCTCAACCTGCTGGCCACACTTCTTTTGATGCAGCCCAGGATGCAACACGTTTTCAGGGCTGTGAGCATGCCAGCTCATGTCTAGCTTTTCAGATAGCAATAACACCCAAGACTTTCTTTGTAGGGCATGGAGGGTCATACTCTATCCAGAGACAATAAGAGGAGGGATACAACAGGGTCCATCCTGGGGCACGTCATGTTTAACATTTCTGTTAATGACCCAGAGGAAGGTATGAAGAGCACAGCATTTAAGAATATAGATGACATGGAACAGGAGGATACTAGTCAATATACTTGAGGACTGGGCTGGACTTCAGAAGGACCTGAACAGTTACTTGAACAGAAGTTGTAGCCTTTCTGATCACAGAGTTTTTTGAGACACGACTGAAAAAAACCCCTTGAGTGACCTGCTTTGAACATGCTGGTATTGCTCTGGGAAGCTAGTTGAACTACAGAGCTCCCTGTAACTCTATGGATTCTAAGCATTTCAAATTATAATGGACTAATGACTGGAAAGTCTACAGGACTTATAACAGGTAAAGGGGAAAAAAATAACATAATTACTTAACATCAAACCAAACAGATTACAATGTCCCCAAACAGAGATGCTTGGTAAGTCTCCTACAGATGACTTTTCAAAGACATGAACTGCAGGTAGTCCATAAGCACAGGAAGGACATGGGAGCTGGATGTGAACTTGCACTTAGTCCTTTTTCCAGTATTAATACCGGTAGATGACTTATCACCTTTCTACACTGGTGTTATTTTATCTTTGATACAGATCATTATCAGAGACAGCATCCAATAGATAAGCCATATCTCTGAGTCATTCTGGCACCTTCTGCATTCTTTATGGCACTGTGTATTAGGGGTAAGAGATACCAGGAAGTATTATTTTCATGTGCTTCACATATATCATGTAAAGATATAATGCAGCATTTGATCTTGTCAGAAAAAATACAATGAAAGCAGCAGAGATGCTTTTGTCAACTTTGGCTCAAACAAAAAAGGAAGTATACAACGACTGAAAAAAAAAAAAAAACCCTAAAAAACCTAAACATAACTAAGAAATATTTTAAGATGATAAATTTAAAAGACAACACTCAGGGAGATACAAAAGAATCTCCTGCCTTTCTGGAGACAGAACGTAACTCTAAAAGTTGGCAACAACAGCTGTAACATTCACCATCAGCTTGTAAAATTGTTTGTAAAATTCAGTTCTAAAGTTCAAGCATTCAGAACTACTATACTGGAAACCTAAGTTGTTATTGTTTTTTCATTATAATTGCTGAATACATTGTCATTGTAATACAGCAAAGATACTTCCTTTATACATTTGAGTTTGTCCAGACAGTATCTTTTAAAATCATACCCATGATCATTCCTCCACGCAACATATACTATCATTAATGACCTGTGACACAATCACAATTCCTAATCTTGGTCAGTGAAGTGTACTATCAATTCAATATTCCTGAAAAGATATGTGATAAATTTTAGACACAGCAGATTTCCTAGAACACATCAAACGTCTCAGAGGAGAGGCTTGTACAAATGTACATATCTTCATATTAAAAATTTATCACAACTGGGCTAAAACTAATTTAGGAAAAATGGCCCCATTAACATACAAAGTTTATTTTTTCAGAAGGATTTAACTGAGCAACAGGGGCAAAGGGTTCTGAGTGCAAAGACACAAACTAAAAATGAAGTGCTGTATCTATGGTGAGAGCTTAGCCACAGCCTTGATGAAACAGTGTTAGGAGAAAGCACAAATATTCTGGAAACATTGGTATCCCCTGCCATTTCATAAAACCATAAAATCACAGAATACCCTGAGTTGGAAGGGACTCATAAGGATCATCAACTCCAACTCCTGGCTCCACGTAGGGCCAGCCAAGTCAGAGCATGGGACGGCATGCATTGTCCAGATGCTTCTTGAACTCAGTCAAGCTGAGTGCTGTGATCACTTCCCTGAGGAGCCTGTTCCAGTGCCCAGCTACCAAAGAATCACAGAATAACAAGGTTGGAAGAGACCTTTGAAGATCACCGAGTCCAACCATTCCCATCCTATGTTAAACCATATCCCTGAGTACCTCATCTACCCTTTTTTTGAACACATCCAGGGAAGGTGACTCAACCACCTCCCTGGGCAGCCTGTTCCAGGCCCTGACAACTCTTTCAGTAAATTTTTTTTTTCTAATATCCAATCTAAACCTGCCCTGGCACAGCTTCATGCCATTTCCCCTTGTTCTATCTCCACTTACCTGGCTAAAGATACCATCGCCCACCTCTCTACAACCTCCCTTCAGGTAGTTGTAGGTGGTGATAAGGTCTCCCCTCAGCCTCCTCTTCTCCAAGCTAAACATCACCAGCTCCCTCAGCCATTCCTCATATGATTTGCCTGACCCTTCAGACAATTCCCCACCCAATGCATTATGGCTTTGTCTAGTTATATGCCGGACATTTTGTCCAGCAAGGTACTGTGAGACACAGTATCAAAAGCTTTACTGAAATCCAAAAACCTCCCAACAACTGGTTTCTCTTGGTCTTCAGCTGGGTGACCTTGTCATAAAAGAAAATCTGATTGGATAGGCAGGACCTTCTTCTCCTGAACCCATGTTGGCTGTGACCAATGACTGTGTTGTCCTTCAGGTGTTTTTCAGTAACTCCCAGCATGATTTTCTGCATCATTTTACCAGGAACTAAAGCAAGACTGACAGGCCTGTAGTTACCAGAGTCTTTTCTTACCCTTCTTGAAAACTGGGACATTTGCCAGCTTTCAGTCAACTGGGACCATTTCGGATTCCCAAGACCTTTGAAAAATAATTGAGGGAGGTCTCGCGATGACATCAGCCAGTTCCCCGAGTACCCTGCGATGAATCACATCAAGGCCCATGGACTTAAGTGGATTCAAGTGGAGCAGCAAACTTCCCACAGGTTCGGGGTTTACTAGGAATTTATCATTACTGCAGTCATAGTCCTGCAACTAGGGGCATGTGGAGTCCTGGAGCCCATCGACTATATTGAAGACAGAGGCAAAGAAGGCATTAAAACATCTCTGCTTTGTCTATGTCCCTGTTAGTAAGGTGACCACTCTCATCAAGTATCTGATCAATGTTCTCTCTCACCTTCTGTTGTTAACGTATTTGAGAAACTCCTTGTTATTATTTGCCACAGCATTGGTCAGCCTCACCTCTAACTGAGCTCTGGCCACGGGAATTTCTCCCCTATGAAGACAAACTGCGACTTTAGAATTCTCTCGCATTGTCTGACCTTGCTTCCATTGGCTGTGGAGACTTTCTTTTCCCACTGAAGCTCTAGGAAAAGATCCCTGTTCAGTCAGGCTGGCCTTGTGTCCCATCTGCATCATTTCCGACATTTTGGAATTTGCTGTTCTGCTGCTTTTAGATGGTGGTACTTAAAAAGTGACCAGGATTGATGGACTCCAATGCCTTCAAAAGCAGTTTCCCAGGAGACCTTACCAACCAGTTCCCTGAGCAGCCCAAAATCTGCGCCCCCCAATATCTAGTGTTGAAGTTTTGGAGGCAGTTCCCCTCCTCTCACCAAAGATTTTAAATTCCACTACTTCATGGTCACTATGGCCAAGACAGCCACCTCCCACCACTTCCCCCATGAGACCTTCTCTGTTTGTGAGCAAGAGATCTAGGAGGGCACCTTTCCTTGTCAGCTCCATTAATACCTGATAAGGAAGTTATCATCCAGTTGCCTTCAGGAATTTCCTGGACCTGTTTGTATCAGCTGTGTGGTGTTCCCAGTTAACATCTGGCAAGTAAAAGCCCTCCCATAAGGACAAGGACAGTTGATCTAGAGTTGTCTCTTAGTTTGTTGAAGAATAACTCACCAATGTCGTTGTTCTGGCCAGCCAGTCTACAGTAGACTCCCACAATCACACCCCCTTTGTTTGACCATTAATCCTTACTCAGAGACTCTCAATGGTGTCATTGCCAACTGACAGCTCGGTGCAGCCCAGCCCCCCCATTACATACAGCGCCACCGCCCACCCCTCCAGCCTTGCCTGTCTCTTCTGAAGAGCCTGTAGCCATCCGTTGCTGCACACCAGTCACAGGACTCTTCCCAGCATGTTTCACTTAAGCCAATGATGTCATACCTCTAGGACCCAGCCAGGCCTCCTAGCTCTTCTTGCTTGCTCCTCACGCTGTGCACATTGCTTAGAGGCACTTCAGATGTGCTTCAATGTACCCTGCACCTCCTGCAGCAGAACTAATGAACTCACTAACACACAGCGTCTCTGATCATAGCACACCATCCTGTTTTTATCACCAGCTGTGTGGACACACTCCAGCTGAAAAATTTTGGTCCCACCCCCAACTCTGACACCCTGCCTCTTGACTCACTGCTAGGGAACCTGGGTTTAGCCCCTTTAGATCATCTTTAAAGCCCTCTCCACAGCCCTACCAACTCCTGCACTAGGATCCTTTTCCCACTTTGGGACCCCACCTACCACCAGCAATCCCAGTGCCGAATAAATAATCCCATGATCAAGCAAACCAAAATTCCACTGAGGGTCCCAGCCTCTTAGCCATGAGTTGATCAGGGGTGTTTTTCTGCTCCTCTCAGTGTTCTTCCTGGTTTCTAAATGGATGGAAGAAAACACCACCTGTCCCCCTGCAGCTCTAACTAATCACCCCAATGCCCTAAAGTCCCTTTTGATAGCCCTCGGGCTTCTCTCTGACATTTCATCACTGCTAACCGGGAACACCAAAACTGGGTAGCAGTTGGAGGGCTGTAACAGTGTGGGAAGCATTTCTGGACATTTAAATTTGTTTCATATTTTTCAGCAGTGGAAATACTACTTATCACACCACATGTAAGACTGACATAGGTCAACCTCTCAATGTACAAAGGTATTTCTAAAATATCAAGATTACTTTTTTTTTTTAAATCGGCTCTTTTCTCTAATCTTTAACATTTTTATGAGCTTGTTTACATAGACTACTGGTAATCAACTCTTATTATAAAAAAAGCTCTATAATTCTGATTACTATGTAATTTTAAGAACAGCTCTAGGGCCTAAACATTTGTTATTCTCTTATGCAGGGCCTTTATTTAAATTCTGCACACACTTTTATTTCTAAAGATAATGGTCTTGATCTTGAAGGTCTTTTCCAACCTAAGTGATTCCATAACACTAAGGTTCTTTTATCACTTTTATTTTGTATTATTTCTGCATTTTATTTTGTGAATTTTAAAACCAAACTTTTCTGTTCTGCTCCACAGTGCGTACAGGTTTTGGACAGTGACTAGAGTTTTGAACTATATCTGTACCCATCTTAGACATTTACTGTTTTTTACCAGCATGTTTCAAAGTAAGCATGCTAATTCCCATTCAATTCCATGTTGGTAAAGTGTTAATAAAGCATTGAAAATAAGCTAACGAACACTTTGAAGGAATTTTTGCAACCCAAGTTGCTAATATACTTGTGCATATGCATTAATCTGTCTGAACCTTAAATTCCAGCATTATTTAACTCCTGAAAAAGGGGTTCTCTCCTGCAAGGAAGGGAAAACTATGTAACAGGAAGAAGGATTATGATCCTGGAGCATTAATGGGTAGAATTCGCTACTATTAATTCCCAAGATACATGCATTTATGCTATTGGTTACGTATTTCATATGTGAAATCATCTGCATGTATAAGTTGCAGAGTAATGCCATGAACAAGTTAAATCACACGGAATCTCCAAAACTATAAAACTAGAAATAAAGTACAATCCAGTATTCATACAATGGAGAAATACTCCTGTAATTATATAACACTGCTAATATAAGAAGGTCATGAGATTAAGTAGTGTTATAGATAAGTGGCTGCGCTAAGTTTTCATGCTGGTAGAAAAAACAATCTTAACAAAAACCTTAAAAAAGAAGTAGCTCTAAGTTAAAAACTAACAGTGTCACATCACTACCACTACCAGAAATACACATAATCAAGCTGCAGCAGCTCTATACTTTTTGCCTCACGGAGGTTTTAGTCTGCAAAAGAAATACATGGGTCTGGCTGAGACTGAAATACTAAAAAGATACAGTATGCAAATTCACCTAAAATAACCATATTCCTTCTTCCAGGTCTTACCATTAGTCTCCTCATTCTTTCTTTCTCAATTCTCTCAGTTTCTTTTTTCTGCTCACGCTCAGTGTTGGCATGCCAAGTTGCCACAGCTTTAGAAAGCTTCTGAATTTTCCCAGCAACTGAACGGTGGTACTCTTTAAAATCTTTAGCATGCTGCAATATGCTATTCAGATATTCCTAGAAAGAGAAACAGGTTAGTGCAGACACTTGGACAAAACAATGTATTTGAAGTTAGGAATACAGAAGTTCTAATCTTAGAATTTTCCAATTGCTTATCACATGATTTGGAGTTTTTTTAAATCTTAAAAACTAGAAAGGTAAATACAGTACATACTAGAAAAGATCTGCACAGCAAGCAAAGTGCATTTCTCTCACGGGGAAATAGCTCGTAAGTTAAAATACCTGATGCTTCTGCCTGCGTTTCCTTTCCTGTTCTATCTTCTGCTGTTTCTCAAGCTTTTCTGTCATACGGGCCTCCCTCAAAGTCTGGCGCTTGCTTCGTTTGTAAGCTTTGGAGTTCAATGCTGTCTCCAGCGTTGTATCACGACGCATGCAAGCTACTACCTCTTGCCTTAGCTAACAGTGCAAATAAGAAAGAAAGAAAGAAAACTTTAATTTTAAAACATGGAGGAACAATGTTAAACACTGGTTTGGTACAGTCAAACATTAACAGTCCAGAAGATGTTCCAGCCTCCTCTTCCCTTCCCATTAACGTTCTGAAAAGATTCTATACAGTTGCAGCAGCTATGTTCCACCTCTCTAAACAACTCTTAAATCTTCACAGGATAGACAAAAGTGTTAATCAGTCTTGGGTAATCATCACTTCTTCCTTCTTTACAAGATGTTGCAAGTAACTGTCCTGCTGCGATGCAGACAAGATGTTACACCATCAAAGTAGAACACAAATGCACAACATACATATTTTGCAGCGCTGTACCTGAACATAGCTGACAACTTGTTTCACTGCAGCAGCACAGGTGACAGCAGGGAGAGAGCTTGGAACAACATTGCCACAGTCCCAGCAGCAAAGCAAGGACGGCACGCTATTTTTCATCTGACCTCTGACAAAACTTGATTAAAGGAGTGCCAAGGGGAGAGGGAAGGAAGACTCGGACATCATGGCACAACTACTGCCAAGGCTTCTGCCAGGAAGTATTTTTGCTTGATTTGCCAAACCACATCTTTGTTCTTCCAAACTAGCTAGAAAAGCCAATGGCAAGAGGTCTGTTAAGAGTCTGGCAGTGTGATTCCTTTTCTGAAATTCATTTATTGACATATACAATCAACATCCAACTTTTGTCTTAGGTATGATCTTGTTACATTTAATTTTCAAATTCCCTGCATTACAGTAGAAATTCTGGAAACAGATCACAGAGAAATACCACACCAAATACCAACATGCAACTCTTCCTAAAACAAGGGGATCCTTGACAAACATTAAGTATGGCCACAAAGAGATGTCTATTGGGATTTGTGTTGAAAATCCACTTGCAGATGGTCCAGCTCTTGTTTGGTCTTTGTGCCAATGCCATGTTCCTTATTAAAGACACAGTTTTACAGATACACTTTTCAGACTTGGAGACACACCACAAAGAAAGCAGGAAATGAAATGAGCTCTTGCACATTTTTAAGAAAAAAAACTAAAGCTCAACATTTTTGTGTCTTCCTTGTTGGTTAAATTTGCTCTTATTCAAAGCCTCCTGCACAGGCTCAGTGCTGCTACAAAGTCTCTTGCCAGTTTACTCTTTGTTACATGAATACATTTGCATGTGACCTCTATGAGAACTTTCCTGAAGCTAAAGGCATTACCTGGCGCTGGAAATTCAGTAATCTGAGTGCCTTCAACTCCACTGTGGCTTTGGTTCGCAGATCAGGTGGAAGAGAACCAGGCAAATTCTCCAGCTCCTGGATTCTGTGAGCAATTCGAGCCTGTAGCCTAAGTAAATAGAAAACTGGGTAAGACACCAGGCGAAATCTTTAAGTGGTTATCAAAATTATACAGTAAAAAATAGCCAATTTCTCTCTGGCATTTGTTTGGCTACTAATTGTTTCTGAACTAAAAAGCTTTTGCAGAAACGGCATTAGGTGTCCTTTTCCACTTTGGAAAGAAATTGACAAATAATGAAATTGGCTCTTGATCCTTCTTTTAATTTTGACTAAAAGTATACACATGAAAAGAAACTTAAGAATTTTATTTTACTTATATAGGATTCATCAAAGACCCTTCTTTCACGGGTGCTATTTTAATCACAGCAGTCAGTGATGACACAGACAGAACTTCCCTCAATATCTGGAATTCTGCTTGCTTATTTTATCAACAAATTAGATGTTCATTTGTAAAATATTCACACTTACATAGCTGTTACACTGTAAATCAAATTGCATTTTACTCTTCATTTACAAGCTCCTTTTGCATTCATTTGAAATTCAAGAGAGAAAGAGAGAATAATGGACAGGACAGACAGAATTTCATTGGTTTTTTTCTTTCTTCTTCTCCTTTTAATATTGAAAAGAAATATCACAGAGCTAACAATTGCATAGGTGTCCTGGTTTTGGTCAGGATGGAGTTAATTTCATTTGTAACAGCGGATGAATGCTGTGTTTGAGAGTAAGATGGGAGTAGTGCTGATAACACCCTGTTTCTAGTTGCTGTCAGACAGTCAAGGACTTTCTCAGCTCTTCATGAGAAAGGAGGGGCAAAGCCAGGACAGGTGACCCAACTGACCAAAGAGAGTATTCCACGCCAGTTACGTCCTGCCCAGGGTATCGGGGGCTGACGGGAGGAAGGCCTGGGTCGGCTCCGGGACGCGCGGTTCTTGGGGGACGGTCGGGTTCTGGGACGGCTCTGGGTGGCACGGCCTGAGTTGTGTGGTTCGGTGAGAAACTGCATTGTGTATCAACAGCTTCATATATTTTTGCTTTGAAGTCCTGTTAGTATTGTTACATTGTATTTTTCTGTTATCTTAGTAAACTATCCTTATCCCAACCCACGGGCCTCTTAATTTCTTGATTTTGGGGTTATTTGCCCCTTTCTCTTCCTTTTCCCTTCCCTTACTTCTCACCCCCCTTCCCCTTCCCTTTAACCTGCCCTTTTTCTTAAAGGAGCAGGCAGCTGCGTGGATCTTGGCCCTCAGCCGGGTGAAACCACGACAGTCTTTTTGGCGCCCAACGTGGGGCCCGAAAGGTTGGGATAACGGTAGACCTGACCCTGACTGGATTGTAATTAAGTCAAAGTTGTGATAAGCACTTTGATTTAAGCAGTCTCTGGTCACGATGCTCCGGTATGTGTATAAGATTTTGCTGCTCTGTCTATTCTTTAGACCGGCAGGGATTAACAATGGCAGCTGGTATGGTGGGAGTACAGAAAGAAATATCTATGCTGTTTTCTCTTCCTTTGGGCTAAATACAACAGCTCTGGTAACAGTTTTTGAAAATTTCCAATACCCCTGGGATATTCAAACTAGCATTTTGCTGTTGTTGTGTTTGGTGAATATGGTTCTGCTTTTGTTAAATATTAAGCAAAGGTTTATGAATACCACTCAAGAGTGTTCTGCGAGGCCAGATAATCATGAGTGGCAGGGTACGTGGCAGAGTATGGGCAACTACCTAGGCACTTTCTCACGTCCGATGTTTTGGAGTTTCACTCCCGAACAGTTACAGGACCCTGATAAAGTGGCTGCATATCTGAAAAGAAATTGCCGTAAGTTTCCCAGAGATGCACAGTTTACTTCACTGTGCTGGGCCCTGGCCACTATTTACCAAACACTGCTTGATAGCAGTCAGCAGTGTCAGAGGGAAAGGAAGGAAAACAGACCAACTGAAACTGCAGCTACTGTAACCACTGGGACTAACACTGAGGCCACTGTAACTTCTATGACTAGAACTGTGGCTACTGCAACCTGCCCAACTGAAACTGCAGCTACTGTAACCACTGGGACTAACACTGAGGCCACTGTAACTTCTATGACTAGAACTGTGGCTACTGCAACCTGCCCAACTGAAACTGCAGCTACTGTAACCACTGGGACTAACACTGAGGCCACTGTAACTTCTGTGACTAGCACTGTGGCTACTGCAACCTGCCCAAGCGATGCTGCAGCTACTGCTGCCCCTACAGCAGATACTGCCGGTAAAACAAAAAATCAACCCACATCAGTGTCTGTTGCTCCCGTACGAAAGAGGAAATACACAAAGAAAGTTGTTCCTGTAGTGAAGGATGAGGATGAGGATGAAATTGAATCAGGGCCACCCGATGAAGGTCAGGATAAAGCGGGGTCATCTGATGAAGGTCAGGATAAAGCAGGGTCATCTGATGAATCTCAGGATAAGGCAGGGCCATCCAAACCATCTCAGGATAAGGCAAAGCCATCTCAACCATCCCGGGATAAGGTTGTTCCATCTCAACCATCTCAGGATGAGGTTGTTGTTACACGATCCCTGTCCCTGAGCGAGCTGCGTGAAATTCGAAAAGATTTCAGCCGCCGCCCAGGTGAGCACATCATCACTTGGTTGCTCCGATGCTGGGATCACGGAGCCAGTAGTCTGGAATTAGATGGCAGAGAGGCCAAGCAGTTGGCATCCCTAGCTAGAGAAGGAGGCATTGATAAGGCAATTGGGGAAAAGCCTGAAATCCTCAGCCTCTGGAGGCGACTACTGTCAAGTGTGAGGGAAAGGTATCCCATAAAGGAATACATCACATGTCAAACACCCAAGTGTAACAACCTAGAGGCAGTTATCCAGCACCTGAGAGAATTAGCTGTACGGGAGGTAATTTATTATGATCTGGACAACCCACAGCTTCCCTCTGATCCTGATGACGTCCTATGCACCCCAGATATGTGGCGTAAGGTGGTACGAAGTGCACCAGCAGGGCACACCAATTCATTGGCAACAATGGACTGGAGTGATACGTATCCACCAACCGTATCTGAGGTGTCCAGCCACCTCCGGAGATATCAGGACAATGTTTCTCTCTCTGTGATCGCAGCAGTAGAGAAACTGGTCGAGCGACTTGACGAAAATGTGTCCATCTCCCAACCCGTATGCAGCCATGTTGCAGCTATTGGGAGAAAGCGTCCATCATCCCAGAAGGGAGGATACAGTAGGTACACACCGCGAGAGACGCTGTGGTTTTACCTGCGTGACCATGGTGAGGACATGATGAAGTGGGGTATGCAGCCCACCTCAGCCCTTCAAGCACGAGTAAATGAGTTGCGAGGTAAAGGAATTGCACAACGCGGTTCTGCCAGGAAGAACGCTGCACCAGTGAACAGCCAACACAGTCAGCAACAATAGAGGTGCCCTGCCTCCAGCCAGGTGGAGGAGAGGGATAACCGTGTTTATTGGACTGTGTGGATCCGATGGCCTGGCACGTCAGACCCACAAGAGTACAAGGCTCTGGTGGATACTGGTGCCCAGTGTACGATAATGCCATCGAATCATGTTGGGACTGAACCTGTTAGCATTTTTGGAGTGACAGGGGGATCCCAACAATTGACTGTGTTAGAGGCTGAAATGAGCTTAACTGGGAAGGACTGGGAGAAACACCCAATTGTGACTGGCCCAGAAGCTCCGTGCACTTTAGGTATGGATTATCTCCATAGAGGTTATTTTAAGGACCCAAAAGGGTACCGATGGGCTTTTGGAATAGCTGCTTTGGAGACAGAAGAAACTGAGCAATTGCGTGGCTTGCCTGGACTCTCAGACAATCCTTCTGTTGTGGGGTTGTTGAAGGTCGAAGAACAGCAAGTGCCAATTGCTACAACGACAGTGCACAGGAGACAATACCGCACTAACCGGGATTCCCTGATCCCCATCCATAAGCTGATTCGTCAACTGGAGAGTCAAGGAGTGATCAGCCGAACCCGCTCACCCTTTAACAGTCCCATATGGCCAGTGCGGAAGTCTGATGGAGAGTGGAGGCTGACAGTGGATTATCGTGGCCTAAATGAAGTCACTCCAGGTATGAGTGCTGCTGTACCGGACATGCTGGAACTGCAGTATGAACTGGAGTCAAAGGCAGCCAAGTGGTATGCCACAATTGACATTGCAAATGCTTTCTTCTCAATACCACTGGCGCCAGAGTGCAGGCCACAGTTTGCTTTCACCTGGAGGGGCATCCAATACACATGGAATCGTCTGCCCCAGGGGTGGAAACACAGCCCCACCATCTGCCATGGACTAATTCAGACTACACTGGAAAAGGGTGAAGCCCCAGAGCACCTGCAGTATATTGATGACATCATTGTATGGGGCAATACAGCAGAGGAAGTATTTGAGAAAGGAAAAAGGATAATTCAAATCCTTCTAGAAGCTGGTTTTGCTATAAAGCACAGTAAAGTCAAGGGACCTACGCAAGAAATCCAGTTTTTAGGAATAAAATGGCAGGATGGGCGTCGTCAGATCCCAATGGACATTGTCAATAAAATTGCAGCTATGTCTCCACCAAGCAACAAAAAGGAAACACAAGCTTTCTTAGGTGTTATAGGTTTCTGGCGAATGCATGTCCCAAACTACAGTCTCATTGTGAGCCCACTTTACCACGTAACTCGGAAGAAGAATGATTTCCAATGGGGCCCTGAGCAGCAGCAAGCCTTTGAGCAGATCAAACGTGAGATAGTCCATGCAGTGGCCCTTGGGCCTGTCCGGACAGGGACAGATGTTAAAAATGTGCTTTACACTGCGGCCGGGGAGAATGGCCCTACCTGGAGTCTCTGGCAGAAAGCACAAGGGGAGACTCGAGGTCGACCACTGGGGTTTTGGAGTCGGGCCTACAAAGGCTCTGAGGCCAATTACACTCCAACAGAAAAGGAAATACTGGCCGCCTATGAAGGGGTTCGAGCTGCTTCAGAAGTGATTGGAACTGAAGCCCAGCTCCTCCTGGCACCCCGACTACCGGTGCTGGGTTGGATGTTCAAAGGGAAAGTCCCTTCCACACACCATGCCACTGATGCTACGTGGAGCAAGTGGGTTGCACTAATTAGTCAGCGGGCTCGAATAGGAAACCCTAATCGCCCAGGAATTGTGGAAGTGATCACAGACTGGCCTGAAGGCAAAGATTTTGGGATGTCACCAGAGGATGAGGAGGTGACACGGGCTGAAGAAGCCCCACCTTACAACAAACTGCCAGAGAATGAAAAGCAATATGCCCTTTTCACTGATGGCTCCTGTCGCCTTGTGGGAAAGCAACGAAGATGGAAAGCTGCTGTGTGGAGCCCTACAAGACGAGTAGCAGAAGCCACTGAAGGAAAAGGTGAATCAAGCCAGTTCGCTGAGGTGAAAGCCATCCAGTTAGCCCTGGACATTGCTGAGAGAGAAAAGTGGCCAATGCTCTACCTTTATACTGATTCATGGATGGTAGCCAATGCCCTGTGGGGTTGGTTGCAACAGTGGAAAAAGAACAACTGGCAGCGTAGAGGCAAACCCATATGGGCTGCTGACTTATGGCAAGATATTGCTGCCCGGTTAGAGAAGCTCATTGTAAAGGTACGTCATGTTGATGCCCATGTGCCTAAGAGTCGAGCCATGGAGGAACATCGATACAACCATCAGGTAGATAAGGCTGCTAGGATTGAAGTGGCTCAGGTAGACCTAGACTGGCAACGTAAAGGTGAATTATTCCTAGCTCGATGGGCTCATGATTCCTCAGGTCATCAAGGGAGAGATGCAACATATAGATGGGCTCGAGATCGAGGGGTGGACTTAACCATGGATGCTATTGCACAAGTTATCCATGAATGTGAGACGTGTGCCGCAATCAAGCAAGCTAAGCGCTTGAAGCCACTTTGGTATGGAGGACGGTGGATGAAATACAGATATGGGGAGGCTTGGCAGATTGATTACATCACCCTCCCACGCACCCGCCATGGCAAGCGTTACGTGCTTACGATGGTGGAGGCAACCACTGGCTGGCTAGAAACATATCCTGTACCCCATGCCACTGCCCGGAATACAATCCTGGGTCTTGAAAGGCAAGTCCTATGGCGACACGGCACCCCAGAAAGAATCGAGTCAGACAATGGGACTCATTTCCGAAATGCTCTCATAGACACCTGGGCAAAAGAGCATGGCATTGAGTGGGTGTATCACATTCCTTATCATGCACCAGCCTCTGGGAAAATTGAGAGATATAATGGTCTCTTAAAGACTACCCTGAAAGCGATGGGTGGTGGAACATTCAAACACTGGGATACACATTTAGCCAAAGCCACATGGTTAGTTAACTCTAGAGGATCCACCAATCGATCTGGTCCTGCCGAGTCAAAATTTCCATGTACTGTAGAAGGAGACAGAGTCCCAGTGGTGCATATGAAGAGTATATTAGGGAAGACGGTTTGGGTCATCCCTGCTTCAGGCAAAGGTAAACCCATGTCTGGGATTGCTTTTGCTCAAGGACCTGGTTGTACTTGGTGGGTAATGCAGAAGAATGGAGAAGTTCGATGTGTACCCCAGAGGGATTTGATTTTAGGTGAGACTGGCCAATATAATTAATAAGGTAGAAATTGTATTATAATAATTGCTCTGTACATTCATTATTGCTATTATTGCTGTATGTTGTTGTATGTTGTACCAATGGAGTTACAGCCGGAGTCATACAAGTCAATGAAAGAAGAGTGCCACGATGACGGGACCAAGACCTGGTGTTCCAAGAACTTTTTCCTCCTTCCCTTTGAAAATGAACATCTTTGATTCACAGACTATGAATATGGACCATGTCAGATGTATCGGTCGACAGCCCGAGATGTAGCATGCAACGATCCAATGGCGCATACTGACACCACGAGAGACTGTTACGACGAATGAAGCCTGAAGATCATCATGGACTAAATGTTCATTCACTCAACAAACTCGGAGGAATGGACTAAGGGAATAATACCTGTATGCACATATGTGCGTATACATGTGTGCACACATATATGTGTGTCTGAAAGAAGAAATGGTTGGATTTGGTCATGACGTAAATGGTATGGAATAAGGGGTGGATAATGTCCTGGTTTTGGTCAGGATGGAGTTAATTTCATTTGTAACAGCGGATGAATGCTGTGTTTGAGAGTAAGATGGGAGTAGTGCTGATAACACCCTGTTTCTAGTTGCTGTCAGACAGTCAAGGACTTTCTCAGCTCTTCATGAGAAAGGAGGGGCAAAGCCAGGACAGGTGACCCAACTGACCAAAGAGAGTATTCCACGCCAGTTACGTCCTGCCCAGGGTATCGGGGGCTGACGGGAGGAAGGCCTGGGTCGGCTCCGGGACGCGCGGTTCTTGGGGGACGGTCGGGTTCTGGGACGGCTCTGGGTGGCACGGCCTGAGTTGTGTGGTTCGGTGAGAAACTGCATTGTGTATCAACAGCTTCATATATTTTTGCTTTGAAGTCCTGTTAGTATTGTTACATTGTATTTTTCTGTTATCTTAGTAAACTATCCTTATCCCAACCCACGGGCCTCTTAATTTCTTGATTTTGGGGTTATTTGCCCCTTTCTCTTCCTTTTCCCTTCCCTTACTTCTCACCCCCCTTCCCCTTCCCTTTAACCTGCCCTTTTTCTTAAAGGAGCAGGCAGCTGCGTGGATCTTGGCCCTCAGCCGGGTGAAACCACGACAATAGGTTTTGCGGGCTTGTTTACAAATAAATACTTCTGTTAACTGCAATTTTTAACACTGCACTAAAATAACAGACCCCAAAATTTTAAGTTACCCATAATTTGTATCTAAGTTCAACTGAATCAGTTCCTCCACTTCCCACGTGCTTTAGGAAAAAAAAACCAAACCCACATCACCAAGCCAAAAAAGCCCAAAACCCCCAACCAAAAGCACACCTGCTCCTTCCCCCAAAACTAGAGCCCCCACTCCCAAACACAAAATCCTAAAAAACCAAGAGCAGGAAGGTATCTCATCTCCCTGTACAGCACAGATGTGAAAAAAATTTCCTTTTCTTTATTTTTACAACACATCAGATCATGTCAGTAAAAGGGGTCTGATGAGGTCTTTGGAACAGCTATGAAGGGAAAAAGAATACACTTTCTATAGGTCTTCTTTCCATACAGTGATCATGTTTCCCCTGCCCTTCCTCCCCCTCATCACTCCACAGTGACATAAACTCTCAATATGTCACCCTCACAGCTGGAAAGTAATTCCCACATAAGGCAAAATGGCTACACCTGGTATATGAAGGAAGAACAAATGAAAATACTAGTATCTCACAGAAAACTCCATGCATCATGACTTATGTATAATCTGAAAAGCAACTGGAATCACTTGTGCAGTTTCAGCTGCCTTCTGGTCTTCAAAGAGAATGACTGCAGTTTGTTGGACTAAGCTATCTTTGTGGAAAAATATTAATATCTATCGGATAAACAAGATCCAAATAAAATGTTTCCTAGATGCTTTTCAATAAGGACTTGAAGGATATCACCTTGTCATGTAAAGAATTTAATTAACCTCTGCAGTTCAGCAATTTATCTTCATCCATGCAGAAAGTGGCTAGTACATCTACACAGACATCATTCTGCAAAACTAGTGAGGCACACCTCTTTGTCACTGCCAGGTTACTCTTGCACATTCAAACCTGTCTGTCATGGACGCCATGCAGTAAGCCACAAAAATACGTAAGAACAGACTTTGCAGGTAACAGAAAGGTAACATGGACAACCTACAGTACAAGAGCCAGTGCATTTTTTTTTTAAAACCAGCAGTAAAAAGGCAGAAACAAGCCCTTTCACATAACAGAACACCTTTAAATTATACATATTATTAGCTTTAGGAGATCTGTTCAAGTGATATTAAAAAGTAGCATTTTGTTTTTTAAAAATTGTAAAGGAGAGTTTTACAAAATCATGGTATGAATATTTCATTCTGGCCAGATTTCAAGGAACACAACAACTTTAACATCTCCCATATATAAGTAATTTAAACTTCTTACATTGAGAAGAATTTTAACTATCTAAATTTCTTTAGGAATGTTATGCTGTACTTTTAAGTGCACTTCTCATTAATTATTTGATTAAGCAAACTATGTAACTTCTATTAATGTGGAGAGGAAAAAGAGTTGATATCACTGACAAAAAATAATTCGATGTAATTCTCTAACAACAAAAAATAAAGTATTTAATGTTCACAATATTGTTCTGTGTGTAAGACATGCTCTAATATATAAATGATGTACATAATCCATTAAGAAATGGAAATGTGTATGCAGTAGCATGTATCCTTGCTCAGAAATCTGCCGGTATGCCCTTGAGAGGTGTGTATACAAAAGAAATAGCCAACCTATCTCAGCAATTAACTTTTTATCATGTACCTCATGAATTAGAACTGAATTACTCTCTCCTCAGCAACACATACTGGAACTTTAGTCCAGAAACACCTTCTTCAGGGTCACTAGTGTAGTTTAACCCTGCCCAGCAACTGAGTACCACAAAGCCACTGGCTCACTCCTCCCAAAACCTTGTGTGACGTGGGGAGAAGGATAAGAGTGAGAAAGAAACTCAAGGGTTCAGATAAAAACAGTTAGTAATTAAAAAAAAAAAGCAAACAAACAGAGAAGAAAATACAATCCAAGAATAACAAGTGATAGAAATGAAAACAATTTCTCACCAAAAAGCAACTAATGCCCAGACAGTTTCTGAGCAGCAGGCTCCTGTTAACCTCCCTCACAGTTTTATTTCTGAGCATGATGATGACAGAAGGTACGGAATATCCCTGGGGTCAGTCAGCCATCCCAGCTGCACTCCCTCGCAACTCCTTGTGCACTCTCAGCCTACTCACTCATGGGATGGTGTGAGAAGCATGGTTTTCTAAGTATTTATTGTATCCAGGTCTGGGCCCCTCACTGCAAGGACATCGAGGTCCTGGAACATGTTCAGAGACAGGCAACCGGCTGGTGAAGGGGCTGAAGGGCAAATCTTAGTACGAGCGGCTCAGGAAGCTGGGTTTGTTTATTCTGGAGAAGTGAAGGCTGAGGGGAGACCTTATCACTGGCCTGTAATTATCTGAAATGAGGTTGTAGAGAGGTGGGTGATGTCTCTTCACCCAAATAACAGGAGATAAGACAAGGGGAAATGGCATTAAGCTGTGCCAGGGCAGTTTCAGCATAGATGTTAGGAAAAAGTTGTTCACTGAAAGAGCTGTTGGGACATGGAACAGGCTGCCCAGGGAGGTGGTTGAGTCACCTTCCCTGGATGTGTTTAAAAGAAGGGTAGATGGGGTACTTAGGGGTATGGTTTAGTAGAAGACTGGAACAACTGGACTCAATGATCTTACAGGTCTTTTCCAACCTAGTCAGTCTGTGATTTATTAAAAAATTTAACTATTGAGAGATTGCTACAAAGACCAAATTCCAGAAGTGTTCAACATTAAAACAGCTTGCATCATTATCTGTGTGCTACCATAAAAAATAAAAATAAACCCCTTCTGTCACAGAATCCGTATTGTAGAACCTAAAGGGTTCTCCATATTAGTAAATGCATCCCCAGCTCCCTCAGCCATTCCTCATATGATTTGCCCTCCAGCCCCTTCCCCATCCTGGTTGCCCTTCTCTGCACTTGCTCAAAGACCTCAGTGTCCTTTTTATGGTGGGGAGCGCAGAACTGGACACAGTACTCAAGGTGTGGCCTCACCAATGCCAAGTACAGGGGCACAATTACCTCCCTAGACCTACTGGCCACACTGGTTTTGATACAAGCCAAGATGCCATTGGCCTTCTTGGCTGCCCAGGCACACTGCTGGCCCATATTCCGCCTGATGTCAACTTACCTATATTCACGTTCTTGGAGTATTTCAACAGGATCCAGTCCCTGTGGCTTCTGGATAGGGCTGATGCGATTCTGCTTTTGCTGCAGCTGAACAATGGGCGAAGGCTGTCCAGGTGGTGGCTGTGGTACAGACGGCCCAGGCATGGAGGCAGCAGGCTGTGCAGCTGGGGGGGCAGGAGAAGGTCTCCCACTGGGTGGGGGCGCAGGAAGTTTCTGCTGTGCATTGGAGGCACTCAAATCTGGGTTTTGGCCTGAATGATAAAACGTGCTTATTCATAACATGAAATATGGAGGCAGGGAAAAGAACATCAAGATGGTTTCTGAAGACTGAACATGAAGCTAAGGTAAACACCCAAAATTAGCAGAAAAAGCACACTGAGACAGACTCCACTCCATATTCAAATAACATAAGAAACTTCAGGTAGAAGTCCAGAGAAAAATAAAACACCTGAAACTATGACACACGTCATTTCTTTCCCCGTTCCTACTGACTTCTGATTCTAGCATAAAAAGAATAAAACAGCTGGAGAACTGATTTCATGCAAGTGTAGGACCTAATTGTGCCTCATGTTCACTACCCTTCCAGCACTTAGAAGGTATATATAATCACAACCTAACAACAAGCACAAGCAGGTCTGCTTAAAATTTCTACAACTGTACTCAGAAGTATCTATCATATGTTAATAGCCTTTGTGTTGTTACGATTTCCTATGAATTGTATTTAAATATTTCAATACCATGAATTTGATTACTGGTTTTTCTAACAGTCTTGAAAATTAACCTCAGTTAACATGAAAATAGTACCTGCCATTTATGGACACCAAGGGTGATATATTTCAGTATGTGATTATGATAACCAGTCACTTGTGCATTCAGACATTCAAAAACAACAGTTGCCATTACAAAGATGGCACTTAATTGTCTAAGGAGTCATTTAATGCCACAAATACAAAGTACATGTACCATCTTGTCATCAACCTTAATTTAAACACAAGATCCTGAAATCACCATTCAAAGATCACCATTTGTCATTCAAACATCCACATCAAACTCCAGAATAGCAACTTGCGCACAAGCAGCAGATTCTGTATTTAGCAACACCCCATTTCAGTTGATACAAAATAAAGGAACCAAGAACACCAAAAAGCTCTGTGTAGTCAGGGAATCATTTTTACCTGTAAAATAGACACTACCATGTAATAGACACTACTATGTAATGAATGGAAAAAAAAAGAATTAAAGAATAAGCACAATCTTTAAAAATACTTCAAATAAAACTGCCAAAGAGATACAACTAGGACAAGTATTTTTTTTCTAATAACACTATCAGCAGTGAGAAAAGACAATTGGTAAAGAGGTTATAGTTAAACAGGATATATGACTATGACATACTGGATTATTTACATAAAACTATCCATCTAGGGATTCAGTACACCTGCCAGCATTTTTACTAGCAGAACTTGATCTAGAAGGCACTGTCTGGTAAATGCATACATACAACCTCTTAAAAACACTTTTTCTCCTTTTTATTATCCTATTCAAATTGTAAGCATTCATTCCAAGAAAAGCGGTTCTACAACTGATTACATACTAGCATTTAATTTCCATTTTGTGCTGCCCTAAGTAACAGACTAACTACAGGGAATTTCTTATGGCAAACTATCAGAGTCACTGTCCCCAGATTTACCCATAGGCAACAACATATCCTAACATTTCTGCCATATAAGCAGCCTGTGTTATTTGCAAGCCTGCATGCAATATTGAATTTACTTTTAAATGGCCTCTTATAAAACCCCAAAACTTCAAAATATAAACATTGCTAAGAATTTCTAATTTTTCTCAATACAATACTTCTTCCACTCTACTTTCAAACAATACAATCAGCCTGTAAAACCAAATCTGAATTACTTGATTCAAAAATCTTATTATCATGCAGTAATAAGTAAGTCGCACTGTTCATTAGATTTCAAGAACTACACTGAACTTCCAAAGCAATCCAATTTAAAAAAATAAATTTTACCAAGGTTTGAAAACATTTGTTTACAGTAGCAGAGACCATAATTGAAAGACACACTTGCTGCAATTATGCATGCTCAGAACATAACTTAAGTAGATTTTATGGGTGTCCCCTCAGGCAGCTTACATATTTAATTCTGATTGTAAAAAAGTGCTTCAGGTTCAGACTGCCTAACATCTGCAGTAATTTCATGTGGTTGAGTAATTCATGGATAAATAAATGGTTCGACTCTCCTTGATTCAAGTCCTCGCCCCAGTAAAGGTTACACTATTTTACTGCATGCTTTTTTACCTTTGCTTGTTTCATGCATCTTTTCCTCAAAGACTACCCACTTTGTTTAATCCTAAAGTCTGGATATGACATAAAATCAGCAATATAATCTGCTATACCTTCAGTCCAAGTTTTAGGGGTAATAGAAGCTGTATGTCCAGGCACCGCTGGAGCAGGCCCTGGTCCAGTTGCAGAACCACCCATTGTATGTAACCCAATACCTGCGATTTGACAGAGGAAAGAAAATTATTAAGATACTAAGCATTTCCAAATATTCAACAGTTATTCCACTTTCTAGCATACCAGTCTGTTCAGGCAAGTAGTATTTTTCTTCATTAAATATGGATTTAAGTAGGAAAAAAACTCATGTAAACAAGTTTATTAAAAACATGCCTCCTAAAAAACCACCTTGGAAGCACAGCCATATCCATGAAGTGAACAGTGTAATTATTAAAATCATTACTAAAAAGTATATACTCAATTTCTAATGAAAACTCAATAATGGCAGTGGTTAGAAACTAATAGGCACAGGATATTTAATGTAACACAGTTTTCTTAGGACCAAAACATGCTTGCTTGTGGCACTGTAACACCTATCACCATCAGAAGAAAAAACCCACAACACATTTTCTTTTCCTTATATTTTGTCCCTGACTGCACACTATACATTGTTGTTTTTACTTTCAACAACCTAAATAATCACTCAACTTACTCCAGATTTCTGAAACTACTTTTCTGCATAGTGACAGGAGACTGAAATTCACTATAAGAAAAAACTAAATTTATGATCAGTCAAGTTTGACTAAGATTCAAATCAGGACAGATGCAGTACTACCATATTGAAATCTCTTCTGTTTCTGTTTTCACAATATCCTGTTAACAATAAATGTGTTCTATGCACTTGCTCAAGCTCAAAACCAAAGGTTGCCGTTCATTTAGATGCCAGAATGCAGACCCAAACTGCAGTCCCGCAGAGCAGCTGTTTCTTAATTTTCCACAGGTAGATCTTTAAGAATTACCTACACAATAACACAAGGCCTAGATTCACTTACCAGATTGTCTGTTGAAGGCACCGGGAGGCTGCTGCTGCTGAATGCCAGGCAGAGTTCTCTTGCCCTGAACAGCAAGCTGAAGGTTTTCTGGTAAAGGCTGACCTCTAGCTAACATTTTGTACGCTAGGATCTGAGCCCGCAGCTGATGCAGCTGTACAGGGCTGAAAGGGGAAGGACCTCTGCTAGGCTGACTCATAACTTGTGGGTCTCCTGGTATAATGGGTCCCGGCTGGCTGGAAGTCATCTGGGGTGGAGTTGGACCTCCTCCTCCAGACATGGGACTTGACACATGCTCTGGTGCTCCTAGTGGGGATGGGTGTGGAGACATATAACCTGGAACAGGTAAGAGGATCACAAACTTAACACTCTGGTTAGTCAAATCAAAATTCTATCAAATTTCTTTTAACAATACATGGAGTATAAAAACATCTCTCCCAAGTCAGGATAGACAAGTATTTTCTGCAAGACCAAAAGTGCAACAGTATAAATTTATTTTGATGACACACATCAAGGAATACCCATACACTGACACAGGCCCTCTCTGGCAAAGCTAACAAACATACAGAAATAGAAAAAGATGGTATTAAAATTCTATACAATTGCTCTTTAATTTATGTAGATTAAAATTTTAGCCAGACAAAGAGCACTCAATACCTTTTACCATCTTGGGTGCTCAAGAACTTAGAACGTCAACTACAACCACAGAAATCACCTTCTGAAGAAGCTGCTGAAGACTCTTACTCTACAGAGTTCTAGGAGAATAAGCACAGCTCTGAAAAGACTAGTATCTCATAGCACCTGAAACCAGAGTGGTTTTAAGTCTGAATTTTAATTACACTTAATAAACTTTTCCTTGAGCTTCACAATGTATCAATACAAAGAGATGACATGGATTTTCCCATTCCCAAAAACACATAGCATGTCAGAGAAAAAAAATTCAAGAAGCAGTTCTTTGGGTAATGTGTAACAGTCCGCTAGATTTTAAAGATGTTCACCAAGAGTGAAAAGAGGTAATAATACTTACCCACTCCACTCTGGTATTGTGGAGTACAAATAGTGCTCTTACCATTTTGAAAAGCCTAAAAATGACTTCAGAAATAAATCAAGGAATCTTCTGGCTCGGTACCATACTCTTTAGCAAGCCATGAACTGAACTCCAAAGGTCATGCCACTGTTCATGATTCTATGACATCAAACTCTGCACACTTTATGACACTCTTGCTGACACTTTGAAGTGAAATTACATCAATTAATCAATTAATCAATAGATAGCCCAGATCACAGAAGCAAGTAATTTAGCCCTCTGTCTTCACTGTTCTTAGTGGCCCTTGCAACACAGGCAAAATCTCAATGTAATTTCAACTTTCTGAATTATAGTAGCTGTTGAGTCACTAGAACTTGTGTAAGTGGATAGTTGAGAGTGCTGATAAATTCGAAGTCTATCAATGCTGAGCTCAGGGGTTCAAAATATTCTAGGATAAAGTAATGATTTGGAACGTCTGAGATAAAGGCTAAAGAAGAGATATTTTCAGCTCTTCTTTAAAAAAAAATAAAAGGAAAATGAAGTAGGGAAGAAGACCAGGTAAGACAGAAAATGAGAAGACACAACGAGTCCAATACAGAAAAATACAGAAGTGAGGTGAGGAATTCAAAGAGAAAGGAGAAAAGAGACCGTAACAAGTTAAAATTACTGATGTTATTTATTAAGTCAATATAAAAAATCGTTTATACATGCAGTGGTGGTGATAAAAGCTATGACAAATCACTCTAAATTTTCTCTAAATATTCATCTCTTTCCACTAACTTAATTTACCTCCTTTTTTTTCAGAGGAAGTTAAAAATCCTTCTTGCTGAGCACACTGCTTTAAAAGAACCACCACTATGCCACAACAAAAAATATATTTTATTATTGTTTTATACTATAAAACAGGGTTTATTGTATTGTTTATCCATTACTACACATTTCTAAATAAATCTCAGAATTTACTTTAAATAGCATCTATTTTGAATTACATTGTTTTCAAAACTGACTTTCAAAGAAAGGTTTCATTCCCTTCTCAAGTGATATTGTCCCAGTTATATATTCCTTAATTACTGACACATTTCAAACGCAGGATCTTGAAATTCAGCTGGACTATAAAAATCTAAAACTGTAATGTACACTGTATTGAGCACTTATTTTCAGTCCTGACAATTCCAGACACAAGTCTGGGACTTTGCAAAGAGTTTTCAGAAGCAGGCTTTTTTTTTTTTTTTTTTTTTAGTTTTCTCAGTATGTATTACTTATGCTTTTTCTCTCCCTCAAAGTCCTATTCATTAAGACTCTTAGCAATAGGAAACTAGGCTTGATGAGAGTAAGAATGAAGAAAAATAAAATGCAATGACATATCTCAGGAAAGGAAAAAAGTTTTCCAAACTTCTCGTAAAGGCTAGAAGAGGTGACATTTACAGAAATTAAATTTTGTAATGCTATATTTTCCAAATTTAAAAGCTTTCAGAAGATTTAGTAGTGTGACAATATATGCAGTCACAAGTCTTTATACCACCTGCTTTTGTCCTTTATTATTACACATCAATCCATGTGCACACATGCGTTCTGAGTAAGTGCACATGAAGACTCACAAAGATTGAAATAAAACAGTGTATGTCATAAAAGAAAAAAACCCCAGTCCATATGAATGTTTAGTATACAAGCAAGAACAGGCATCTTCTTGAACTTTGCTAACTCACTTTCATCCACTATGAAGTATTTAAATGCATTTTCTTCTGGCACACATGAATTTCCACAGCAAGTTTTAAAATATTTCATTCATTAGTCATTACTTACTGTATTGCTACGTACTTATTCCTCTAGATTTTGCACCAAAAAAAAATCCTGTTTTCTATCCTGCATTCAGTTTAACTTAACCTTCAGACTGGAAGATGACTGATGAATTTGCAGACCACTCTCAATAAAAGAATTCTATGCACTGGCAAAGGATAACAGATAACTAACTATAGGTCTGAAAAATTAATAGAGTAGAAGACAACAAATACCAGGAAAGGGAAGCCAAACAGCCCAACCCACCATTTAAAGCTGTGGTAATTCCAAAGCTTTATCAGGCTTCTCCAGGTCTTATGCAGCTAAGTTCTGAAAATCTCCAATGACAATTTTTAATTGTTCTCATGGTGAATTTCAAGTCCCATGAGAATTTCACTTACTTAACTCGCAACCATTACATTTCAACTGTAAACTACATACAGAAAGACTACTGCCTATGCATTTACCACAACTGCTCTACTCAGAGCTGTAAGAACAGCAGTGTTCTATGTAGGATGTCCACCTTCTCTTTGTCAAAGAATTGAAACCACTGTTCCCTCCTCTAGTTTACCAGTTCTCCACAGTCTTGGATCATGTTTAGAAGTTCACAGATTTCTGTCAATAAGGTACCGGTACAGCTACATCATCCTATCTGACTAGTGTAAAACAGACCAAAAACTCTTACCTCTAAACAATTTACATCCACTAGTCTACGGAACAGACAAGGAAAAAAAAAATTCAGTATTGACTTAAATTTCATGTGACAAAACCTACCACAAATACTCAGGTAATCCTTGTTCAAAAGGTTAATTATCTTGATCAAGTTAGATGCAGATATTTAATACAGTCTGAATTCAACTAATATAAATTTGCAGGTACCAAAATTCATTGCACTTTTTTAAAGATAAAAAATATCTCCATTTACAAAGCTTTCTACCACCTCAGAATGTGCAAACTGATTAACTCATCTTTTAGCTTTCAGAGTAAAAAAATCGGGTTTTACATTCTCTTCAAAGTCTTCCAAGTTTCAAATCATTCCTTGGTCTTCTAAAGAAGAGTGAATTTCATAAAATTAAAGAATCATGAAGGCTGGAAGGGGCTTTTCAAGGTCATCTAGTCCCACCCCCTGTTTAAAAAGGGTCAGCTACCGCAGGCTGCTGAGTAATGCATCCAGTCAGGTTTTGACTATATCCATGGACAGCAACTAGACAACCTCTCTGGGCAATGTGCTCCACCATTCAGCCATGTTTATGCTAAAATAACAGTTTCTTATGTTGCAGTGGAATTTCATGTGTTCCCACATGTGCCAGTTCTCTTCCATCACTAATAATCATTGCAAAGACTCCCTCTTCATCGCTCTGTCCCATCAGGTATTCCTGAGCCTGCTCTTTCTCACACAATGCAAGCTTCAGCTCCTTCAGCCTCTCCTTATAGAACAGTTGCTAGAAACATTCAATGCTACATTAAATGTCTTTCTGCTTTGTATGATACAGTCTCATACCATCTACACAATGTACTACATTACTCCTACACATACAACACTGTTGGTTGTGCTAAAATCCATGCTGGAGAAATAACAACGTTCTATTGAGCATCCTGACCAGCGTTTGTAATCAACTTAGAATTTGCAGGTAGCACAGAGTTTTAGCAGTATATAATTACTATCAGCCTGATTTTACACTTTTTTCCCAGATCACTGACAAATACATTAAACAGGAGTGAACCCAGACAGAGTTCTACAAGACAAACTAGAAAAGTCCACAACTGGATGATCACCTTCTATTTACAGTCAGGTTTATCATCTATCATCCAACTAGCTTAATATATTTAATATAGGTTAGATTTTCAAACTAAACACTCTGTTTACTTTAAGGAATGGCTTCTTTACAAGCAAAAGAGTGTCTCTGAATGCAGCGTCAGGTAAAATTTTCCTGATGATCATGCTTGCATTTCAAGGAAATCAGTGGAAGAGTTAAGTGATGGGGAATTTGTCTCTGAAAAGTCAGTCCTGTTTTACTGAACTCATTATTGAACAGTGTGATGGAAAAACAGTACTTTCTAGTGTTCAAGGTCCCAGACAGGGTTTCAGCGGACAGACACTAGGACTTCAGTCACAGACTGAAAAGTCACAATACAGTTCAGTATTTTCTCATTCCAGCATTTCTCTTATCCTATGTAATAAATGTGTAAATACATCAAAGATCAGACCATCTCTTATCAGATATTTACAGCGTGACAAACCAAGATGAGATTCTTCAGGTGTTACTGTAATATAACTAACTATGCAATACAAAAAGCCTTATCTGCTGAACTAAGTAATACTAGCAGGAGTTAAATCTCCAACACACTGTGCTGCTTATAGAATGCATGTCCTTTTATACTGGATACTAAAGGACACGAAGAAGGCACGTGGCAATATAGTAAAACAGAGTTTCCACATTCTGGCATAAAAATATTTGGAAAGAACTTTAATCAGCTCTTGACCAAACATTATAGATATTAGAGAAGGCTTGCCAAGGTTTCCTTGGGTTATTCTCTCTTAACATTCTGTGACCAGGGGATTAAAATAAATGATATTCTAATGCATTTACATTTACCATAGCCAAATAAGACAGGAAAGAAATAGGTGGGGTTTTTTAGTGATGTGAACTGAAATCTGCAATAGATTTAGTCCAATTACTTGCCCCAGACACATACTTGAACTTTAGCTTGACACATGGACAATCCAGAAAGCAAGGGGGTTGAAGTTTGCAGAGCTCACTAAACTGGGAGGAAGTGTTGATCTGCCTGAGGGTAGGGAGGCTCTTCAGAGGGATCTAAACAGGCTGGACCAATGGGCCAAGACCACTGGGATGAAGTTTAACAGCGCCAAGTGTAGAGTGCTGCACATGGCACATAACAACCCCATGCAGCACTACAGGCTTTGGGGAGACTGGCTGGAGAGCTGTCAGGAAGAGAAGGACTTGGGGGTGTTGGTTAACTGCAGGCAGAATAGGAGTCAGCAGTGTGCCCAGGCAGCCAGGAAGGCCAATGGCATCTTGGCTTGTATCAAAAACAGTGTGGCCAGTAGGTCTAGGGAGGTAATTGTGTCCCTGTACTCAGCATTGGTGAGGCTGCACCTTGAGTACTGTGTCCAGTTCTGGGCTTCCCACCATAAGAAAGATATTGAGGTCCTGGAGCGAGTCCAAAGAAGGGCAACCAGGATGGGGAAGGGGCTGGAGGGCAAATCGTATGAGGAACGGCTGAGGGAGCTGGGGATGTTTAGTCTGGAGAAGAAGAGGCTGAGGGAGACCTTATCACCACTGACAACTACCTGAAGAGAGGTTGTAGAGAAGTGGGCAACGGTCTCTTCAGCCAGGTGACAGGAGATAGAACAAGGGAAAGTAGCAAGAAGCTGTGACAGGGCAGGTTTAGATTGGATGTTAGAGAAAAAAATTGTTACTGAAAGAGTCATCAGGGCCTGGAACAGGCTGCCCAGGGAGGTGGTTGAGTCACCTTCCCTGGATGTGTTCAAAAAAAAAGGTAAGATGAGGTACTTGAGGATATGGTTTAGCTTAGGATGGAATTGTTTGGACTTTTCCAACCTTGTGATTCTGTGATTCTGTAATTATTCACCTTGCCTGTGGTATCAGTTCAGCCATTCCAAATGCAGCTGAATGAAAATAATTGGAAAACTAATTGACTCTTTGTGGAATAAAGGGGCCCCAAAATGATACAGCATGCACAACATGTAGAAACCTTGGCTGTGCTGGTCCATTGGACTCTGAGGTGGGCCCATTCCAGGGTGAGGAGGTCGCATACTCTTCATGGAACCACAATGAACATCTTCAACCATTCCTTTTTCGTGCAAGCCATCCATAGACTGTGAAAACAAAGTAAGTATTTATATAGAGATGGTATATAAATCCACTACAAAAATCCAAATGACTTTAAATAAAAATCTAAAGAAATTGATAGAGAGCACAAACTTCTCTTATCAGTCCTTCAAAATAAATACAATGGGAAACTTTACCCTAGATCAGACTTCTGGGGAAGCACAGAGCACCGTTAGACTGCTTGCTCCTTGCTTCCTTTTTTGCCTTTATTTTTTTATTTTATATAAACTGTTTAGCAATGCCAGAAAGGCAAACTGTCCAAATACAAATGCATGAACTGCACTGGACTCATATTACAAAGCAGTGTAACACACACCAACTTATAAAAGTACAGTCTTTGGCTTGGCTCAATTATTTTTAGCCCAAACTTTGCCCTTTCAGTCACCGCTCTACTGGAATGCCCCAAACACTCTTTCTTTTCAAAAACAAAGATGACATTGCAGGACATAAATTCTTCTTTACAGTCAAAACCAGGGATAGCCTGTCAAGGAAGAGAATATATTCTACTCGAATATTCTACTCGAATACTTGAGCTCCCTACAGTTCCTGCTACCTCATTCACTCCTCAAAAACTTGTTCCCATGGTATTTGAAATGCAAAACAGGGCCAAATGCCTTCAGAGATTGAAGAGCAGACAGCTTGGAGTCAGAAAAACACACTGAAGGCATGCAGAGCCCTGGAAAATGCTCCATAATAGAAACTGGAGGACTCTAGATGTGAAAATAGGGGAAAAGTAACATCAGAAGGAAGATACCTTAAGAAAACTAAAAAGTTTTACTTGAAAGCAAAAATTATATAAGGTCCTTAACTAGGGAATAGATCATGCTCATTAATTTCTAACTTAGAGGTCTGCAAGGCTGGCAAAATAAAAAGCTGGCATCAGTTCTCTCTACAGTAACACACAGCTCTGCCCCTCTCTGTAACACACGCATGCCTGCACATTAAATACTGTTCTTGCAAACTGTACAGGCTTTGCCATCAGTTTTACCGAAATTCACACCTATTTATTGACAATTTCTCTTTAAAAACAGAAAACTGACTTCCACAGAAAACACAGGCAGTTAATAAAGAGTGTGCATGAAGTTACATCAAGAAATACAAGTACACTGTCATGTTTCTGCTTTTTGACCAACTTACTGCAAGAATCAATTTAAGAAGAACTAGATATAGGTCATCCTTTATACAAAAGAAAAAAAATACTTCTACTTTTTCATTTGTAAACCCTTCATATAAATATTCCAGGTACACTGGCAACAATCAGATTTGATTGGAAGTATATTTAAGTACTTTTTTTAAATCAGCATCTTTCAATGACTTGAATATATTTTTTCCTTATCAGAAAGTATGGGTTAGGAGGAGAAAAGTTATAGAAAAGGAGAAGTAAAATGGAATTTTGTATTTCATCAAATCATTTAGCTATCATGACAGTATAAACACATTTGCAAGAGAAGAACTTGTATCAGAAAAATACCCTTTACTTGAAAAGCTATTTTTGATGACAAGAACTTGGGCTATGAAGTAGAAATGTAAAGATAGATGACTGACAGACTAAAAATAGCTATCTGAGTAAATCCCAACACCCTCTCCTAAGGCATGAAGATCCCTTCCTCTCCCTTCATCCCTACTCACAAAGACAGGCAACCCAGAAGGGAGCACTCAGTTTACATTCTGCTTGCAGGAGCTGAATACTTCAGAAACTGCAACACCAGTAAAGCTGGATCCATTCCTATTTTATCATGGCATGTGTCAGGGCAACCGAGAGGAGGAGGACCCTGGAGGAAATTTGGTCTGATTTCCAGAGCAGAAGACACCAGCTGTACACATTTGTAGTGTTGATGCACTAATGGGTGTTAACTTTGAAACCTCTGTGAATGTAGGCAGGTCTGATGGGATAAGCTAAGATGGGATATAGCACTGATACTCAGGGCACTAGAAGTACCAGCATATAGAAAGTCAGGAAAGGAGCATTAACAAAGAGCAGCAGTAAGAGGGAAACAACTGTGTGGCCCTTCATAAGAGAATTTAAAAAAAAAACCAAACAAAAAAAACCCAACCCAGGAACAGAAAGGTAAAGATATGACCACACAAAAAATTATCAGTTTAAGTGTTTTTACTATCAAAGCTACAAAAGATGAAAATGGAATAAACTTTTTTGAATACACTAGTTGTACTGATCACAGTTCTGCTAATTTATGCAGAGGCTTGTATTTTCAATAATATTTTTCATCTGAAAGTCCTTCTGCTATGTATGGGAAAAGGCTATAAGAAGACAAGTCAGTGGAGTATTACAAGAACTAAAAAATAGTTATTTTTCATATTTTCTTTGAATCACGGTGTAATTACAGGGTTAAATGATAACTTTAGATCTAAGTAACAGGTTAAAACTTACAGAAAGGATCTTAGAAATAATGTGATTTCTAACCTATACTACCAATAAAGTACTATTACCACATTGGGGTGCTTGTTTTTATTCTTTTAGTATGACAGAAGGGAAACAGGAAGTTGTGACATATTCAACTGGGAGTACACATGACTCTTAACTGGTCTCTGTAAGTAAAGGACAAGCACAGAACAGGCCAGATATATAACCAGTGCTTCCAGAAAAGATAATGAGGGATGAGCTTCAACTGTATGCAAGCCCACACCTACAGACTTGGCAGAATTACAGACTTTACATAATGCCTAACGTATAAGGAACATTTTGCTTACACCGCTTCTACTCTGAATTTAACTAAGGTCTTCTCGCAGACAGCACTGCATCACAGTTTGACTTATTTCCAGGTAAACAGTCATATTATGGTGTATTCTTTTGTTTCCTTCCTTCTTAAAAAAACAAAGACACAAAACACTGGCTTTGATATTAGAGACTAAGATCAAGTGATTTCTTCTAGACCATGCATCCTTTATACAAAAAAAAAATTACACAGACCAAACAGCAACGTGTTGTCACATAACTGCATAGCGTAACTGAATGCATCACTGTTCGATGGCCAGACTGACTCTGGTTGCTCTTGCACTAGGGACTTGGCCAACAATTCTGCTGATCTCTTAAAAATCACTGAAACACCATTTTATATGAGGTCTCTGATGATTTTTCAAGGTTGACAAAAATATTTTGTTTTTCACTGATGTACATATAAAAATATGCAAGGAACATGGCTGTTTAATAAAAATGCTTTACTTCCATGAGAGAATTTTAATATTCTCAGAATGTCTAATGTGCACAGACCTACGATTCAACAATATTTGAAACAGGAAACCATTTACCTTCTGTTTTAATGGAATATCTGAGTGAACAAATGCTGTATTTATTAAAACAGACTATTTTTGTAGGAAAGTATTTTTTTCTGTCACTCACTTTTTTCCCCCCTCACTCAAAACCAGTAATATTGCCGATGAAATCATAATAATTTTTCAACAGCCAGTAATCATTTACAGTACACACCATTACAAATTCATAAAAGAAGTGATTACGGTTCAGGTTATAACTACATGGAAGAGAAAACAAACTAAGAACTCATCCTTCAAGTGATAACCATGCAAACTAAATAGATAGTGTGATAACCAACAGTTAAGCAGGTAAAATCATGTGGGCCAGCTCATGTGTAAGACATAGAAGACTGCATCTGTTCAGACTAAAACCATCTAATGCCATCTGCTACCTCCAGAGGAGCTCATATGTGGATGCTGAGGAAAAATAAGACTAGGGTAACCACATAAAAATGCTTTGCTTTAGTATCTTCCCAGATTCCAAATATTTTCTTCTCATGAGACTCTCTGAAGCTGTTACGGTTTGTTTACTTAGCAGTACCCCCCAACAGTCTTCCAAGTGTTTCTCCTTAAGTGTACCTGTCTTGCATCCAAGATATACCTCAGTAAAACCTGGAACTGTAAGAATTTCCCTGGCAATCTGATCAATATTCTAAATACCACTTATGAAAAATAGCTTATTTATAGTTTCTGCCAATCAAAAGTAAATTTTCCTATGAAAGTGTTTGTTGGTTACTAAGTGATTAAGTAGTCAAATTTCCATATTAACATTTGTTAAGTAAACATAATTTAGGAATTATGGCTTCTTTATTTATATCAGCCAGTGTTTTATCTATTATTGGATACTTTTGATTTTTATTTTTCATATGTTATATTATAACATTTCATATGTTATATATTCTAACAGAATGAAGGTATCGTGAATTTTACAAGAATTGTGTCCCACTGCATACATGGGATGTGTACCCCATGAGCAATTGCATAACTGGGACACAATTTGCGCAATCTCTCACTTTCCCTGCATTTCACAGGGAAAAAAAGTGGTATGTTACATCAGGATGTGAAAGTCAAACTACTTTGCATAACACTATCCAGAAAGAACATGTTTACTTGGTCAAACTGCAGGTGGCTGATCAGTTTTTCAATTACATGGAAGAACAGTCACATAGTATTTGTAAAATAGCCTAGAGACACCTTTCCACAGCATTTCTTAAACAGACCTGTCCCTCAAAGCACTATTTCTGGGTTTGCTCAGGAAAATAGACCACAAAATTGGTCTAGACTGAAAAAATAACCAAGATTTTGTTTTTCTTCACCTGGATCAGTTTGACTGACCCATTTTCTAGCTTAGTCACACACAAAAAGGTGCAGTGGAACTTGTGAAATGGCAACCTGGAGGACAGCAAGGCTGTGGCTGCTAAAATAAAGATTTGTGAAATTACAGCCTTTGTTCCACTATCGGAATCAACACAGAAAATGAAAGTAGTTTTATTACAATTATTCTGGTTAATCATCTTTTAATTAGCTATTCAGGCTCTTCACATTCATGGTACATTTTTCAAAACATTTCAAAACACGATTCAAAACTAGAATTTCTAGTCTCGCTCACTCAACTTCTCATCCTTCTGAAGTGTCTGAAAGAACTTAGTGGGATCACATTTGTTGGTTTGTTTTTATTGCTATCACAGCATTAAAAACAAGTTGAAAAACAGGATATAGCACCTAAAAACATCATGTATGGAGCGTTCAACCACTCAAATGGAAAATTTGTGGCGCTCTCTCTTCTGCAGAAGAAAGCAGAAAGAAACAAGAGAAATGAAGGAGGTAAAACTGGCTGTCTGTGAAGCTCAGGGAAATCACTACAGTCCTGGAAGCTTGAGCTGTAACTGACCCCAAAACCAAGGAAATGCCAATTGCAAACACCTAATCTGGCTAACAGCTAAATTACACATTTCAAGATACAAATGTAAAGGCTTTAGTAACTGAATGTACTGACATCTCAGAAATCATAACAGTTCAGTACAAAGGAGCAGCTGGATCACGGTCTTCATTTCAGCTGCTTTTACACTACTAGAAATTTTAATCATACATTTCTTCATGCAATAGGTAGCAGTGTCATGTCCCTACTGACTGGACAATGTTCTAATTCTTTTAATGAATGAAACTGATCCATATACAAAAATGGCAACTTGAAAAAGCTGCCAATTCATGAGTAAAATTAAAATATGCTTATGTTACTTTAGAACTATATTATTATTTTAAATTTAATTACTTTCTATGTGTATATAATGATTTCCAGTAGAATCAAAAATAGTTATCATAATGTTTTCAATATCTTAGCTCTGTAAGCTGTTAACACATATTTCTGAGAGTAGGACACCAGTGAAATTGAAATTATCCTAAGATCTAAATCTCTGGTGCACAACCAAATAAAAATGACAATATATAAAGAGGCAGTTCTCACAAAAGAAATTCCACACAAACAAATATTTCCTTAAAGCAAAAGACATTAATAACCTAAGCACACATGTAATTTTAAGTGTATGAAAATAACCACTATAAGCACTAAAATGCAATTATTCACATGCTCTAGAATACATAGTTTTAAATTCCTTCCTAAGATGAAGCCTTTACAGAATAACTTTGGGAAACCAAGTTTTTCATCAACATTAAAGAGTTAACAGATTTGCAAGCACATACACATTAAGAGTTAAAAATTATTTTTTTTAAAAAAGAAGAAGTCCATGCAAAACTAAAAACTACGCCAGAAAGGCGAAGAATATGTCTGGACCAAAAAAAGAAAAAAAAAGGCAGCAGTTAGAACTGTCTACCACAAAGTTTCAACACTAGAATTCTTTTTTTTCCTAGGAATATGTATCTTACTGAAAAGTATAATTTACAATGAAAATTTGCAAGGAACAAGGAAACTCTGTTTAATCTAATATATGCATCATCTTTAGTAAGACAGGAGTGTACCTGCAGTTTTTCAGGTGATACCATGTGTTACAGCACTTATGCATGTCTAAATGTACTATAAGTATTTTTTTCAATCTGTGGAGAGAACTCTAGGATAAAAAGATTCACTTTTAGTAATAAACTATTACCTTATGCATTTGGTGCATGCCTTCCTGTGGATAATCAGTAGGCCCCATTGTTGGCATTGGATGTGGGACACTGGGTGGACCAGGACTTGGCCCCATCATGCTGTGAACTGAGCCAGGAGATGGCCCTGGTCCTGGGCTAGGTCCTAGAATCGGTCCAGGTGAAGGTCCCGGCCCAGGGGAAGGACCAGGATGAGGCATGGCACCCGGGTCTGTAGGCGTGGACATCTATTTTCTGTCTCCTTTTCAGTTAGCAGAGTATGTCTAACAACAAAAACAAAACAAAAACAAAACCAGAATTTTTATGTGACATTAGGAGCATTGAAATATAACAAAATCTACTGGCAAGCATTACACACACACACACACACAAGCTGTCATCTGCAGAAGATGCTTAAGTGAACCGTAATATTGCACACTAATTTGACTGTCCTTCTAAAAGTCAGCTAGAAGAATAAGGATCCTGGTAGTTCAGTCAACTTCTGGATGTTTGTGCATTACTAATAGAGCAAAGCAACTACTACTATGCTACGAGAAACATCTACCAGAGACAATGGTGGTTCAACTGACTTGCTATCATCAGCTGTATCACGCAGGGTCAAGCACAGTACTACTAAAGGCAGGAAAACACCCAGACACCTCTGTAATATATGTGCATTCAGAAACCTCTCCCTAAAGGGATGTGACTGCACTGGGATTTGTACTTACAAAATTCATGTTAGCAACAAAACACGTATTAAAAACATTATTATTTCCTGTTTTTTATTTTTTTAAGGTAGACATTAATGCAGGACCTCTCTGGTTATCTCTGTATGCTTTCACAATATCACACAAAACAGACAACAGAAAAGACCATTATGTTGGGCTGAAGACTTGTAATTCACTCCAGGGGTTCTGCTGATGTCATAAGCCAGAATAGTGCATCTCAAGTGGCTTAAAAAACACTAAATGCCCTGAGAACAAATGACAACCTTTTACAGGCTGGAGAATCAACTATTATTTTAGTTTTATTTCCACATTCCTAGTAGAACAAATTGAAGCAGGCTACAGGAATTGAAACAATTCTTCACTTTTCCAAGAACTTCTATTAATGTCTAATATTGGGAACTCTTTGTTTACTAATGTCAGTGATGCAGCTGCCGTATTTTTACAAAACTGATTGTTGGTTAGTGCTACCAAAATCTGTTACTTTCTTGATGTTCCACACTCACAACAGCATCATTTTCATGTGCTTGATCATGCAGTGACCTCATTATCTGAATAGTTAAGCTGGCAGAAAAGTAATCATCTACTAAAAAAAAAAAAAAAACCAACCAAAAACCCAACACAAACCAAAACCAAACCAAACCAAAAACCTAACAAACCATCTAATCATTCAGGTTACTAAACTGATTTTCTGAACAGACAGATGAGTCCCAGTGCAAGTATAATGAAGCAAGTAGGATCACCACTTTCAGCAGTAGACTTACTGCTAGCAATCAGGGAATTAAAAGTTTACAGAACTGATCCTCTTTCAAGAGCAAGAGTCTTTACTTATCAGAACCCACACAGAAGATAATATGCCACTACCTCAAGCCCATTTTAACTTAGTTACCCCCAATTACCTAATCATTCTGTCAGAATCAAACCCTGCTTTGTAACTTTTGCTTATAAAGTCCCTTTTGTTATATTTTAATAGCTACTATTCTCTTCTGATTAAAGGCAAAAAAACCTGAACTCATTTAAAAAGAATATCCCCACCTGATATAAGCTACCTTGGGATCCTGCTTCCTTCCAAGACAGAACAGGGATATGTCTATGAAGCTTCCCTGTTCAAAACAAAACACTGTAGTTGCTAATTAGTCCCCTACAGCCCCACATTACCACAAAAGGAATCAAGTTATTAAATGGTCACGGCTTCATACACCATGCCATATCTTCCTGTAAGAGCCCTACCATGTGGCTGTAGGAACCAACATCTCCACAAAACAAAGAGGCAACCATTACATTGCAAAACAAGACCTACACTCTCACCTTTGACTCTTTCTCTTCCTTGTAACCCAAATTCAGTCAAGGCAGAACCTAAGAACACTACTGCTATCCAGAGAAAAGTATAGTGAACCATAACACAATCAATACAAAACTACCATCAGTATACTGTAACACAAAATATCCAATTTCACAAAAGACGTCTACCTACATCTGTGCATTAAAATGGGTATAAAAGTCTCCCTATTCACCTCTATTTCAAATTCAACTTCCAGTTCTCATAAAAAATAACTGGCTCCAGTCACAGCTTCACTAGTTACACTGTTATTTAGACACACATTAAACATGTCTTGTATGATTTTTTTTAATTAAAATTTAATGGGCTAGCAAGTGTCCAACCTGTGAAAAACATTAATTACTGGAGGGAAAGTTGCATCTTACACCAGACCAAGTCCTTTCACTATCCTTCTGTAAAAGCATATGAACTGACCTAGTCCTATATGTGAATTGTCTTAAACAGATTCATATTGAGAGATTTTTGTTGTATCTAGAACACACTACCATAAAAAAAAAGAAAGTACTTTATAGGATCTATATCAGGAGAACATATATTAAGAAATACTACCTGAACACAAGTAATAAATCTTGTCCAAAGAGACCCAGAGACATAAAGAGACAAAGCAATTTTCTCTGGCAATAGTAGTCCATGAAACTAAAAAAAACCCAAACAAACCAGCCACTGCCATACACCAGAACACGATACATGGTTCTCTCAACTAAGGATCTATTCAAAGAACAAAACTGCTAAAAATCTCATGATTTAACATATTGCAAAACTAGCTTTGTTTATATTTACTAAGACTGTATAAAAAACTTAGAAACAGGCACCCTGCTGTTCTTAAAATTCAGTAAGAGCTCGATATCTAATTTCTCTTGGCCCTTACAAAAGTCTCATTAAGGTCAAGGCAAAAAATCTACTAAGAGGCAACAAGTGCAATAGTTCCATCCAGACAACATTGCTATTTGTTTGGCTAAATTCTGGTGCCTGTAAAGAAATACGCAAAAGCAAACCAAACTCCTGCCAAAGCCAGTGTCAACCCATTTGTCTGGACTACATTTTCATGAGCAGTACCTGTTAGAACTACAAAGTGAGGAAGAGAAAGGAGGAATAAAAACCCTAAGTGCTTCTATCAGATTATAAGGACTTTAATAAATTAATAACAAAACAAACAAACAAACCCCACACCACCACCCCCAAAAAGACAATCTGATTGTCTCAAATGATAGGGCTTTGTCACAATACCAGGTCTGCTGGCCCTGATTCTCAAATGTGTTACATACTTCCCAATTGTTTCTGCAGTATCCAATCTTAACATTTCCTCAAAATACTCATGGGAGTAGTATTATTCACATAACTTCAAATAAAACCTCTCCTTTCTTTAACTGTAATCCTTTCTCACTTCTTAGGGTTTTTTTACAACAACATCATCAAATCTTTTTTTGGGAACAGCCCGACATGGAACTAGTGGGGATTGAATTGTGGTGTATCACGCAGTTCTTCCTATGGTCCTGGAGAATTTTTCCGCCTCTGCTGGACACACCAGAGTAAAGGCAGAGGAAAAAAAAAAATCTATCATTGTCAAGATAACTTCAGCCAGATGCAAAAAGAAGGAAGAAGAGCCACTAAACTAAGAACTGAAGCTGCAGAGACAAGACTTCAGACATCTGCTCAACTATTTCTAAATCAAATGGTTTAAGACAGTGAATATCTGCATTACAAAGAATTTGTGGGAATGTTCCCCAAGTGTAAATGTTTCTGCACTATCACTTTATATGCACCTAGACTGTTTTCTAGTTATAGCTAATTTTTTGTATAATAGGATGTCCATCAACTCAATGTTCCAGAACCCACAACATCCAAGCACATCATACATACTTTGGTACTAACCTGCTACCAACCCAAAGGTAACAAAGGCACAGATTTCTTCCACACGAAGGAAGCCTACAATATTAGTATATCCAAAATAAAACACAGCAGTTAAACTAGTCGCATCACTTAGGAATGCAAAAGCAGCTGGATACCCAAAGAGATCCAGTATAAACACCTCTGACACAGGGCACACACCCATCAAATCGAAGAACAGATGTAGCAGTAGGCACTTAGGATTCTTCTAGCTGCTTCCCTTCACCATCCAATAAAACTTCTGCCTTTTCACGACACAGTCAACCCAAATTGAACTTCAGCCAGGGCATTTTGGCTGGAACCCCTGCCTTGTGATAAGTAGCGGAAAGCAAGGAAACTGCACCACTTAGATCTGATGAAAAGGAAATGTGGATCCACACAGCAGCCACACATAGACTGCAAAGCAGACTGTAACTCTGCCTTTGCCGAAAAAATAATTACCATCTACTCTCCCCACATGTCCAACTGAAGTAATGATTCACGAGTGGCTTTGAAAAGACATACTGTGAAACTGCGATACACTACAGGCTAAAGGAGTTATCTTTATTACACTACCACAGAAAACACAGAATTATACTGTCAATGATTTGTAGTATTGGCTTAATCTGCTAGCCATAATCAAATGAAGATGTTAAAAGTTTACGAAATCATTAATAATGACAGCAGTTCATACCAATGAAAATAACTCAAAATGCTTAGAAGCAAATCAGTGGGTTTTTATGATACAACCCCACAGGACACAGAGTTAAGATTTATTAGGATTTAACTATTGTCATTTCATCAAACAATGATTCTATTAATAAACAGGTTTACATAAAACAATAGATCAGCGGGAGAAGAGTTGAAGATTCAACTAATATAGATCAGTTACTCAGTTCACATAAGCAAAGCCAAACAGTAATACCAACAGCTGAGAGACTCTGCCTTTGCATACTCTTTTACGTGACTTCATTGTCATTTCAAAACCTTCTGGAAGGGAATTTGCAGTGTAAACTACAAACAACAAAATCAGAAATGCTGCACCTTAGTTGCTTATCCAGACATTCAGGCCAAAGACAAAAAGTTCTGGACACTGCTTTAGGCGCTTGTTTGGCTGTCTACCAAAGACTGCCCTCATGCGCTCCTGCAGAGCCAGCAGAATAGATGGTGTGCTCACAACAAAACCTTCACTGTGGAGTCACTCAGCATTAAGTCTCCATTCCACATAAAAAGTCAGTTTACTATGGAACTCCTACATTCAACCCCTTTAAAATATTCTTGCAGAAATTCCTATTCTTACTTTGTAGCTGTTTTGACTTTCTCATAAAGTAAATTCTCCACTGCTCTCAACTTCCAGCTTACTTTCTTAGGAAAAAATATGAGCACCAAGAAATGACTGGCCAACTGCTGGGTATTCAATGTACTACAGTCAAAAGGCATCGTCACAAGCCACAAGTTCATACAAGTCAGACTAAACTATGCCACCAAGCCTTTCAATGAAGAGGCTAAAGCATAGAGGTATGATTCTTTCTCGTGGCTTTGCTGCAGAGGGCAACTGCATTCAGAAAGAGGAGGGCATACAGCTGCAGTCAGAAGTTTTAATTGACTGCTACAGTCATGGCAGACAAGTCTATGTTTGCCATGTGGGTAGATTCCACTTGGGCACAAAAAACCTGACTTACGACAGCACTGACTGGTTACAGATCAAGTTTCCATACCATGACCTTTACTATGTATATTCATCAGAGTTATTGAACATCCTCACATTAGATTCTAAAACACAAAAGCCATAATGACAGGTAGGGAGAAGGAAGGGTATTATTAATGACGGGGTTTTTTTTACTTAAATGAAGGAGCAGAGGAAGAAAGGAGGGGACTTTTACATACAAGTTACTTATGGTAAAATATCAGTGAAGAAAAAATGGTACAGCTTCTGTAACAACAAAAGCTCCTTTTAACATTATTCCCAAAGGTCTCAGCTGTGAATGATCACCTAGGTGCTCTATCAAACGGAGACAAAGAGGAAAATGTTTACGCCTAAGTTGATGTCTTTACACGTGTCAGCAACAAATAAAACTATTTAGTTTTAGTTGTCTTCTGCTATACTTCGTTGTCTTCTGCTATAATTGCAAACTGCATAGTATATATAGAAATCCTTACATAAAAGGGTTTCTTTCCCTTATTCACCCTTCCTTATTTTATCTTGCCAATTAGGCATAGACTTTTCTCTGCTGCTACAAGTGATCTTTATGTTAGTGTTACGATTACTAGAGGATCAAAGAAACGAACAGCTAAACAAAGTTCAAAAGAGGTGAAGGTCAAGGAAACACTCTTTACACCCAGACAGCATAAACTGTGGCAAGAAAAGACAAAAAAAAGCATAACCATTTTCATTAGTAACTTGCAGAAGTATTCTCAGTCATATGAAGAATGAAAAGTCTTCTGAAAAGGATCACCACTTCACAGCAATATTACTAATCAAGACCATTGAAACTGGAAGTAAAAGTGCAGATGGGTTTTAAAGTTGCTGCTGTGCACATTCTGACCTTAACTTCAAAAGTCCTACAAAAAATTGAGAAAATATATCCGTATATATTAATTTCATACAGATCTTTGTCAAGAATATATTTAATATAACAGAGCTGGCTGGAGCACTTTTTTTCCTGTCAATTTTCAAGCCTCAGGTGCCGGTGAAAGCATTTTTCAAACTTGACAAGGAACACACAGACCACTTCAGAAATGAACAAAAGATCTAAGACTGCTTTGAACGCGCTCTTCTGGCGCACGTTCTGTGAACCACCACAGAAATACTAGTCTTAAGTATTTAATGAAGCTTTACCCTCACTTCTGTGACGTCCACATATGCTGTAAAATACACTTAACTATAAAGTTATTTTTGAACACTTATTGTATGGATAATATTTTTGCTTTCTATTACTTATGGGCATGAAAATTTGCCTCCAATCCTATCCTTCTGGTACACCGTTGTTTTTTTTTTCTTTAGAATAACAAAAGGAAAAGAGAAACAAAGTCAGTAATAGGGCAATTACGTTCCCAAAGAGAAAGTGTGCCTTTATTTGCACAACAATACTAACTTACACAGAAGAGACTGCCCCACCCCAAACGTGTAACTGGTATACTCCCAAAGGAATTAAAATCTGGTACAATGCTGTCTGGGTCTTAGAGACTGCGGTTACAAGCAAGTAACACTGAAGAAGTGTAAAGTAAAACAGAAAAAGAATATAAACAGAACAACAACTTGTTACATATCCCCTATTTTTTATAGAAAGCATGAGGAACGCTTGAAATTGTGAAAGAAAAAAATTTTAAATCTGTACAGCTTCGTCAGTTGGTTATTTAGCTACCTACCTAAAATATTCACCATAAGACATCTTAAAGCAGAGCTAATTTAAAGTTTGGACAGTCTGAGCAAGCAGCGGATACCAAGGCAATCCAATTTCAGTGAGACCTATGCAGTCATGCTGACACCTAACCACTCTTTCCCTGACCATAATGCACGCTTAGGAGGAAAAAATAACAAACCCAAATAAATAAGGACAACCAGTTAACGCGCTTCCGAGGAGTTTAGAAGAGCTGTAACTTTTCCAGCCGTGAGCCGTTTGTTGTCCGTTCCAACACCATAAATTTGGGCGGGGGAAAGGGGGAGGAGACAAAAACTCCATTTTCCCCCGCACCACGGACATAATGAAACGCAGTCGGGCGGGGGGGGACGGACACGGCACCATGTGTTCGCGCGGGCACACGGCCGGCCGCACGACACGGAGCGCTTGCGAAGGGTCGGCAGCGGGCCGCCCGCTTCCTCCGCGGCAGCGCTCTGCCTCGGCAGCGCCGCGCGGGTCTTCCGGCCCTGACGGGCGGCGCGTAGGCCTCAGCGCCGCGCCGCCCCGCCGCCTCCCCCAGCGAAGGCGCCGCGGCGGGCGCGCACGAAAAGCGTAGCTCTATTCTCCACCTCCGGCCCTTCTTAAAAGTTTTTGCCCCCTTCAACAAGCTCTGAGACGTCCCTGCCCGGAGATCCAGCCCCGCTGTCTGCTTCCTTAAACCCCCCCACGAAGCAATGGCTGCGTCGCTCCCGGCGGCGGGCCGTGCAGGGCCCCGTACCTCGACGGCGGTGGAAGGGTGGAGGTCGGCGACGGCAAGCTGGCGACCAGCCGGGAGCGTGCCTCACAGCTGGGCTGGGCCCGTGTCCCTGCCGCTCCTTTCTTCCGCCACCATGTCACGCCGACCAAACATGTCTGTGCGCCTGTGTGTGGCGGCGGTGACTTCCTAATCCTCCGCTGCCGCCCGCACAGGCAGAGGGACGAGAAAGGCCATCCCACACCGCCACCGGCTTGCCGCCGCCTCCCTCTCCCCCGCGGGGAGCCCGCAGACAGGCTCCGCTGCCCTCCTGCCCCACCCAGGATCTAGCTGCAGCAGCGGCCCGCAGCTTGCCCCCGCCTCCAGTCGGGGAAAGAACTTTTCCAGGTGCCGACCACCGCCGTCCCCTTCTCCCAGCGGAGCGGGCAAGCCGCGTCTACCTGAGCATCCGCGTGTGCATGGATCCTCGCTCCCGCCCGACACGATCGGAAAAAAAAAAATAAAAAGATTTCCGCGCACACCGGAAATAAAAAGCTTTTTGCTTGGAAGGCGATTACAAAATTGCAAGCGCATGTTTTGTGCTACTCTGCTTCGTCGACTGCTGCGAGGCGGGGGGGGGGGGGGGGGGGGGGAAAGGGTGCAGAGAAAATAGAGAGAGGGGAAATAACAAGGGATTTCGGGAAGTAAATCGCGACACCTTTACAGCAAGAGTGTCTGACTGCACAGTTAAAGACAGAGACCGAAAAGCAACAGGACCCGCAGCCTGTCGGGCGAAGTCCCAGCCCCCATCTCCTCCCCCCTCCCCGGTGCGTGTAGTGCTTGTGACAAGCAGGCAAGGAGATTATCCGGATCATGGCATCCCTGGCTCTGCCGGGTAACGCCGCTACTTTCACAGGCAAGACCGCTCCCCGACGCACCATCTTCCTCCGTCCTCATGCCTCCCCACTTCCCCTTTCTCGGCCGGGTCTACGTGAGCGTGTGCCACAGCGGAGAAACAACCCCACCGCAACACACTCTCCCGCCGCCGGGCACTCACAACTTCACCCTGCCAACCCCCGGCAGCCGCCGAAACGCAGCACACCAGGCGGGGCAGCAGGCGAGGCCGCCCCCGGCCCACCGAGCTGCCCCGGGGAAAGAGGAGGAGAAGGAGAACATACTGTCGCTCCCCCGGATCTGTTTCTCTGCCGGTCGCGCCGCGCGGAGCTTGCGACACGCTCGCTTGATCGCAAGACCCGGGGTGCCACGAACCACTCGTCGTGTCCGGGCGAGCCCGCCGGTTGCGCCGGTGCGAAGCGCCGAGCGCCCCGCCGCACGCCGCGGCACGGCGGTAACAGACGCGCGGGCACGGCGCCCCGCCGCTTCCCGGTACCTCCCGCGGGTGTCACTGACTCACAAGTCAGGCACAAGCGACGCCTCGGGGGTTTTTCCATCACAGCCTCCCACCCCGGAGACTTGCATCGTTATTGTTCAAAAAATACCGGATCAAAACTTTCTTCTCCCCACCCACTGGGAGATGTAAATATTCGGGAGGGCCGGGCGCCGGAGTAGGTGGGGAGAGGAAGCAGGTGGCACCGGGAGCCAGCGGGAACGTTCCTGGGGAAGGTGGGCACGGAGCGTACCAGCGCGATCACTAACAATAAAGGACGGCGCAGGCACCGCTGTCAGGGACGGGGAGCGGACCGAGTTGCAAGTTACATCTACCTTCCGCCGTGCTGGATGTCGCTCCTCTCCCCCTCGGTGAGTCATCCGAGTCCGGAACCGGAGTGAGGGACTAGATTATGAACATGACTTCACTGATGACAGCCATTCCCTCCTCTTACTAAACTCCTGCCCCTCCTCCGGCCCCCTGCCACCGCCTCTCCTCACAGCCACCATCGCTCAGGAAGCGGCGTTTCTATTGGTTTGAGGGCTAAGGAGTGCCCGCCCCCTGCTCGGACAGGATGGCCTTATTGGTGTTGGTTTGCTGTCACTCGCTCGGGAGGCTGGGTGGGAGGTGTTGAGGAGCGTGGTGTATGGAGACCGTTGATTGAGTTTGCGTGTGCCCGCCTGCTGAGGGCTCCCGCTTGTGTGATTGCCGTGTAGTGGCGGGGCGGTTTGGGCTACGACTCGGGGGCGTTTTTGGCGCCCTCTCACCACTCCCCGGCTCGGATGCCCTAGTAGGAGGTGTGGGGAGGAAAAGCGCCGTCCGTCTGGGAGCAGTGGTAGAAGAAGTCGTGGGTGTAGTTTGAGGGGAGGCGAAGAAGGTGCTGGAATTTCGTCGTGTTGCTGCCCCGGCCTGCCGGGGCTAGCGCGTTGCGGCTGGGAGGGGGTCAGGGAGGAGCCACCCTGCGCTGGGGTTTCCTTTACCTGGCGGGGCGAGGGGAGGGTACCCTCTCCCGCCCTTTAAGGAACAGAGCGGGGGAAATGACAACAAGCGTGGGAGAGCGCTGTCGGGCACCCCGAAACTTTACATACACTCCACCCGCCACCCCCCCCCCACCGCGCCCCCAGCCCCGTGCCCCGTTCGCCATGGCGGAGGATGCCGAGAACATTGTAGCCGAACCTGCCTGTTGTTCAGGCGAGCTCTCGCTCCCGAGGCCGCCCGCGAAGAAGCACTTCCGCGGCTAGCGCCCGCCCGTTTGGCAGGCACGTCTGCTGCTCGTCGCCGGCCTGGAGGCGGCTTTTGGGAGAACTCGCCAGATACGATAAAGTTGTGTGAGGGGCCGAGGTGGATCTCACCATCTTTCTTAGGGATAGGAAGGGTAAATGGCGCAACCGAGTGTGTTCCGTCTCGCTTGCAGCTTTTTAACGCCGGGTTTGGAGCCACGCTTTCAAACTCGGCGTGCCGGTGCTTAATTTTTTTGTTTGGTTTTTTTTTTTTTTAACGCTGTAGATCTTATACCCGGTTGCAGAGCTGTCGCCTTGTTTGTTTGTGGAAGCTATACTTGTTTAACGCGGCGAACGACCACGTACTTCATTAAAGAAATGGGCCTGCCTGTCCTCAGGGTTTTGGTTTGTTTGTTTGGGGTTTTTTGTTGGGTTTTGTTTTTTTTTTTTGAACACAAGCTGTAAAATCGACTTAAAACCAAAAGGCGAAGCTTGGTTCTATGCAATTACGTATTTTCTTTACTTTGTCACGTGGGGAGGTATTTGCCGCTGTATTTGCCTCCTACGGCGGGCTTTGCCTTGTGCCATGAGGTAACAGTGCCAGGAGGAGCTCCACTATTAAAATCGGCAGCTACTACGACCGTTCAGGCTAACAGGATTTTAACTCTGCTGTGGCCAGGTGGAGTAGCTAAGGTCCTGAAGCAATGCTGGAAGCACCGAAAGTACCTCCTCGTCATGAAGTGACAGCTGTTGTTTACGCGGTGTTTAGCTTGGGGCTTTTCCACTGGTTGAATGGGAGAAGTATCTCCCAAGTTGCAATGCTGACAGTACAGTACTGCTGTGGGCTTACAGGGTGGTACGAACTGCTGAGCTTCATCGTTGCTTGTGAAGTAGCTACCAAAATGACGAAAGATAAGGGTGTAAAATAATTAGTGTAACTGGACAGCACTGAGTATGCAGAGGCAAAAAAAAAAAAAAAAAAGCTGTATTCTTAATTAGCTGTTGTCCGTGAAAAATGCTTGGGAACAAAATCAAAATATACAAATACAAAATAGCCAATATAATTTTGTAAAACTTCTAATCCACAAGTAATTTAGAGGTTTGATTTTAGTTTTGTCTTACATGAGTTGCAACCCAGTGTCTTACAGATAAAATAATGTAGTTAACGTTCTTGGGAAGTGATGCCAATGGAAATAAAAGGGGTAAAGGGATTGTACCTTTTTTTCTTTTTGTCTTTTTTCATGCTGTACTGTAATTCTCATTAGGCTTTTTTTTTTTTTTCCACTATTCCCTAGAGTAAATCTGAGGGCCCTTTGACTATCCTCTATCCAAAAGAAAAAACAAGGCTTAAATAATGGAGGGGAAGATTCTTTGCAAAACAGCTCAACTGCAGCACTCAAACCATTCTAAACCAGCTCAAACCATTCTTTTTGGTAGAAAGTGTACGGGGGGGGGGGGTATGAATGAAAAAATAATCTTTCAGGCAAAAGAATAAAAAAATTTGCATTTGACTGGGATAAATTTGCCTACGTTTAGTTAATAATTCTGCTTATTTTGTTAAGGCTGCAGTGGCCAATTTAATTTTGGAGCAACAAAATCTCCAGTTGAATGGGCATTTTGTTGATGTCAATCTGAATGCTTTTTGTGTTTTGATGAAGTATCATTTAATCTCCTTGTAGCCTATATTGAGGCTTTTGTCAAGGCAGGCATATGTTCAACTGATGTCAAAATATTTCCTGAAATTGGTAGGATCGATAAGAGTTTACTATGAGACATGGACAGCTGAAATTTCATGCATAATGAATATGCAAACATGGCATATTATCACATAATAAAGGATAAATCCGTTCTCCCCTGATTGATTTGTCCAGCTTAGCAAAAGGAGAAAAGGATGAGCCCTTAATTGAACTAATGCCTTGGATGGTGCCAACAACAGCAAACTTGCGCATAAAATTTTTAAACTAGATGAAATTACCACAGTGAAAGAGGTGCCATTTTGATTAGCTAGATGTGGTGACATGAAACTAAAGCTCGTTCACGTGAGGGATGATACCAATATAGTTAAAGCTGTTTAGAAACTGATAGATGAGTGGAAGTCTTGCAGGATGCCTGTACACCAAAAGAAGGTCATTACTATCAGGTAGTTGCAGATGTGTACAGCAGATACTTATACCTCAGGACCCCTCCTGTAATACTTTGTGGTGATATTTCTCTGTTTGGTGCCAACTCTCTGCCAGAGGTTGCAGCCACTGAAGCAGAAATGGCAGCATTTTGTAGTGCATCAGCTAGTTCCTAGCAAAGTCCGGATGGCTAAATGAGGTGGCCAGTAAAAATGGGTTTGAGCTAGAATGTTCCATGAAGATTGGTTAATGCTCAGGTTTCATATAAACAACAAAACAGAACAAAAAGATATTATTTCATATATGTTCAGGGAGGTCATCAGCAAACAAACTTAAGACTTGCCTTACAGAAATGTACAACTTTTTGCTTATGTTTATTTCTTTAGTGGGTAGTGTTTGCCTCTAAAATCAAAGAGAAAAAACATACATGTTTGAACTTTAATCAAAGTATTTGAAGGTGAAAATGGGGTAATGGCAAGATACTTCTGCAGCTTTATAGTGAGGTAAGTTCATTGAGGTGTCATCACATGGGGAAGGAAGACTGGCCTTTGTGACTTTGCTGCAGTAGGGTGGAAGTCTCTTGTACACTGAGGTAATTTATGTGTCTTGGGTAACTAACAAAAAAAAACAAGGGTTCTTTTGTTGATTTTTTGTTTTTTTTTACTAAGCAGTGAAGGTAAACTCTGTTTTTACAAGAATATCACTTCCAACTTGATTTTACTGAATTCTGTCTTGAGCATTTGTGAGTTTCTCTGCATTTTCTTGACATTATTTTAAGTTCTAATCCTCTCTTCTAGGGTCACTAGCTTTGTGTGAGCTGCAGACTCTATAAACAAACTGATCGCCAAAGTAATTTAAATTAATATTGAATAGAACAATGCTCAGAATAGATTTCTCTGAGATTCTGAGGTGTCCTCAGTTATTAAGTACTCATTCATGGGTGCTAACCTGTTCAGTTTCTGGCATCTTTTGCTATGTTTTGCTAAGGTAATCCGTTTCTTAGGTCAGGCTATGCCTAGCCTGTTGAACTGCCTGCTGGAAGTGGTCAAACAACTTTTGCTTAGTGGGGCAAACCCAGGATTCTGAACTGGTTCCAGTAGTTCTGAGAGAGGCCCTTTTGCTGCTCTACTTGTGGTTAGTAGTGCTCCTACTGCAAATGTGAACTTGCCCGTCTTGAAAGAGACTCAGTGTTTGTCTCTTGAGCACAAGAGACGGAAGTCAAGTCACTTGTGTTATGCTTTCTTCCCTGTATATGTTCCTTCAGTGCTGTTTATGCCAGTGTCATGTACCTAAGAAATACTCAAATGAGAGCTCACTGTTTCTTACAAAATTCAAGAACCACTCCTTCTTAGGCTCCTCTTCTCGAAATACGGACATGGTTTTGTCCAGATACAAGTATGATTAAAACAGTGGAATCAAAATAAGGTGAAATGTGGCCCAAATTTTTAAACAGCTTCTAGCTTCGTAACACAAAAGATGGGATACACTTTTACTGACAACCAAGGGTGGGGGGTGGGGAGACACAAAAGAATAACTCACACTCTGAAGAGGAAAAAGTAGAGATTTTGGCCTATTTTCACAGTATTATTCTGTTTCCTGTGTTCTCAGGTGTGAGACTACAACGTGGTGAATCTACAAGCAAAGTACAGGTTTTGTCAATGTAATTCTGTTTTGTTCTGTGAATAGTAGAATATGTTTGCAATTTTGCAATCATGGCATCTTTTTTCACATAATAGCACTTACCAAGTAAGAGTATAAAATTTGCAGTATGTTTTAAGTCAACCCAAACAAAAGTCTGTTTTGTATCAAGTAGCAGAATATGTTCAGATTCTCTCCTACTTAAAGGTGTAACTCTTGAGACAAGTCCAAGAACTTCTCATTAACCTTCATATCAAAAATGTATTTTATAAAAAAATCAACCCAGTGGGTATAGTGATAAGGGAAAACAAAACAGTAAAGAGGGTAATGGTCAATTATTTCAGCATTTGTTAAATATATTTCCAGTGTGCAAGGGCAGTTTTGACATGTGTACTATAATTCAATTTCCGTGGATGAATGACAGCTGTCTGCTCAGTTACACAATTTGATCAGAAAGGCCAAAGGCAAATAGCAGACTTGGGATGTGTAAGCTTCTCCAGATGCTATCAAACACCTAGATAAATTGGGACCATCTCTGCTGTCATTCAACATGTAGAATAATGGCAAGGTACAGCCTAAGGTTCTGTTCATTCTCGCTTATGAGCTCATTGTTAGCTGTTACAGGTAAGTCAGACTCTGGAGATATTTTTATTTTAAGCTTTTTCCTCACCAAATAAGACTCGTGAACATGAAATACAGCTGCTTGGTAAGAAAAGTACCTGATTTAAGGTGTGGAGTTTGATTTTTGCTAGAACATACTGGTCACATCAATATGCAGACTTTCCTAGTTTTGTTTTCACACATTGCTTAGGGTATAAGAATGGTTTGATTCCGTTTTAGTCTGTTGATCTTGAAGCCAAAATAAATAATTTGCTGTGGAACCATGTACAGGATACCCCTAGATTTAGCTATTTCAGTGGAAGTGTCAGCTTCTGCTGCTGCTTGTAGTGATTTCCCAACACAACAATTCATAGGACCACTCTGATACTGGAAATGCAGATACATCACGTTAATTTTGACTGCAAGGTAAATGGTGAGAGCTGACCCATCAGATTCTTCTGTAGAGACAGGAGAAAAGAGAATGCTCCTGGAATTGGTCTACTAGATCCTTAGATATTTGTGGTGATAAGCTACTGTCAGAGGCTTGAGTGTGCTGTTCTAGTGTAACCCATGGTAGCTGAGGTGCGGTCATGGCACTGCTGCTGAGCCAAAAACATGGAAATGCTGATTTTTGCTATTGTCGGGGGATGTGAACTAGGACAAGGTGGTCTTACAAAGATGTGGAAGAGCAGCTTGTTCTGAGGGTCAGTTGAGGATTGGAACACCTTGGAAACAGCTTTTCCCTTGAGAAGGTGTGGGGTGGAACTGGATCTATATGCTGAAGGCTTTAAAAACAGGCAAATTAGTAAACATGCAAGATTCAAAGACAAAGTTACTCCTTTAAGAGAACATTAAAGGGTAGTGGTGACTGACCCAAATAAGAAAAGAGATTCTGTTGCTGTCCATTTCACAAAGTCACCCAATTCTTTTGTTGAACTGAAACTAGAGCCTACTGAAAAGGTGGCATCCTGGTGGCTGGGACACTCTTTTCCTGGCTGGCAAAAGGCAGAACTATCTGTGTGCTGCAGTTTGCTGCAATGCTTCTGAGACAGTCCTACAGCTCTTTCCAAGCACAGGTGAAATGCAAGCTCTTTAACGCTCAGGTGAAATGCAATATATGTGAGACACCATTATGTAAATCCAGAATACCTTGTTCTGGTCACCTGTTTGCTTTTTAGGACTTGTAAAAGCCTGTATCAGTGTGAAAGCCACTAATTGTGTCTCAAACATAGATGTGTCTAGCCTCATGCTTTTTTCCCAGAGAGAATAATTTTGATGAAAAAACCGTGTGCGTAGGGCTACAATCTTGATTTTTTATTTTTTTTTTCCCCTAAACAAGCCAAGTTTGAACAATGTGAAAATACCCTGTTTCTGGTAAGATGCTTAGAAAAGTTAAGTTTTGTGTAAAAGGCTGATATCAGTCATTTCAAATACTTCTGTTAGCAACTGTCAAGAAACAAATTATTTTATTTCACTTTCTCTAGAAGGTATAAAATATACACATTTTACCAACCCTCCTAAATTTCTGATAATTTACCACTTCCCAAAAATACCTAGGACTTTTCTGTGAAATTAATGATGACTTCTTCCTCTGTAAAATGTGTATAGAGTGACCAGCTAAGAGCAGTAACAACAAAACAAAGCAAAGAATCTTAAATGTCAGGTCACTCCCTGGGGCAGAGTAGGGAAATCTGGGGAAAAAAATCAATTACCGTTTGTTATCTGAGGTAGTTGTTGGGGTCAGAGAGAGTCTTAAATGACCTGAAAGTAGTTAAAAAGTATTGCTATAAGATACTACTGAGAAAGATGTCACAGGATCTTAACAGACTTGTATCAGGGAGAAAGTAGGTAAGTTTAAAATCTTAGAATTCATTTGCTCAAGATGAGAGATGAAAGTATCAAAGAGAACTGCACATCAGGCTACTGAGCTTGTACTTGAGGTTTGTTTAGGAGGGATTCAAACTCTAGAGCACTTTCTAATTTCAGTAAATATACAGGGATGCATTTAAATGGATCATCATCCGCAGGCACAGTGATTCGGCTCCCTGAAAGCCGAGGAGCTAGATAAACTCACACTCCTTAGTTACAAAGAGCCTGATGCTAATAGCTTGGAGGATGGAAGTGGGTAGATATATCATCATTACATATATCATCATTACATATGTGTAATATATGTATATAAAACTCATATTTAGCAGGACAAATGGAATTTTCTAAGGAGTCAGGGGTGCAGTTCCCCACCTCAGTGTTGTCTCTATTCATTCTGATAACATTATGCTCATGATAACATTAAGGATTATCCCTGTGCACCTTTTGCCCCTGACTGCCATCTGCCTTCTGGCTATTTAGGTTGCCTGGCAAATTTGCCTCTGGAGCAGGCCTGTAAAACTCTGCTTGTCACAACATGCAGAATTTTGGAAGAAATGGATCAGACCATACACCTTAAGGCAGTAGCAGCAAGATCTCATTTCAGCCCATGGGCAACTTGATGGTAAGGCTGCTAAAAAAACTCCTGGACACTGGGTCTCACTGCTATTAGGCCAGCACCCACACAAAATGTTTACAAGGTGTGGTACTGTATTACTCTGCCCAACCTAGAGGTGAGGGTCCATTACCAGCAGTGTTAATATATCCATAGTTACACACTGCTGCCTGTCCTACCACCTACTAAACAAGCAAAATTTTGGCCGTTCTGAAGAACGGAGGATGCCATTAGAGAATGTGTACTTGTCTACACACCTGTTTCCTTTCCTATACCAAATTCTTCCTTTCCCTTTCACTTTTTTTTTTTTTTTAAATCTGTCCTCAAATGTGCAAACGTACATAAAACCTGCCAGCTTGCTTCTGTATTAGTATCTGCTGTGCATGGTCTGCCTGGATGAAAAATGGCCTTTGTTTATTTGAGGGAGGAGGAGAAGAATAAAGACAGTGATGATCAGAAGAAGCGCGAGAGGAAGTAAGAATGAGAGGTAGGCCATAATAGCAATGAGAAATAAGCAGAGACTTACGAGATGGAATTCAGGTCAGGGAGTGTGCAATGAAGGTTCTTGGCAGCTAGTGGGAAAAGCATTCGACTGAGCCATTTTTTTTGCCTTCTCGTGGCTCCTTCAGCTGTTGCTGGTGTATAACTTCAAAACAGGTATTTATATGTTGCTTCATCAGGTGTTTTTTGAACATTCTGCATAAGCAACTTCTCACAGAATCAGTTATGATTGTAGTTGGGTGGAGGATGAAGTAGCCTGTGTAGAGATTGAAGTAAGTAACCCTCTTAAAATGCTACCTTGACTAGCATACACTTTGTTGTTTTCTATTACAGTTTAAGCAATGATAACTAATTTAAGAAACAAGTACTTAAACACTTCTGCAACTGTGGAGAGGTTACTGCTGATCTGAGGAGTAAGGAAGTCAGCCTTCAGAGAAGATATTATTTATTACATGGGCAGGCTGGATCAACGGGCAGAGGCCAACTTTATGGGGTTCAACAAGGCCATGTGCTGGGTCCTACACTTGGTCACAATAACCCCAGGCAATGTTACAGGCTTGGGGCAGAGTGTCTGGAGAGCTCCCTGGAGCAGAAGGACCTGGGGGTGTTAGTTGACAGCCAGCTGAACTTGAGCCAGCAGTGTGTCCAGGTGGCCAAGAAGGCCAACAGCATCCTGGTTTGTATCCAGAATAGTGGGACCAGCAGGAACAGGACAGTGATAGTTCCATTATGCTCAGCTGTGGTGAGGTGGTGCCTTGAGTACTGTGTTCAGTTTTGGGCTCCTTATTATAGGAAGGATGTGGAGATGCTAGAGCGGGTCCAGAGGAGACCAACAAAGCTGATAAAGGGTTTGGAGCACAAGTCCTGTGAGGAGTGATTGAGGGAGCTGGGGCTTTTTAGTCTTGAGAAAAGGAGGCTGTGGGGAGATCTTACCACTCTCAAGAACTGCCTGCAAGGTGGTTGCAGAGATGTTGGGGTTGGTCTCTTCTCTCAGGTGACAAGCGATAGGACAAGAGGAAATGGCTTAAAATTGCACCGGGAATATTTAGGTTAGATATCATAAAGAATGTCTTTACTGAAAGGTTTGTCAAGCATTGGAATAGGCTGATGGTGGAGTCACCATCCCTGGAGGTATTTAAAAGGCATATAGATCAAGTGCTTAAGGACATGATCTATGGTTGGACATGATGATCTAAAGGGTCTCTTCTAACCCAGGTGATTCTGTGATCTCCAGTGTCAGTCATTGCCACAGTATCATTTTCCAGGCAGTGCTGTTCAATATGTAGGTAGATTTTTTGTTTTGTATTTTGGGATATTTTCACTAAAGAAACCTTCTGGCTATTAGCAGGCACTGGTGAGTAGAAAATTTGTTGCAGAAAGGACTGTGATGTTTATCACAGGCCATACAAGGGAGCAATATAACCCACAGATCAGACAGGAACAGAGGTCTGCAGCTATATTGTGTTTTGTGTTGAATGACCGAGCTTTGACAGAGATCCTCTGGAAAAGAAACAAAGCACTGATTCCGAGAACTGGCAAAGATATTAGTGCAGATGGGACTTGAAATGTCACGGGTGGAACATTTCCTACTTTGTTTCTGAAAGTATACACGTGTGATAGTTTGTCCTTCTTTGGAAATTCTTCAATTTTTAACTTAAGTAACAGCAAGTGAATTGCTGCCAACGCTTTCTGGAACTATACTGCACATAGCTAGCACATTGTTATCTTCCTGAGAATACTGCTTTCATTTATTTTGTACATTGGGTTAAAGAAAGCAGCATTAAATTGCTTTGGATGCTAAAATGAGTTAGTAAACACTACCAAAGCTCCTGTTCAGATCCCTCACACTGGCCTTCTTACATCCTGGCATATGAAACCATGTTGACACATGATGGTAGAATTTCTAGCTCAGCATGCCATGATGGTGAATTTTATCCCCCAGTGTTTCTTATTGTCTGCAAGTGTACTGTGGAGAATAATATCCTCGTTTTGCAAATGCAATTTGGCCAAGCACCAAATTCGTGCAAGACAGAGAGTCCCTACTTCGAAAGCACAAAGACAGCATGTGGTTTCCCAAAAAGAAAAAACAAACTAGTGGCTGAGGTATGGACTGCAGACAGCGGTCAACTCTTTATCCACTGTTCTAAGTGGTAGAAATGTTTGGTGATACAGTGACTTTCCCCTTGCAGCTCAATAAATTGCATTAATTACTTGAGGGAAACAAAAGGGGTGTTTTGAAGGCATTCAGTGAAACAGCCACTATCAACAAGAAATATGATGGGTAGGTTTAAAACTTGTAGCTTTAAATTTGCTTTCCATTCAGTAAAAAAAATAAAAATCTTTAAAAAACAAGCCTTCCAAGAATAGTTAATGAAAATAAATAGTGACTCATCCTTGTAACAACTTGCTGAGTAACTCCATGGGGTGGAAATTGTTTGTAGGAGGATGTACTTTGATTTCAAATACAAGCAGGGCTTTGTAAATATGTTCAAATCACTGTGCACATAACGGCTTTGTGCCTGGAACCTACTCCAGATAGATTATATATAAATGGAATACAATCCTTGTGCTACAGTTACAGTATTATGCAATTAACGTATTTAAAGGTTTGCTAAGATACCTTGTAGTTTTCTATCCAATCCCATAGAAATTCTGCCATCCAACTGATCATCAATTTTTTGCCTTTCAGAGTTTCTTTGTTGCTGTCTCCAAAAAGCACATTACAGATCTGCTGCAGTATTGGTCTGTGCTGGTTTTTTTGCCTTGCAGCTGGATTGTTGATTGCATGTCAGGGTAAAACTACATCCAGTTCCAGAAGAGCCGTTTTTTGGTATTAACTGGTACAGCTCACCATGACTCGTAATCCAGTCTTCAAGATCCATGACCCACAACCACTTTTTGGGCAAATTTAAGGCTGAAAAAGGGGAACCAAAGAGTGGCTGAGTCACTTCTGTTGTATGCCAACAAGTCACTCATTTGCTGATTGGCCACCTGCCTTTGATCTGGATTACATCTTACCAGGGAGCTGCTCCGGCTAGCCAGAGACTGGGGAATGTGAGCTGTAGTCAAGGATACCTGCAAAGCACTGGGAGCTGCAGCAGAGCGTCTTTGAAGAGAAGCACAGGGAAAGGCAAATTAGAGGGAAGGCAAGGGAAAAATAGGGGCAAGGAGCCAATTTCTGATCTCAGCATCACTGATGTCACCAATGAGAATCTGGTCCACAGAGTGCTGGGGAAAGAAGAATAGAAACAGGTCAGAGGGAAAGGTGACAGACAAGCAGAGGTGACAGAGGGAATAATTAATCATGTCTCAACTGTAATCTTAATGACTACTCTGCTTTAACACTTGTAATGCCACTTACTCAGCCAGGAGCACAAAATTAGTAGAATCTTTCTAGGAGACTGGCCTGTCTGTCATAGCAGCTCCAGCTGTGATTTTACTGGTGGCACACTCACCTGCAGTTCCATCTGAAGAGCAATGTGCACGGATCTAATAAAAAGAAAAAGGGTTAAATCCCATGCTTCAGGTGAAATCCTATGATAATAAGCTTACACTTAAGATCCACTTTCTTGTCATTTTCTACACATTTCCAATGTTGCTTAATTTGCTAGTACTCTAAAGCTAGATAAACACCAAAAAGCTTTCCTGCTTTTTTTTTTGTTTTTTTTCAAAGCTTCAACTATACTTCAGAATATGCTTCTCTCAAAAAATTCCAGCACAACAAACTAACCTTTCTGAAAGATTTTCTTTTGAAAACACCAATGCATTGGAACTCTATTGGCGAGACAAATCAGATGAAAATAAATGTAATGTTTAGTGCAAGGATTTTTGTTTTTTTTTGTTATTTCAATAGACTGTTGGTTTTGAAATGGAGGAAAAGTATGCTGGAAGAATGCTTGTCTGCTTTCTAATATTCTTCATGCTAAAAAAAAAAGGTTTTGAAAAAGTTTATTCTTCAAACTGTTAATAATTATTTTAAAAAGTTTAAATAATAAAAATACTGTCATTAAAATTGTAGTTGTTATTAATGTTATGTTTATATTTTAAATTATTTGCTCATAATGACTCCGTTCCAAATTCTTTGATTTTACAAACACTTGCCCAGAAAAAAATTCAGGTAGGTTGACCTGCAGTCATAAAACTAAGGCAGCATCAGTTTCATGGGCCTTTCAGTATTAAAAGATACATTTCAGTTACTGTCTTTCCATAAAGAGGATATCTTCCTCTAAAATAAGGCCCTGGAATTCTTTGTTAGTTGAACAGCTGCCTGATTTTCAGAAGTGCTGTCTCAGAAGTTCCACTGAACTGTGAGAAAAGAGGGATTGTCTCCTATTTCTGTGGTGCAGAAGGAGGCCTGATCTAGCAAGAAGGTGTGCTATGTCATTTTTCTGACCATAGCCTTAGAAACAGCAATATTTTTTGCTGGAATATTTTTGAAAGCTTGTCTTTGGCTTGAAGCTGACAAAGTTTGTCAAGGTTGAAAAAAACCACACTACCACCCCCTTCCCCCACCCCCACCCCCCCCCCAAAAAAAAGGTAAGAAAATTTTACATCCAGTTAGGGACAGCCTTAGACATAACTGAAATAGCTATGCCATATTAAAATCATGGACATACCCCTGCTCTGATAACTAAGCTTTTTACGAACTCATTTGAATGTGTGGCATGTAACATATAACATACAGACACCATTTTTTAATACTGCTGGATGAGGTCATTCTCCCCCTACATTGAAAAAAGCTTCCTTAGGGATAGATACTTATTAAGAAAAGTCATTGAGGGAGTCAACAGGATCTTATGGTTCTCTGTGAGTTCAGGAATACCTCTAGAGTTTTGCAAGTCAGTTCCAAAGTTAAAGAAATTTTAGAATGTCAGATGTCTTGCTGTAGTAAGTTTACAAAATGTTGTAATACTATTATTTTTGAAAAATAAGTTGTGCTTAAATTTTCACTACTGTACTTACATCTCTTTACAGCAGCTGGAGCTGAGATGCAGTCCATGTCTTCCTGGTATAACTTGTCTAATAACTCATCAAAGTACAACCATTAGGGACAGAAATTCGCACTAAACTGCTAGTATGAACTCCAGCGTGCCATATACACGGCCAGTCAACTTCTTGCCAGGACAGCTTCTCTCCTGGTCTGCTGGTGAGGGATCGCACCACAGCGATCCTTTTTAGAAGAGTGATCTGCTCTTTGTTGTATACTCAGTAGGGAGTATGGGTGAAACCCACAACATGATTATAAATGTTCCTTCCCTTCAAGGTTGGCTTCTCTTTCTCATGTCTTAAACAAAAAGTCTATTCATTGCCAAGAGAGCTTTCTCCATTTTTCTGGGAGAATGTGTCATGAGATAATCATATGCCACACACCTCCTCTCAGCAGTTCATCTTCTCCTATCTTGCAGTCGACACAGCTGCTAGTTTGGAGGTAAAGCCCATTCCATGCTGAGTTCACCCAAGCCCGATTCCTTTTCAGTTGATTCCAAATAAAAATAATCATATTTCAAAGTTGAGTCTATAGTTTCACCAGCTTTGATACAAAGGTGTGTTAAGAAGATGTGTATTAATGACATAGAGCTGTAATTCACAGATGGTTTGGTTTCAGACAAGTGCTTTGAGAAATGCTTTTCAGTCTCTTATCAACATCCATTTTATATGCTGCTTGTTTGAAAAGATTCACCTGTTACACAAATTGCAGCCAGGAATAATGAGGATGTGTAAGGACCTGCTGGAAAATGAGATGACACCCTTGACATAAATGAGTGCAGGGGCCATAGTACCACTGACATCATAGCGGTGGGTTTGCTGTAGTCTGTAGCAGATTGATTTATTGCACATTACAGGATACATGCAGATAAGCTCCTTGCATCACATGTAGTAAAGAGGCCCTGAAATCCCCAACAAGAATGTTTCTGCTCCGCATTCTGCAATAAAGAATGATACCTGATGAATGTGAAGTATATATACCAGGAATGTATCAAAAAAAGAGTTCTCTGAGGTTAAAATTGTATTTGATCTGGTAGAAAAAGAATGGAATTTAGCACCATCCAGACAATATATTTTTCCGCTGGCAATGCCTGCTGTTCCCCAAAAGTGTCTGCTTTTTCATACTATTCTCCTTTCATTCATCTGCTTGCACAGTATTGTCTTGCAATTTCTTTAAGTATAAGATCTTTCTGGCTCATGGATCTGACATGAAAGATGTGATCCTCTCCCCAAGCAAGAACATTCTTCATGCTAGTTTGCAAACTTACAGTCAGGCAACACATGGGAAATACTGCTTGGGAAAATTACCATGATTTCTTGGTGAAGTTATGGAAGAGCTGCTTGTTTCCCATTCTTTTATAAATCAGGTTAATATAAAAAGCACTTACTGCTGCAGGAACTGATGCCAGTCTTGATGTGATTTCAGTAAGAACAATATAACTGATTCTAAGTATAATTTATTCTTTCTGGCACGTTAAAACTATCGGTAGTTTCTTCAATCCAATCACTTAGCCAATCCTGTAACTTCCTGTAGTTCAGACATTCCTCACTAATGCGCTTCAAATACCAGAAACAGTTGAAGTTTAAAAGATGTGCTGAAATCTATTTGGCTTAATCTACACCATGTTTTGAAGTAACAACAAGACATGCATTAAATGCAAGCAGAAATGAAAGATGCTTCTGATATACATAGCAGATGCTCATAGAGCTTTTTGAAGCCTCCAGGAACTGAGTTTATGCATTAAATCCTCATAGATGAGCTATAAATGCTTTTGTATTTCTGGTTTCTTCACCTTATGACAGGTTTGGTTTTAGGCATTATCCCCTCAGACTACCTTAGGGTGTTGGTGGTCCAGCACTCTCTGTGTATCATTGAAGTGCTGTAAGGTAGTGCGCTGATAAAATAAGGCTCCTGCTGTTTTCCCACAGTAACTTAGAAGTAGCTCTTTAATGTAAACAACTGTAATGCTTCGCAGCTGGTGTGAATTGTTTGCCCAAAACAGGTTCACATTTTGTCCAGAAACCATAATTCCATTCTCTTCAAAAGTTGGATTTCTAGTCTTGTAAAAGAAATTGTAAGATGTTAAACTGTGTTCTGTGAAGCTTGGAAGTGATTTTAGAAAAAAAGATTATTTGGCTTCCAGTTGCAACTATATCTCCAAATATAATCGGAATGCAACCTATGCTATTTTTGCCTAATCTCAGTAATTTCGTAGCTTTTTTCCCTGTAACATTTTCCTAAGAATTACGAATGGAGAACTGAATATACCTAAACAGTTTTTGATCCGGTATGTAATTTTGCTTTTTGATTGGAAGCGTAACCTGGTATAGCTACAAAGAACACTGATGTCCACAAAAGTTTGAGTATTAGTGACATTGAGCTCCATCCAAATACAAATTGCTCAGCAGAAACCTCTGAAAAAAGACAACGTTATTTATGAGACTGAGGTGACTGCTCACACAGTTTCAGCGATCAGAAGTAGTCCTCTGTGGGTTGCTATCTTTTCTGACAGCTTCATGGACCTTACTTTGGCAATCATAGGTTTGAAAACGGGTATGAAGGAGAATCCAAAAAACCCTAACAATTCTTACTTCTGACAAGACAGTATAAAATGAGCACTTTTGTGTCCAAGTAGTATAGTTGGTGAATGATAATGTGTTACTGAGCTCAGACCATCATTATTTTCTTTAATTAAATAACAGCAGAATGCATATTGAGCTAGGAATAAGTCTTTTATTTTGCCCATCTAGAAGCATACAGACACTGCTTCCTTGTTTATGAAATAAGCCAACATAGTTTTCCATCAAAATGTTGATGCCTGTATTTCCTTGGCCACTGTATCTTGCATTAAGTATGTTTTTTAAGCTCCATACTCCAAGAAAAGGGAAACAAAGAGATCTTTATTTCATCATTTTTTCTTGTCATTAGAAAAAGCATAGGACATGTCAGGTTCACAACAGGAGAAGATGCTGACAGTAGGTGTCTGAGCACTTTAGTGCCAAGGCTTGCTCAAGTACGGCACAGAGATCTAGTGTGTGTAAAGCTGATTCCCAATGCCAAAGAACCCTGAAGGGCTAGAGCATGAAAAAACATCTGAAAATAAAAGAAAGGAAGCAATATTGTGCTGAGGATCTTGTAGGGACTATTTTCCTTTGTGAGAAAGTTGTTGAATGAGTGACCGTATGCTCAACAAACGGCAATACCTAAATAAATAGTAAAACCTTCTTCTTAATACTGGTAATCAAGGTCAACATTTTCAAAAGTGCAAACCATTAGTCATGGAAATATGGGGCCTAATCTTACAATCTTTATCATGAGGAAAATTGTCTTGGATACGTCAGCAGTTCTCACAAGATTAAATGGGCTAAGACCAAACCCCTCTCACCCCAACTTCACACACAGAAGTTTTGTCACCACTGGCTGGCTAACCCTGTGAAGGGTGCTGGAATACTGGTCATATTGGTGTCTTGTTTTTGAAAAAGGGAGTGGTAAGAGAAAGGGAGTGCTGCTGTCTAAAAAGCAGAAACAGCTTCTGGGATTGTTAACAGTTTTTTGGCTGAGTTCAGCAGCAGAGCGCTTCCTGGTTGATACTTCCCCCCAGACATTCAAAACAATGTAGTTAGAGCAAATTTTTCATTTGCAGAGAAGCAGCCTTAACGAGGCAAAGCCTACTTTTAAAAATGGGGTACCTATGGCACCAGTGGTAATAATCTTTAGGGTTTCTTGCAGCTGGGCGGCTAAGCAGGATTTTTACAGCTCAAACGATGTTATAACTAACGTTTCCATAAGTGATCCACTCATAGAAGCTGACAAATCCTCCAAATGGCTCATTTCACCTTCTTCAGCCACCAGGGAGATACTTGAACTTAGAAGCACAGCTTCTTGAGAAGCTATGGAAGCAAATTCAAAGCTGACCAGAACTCAGACATTTCCATTTTCACTGACTGCTTAAGGTTTCCCTCTTGCAGTGATTTAAATAGACCTGACAAACTGTGTAGATAAAACCAGGCAGACTTTCATCTTACTTCCATTGTTTATGACAATAAGCATTGCTTGGAGGAAGGTGCATGTGTAAACAAGCTCTAAGGTAAAATTATGGCAAGTTTGCAAGAGCTTAAAATTGAGCATGCATCATGCTGAAGCGCTTCCTCAGCAGAGAAAAACAATCCTCGCAGATGCTCATCTCAGAAATGTTGCACAAGATGTCTAAGGTTCTTGAAAGGAAAAGTGATGTAGGAGCCAAACTTGTTAAGCTGTTTCTAAAGATCAGCCTGTACCCGGTGGAAATGACATAAAATGTGCCAACTTGCACTTTCAGTAGTGAAAATAACGTTCTTTAGGTTGGGTTAATTGAAACATGTTAGCTAAATTTTGCTGAAACCCAGTCATTTATTCTTCCTTTAAAGTTCTGGAAGACTGCTGGGATGATTTTTCCTGCAGTCCTCAGATTTATAAGAGGTTCTTTTTCTTGTAATGCTGGAAAGTGAGAATTTACTTTGTGTACTTTTTCCATTGAAGAATTTCCTTATAGAAATTATATCAAACTTACAGTGTCTCTCTGATGTGATATGGTATAACTGTGTGCTACCATTTGTTTTGTATACCATTCAGGTTATTTCCTTAGCTTTTGCAGATGTTCAGCTGTAACATTAATTTTGTTCTGTAGTGAAATTTCACTTGCAGATTGTGATAAATATGATATTAAGTAACATTTTTACTTTTTCCCTTTAATTTTTATAAAATAAGTAAATATTGCCCTTGTTTTACAGGTTGGCAGTCAGGAGAGAGTGGCTAAGTCTGTTAATGTGGTAGAGTTTGGGCACTTAGAAACTAAATCAAAGCATGTGATGCATGAGGGTAAGAGAACCATGGTCACTGAGGCTGTGGGGCTTTTCTAGCAGATACGGCAGGTTGCTTGGGTCTGTGTCTGGTTGATTTTGAGTAAGGATGGAGAATATGCATCATCTCTGGACAACCTTTTCTACTGATCACCCTCACTATATACATATATTTTAATTGTGGTTAAATGGAATGTCTTCTATTTTGATTTGGGCCCTCTGCCTCTTCTCTTACTTCTCTTCTCTATTACTGTGAAGAGTCGGACTCCATCTTCTTTATTCTCTCCCACTGGCTATTTATGTGCATTTATAAGACTGCCCTGAACCTTGCCTTCTCCAGGCAGAACAGTCTCATCTGTCTTAGCCTCTAAGAGAGGTGCTCCAGTCCTTTCATCACACCTATGCCCTGTCATTTGACTCACTCCAGGATGTTTCTGGTGGCCTAGACCTTTACCAAGCATCTGTATGTGCATCACCAGTGCTGAACAGAGGAAGGGTCACATCTCTTGACCTGTTAGCAATGTACTTCCTAATGCAACCCAGGATACCATTGACTTTTTTTTTTCCAGGGGAGCAAATTGCTGGTTCATGGTCAACTCAGTGTCCACCAGGACCCCCAGTATCTTTTCTGACAAGTTGTTCTCCAGCTGTTCAGTCCCCTTTGTGTAGCGCCCATGTCCAGTGGACTCATGTATGTCCAGTTTGTACATAGGCTTATCTAAGGGTGTAGGCACCTTTCATCATAAGGTACTTTAGGTACCTGTCCATGCCCAGGCTGCAGCTGACTCGGCAGGTCTGAGCGCTCTGCTTTACAGGTCATGCCTCAGCCTGTTCAGAGGCTCTTTAGTAAGTGAAGCTGTGTCTATAATTCCAGAGGGATCCAGTGCCGTAAACTGTGTTTATATCATACACTGATGTCAATGAATCATCCCAAAAGAGAGTGCTGTGGTCATTTTCATCCTTAAACACAGCTAGCAGTCCAAGTAAACATCCATCTTTCTTTTTATTTTCCTTTTTTTATTTTAACTTTGCAGCAGGACTTGATCATCAAACAGGAAACTGGGCTTATTGGTTTTTATCAACTTCAGGAAGTTCAAAATCACAGCTTCCAGAGAACTCAAGTTCAGATTAATTTTCTTTTCAAGCCAGTGCCTACATGCTGTTGCATAGCCCTGGCATGATAGTACCTTTAAGAGCTCAGCTAGGCTGGATGCTGTTAGTATGTCTGCAGCAACAAGCTGCCTTTTGCAGTGGTGCTCAGATACCATGGCAACTGTCACTTTATAAATAGACATATAGCAACCCAAGACCCTGAACCATCCCATTGCCCAGAGCTACTGAAGCTTTGCAAGTTCCAGTGAACACTGGGGACCGCAGTAAGCCTGATAGAAGCAACCACAACTCCAGTAACTTCAAAGGAGTTTGTCCCACTGTCACCCTCACTGAAATTACTATTTCGATGTCAGTGAAATAATTCTCATCAAGTGCAAATTATTTGAACTTTTGGGACAAGTTAAACCTATTCATCATAGCTATGGTAAGTGAACCGAAGACAGGAAATCAATCTAATTTTACTGTTTTACTAGGATGTGAATGTTGGAAGTGGCTCCACTACAGGTAAATCCCTAAAGAGACCATACATTTAAAACAGAACATCCTGCCCAGGAAAGCAGGATCAGGCCATATTAGACAAATTAATTTTAATCCATTTGCATCTGTTCATTGCAAAAGTAATTTGTCTTACCGTCACTACATAGAGAGACGAGGGTAATTTGTCTTTTTTTTTTAAAAGGTAACATATGATAACTGTGGAAAGCATGGGACTGCCAAAAGGCAGACTGAAAGGGCTCACGTGCTCACCAGGTAAGCCAGAGCTAGGATCCCTTGCTACCATACTCAGCCGCACCTTGAGTAGTCTTGGGCCCCTCACTACAAGAAAGACATTGAGGTCCTGGAGTGGGTCCAGAGAAGAGCAACAAAGCTGATGAAGGGGCTGGTGAGCAGATCTTATGAGGACCAGCTGAGGGAGCTGGGGATGTTTAGTCTGGAGAAGAGGAGGCTGAGGGGAGACCTTATCATCACCTGTGACTTCCTGGAAGAAGGTTGTGGAGAGGTGGGTGATGGTCTCTTCAGCCAAGTGACAGGTGATAGGACAAGGGGAAATGGCACAAAGCTGCACCAGGGCAGGTTCAGATTACATATTAGGAAAAAGTTCTTCACTGAAAGGGTTATCGGGCACTGTAACAGGCCTCCCAGGGAGGCAGTTGAGTCACTGACCCTGGATGTATTTAAAAGATGGGTAGATGATGTGCTCAGGTGTATGGTTTAGTAGTGGACAGAAACAGTTGGGCTTGATGACCTCAAAGGTCTTTTCCAACCTTGTGATTCTGTGATTCAAGGCATTTATACTGGCTCTGGCTGGGATGGAGAGCATATTCTCCATAGCAACTCCTGTGGTGCTGTTAACATACTGATGTTCTAGGTACTGCTGAACAGTGTTAGCACAGCGCCAAAGTCTAAGCTGCTCACTCTGCTCCCACACTGAAGAGACTGAGATGCGCAAGAGGTTGGGCGGGCACACAACCAGGCAGATGATCCAAACTTCCCAAAGAGATTTTACATGCCAGTAATTAAATGGGGGAGGAGTGTTTAGGTAGGTTAGCTGTCTTTTACTCAGCTGTTGGTGGGGCATCAGTGTAGCATGGGAGGTGCCTAGTGGTTGTCTTTGCATCACTCACTTTGCTTTGTTTTATTTATTTCTTCTCCTTCTTCACCTATTAAACTATTTTTACTTTGAGCCATGAGTTTTCTTGATTTTACTCTTTCATCTTTCCCCTTGGCACTGGGTTGTGGGTAAGGCAGTGAGAAAGTGGCTGCATGGTGCTTGGCTGCCTTTGGGGGTTAAAACAAAATAGAGTTTTAGTGTAACTCATGTAAATATCAGTCTTCAGGACAACACTTTAGGTGTGTCTTTAAAACCCATGAACTAATGGAATTGAAGCTTTTTGTGGATCAGTTTTATGCTATAAGGCCCATGGAAGAGATGAGCTTTGCACAAGCAAAGAAATTCCCCACATTGTCTGCAGAGGACATTGTGGAGTGAGACAGCATCACGGAATCCCTCCAGTGTTTTCCTTTTCTTCTTTGTCTTTCATTAGTTAACAGTGGTGACTGACAAGACAGTCTTTAAAATGCAGTCACCTTAGGAAGATGTATGTCAAGAGAGATGAAGACTACTAACAGCACTTGTTTCAAACCCATTGTGTCCTTCCCACCTTAAAAAAAAAGAAAATCTCACTGCGTATTTGTGGTTTTCATATTTCATGGAAGAGTTGCATTCATTTAAGAGAAAACTGAATTTGCAAAAGTAATTGGGACCAAGGACGTTGTTCAGCAAATCATGTGCTGGTTTTAATCAGGAATTCAGAATTCAACTTGGTTGCGAATTTGTGATGAAATTAGATTTTACTGTCTTGAGTAACCAAAATAAAAATGATCCATGGTCTCTCACCTGAAAGATGCATCTCATTCTGTGCCTTCCTATGCCAGCTGAGCTTAGCTGACAAACTGCTCCAGTTCCTAAGAAGTGGAGATTCTGACAGAGAGTTTTCAACTTCAGTCTCATTTCCCTGTCACAGTGGCCTGTAAATCTATAAAATCACATCTTCCTGATTACCTGCTTATCCTTTCAGTCTCCTCCCACTCACTGTGACATATGACAGTCTTACAAGTCACTCTTGATAAAACAACTTGATCTTAGAAATCAATGCTGGTATAAAAACTCAGAAGAACAGCTTCAAATCCTCTCTGTTGAAAGGTAATCTGTTTTTTTCTAATCAAGATATACCTACTTACAGAACTGTTGGATTTCTCACTGTGCTAAGACATAAGCATGTGTTTAATTGTAAGTATATGCTTAAGTCCCCCAGCACTCATTAAGACTTAAAGCATGTGCTCAGTCCAGCTCATGATGGAGTAGAAAGTGAGATGGCAATAGCTTTAAGGATGTCTTCTTTACTGCGATTATAAATGCCATTACAGAAGAGGACTTACTTTTCCAGGCTATTTATTTGTTTGTTTATTGTTAGGATGCATGAAAGGCATGTGGAGAATAACAATAGAAATGGTTTCCATCTTTTTTTGGTTATTTCAGTAGGTGTTTATGGACAAGGTTAGCCTGTTGGCAGGCCTGGTTATAACGGTATAAAGGTTGCTGAGTGGAGGAATTTGAATCATTGGAAAAGGGGATCAATGTCTGTCAGGTTTCTTCAGGGCTTCCAAGCAATGCTGTGTACTTGTGATCACTGCACCACAACAAAGAAGGCGCTTGCTCTTCCATGCAGTGTTAGAATTACTGGAAGAACAAGACAAAGTATTATTGTTCTCATCATTGCTAAAGGTGTAACTGAAGAATAACTGGCTTCAGGCACTGATAGCTGGCACTGAAAAGGGTGTAACAGCATGCAGTTTGAGTCAAGGTATGCCTGTGCTGTGAATTAAGCACAGAATTCGTTGTGCTTTTTGCCCAGGCATGCTCAGGAAATGCATTTCATTTGTAAGGCAGTGCTGGGATACCAATTTAGACTCACCTCCATGATACTTAAAGGACGAAGTGTGAGCCTGCACCATTCTTCGTCCTAGGTGATCTGTTTCCTTTATATGATCTGGAAGGACTGAACACGTTCATAGCACAGGACAGTCCACATAAAGCTGTACAAAGATTTAATCTTTCAGACAACAATGTTGGTGTCTTGGAGTCTTGAGTTTTTGCCAGACTGACCAACAGCACTGGTCCTGGAAAGAGACCAGGTGGTGGGAACCAGCCTGCTCATGTCTGCTGTCCAGCTTGTGCTTCTTCTCCAGGGTGGGCAACGCATGCTGTCTGGCTCATGGGCATGCCCCCTCCCATTCTCTCCATCTGTACATCCTCCTCCCATCCTCTGCATCTAAATATTACCTGTCTGCTGCCTTGAGATTTTTGTTTTTATCACTGCCTCTTCTACTTCTTTAGTCATTATTGCACCATGCATTGTAAAATGTCAAGGTAGGATTCACAGATAGAGTATGAATAATAAGACCCTTTAAAAAATGCTAATAATATAAATATTTTCTGATTATATCCTTTCTGTTACACATTATACAGGGTGATTTGCCATTACTGTATAGTCCCTGCACTTGGCAATGTAGTGTCGTGGATCAGATATGACCCTGACAGTGTGACAAGTGCCTTTGTCACAATTCCTTCTGTATTTATACCACCCACCAGGTGACATATTCTGATAAATGAGCTCTTCAGTGCTAGATTTTATATCGGCACACTTACACTTGAGAGTGTAGTGTACTTTTGCTTTGAGTATCCTGGCAGTTCATACAGAAAGTCCTGGATTTACTTCATCATAGCCATAACGAGGAAAGCATATGTGTGCATGCTGCATATTATTACTAAGGGCTATAGAAGTGCGTAGTACATCATTGTTTGATGGATTATTCCCAAAATACAATTCACAGTACATATAACAAATCAAAGTTCAAATTGTCTGAATGTTACAGTCTAGGAGGTACTGCATTCACCAGCAAGGAATTCATGGAACTCTAATCCATTAAACAGCAGGATGGATCTTTTTTCCCCATTTGGGGAATCTATGATAAACTTTCTCGCTGTTTCCATTTCAACATTTTTCTGCAACCTGGATTGGCTCTCACAACATTATATGCCAAATTCTCTCTGCTATTGTGTCCCTGGACTTATTAATCCATAATTGTATTTGGCCTGACATTTCAGATGTTAGATATAAGCTGTGATATTTGTCTTGGCTATCACAATAAATAGGTTTGGAATAGTAACTCAGAATCCTTCACCAATGGCTGTGTCCACCTCTTGAAGAGCAATCTGATGGAACTACCTTTTTCCTGATTTAATCCTTCCTTTCACGCTCCCCTCCCTCAGCAGCTGCTACAGAAATAGAGAAAAAGCCATGAGCACGCACACACGCAGAGCACTCAACTGCTGGACAACGAACGCTTTCATTCTTTTCAGATAAATTGTAATAAACCTGTAGAAACTCCTGTTAAAGAAGGTGTGTTACCACCTTGAACTACACAACAGCCTACATCTGAAAAAAACAAAGAAAAGAGGAGGACCACAGAATAAGAGAAAAAAGCAATTATTTCCTTACTGAAATGCATAGTTGTAATTGCCATTATTTTTTGCAGGCTGAACCAAGAGCTTGTGTTGGTTGCACTCTGTGATTCATGAGGAGAAGGCCAATGGAGAACCATGCAATAACTTTCTATTAAGGGAAGAATAAAATTTCCTGGACATTAATTGATACAGATTTTATAATACAAGAAAAATAAAGATCCAGGTTGGAGCTGCTCCATCTCTTTGCAAGGCAAGCTAATTCATATAAATCATTCATCGACTTAAATCAATTGTACCATGTGGTTTTCATTGCCAAGGTCTTCTGTGAAACCTGCAACTGTCTGCTCAAGTCAAAGGAAAAATAGTATTTAAAAAATCATTTAAAAATATAAAATACATAGAAACAGTGTGACCAATGTATAATGATTTTGCTAGATTTAGGAAAAATGCAATTAGTGATACTTAATGCATTCTCTAAGCTTACCCACAGGGATTGATGGATGGACACGAGCTTGCATATGAAGAGAGAGACTGAAAGAAACATCCCAGATACAACCTAAGTCATGAAAGTGGAGCTGGAGGCCTGGGCCAGAGTACCTCTTATGAATAAGGTATCCCAAATGAACAATCCAGCTATAAATAAACTAACAACATTTGAGAGATTCAGAGGAGACAGGGAAATAAAATGTACAGTGATGACATTTTCATGGTCTCACATTTTATGGACCTCCAGCACTACTTCCTTGATTTACACTTTTTTTTTTTTAATGCAGAAGTATGGAATCTGATGGAAAATAATAAAGATAGTATTAGAATGCAGCTCCTTCTGTGTCAGAGAGGAGGAAGTATTAATCAGAGCTACACAATAACTGCAAACAGCTGAGAATACCCATAAATATAGTTGAGAAGCAGAGCTTTCCCTGTGGCACCAGAGGCATATTGAAATGACAAAATGGAGGAATAATTACCAAACTGGCAATGACCATTGCTGTTGAGTATGCTTCGCATAGCAATGAGTATGCTGAGCACCACCACCTATCCTAGCTACCTAGGTGATATATCAAGATATTGTAATGTTGCAGGTAAATGAGGCAAAAATGTTTGTGTTGAGGGCTGGTATCTTCTTTGTCACCGGAAACTGACAATGACAGATAAGGACTTAATTCATAAAGGCCATTTTAGCAATGAATGATTATTTGCTTATTGCCTACGTGTTTAAGGCAAAAGTCTTTTGAAAACACCTGCAAAGGAGTGTGATGTTTCTCTGGGAGCCATGTTGGCAGAGGGAATAACCTACAGACCAAGATGTGTTTTCTGAGTTTGAAATAAAAAGGCATGGAAGTTCCTCCCATGAAAGATGCAAGAAAATTATGCTCCTGTTCTCAATGAGATGTTTTTGAGGCCCTGACACTTAATTGCTCTCCACAGATAGATGTCTGAAATGAACTGCGCCTCCTTCATTTCTCCAGAGGTACAGCTGACTTTCCAATGAGGAAGCTGAGAGCATCCCCTTTCTTCACAAAGTCCATGTTGTTCACCGTGGTCAACTCTGCAGTACAGAGAAGGCTCCTGGAGCACCAAGCTTCAAGGCTGGCAGGTGGTTGGCATAGTTTCTTGGGTATGGAAGGTGTGTTTTAAGAGATCTTTGTTAGTCATCACTCCAGTGAGAGCTTGTGACAAAATAGGAAGTGACATTGCAAAATATCCTAAGTGATGGATTCCTCCTCTATTTTAAAATTAACTCGTATTTCTATTTACGATCATGGCTCTGACATTGATTTGCATTGACATCATTTCAGTCCAATATATTTTTAATGTAGTTTTGGCTTTCTGGGGCTCCAAAGTAACAGAACACATATATGCATGGGGAATATGTTACTATACTCCATATAACAATCTCTTTTATACACTACACTTATGCCATTGAAGTGATTTAATTTAAGGTTACGTCCTATGTACATCTAGTAGGAATCAGCTATTTTATTTGACCTTGGCTCTACTTGGCTTAGCCCAGCTCTTTGTGGTTTTCTTATCTTGATATAAAACCTTGTGATTAAATTCTGGCTGTTAGAGACACGAGTACCACATCAGAAGGGCAGCAGGGTACCTCACAAGCCCTTTATTATCAGTAGGAACTTCTTTTAAAGTAAGACTATTATATGACATGTGGTGTCACCAGAAGATGTGAAAAAAATAGACTAAGCTGTTAACAATTACAATATTAGGAAGTAAATCTAAACCAGATAGTCCAAAGCATGCATGGATGCTCAAATGCATATGGGAGCATATAATGTAGTTGAAAGTAGGATGAATACCTTGGAGTGTTCATCTTGGTGTCAAGTAAAGATACCAGCTTGTATCTTAGACAGAGCCCTAACACTTTATAGCTTTTAATAAAGACTCTGGACTCTTTTTTGATTGCAAAATATCTGTACAGCAAACCACCTGACATTTCTCTTGGTGTTTAAGGTAACCGTCTTCTGCTCATGCAAAAGTTTTCCTGTTCGTTAATTTGTTCCTGACAGATAAAAAATCAGCTAAGACCTCCCATTCTACTTTATTGGCAAGTCATTCAAGGCAGATACTCTTCTAATGAAACATGAAATTAGTAGTCATTATTTCCTTCCAATTAGTCTACCATTGCCTTACACAGTATAAAGAGACTGCATGCAGCTGTTCAGCTGTGGCTTGCCTAGTCTTGCTCTACTCTATCCATCAGTTTGCATGCTGCTTTCAGTGGTTGATCTGCTTTGATCTGCAGCACATTTGGGGCACAGAAGAGCTATACTCCAGCTGTCTACCTCTGCACCATCAATGGTCTAGCGACATTTTTCTAGCTAACTGGGTTGACCGAGTAAGTCAGAGCAAGCAAGGGACTTGGTGAACAGTAGCAAGTGGCACTGTTCAGGAGAGTAATGTCCTGGTCGCAGCCCCATGCCAGATCTTACCATGCTCTTTCAGGCATGTTCTGCTCCATCATCCCAGGGACTAATGCCTCCCCACTCTGACAGGGCAGAGGAAGGCCCTTCATACACAGTGGGTGGACTTAAGTGTTGTCACCGAAGTAAGTTAAAAGGTTTTTTTAAAAGGAGAGTCCAAGCACTGAGCACTGTCGATATATAAACCTGAGAAAAACCTTTCACTCAGGGATCACCGTGAAAACATGATTAAGTCAGAGATCTTGATCAGATGGCCTTCTCTTTTTTAGGTATGGGTGCACTTAGGAATTTTTATAAACTTCATAAAAGGAACATTGGGACAAAACAAAGCTGTTTTTTCCTACTTAGCAGCTGGAAGTAATGTGAATTTATCATCCCTACTGAACCACAGTGGCCCACAAAGACAAAAAGCAAGTGAGTAAATCCAGCACAGTATCCCATGATTAAAATGATCTCCACCTTGACTTGTATACCCAGAGGATATACCCTTTTTGTTACAGGGTAGATGTAATTCAGCCTCTACTTTTGGCACTTAGCTGAGGAGAAACTGTAAAATATGAATTATTTATTATAGGGTTGAGTGTGTGTGTGTGTGTGTGTGTGTGTGTGTGTGTGTGTGTGTGTGTGTGTGTCTATGTGTGTGTGTCTAAACAGCTGTAGTTCAGTAGGGACTGAAAAACTAATTTTCAACTAGGGTGGACTTCATTTAAAGCAAAAATTAGTATTTCACTGGCTAAGCCACCAGTTCCTCTTTTTCTCCTCTTTCTTTCCCTTTCCACTCTTACAAATACTCCCTATATGACATCTCCACTCATATCCAAGTGGATAAATATAAATACAACTGCATAGCTCCTCCCTGCCCATCTACAAAAGAATTTGTTGCGTTGCAGTAGGAAGCCCCAAAGTTTATTACATCTCTGTCTAAGACGAACCTCAAAGCTAGCACTTCATCCTCTCTCATGCAATCATCATGAGGTAGAAAATGAAACTTCCAAAACCTAAAAGCATGCTGCAGAGAGCTTCAGGGCAGCGCAAGTCAGTTTTTTCTTTGATGTATGCTGTGTTTAAAAAAAAAAAAGAAAAGCTGGGGTGGGAGGGTGGGGAAGGGGAAGGGGAAGGAGAGGAAAAAACATTCACTGAGTGCCTTCCTTGAGATTTCCTCTGTTGCTTAACTCTTTAGTTGTTAGTGAGATTTCAGAGAAGGAAGCAAATAATCTCTCCTTGCTGTCTAAAGTGAGAATGAAAGTATTCTGAGGAGACATTGTAAGAACTTCATTTAGCGAGATGGATGGTTTCACATTCTCTCTTGCATCTTAATGAAGCAAGCATCACCTCAAGAATGGCAGTGAGGCTGTAATGACTTTTAAAGCATTGGTAGGATCAGCTGACAAATGCCAGTTACTTTGTTTCCTGACATGATTTAGAAAAGTAAGACTTGATCTCAGGCTAGTGAACTTTATCACCTGACCCAGAAGTAAGGAGGTATCATCCTGGGGGAGCTGAGATTTATTGTGTGTGTTTATCCATGCACTGAGTGTTAGTTTCCAAAATGCCTACTGCTGTTTATTTCCTAGGAGAGCCGAGTGGAACTCCTAAGGGTCAAGTGCAATTGAATGCATTAATGTCTTGCTTTCTCTCTCTGTCCCTCTCTCGTCTGTTCAGTAAGCCATTTCAGCACACACTGTACTATGCTCCCAAAGCAGAGATGGATGTTTTTCTTCCAGTGGCAATTGAATCCTCCCTACCTGCTTTCATCAGTCGGTTGAGTCTTCAAAATAAGAGCTCTTTTTCTTACACGTTTTCCCTAAGCCAACTTTGGATCTCCCGTCCTCCTCTCTGCCACCTCCTATTTGCACTTACAACTCCTGTCACTGTCAGCTGTGCCTGCCATCTGCTTCCAGAGTATTATGAAGCTGTAATCATAGGACATTTTGAAATTTATTCATATAAATTAAAGACATTCAGTTGCTTTTGGATTTAGTGCTTGGGAAGGCATGGTTCTACTAGCAGAAACTTTCAGAGCCAGCAGCTGGCAGAGAGAGGCTACAGGAGTTTTCCCTGCCCAGTTTAGCCATCCCACCTAGCTCATGACCTCCAGCATTTCTGCGTTCTCATGGCAGAACTCAGCTGAGACAAATGTACTAATTGTGCTAGTTGTTTGCCATTTAGTGATGAGCTTGAATCCGTGTGAGGATGAGACCAAAGTAGTTTTTCACTTGTGACTGCATTTATTCCTCATGGAGAAAAGCATATAGCTACACCAGTAGCCTTTCTGTCTTGTTCCCTTTACAAATAGACTGTGGCTCAGTTTATTTTTCCTATTCACGTTGTTTGGGATAGGAACTACTTTATTAAGTCCAAGCAGTGCCTAGCACAGTGGTCTGATCCCTGTCAAGGGCCTCTAGGTGCTATTCCAATACATAGTGGTAATAATGTGAAATGCCTGTGGTTAGCTAGCTGTGTCTTCCCACATGGATAGCAGATGCTAAAGGTTACTCCTGCACTGCTCGTTTTTATACTCTCAGCTTTCCAGTTTAACAGAAGAGGTTGTAATAGACTTTGTTTGCATTTTGAAGTGCTTCTACTCCTCTCTCAGAGAGGTCCTACAATCTGAAACAGCTGGTGCCCAGGATCTGCATACACAATGTGCACATTTCGAGGTGGTGAGGATTTTTTTGTTTTGGACTTGCTCTCATCCCCCAGACTGAACATACATCTGGTACAGAAGTGCATAAGATGCATTCTTGGTGTGCAGCTTCCAGTGTAGCTTTATCCAGGGGGAGTCTGATCTATGCTCCATGGTGCCAACCAAAGTTCACTTGATGGAGGACTGCAAGTTTCTGTTCCAAACTATAGGGCTGATGTGGATGCAGCCAAGAAAATACTGGTCTCTGCAACACAAAAAGTCCATTCTTTCCCTCTTGCTCTTTCCAGAGTGCTCCACTGACTTGGAAACTATTTAAAGTCAGTTTAAAAAATTTTACTCTTTCACAGTTCAATATATTTGGTGCATTGGTGCACCTTTTAGACTGTCTGTACTAGTTCTCCCAGTTTCCAAAAGCACCTGCACGTATGCCAGCGTTTTTTATAAATTGCCTTAAATGAAATCATCATTATGTGAGTAAGACAGCAACGATGAAAAAAGAGCCGTTATGTATTTCTGCAAAAGCAAACCAATCCCCAAATGGTTTCCTTTTTCCCCAAGACCTGTTGAGAGTTGGAGATTCAGGCTGTATATAATGTGCCTGTGGTCCCAGCGAACTGAATGTACATTGTCTGTGCTGGTCATGGTAGCTAAGCTGTCGCAGGCTCAGCTAGTAGCTGGGTGCCAGCCAGCTCAGGATCCTGGAGTCTGTAGACACAAGCCAAAGAGCTGTGGTCAACTGCTTGGCAGGTATTAGGCCACAGAAATAAAATGAGTAGAAAAGCTTCATTTGGCTCCATTATAACCACTGAGTTGATGTGTGGGAATAAAGAAGTGTGACCTACTGATTTGCACTGGCAGTACAGCAGCCAGAGGCCTGCAAAAGCAGGATGCTTTAATCCCAGAGGGCTTATTTTTTAAATTTAGGAGGAGGCCTCCAAAACACACTGAGAAGAGCTAAATGTGACACACAGCACAAAGACAAACAGCATTTCCAAGGGATCAGATTTAAGATTAATTGATTCCCCATAATTGCCTACCTACCCCCTGACTGGTGCCACAGCAATTGTTAGTATCCCCTCAAAGGTGGGAAAAACTGATGAAGGTATACTTAATTTGAATTTTAAATCCCTGACAAGGGCAAAGAGTACATCAGGAGAGGAAAGGTTAAGAGTCAGCTGGTGCACTGGCTTTGCGAGGTACTGCAGCTGGTAACGTGTCAACTGAAGGCTGACAGTGACACAGATGAAAGGGCAGACATGGAAAGGATCAGCAAAGGCAACAGTAATGAGAGAGAAATACCAGAGATGGGGGAGAGGCCACTGTATGTTACTACCCTGGATGAAAAGCCTGAACCTTGGTCCCATGGTGACAGTTTGCCATCTTTGCTGTCAGGTCCTGTGGAGCAGCAGTAGAGATTCAGAAGTGCTGGAGAAGGAAATGGTGATCATTGGGTTTTAACTGGGGAAAGCAGTCAGTAAGGCATTGGGGTCCTTGAATCACGCTGCTGTGTGGAGGCTGTTGTGGGCACAAAGTGGTGAGGCAGGCAGTGACACCTACCAAAAACCCATTCCAGTTCTATTAAATGATTTAGAACCCAGGCAAGCACATGCTTCTTTGTAATGCTGGTTCCAATCATCTCACAAAGGGACTGTATCCTTTAAATGAACTTCAGATTATTTCAGGTGCAGGACAAAGAGGTATGAGAAGTTCTTCATCCAAAATCATACTATCATAGAATGCATTAGGTTGGAAGTGATCCTTCAAGGTCATGTAGTCTGACCCCCGCTGCAGCAAGCAGGGACACCTTTAAATAGATCAGGTTGTGCAGATCTTCAGCAAGGCTGAGCTTGAAATACACAAGAACAACTGCAGCTTACTTGGACAAGCTGAACCAGCCTTCAGTTCGTTGCTCTGTCCCACAGCTCCTATGTGAACATGCTGATGTGCATGGCTTGGGATGGGATGTGCAGCCCCTTTACCTATTATGCTGTTTTCACCATCAGAAACAGGAAAATCTTATTAACTCAGGCAAGGAGCCTCATGTTCATCACGGAGCTTCAAGTCCTTGTCCTGGGCCATAACAGGCAGGTGTGAAAACAGGGGTTGGAGCTAATGTGACTACTTCTGAGCTATGTGGAGTCAGCATGTGGGCACATCTATGCTGGGTGGTGGGTACAGGCAGAATCAGAGACCCTTGAAAACCTGATCCTTTGTTGTCAAGGTCTGGACAAACAAGTTCCTTTCAGGCCCTTTTTTCCCTCAGTGTCTTTTCTGTTAAAACCATAGGGGTACAAGATGACAGCACTCCCCAAGAAATACACACCTTACTAGGGCATGCATCTAGGGTCTTAAGAGCCTTCCCAGGTGCTGCAGGGGCATCCCTATGCCTAAGTTCCCACCACTTTGATGGAGATGTGGCACTTCACTGGTAGCACATTGTCTCATAGTTGCCAGCAAGGATAGGCTTCACAGCCTTGAGACAGAGAGGGTAGCTATGACTACAGTCAAGGACACTGGCAAGAAACTGATTCTTAGGAAGCAAAAGTTCAAGGCAGAACAAAAAAAGCGTTGTTGTCTTTTTGCCTAAATTAGCCATACATAGACTTGTCTGGGTCTGAATGTAGGTGGGTTGTGGTTTTTTTTTAGAGAATGCATTCAGCAAAGCAGTTTTAAACAGCTTCACTCCTGGCTACAGAGCTTCACACCTTTAAACTGTGTTAGTTGTACATGCCTAGCTACGGACTATGTCAGTTATAAACTAACATGTATTAGATCAGTGTTCTATGAACTGAACCTCAGCCTCGTTTACACAGCTTCAGCTCTCAGGTATTTTATCTCATATCTGTCTTTGAACTGAAAAAGTCTGCTGAAGTAATTATTGCTGTGCAATGGGCAATACAATTATTTTTATGTGCAGCCTGCAGTGAAACATAGGTATATATCCATGGGTCGTGCATAAGTCACACAAAAAGCTGGCTTTGGTAGTAAACTATGCGGCTCACAAATGTTGCTTCTTCAAGTCCAGCTCAGTATTCTTAGTAGGACTGAAAGAAACACCTGACAGTTCAGAGTAGATGATTCAGTGCTCCCAGGAGTCCTCAAGGGGCACGTGTTCGGAGGAGCACAACACCTGTCTTCCTAAATTTGCAGATCTGATGTTAAGTGTCTGACACATACAGTCTTGTATGTGCTGCTGTGAGAGCTCAGAATGGGACAGCATATGAAGCTATAAAATAGGAAACTGCAACATTAATTTGAAGGAAAACACGTGAACAATTTCTATTTGTCTTTTCTTTGCACAGAATGTTAAGTACCATATTTAGGAAAAATTATGTGACTTTTCAAGGTGCTTCTTATTAGGAGATTCAGATTGAGGCTTACTGTTTGCTCGCAATATGCTGATGATAAATATTTTGCCTTTTACAAAAATACTCTGTTGTAACCCAAGGACTAATACCTGCAGCTAAACTTGTGCTTCAACATGCTCTTCTGACATGTAAACCACTCATAAATTATAATCGAAACTGCAATTTCACATCCTCTTAGAAACCACTCTAACAGAGGCATGGCAAGTCATTGAGCTAGTTGGCAGGGCAAAGCCTGTCAGTACACCAACACTGCAGGCATGTAACCTGCTTCCCCTTCCTCCATCTGCCACGTCAATTTGGAATTGGGTAGGCATTATGCAGAGCAATAGCTGCTACCATTTCAGAACTATCTATAATTTCCCTTTGTTTCACAGTAATTTCTTTCCCATCCTATTGCATCATACATGCGGTGCTTTATGAATCTGAGGGAAAGGGAACTAAAAACATGATGGGAACCATGGTTTTGCCAGGAACATGGTAGACTATAAGAAGACCACGGACAGATGGTCCATTAAATGCTTGTCCTTTATAAGTGTGAGGAATATCACTCACATGGTATTTTTATGTGTGGCCTCAGGCCACCCCTACAGATAGGAAACCTGCAGAGGAAAAGAGTGCTGCACATTTTCCAAGGTCAGACTCAGTGATAGAGGCTGGAGACTTGCAACCTTGAGGACCCTATGGGATTGAACTCCCCTTGCCTTCTGTATTTGGAGCAGAGTGGACCAGCCTGGGGTGTCGAACCACCACAGATGCCAGGCGTGGTGACACAGAGACTGTGGAGAACAGCAGGGGTGCCATGCTGCACCAGGTTGCAAAAGCATTGCTAAAGTTACCCAAGGTTACTGCCCCAGGTGTAAGGCACAACCACGAAATCAGCACCTCTTCATGCCTTCAGCACCTCACCCTGTCTTCATGTGGATGCATGATGCCTGCGTGTCTTTCTCATGGGAAATATTGCTCTGAGACCGCTGTGGGTTTTGAGTGTCACTACCACCTGTCTCTCCCCAGTGCCATCCCCTGAATACCACTGTATCCAGGGAAAGCACTCTGAATGCAGTTGCTTGTTAACAGAGAGATTGTCAATCGTCAAAGTGAAAAACTCCAATAATGGGAGTTGAAAATAAGAAAGTAAGCAACAGCAGAGAAAGGGTGAGGCTTTTACTCAGCCAGAGACTTTCCTTTTTTAGAAGTAAAATCAGGACATGTAACAAACAAGGACAAATTGGAAGAAAAATTATCCCCTTGTGTCTTTTTTTGTCTTTTCTCTTAGGCTCAGACTTGTACTGTATTGGCAGCCTAGACTCCCATTAGAGACATCTGTTTTGAGTTCAGAGGGTTATTTGTTTGGTAGTTTGGAATTTTTTTCTTTTCATTTTTTCTCTCTCTTGATTCTTTTCTTCCTCTGAATTTCCTCTGGTAATATTTCCACAGCTTTTGTTTTATCTTTTCCTCTTTTTTCTTTTCCTTTCCTGTTTCTCCAGGCATGTTTAGCTGTGACTGCTCAGCGCACTATCTTGCAGAGTTAGATCCTTGAAGATGACCAGTGTTCAAGCTTTAGAAAGACCTCTTCTTTCCTTTTTTTTTTCTTTTTTCTTTTCTTTCACCACCTTTTACTGTCAGCAAAACCAGCCACAGAGTCGGAGAGAGACTCTCCCTCCTTCCAAGGACACAGTGCCACCTTACTTAGAAATGGTTTTCCTTGACTTCTGCAGCTAATGGAATAATTTCCTCTCCTAGTTACTTTGATGTGTTTCCTTCTCTATCTCCCAGTGAGTGAGGCACCTGTGTGGGGGTTATTGGCAGCCAGGCACTTTATCATACCCTCTCTCAAGTAATGGGTTTGATTTTCATGTTCATTAAGGTTGCTCAACACCTGGTAAAGTGCTGCTTTTAGGACTCTCTAGTCTCCAGAGTTAGTGTAAAAGGGGTTTTGGCACTAGTGAGAATAAAGACCAATACTGTTATTACCTGCTGTTCAAAATGACTCGTTACTTACTTTTCTCTGTGAAATTTTTGCTATCAGTGATATGAGAGAGGGAGAATGTTCTTGCCACTAAAAACATTGTGCAGTGACTTGGGGTATTTCAGACTCACTCGTGTTTTTGCCAATTAGGTAGTGCATAATGCCATTAGGTAATACAGCTTGAGCCTAGGTTTTGTCTCCAAAACATGAAAAAGTGCTTCTCTTTTTTAAAGGTGCTAGAGAATTTTAGGATTAATTTTTATTTGTACAGCAGAAGTGGCCCCACACCCTTGTCTTCACATGAAATTAATCTGAAAGCCTCAACTGAAATAATTTTCTTTTTGTAGGTGCACTCATTTCCTTCTCCTTGGATATATTCATCTGTAGGGTGTTCATGAGAAGGATTTTTGCATAGTCTGAGCTTTGTTTCTGAGGTGGTAAAGCCCAGCTATCACTAACCTCTTAGAAAAATACACTATTCCATATGCTGAGTTTGTGTTGAGCACCATTTTGTTTTAAAATCAATTTTGCTTTAAAATCAATGTCTATTTTATTTTTCAGTGGCTTCCCTTGAATAAAAATTGGAGATGAAAACTGTGTATTAATTCTGGCATTTATAAAGCATTAATCCTAATCTGTGCTTAAAAATAAATAGGTTTTCAGAGTTTAAAATCCTGTCATTTAATGTTCTTCCATAGCTCCTCTTTCAGTCAAAATTTTCCCTTTGAATGACTCATGCGTAAGTCATTTCCACAACATCGGCACTTCTTGACCTCACACTTTCATAATAACTGTTACAATTTGCTGCAGTCATTTTCTTTGTTCATGGGATGACATGGGTCCATTAGATGACCTCTTAAATTCTCCCCACTCCCCCTCTTTTTTTGTGTGTGTGTGTGTGAAGGAAATCGATGTCAGGTCTGAGTAGGCTTTCTATGTATTTTAGAATATCTGTCTGGTGCATCATCTTGAAGGAGATGGGGAGTGTGAGTTTGCAGATAGATGTTACCATATCTTCTCAAGGTCACAATTTTCAGTGAGTACAGCTACACCAAGGAGCAACATTGCACAATGCCAAAAGACATCAGCCTTTGTCTGCCCAACAGCCAGGTCTCAATGCACTCCACTTGCAAGCAGTTCTGTCCTCATAGAGGGTGTTCTGGAGTTGGCAATAGCCTGTTCAGTAGAGTAATTATGCACTCAATAAATCTCACAATAATGGAATATTATATTTAATTTTATATTGTGCTTATTTTTAATAAGGTAAAGATTATTAACTTCAGAATTCGGGAAGTTCACACCTTTTCAGTGTTTTTTCACTTAATGTGTTAAGTTTTGAAGCAAGGCCCGGTGTTCCTCTCTTGCCTTGTCTCTCCAGAAAAAGCGTAAATTACAGTGCTTTCTACCTAGAGAGATACTACTAGTTATCCTTTATAAACTTCTGCTTTTGGCAGTAACATGGTTTGACACACTTCACACAAGCTGATTCTCTTCCCTGCAAGAAGATGAGTTTGGCTCTGTGTCAGCTGCATTTCTCCACACATTAGGCTACTGCCATTTTATTAACAGTATTAATGCTTTAAAGCTGATTTCATGTGAAACAAAACTTAAGGTTTTGGAGCTGTAATGACTGATGGGGCATTGCCCATCACTTAAGGAATTACTGCAGGAACTGTCAACCTTTAGCATAGGTGGCCATTAGCAGCTGAGATTTACCTGACCCCAAGCTTATTATTAATTGGTTGTAAGTGTCCAACCAGACAGTCATTACATCAAGCATGAAATAAGATGATTCTCTTTTTTTCTGTGTTTTAAAGTTAGTGGCTGCATGGGGCGCATCCTGAGGCACTGACCACAGGAGCACCAGTCCCGCCTTCTGCTGCCAGCCCTGTCCTACTTGCTCAGACGGCAGCGAGTGCTGGAAAGGCTCTTGTCTTTCCCACTTTCAAAGGTTTTTCTCCCTCAGATGCCAGTGTTCCTTTTCAAGGAGTGTGCTGCTGTTCTGCTGTTGCAGCTTCAGACTGTGAAAGTGCAAACACACTTTTCCTGACCCTGGGTGAAATTATTCTTACTTGAACCACATTTGGGGTTCAGAAAAAAATCTAAGAGGCTGATGCTGTGAAAAGCCAAAAATCAAAACTCAGTAGCCTTGGTGACTATTAAGCACCTATTCTTTATTGCAGCGGTGGTCAGCACAAGGGATCGATCACTCCTCCTAATGTGCTCACCGAACGAGTTAGTTGCACAGCTTATATGCAGGTTATACATACATATTCATGACCTTTCTGAAAAAAATGACTAGCACAGTAATTATTTTTCCAAGAATTATCATAGGTTTCCACCCTTTTCCACACGCATACTACAGTCTTTAGGTGGTCTTCAAGGAACCTGGAGGCCGTTTACTTCACCCACTCATCTTCAGCACTGTGTTTTTGCCATGAACTACAGCCCTGATCTTCCTCTTCCTGTTTACGAGAGCTTCTTGGGCACATACTCAGTCGGCAGTCAACCAACACCCCCAGGTCCTTCTCTGCCTGACAGCTCTCCAGCCATTCTCCCCCAAGCCTGTATCGCTGCATGGGGTTGTTGTGTCCCAGGTGCAGGACTCTGCACTTGGTGTTGTTGAACCTCATCCCATTGTTCTCAGCCCATCAGTCCAGTTTGTTCAGACCCCTTTGACGAGCTTTCTTATCCTCAGGCAGATCAACACTTCCTCCCAGCTTACTATCATCCACAGATCTACCGAGGAAACATTCAATCCTTTCATCCAGGTCATTGATAAAAATATTGAACAGAACTGTAAATATACAAATATTCCTGTCTAGGCAAGAGGGCTCTTCAAAGGAGGGGCTGAAGGAATCAGGTGTCCTGCACCAGGATGTGTACAGATCCTGTCCTGCAAGTGCACAGCTGATGGCCGGGACTCAGAGGCCCAGAATCACATATAGATTAGAGTGAAGTGTTTCATACATTTTCTGCGCATAGAACAGCTAAACAGGCTTTAAGAGGTTTTTTAAATTCAAGCAGCCTACAACTGAAGCTTGCTATACACTACTGTGTTACATAAATGTGTGACCATTACACAGAATCAGGGTTCTCATTAGCAGCCCTGTCAACAAAAGCGTTAATAATACACATTTGAAAATGGATCACCTTCCAGTGCAGGGAGTTTTCTGATTATACAGGCTTCTGATTAAACAAATTAAGTTTTCCTGACCTTCTTTTTTTCTAAGAAATAACACAGATAATACAGTTTTATTTGCACATAACTAAAATAAAAAGCCCCAAAGCCTTGCACTTCTGAAAGTTTGCAAAGTTTCTGATGTTTTCACCAGGTCAGAGACACTGCATGCAAATACCTGTTCTGCCGTTTAGTCAGTGAGGTAAAAGCTAAAATCAATCCCTTCCCTGGAGTAATTGCTCAGCAAAACAGGATGTATGTAATCCATTTTCATTATTAATACTTCAGTTAAGATTCTGGTACCGTATTTTACATCTTATAATAAGCACAGTTTTACAATGGATGTGTGGAGCTCACAGTACATAACATCACTGACAGCTGCAGAATTCCTGTCATGTGCACCAGGGCTGGATTAAATATAAGTACATTTCTCTGGGCAGTAACAGAGTGTAGAGAGAGAAATTTGCAACATATGCCTACTTTACTGCCTGTGTGCAAACCTTATTTTCCTTGTTAATTCATTGCATGGACATATGTGTTATCATTTTATTTATCCACAAAGCTAAGTTCTTGCTTATAAATTGCAGCTCTGGTTCAGAAAGAATATAAACCTGTGAAAACTACTGTGGTGATTGGTCCTGTGTATTTCCAGATCCCAATTCTTTGGCAATATCCCTTCTAAGCTCTCATATAATTTGGGATGAAAGCCTGAGATTATGTACTTCACCCCCTAATTTGTTTACAGCATAGAAACAGGAGATTTTGATTTCTATAATAGCAGTGACTTGGCAGATTCATGGGTTCATGATTTTCTTCGGTGCTAGCTATATCCTGAGAAGAGCAAACAGGAACAGAGTGGTCATTAAAATAAATCTCTTCAACTACTGCCTGGTTTTCATTCAGGTTTTCACGCACTGGTGGGCAACATTTTCCTGTTTCAAACAAAGATTAAATCCTAATTGCCACAGCCCTCATGAAAAGATTGTGCAGCTGATTAAGAACTGTCTTAACTATTTTTCAAACAAAGTTTAAAAATTTTAAGTTGCAAATCTGCTGTCCCCCATGAGTCATCCTCCTCACTGACAGATGAATACTGCCGGGTCTGGCTTGAGCTTGGCTTTACTGCACTGGTGCTTGTTTAAGTCTCATGAAAGATCATCATGGACTTTGTGCATGAGGCCAGATCAGGGAGAGGGGCATGAGCTTCTGGGGCCTTCACCTCACACTGACAGCTGATGCTCACATGGTGTTCAATAGCATGCTCCTTCAGCAGCATGCAGATTTCTCTGACCTTCCTCATCTTAGGAGAAGTCCTTTCAGGGCAGAAGGCTCCTTATTTAGTGCATTGGTGGAAGTGTGCACTGTGGAAGTAGTGTTGAACGTGGATCAGTAGAAATAATTGTGCCTCTGAGGGTTTTCAGGTGCCATTTTTTCATGTGCACAAAACTGCAGATGGAAAAGCAAAATGAGTAGGACAAAGAAGACTTCATTTTCAGCCACTGGAGAGGTTGGACTCATTTTTCCATCCTTTTTTTCATGGCTACCTATAATTTCTGGGGAAGTTTTCTACCTCTCAATCCCCCCAAGATCATTCTTGCATCTAACCTAATAAAATCTATAGTGTGGGCTCTCAGGTCCCCTGTGTAAATATCTAATGGCTACCATCTAAGTACAGGAAGGTATGAAGATGAAGCATGAAGCTAACATTTGTGCCAGAGAGATTTCCTCTCCCAGCCTCAGCTTGGATGTTGTGTGTGATGTCACATTGCCATGTTTCTCCACAGTTTATGCAGCTGATCTCTGTATTTCTGTTGCCTCAAGTGGATGTCTTGCTGTACAGTTGTCTTGAAGCACCAGAAGCATGTTTTAAATTTTCTGGATCTCTGTTTGCTTAAGATACATGTAACTCTACCAGCATGTAACTGCTCAGGACAAAAAAAATCCCGAAACCAAACAACCGCTGAATGATCACAAGATTATTGTTCTCTCACTGTAGGGAAATCTGTTTAATCTCCCATAACAGACTATTCATTAACTAAACACTCTGGTCCAGTCACTGTGAAGCAGCTGACTGTGCACAGCCAAAAATACCAGTGGGAAACTATGCCCAGTGCTCCAACAATGGAGCACATTCCTCCCCCAGCCCTGGAGATACTGAAGAAACAGAAGGGGAAATCTCCTTCAAACTGGTACCAAGCCACCCACAGCACAAATTTCATCAGAAAGGTGCTATTAGCAATGCCCAGTTGGAGCCTGACTCCTAATCTATGCTAGGCTTTTATTAGGATTCACTCATAAGACACGTGGTAAGTCTGTAACATCAAGGAGACAGTAAATTTAGCATTTCATACAGAAAGCACTCAATTTTTAAAGTATTAGGCTTGACTCACAAAGGCAGGCACAGTGCAGATCTCCAAAAGACACTCAGACAGCGTGAGCCCTGTGGAGGGTGCAGCCTGTCCTTGCTACCCATCAGAGAGAGGAGAAAGAACAGACCCTGTACCATGAGTGGTAACTCTTGCAAAGGAGAGAGAGACATCCTCTCCTGCACTTAAATTTGTGTCCACAGGCAGAAGAGCAAAAGGCGGTATGGTCTTTAATATGGGAAGAAGAGTGCACAGCAGAAAGGAATTCCAGCCACTCCAGCCTGTGAATCAACTTCATTGGGGCCTTAACTGAAATGCCTCTATGCAAATGCATGTAGCATGGGGGATAGAGGAGGAATCAAAGAAGTGCACATGTTTGCAGGGCAATGATCTCATTGGCATCATAGAGATATGATGGAGTTTTGGAATGGAAGGATACAGGCTTTTTAGGAAGGATAGGAAGGGTATATGAAGAGATGTTGCTCTCTATCTCAGTGACTAGCTGGACCATGTGGAACTCTGCCTGGGAATGGATGAGATGGTGACCAAGAGCTTATGAGTCAAGGCAGAAGGGTGTACAGGGTCAGGTGACATTATAATTGAGGTCACCCAACCAAGAAGACTGAGATGCTGAGGTCTTCTATACATAGATAGGAGCAGCTTCATGTTCATGAGCTCTGGTCCTCATGAGGGAATTCAACCCCTTCAATATCTGTTGGAAGGGCAACACAGTAGGGCATAGGCAATCCAGGAGGTTCCTGGAATGAATTGATGAGAGTTTTCTTCTGCAAGTGATAAAGGAGTCAATGAGGAGAGATGCCATGCCTGATCTTGTTCTCACTAACAAGAAGGGGCTGGTAAGGAGTGTGAAGTTCAAGAGCAGACTTGGCCACAGTGACCATAAAAGTGTGGAGTTCAAGATCCTTAGGCAGCGAGGAGGGCACACAGCAAGCTCACTACCCTGGACTTCCAGAGAGCAGACAATGGACTATTCAGGGACCTGTTTGGTAGCATACCATGTGACAAAACCCTGGAGGGAAAAGAACCCAAGAAAAGTGGTTGAATATTCAAGGATTCTTCCTTCCAAGCTCAGGAGCATCTGCATGGATAAACAAGGAGCTTCTGGGCAAACTCAAAGACAAAAGAGAAGCTACAGAGGCTGGAAGCAAGGGCAGGTATAGCCTGGGAGCAATACAGAGAAACTGGATCCAAGAAGCTAGGAATCAGGTTAGGAAAGCTAAAGCCCTGGTATTATCAAATATGGACAGGTACGCCAAGGGCAAGACAGGTACACCAGAGATAAAAGGAAGACTAGGAAAAATGTGGGACCTCTCCAGAAGGAAATGGGAGACCTGGTTGCCCAGGATATGGATAAGGCTTTTTTGCCCCAGTCTTCTCCAGCACCTTTTGCCTTAGCCACACCGCCCAAGTCACTGAAGGCAAAGGCAGGGACTGAGAGAATAAAAAAATGTCCACTGTAAGGAAAAGATCAGGTTTGAGACCAACTAAACAATCTGAAGTTGTACAAGTCCATCAGACCTGATGAGATGCATTTGTGGGTCCTGGGGCAAATAGTGGATGAAATCCTAAGACATCATTTATCATGTTTGAGAATTCATGGCAGTCCAGTGAACTCCCTGCTGACTGGAAAAGGGGTAACACAACCCCCATTTTTAAAAAGAGGATAAAAGGAGACCCAGGGAACTACAGTCTGGTCAGTCTCACCTCAGTGCCCAGCAAGATGATGAAGCAGATCCTCCTGGAAACTATGCTAAGATACATGGAAAATAAGGAACTGATTTGTGACAGCCAACATGGCTTCACTAAGGACAAATTGTACCTGATAAATTTGGTGGCCTTCTATGATGGGCTTATAGCATGGATGGATAAGGGAAGAACAACTGATACCATCTACCTGTATTTGTGCAAAGCTTTTGACACTGCACAACATCATTGTCTCCTGTCTATCATTGGAGAGTCATAGATTTGACACATGGACCCCTTAGCGGATAAGGAATTGGCAGGATGGTTGCACTCAGAGTTCTGGTCAACAGCTCAATGTCCAAATTGAGATCAGTGACAAGTGGTGTTCTGTGGGGGTCAGTACTAGGACTGGCACTTTTTAGCATGTCAGCAACATGGATAGTGGGATCAAGTGTATCCTCGGCAAGTCTGCAGTCAACATGCTGGAGGGAAGGAATGCCATACAATGGGACACTGACAGGCTTGAGAGTGGGCCCATGACAACCACATGAAGTTCAACAAGGCCAAGTGCAACATCCTGTCATCTACCTGGACTTGTGCAAGACCTTTGACACAGTCCCCCACCACATCCTTGTCTCTAAATTGAAGAAGTGTGGATTTGACAGGTGGACCATCCAGTGTATAAGAAGCTGGTTGACAGATCGTAGACAAAAGGTGGTGGTCAATGGGTCTATGTCCAGGTGGAGGCCGGTGACAAGCGGTGTCCCCCAGGGGTCTGTCTTGGGACCGGTGCTGTTTAAAATCTTTATCAGTGACATCGACGATGGCATTGAGTGCACCCTCAGCAAGTTTGCGGATGACACCAAGCTGAGTGGTGTGGTTGACAACAGAAGGAAGCCATCCAGAGGGATCTTGACAGGCTGGAAAGGTGGGCCTGGGTGAACCTAATGAGGTTCAACGCTGCAAAGTATAGGGCCAGAGGAATCCCAGGTAGATGAGGTACTTAGGGATATGGTTTAGCATAGGATGGGAATGGTTGGACTCGATGATCTTCAAAGGTCTCTTCCAACCTTGTGATTCTGTGATTCTGTATACAGAGAAACTGGGGGAAGATCTTATTGACAGTAACCCAGCTGAGAAGGACCTGGCAGTTCTGATGGATGAAAAACTTAACATGAGCCAGCAGTGTGCTCTTGCAGCTCTGAAAGCCAATGCTATCCTGGGCTCTATCAGAAGAAGTATGTCTAGCAGGGACAGGGAGGTTATTGTCCCTCTGTATTTTGCCCTTGTGAGGCCTCATCTGGAGTCCTGTGTCCAGGTCTGGGGCCTGCAATACAAGAAAGATGTAGAACTGTTGGAGAGGGTTCAGAGGAGAACCACGAAGATGATTAGAAGGCTAGAGCACCTGCCATACTGAGGGAGCTGGGCTTGTTCAACCTAGAGAAGAGAAGGCTGTGGGGGCACCTCATTGCAGCCTTCCAGTACCTGAAGGGAACATACAAACAGGAGGGCAATCAACTTTTTTAAAGGGTAGATAATGATAGGACAAGGGAGAATGGACTAAAGCTAAAGGAGGGAAGGTTTAGGTTAGATATTAGGGGCAAGTTCTTTACAGATAGAGTGGTGAGGTGCTGGAATGGGCTGCCCAGAGTGGTGGTGAAGGTGTTCAAGGCCAGGTTAGCTGTGGCCCTGGGCAACCTTGTCTAGATCATGCCTGGATGTTGGTGACCTCTGTCTGTGGGAGGGGGTTAGAACTCTATGATCCTTGGGGTCCCTTCCCCTGTCTCCCTCCCCCAGGATGGTTTTATCACAGAATATCAAATCTAAAGTGTTCATAATTTACTTACCACTTACCACAGGAATGAAGTCTGTTGAGATATGGAGTGAGGAGAAGCTGTCTGCTGTCTTCTGAACAGGCCAGAGTGGAGTAAAGAGGGGTTTACGTATTCAGGGAGAACAGGAGCAATATCACTCCTGCTTTTGCCAAACTATTAGTTTGGACTTTATTGCCCAGTAGGAGACATCTTAAGATTCAGAAAGCCAACAGGGAGGTAGCAGCAGGGAGATTAGTCCTCTGCCCAGACAGCCAAGCAGCTCAGATCAGCCTCGTACCTTTTATATGAAACTAGAAACGTCTGCATACTCTCCAGCTGGCATCAGGTCTCTATTTACCATCAATCCTCAGCTTCAGAGAAGCAGTAAATTATTCCTTGCCCACACAAAGACCAGGGCTTCATAGGAAGACTTATATAGCCTGCTGGTTGCTGCATTACCTTGGCCTATTAGACTCAGGCTGCTGAAAACACTCCACAGCTTGTTTCCACGGATTTTATACTATGCCCCAAAGTCACATCATAATCATCTAGCCAGCACTGCTGGTACCTTCACATGTCTGTGCTGAACGCAATACCTTCCAAATGCACCAATGTACAACACAGCACCAGTCACCATTTCCCAGCAGTGTGCAGCTGACGTGTGATGGAAGTATTCTGTCCTGACACCTCTCTCATTCCCATGAGAGCATCACAGCACACTGTCAAAAGAGCTCACTTGTCAATTGGCAGCCATCTGTGCTAAAAAAATTGGGTGCAACCCATCTTGTTTTTATTGCTATTTGTTAATAACATTTCTATTTGTTAACACCATTTGCTGAAAGCTGATGGTATACAGCAAACACACTCGTCCAGCTGTGTTTGTGAAACACGAGGATATCAATTTGATCTAAGTATCGTTCTCATCTTGGCTGTTCATACTTCCTGCACCCTTATATGAGTTGCTTCTACACTTCATACCTTCTGTTTCTCCTGCTGCTTCGTGTCAATAATGTCTGTTTACGCTGCAGAGAACATCCAGGCTTTATGTGCACAACAGCGAGTACAGCAGGGCCCCAAACTTGGCTGGGGCTTATTCATGGAGAGAGTTTCTCCTGCAGATAAGGCTTGAATTTTAGCATTATTCTGGACTCAGGCTGAAAGATGCACACACTCATTCAGGCTAGGATTCAAAGGCGATGAATAGCAAGGTGATAGATAGCTACTTCTGCCTTTTGGTATGTAAGCAAAGAAATTAGTCGGCTGTAACCATTCTGGCATACACAGCCTGGAACAGACTCTGAAATAGACAGGCACTGATGTTTGTGTCAGATAAAAAAGACAGCAGCAACAAAAATTTGTAGAACAAAGAACAGTAATACTTCATAAAGTGACAGGGAAATCTCAACTACCATCAGAACACAACATTGGCTAAAACTTTCAAAGAGCAGAAGGACCAATTTTAAAGTGCTCAGCATGCCCAGTCAGGGCCAAGTTTTCAATTTAGCTTGGTTCCCATGGAGGCAGCTAAACAAGAGCCAGATTTTTTAAATCAGTCAGTATCCAGCTGTTTCCATTGCAATAACTCTGGCCCAGTTTTTTAAAAGAGCTCAGCATCACGCATCAGGCTTTGTCATTTCAAAAGTTTGCCCTAAGTAACTTCACACCTAGGGTCATTGCTTTCCTGGCTACCTTGTCAGAGGCTCAGGTCACCTTCATTTCTGTCTTATTGCTCTTTTTCTGAGGCCTGATGTGGTCTGAATAATATGAACCATCAAATAACTTTTCTGGGTAAATGTAGAGAGGGAATGTCAAAAGATGTACCACACGGACTGTGGCATGGTGAGATTCATAGCTCTGCCAATTTACCATGTGTTTTTGAGCTGCAAGAGCCAGCATTATGCTTTGACCTGCCAATCATGTGACTCACGTCAAATTATGTCATCTTCCAAATGTCTGAGTTTGGAGGTGTCAACCCATTTTCACATGCAGATGAAGCCAAGAGTTTCTTTCCCTTGAAACCTGCAGGAAAGCTGAAAAGACAGGAGACACCATGATTCAGAGAAGGCTGTGTGTCAGGTAGTATAAAACATTATCTGGCTATCAAGATAGCTAGAGAAACTGCAGTCTTCCTTCATCAGCATGTCAGTGTACAAGATCTCAAGGGCTGGAGTAATCCTTTGCTAGTTATTTCAGCTTGAGAATCCTAAGCCACACGCAGATCCTGTACTCTCCATACTCTCCAACTTTCTGTGAGCTTCTAGGAAGAACTCAATAGACAGAAAATCTGGTTGGGAAGGGTAATGTCTTCTGCACTAGTGCTGAGTGTTTTGCCTGGTTCTTGTGTAAGTGGAGATGGGCTTACACAGTGTAGAGGATGAAGTGCAAAAATTTTCAGAAGTGGAGTGGTCTGCCAAAAGAAAAGAAAAAGCAGAGTTTTTCCCTTTTGTTTGGGTTGCTTTTGTTTTGTTTCTGATTGTTTGGGAGTTTTTTTATATTCGTTGGTTGTTTTGTTGTTTTTTTTCCTTTCTTTTAATTGAAGATCTTGGAGATATACAGAAAGCAGAGCTGATCAAAAAGGCAGCCCACCACACAGACAGCCTCAGGCATGGTTAGCTGAAGACACTTTTCTGCTTTCAAGCTAGCAAAATATGTCTCTTGCTGAAGCCAAAGTCCCTGAAACAAGAGAGGACTTGAAATGCACAGCGTGTACTACAGGCCTCCTGATCAGGAGGAGCGAGTTGATAGTGCATTCTATAAGCAGTTAGAAGTAGCCTCAAGATCCCAGGTGCTGGTCCTTATGGGGGACTTCAGTTACCCAGATATTTGCTGGGCAAGCAACAGGGCCAGTCATATGCAGTCCAGACAATTTCTGCAGTGTGTAGAAGACAATTTCCTGCTACAGATGGTGCAGAAACCTGCAAGGGGAGGGTGGGTACTGGACCTTGTTTAAACCAACAAGGATGGGCTCATTAGGGAAGTGAAGGTCAGGGGCAGCTTGGGACAATGTGACCATGAAATGGTAGGGTTGAAGATCCTGAGTGGAAGAAGCAAGCCAAAAAGTAGGATAGCTACCCTGAATTTTAGAGCTAACTTTGATCTCCTCCACAACCTAATAGGAACTATCCCGTGGGCTACACTGTTAGAAGGTAAGGGAGCCTGTGAGAGCTGGCTAGCACTTAAACAGCACTTCTTCCAAGCCCAGAACCGGTGCATCCCTTTGAGCAAGAAATCAGGAAAGAGTGGAAGAAGACCTGTGTGGATGAGCAGGCAGCTAATGAGTGAACTCAAAGAGAAGCAGAAGGTCTATGAATTATGGAAAAAGGGTCTGAGCACCTGGGAAGAATATAGGAGTGTTGTCAGGGCCTGTAGGGATGCAACGAGGAAGGCTAAAGCCCACTTGGTATTGAAACTAGCAAGGGACATAAAGGATAATAAAAAGGGGTTTTTGAAATATGTGTATAGTAAGAGGATGACCAGGGATAATGTAGGTCCCTTGCTGAATGAGGAGGGTGTCCTGATTATGGGGGATGCTGAGAAGATGGAGATACAGAATGCCTTCTTTGCTTCAGTCTTCACTTCAAAGGCCCCCCGGGACCCACAGACACTGGATGATAGTAGGAATGTTTGGGAAATGAAGAATTTCCCTCTGGTAGAGGTGGGGGTGGTCCAGGAGCGTCTCAAAGGGATTAATGCACATAAATCCGTGGGCCCAGATGGGTTACATCCATGTGTGCTGAGGGCGCTGGTGGGGGTGATTGCTGAGCTGCTCTCTGTCATCTTTTAGAACAGGAGCAGTGCCTGAAGACTGGAGGATAGCCAATGTCACTCCAGTCTTTAAAAAGGGCAAGAAGGAGGATCCAAGCAACTATAGGCCAGTCAGCCTCACTTCTGTCCCAGGAAAGGTGATGGAACAGCTTGTTCTGGACGCCATCTCCAAGCAATTGGAAGAGAAGAAGGTCATGAGGAGTAGTCAGCATGGATTCACCAAGGGGAGATCATGCTCGACCAATCTCATAGCCTTCTATGATGTCATCACCAGCTGGGTAGATGGAGGCAGAGCAGTGGATGTCATCTACCTTGACTTCAGCAAGGCTTTCGATACTGTCTCCCATGACATCCTGATAGCAAAACTGAGAGAGCATGGGATAGATGAGTGGACAGTGAGGTGGGTTGAGAATTGGCTGTCGGACCGAGCTCAAAGGGTGATGATCAGTGGAGCAGAGTCTGATTGGAGACCTGTAACTAGCGGTGTTCCCCAGGGATCGGTGTTGGGTCCAGTCTTGTTTACTATCTTCATCAATGACCTTGATGAGGGAATAGTCTACACCTTCAGCAAGTACACTGATGATACAGAGCTGTGAGGAGTGGCTGACACTCAGGAACACTGCGCTGCCATCCAGCGAGACCTGCACAGGCTGGAGAGCTGGGCAGGGAGAAACAAGATGAGGTTCAAGAAAAGCAAGTGTAGAGTCTTGCACCTGGGAAGGAATAACCACATGTATCAGTACAGGCTGGGGGATGACCTGCTGGAGAGGAGCTCTGTGGAGAAGGACCTGGGGGTCCTGGTTGATGACAGGTTGGCCATGAGCCAGCAATGTGCCCTGGTGGCTAAGAGAGCCAATGGGATCCTGGGGTGCATCAGGAGGAGTGTGGCCAGTGGGTCTAAGGAGGTGATCCTCCCCTTCTACTCTGCCCTGGTCAGGCCCCACCTGGAGTATTGTTTCCAGTTCTGGGTTCCCTGGGATAAAAAAGACAGGGATGTCCTGGAGAGAGTCCAAAGGAGGGCTACAAAGATGATTAAGGGCCTGGAGCATCTCCCCTATGAGGAAAGGCTGAGTGAGCTGGGACTGTTCAGCCTAGGGAAAAGAAGACTAAGGGGGAACCTTATTAATGTTTATAAATATCTTAAGTATGGGATGCAAATATCTTAAGTATGGGGTGCCAGCCCCTTATCAGTGGTCTGTGGAGACAGGACAAGGGGCAATGGCTGCAAGTTGGAGTATAGGAAGTTCCAACACACAGAAGAACTTTTACACAGTGAGGGTGACAGAGCCCTGGAATAGGCTGCCCAGGGGGGTTGTGGAGTTTCCATCTCTGGAGGCATTCAAGACCCATCTGGATGCCTATCTGTGTAATATGAGCTAGGGAGCCTGCTTTGGCAGGGGGGTTGTACCTGATGATCCCTCAAGGTCCCTTCCAACCACTAAGATTCTATGATTTAGCTTCTTTAAAAAAACATGCTGTTGTTCATTTCCCTGTTGGAGAGGGATGTACCTCCCCATTTGAAGCTTCCTCGTCTGTCATTCCTTCCTCTCATTTCCTCCTGTGTGACCATGTGATAAACAGCCATTTGGTGAGAACTGAGAGAGATATTGGCAGTCGGGGAGCTGTTGTTCCCCCTTATGTACATAATTGCTAAGTGCATCATCTGTTGTAATTTACACATACACGCATGGCATAGATCAGGGCAGTCTTCACATAAGGATGCAGTGCCTTATTTTCTTCTCCTCTGCTCTTCTGGGCAGGAAAATACTAGTTCACCTAGACCTCATTTTGCTAGGTGCTGCACAAATTCCCTAAAAGACGATCCCTGCCCCAAATAACTTACACTTTCAATACAGCTGCAGAGAACCAGCATGGGTGAGACTATTTAGCTCTACCACCTCACTTATAGGCAGCACACCCGTTGGCAACAACCTGACTAAAATCGTATATGGAGGTCTGCAGCAGGTGTGGGAGAGAAGCTAGGAATGCCAAACCCAGCATTACAAAACCCCTCTGCAGTTAAAGAGCCACTGAAGCAAGAGTTGTGTTGCTTCACCATGTTACCTAATCAGGAAGCAAGCAAGAAAGCGGGCGGTGAACACTGGCCTGCAAGACGAGAATAGCAGCTCTGTAATAATAAGGGAAAACAAAAGTCTTGAAAAAAAATAAATCGAGAGAGAATGTAAAAGGGATTTCTAATCGTCTTCTTTGTCAGATGTTTTGACTGTCACTATCACAACAATTTGGCTTCTCACAATCTTCTGCAGCAGAAGCCAAGACACAGTCTTCTCCTTTAGAATCTTCAGATGCGGGTCAGAGAGAGAGCTGTCTGAAAGTGAAGACCATACAGGAATATCAGAGACCTCAGAAACCAGCACTGTGCTCCATGATGACTGGAAAGGGGGGTTGTCTGTCATCCCCTTTCCACTCTGTTAGGTAAATTTGCAGCCCCCAGTGTGCTCTGAATTCCTTTACCGGGTTGCATATCTTGCACAAGATCCCCAAGTTACCCTTTAGGAACTTCAGCAATACACCCTCACTGCCCAAAAATCACAGAATCACAGAATCATAGAATCATAGGGACCTCGAGAGATCATCGGGTCCAACCCCCCTGCCAAAGCAGGCTCCCTAGCTCATATTGCACAAATAGGCGTCCAGACAGGTCTTGAATATCTCCAGAGAAGGAGACTACACAACCTCCCTGGGCAGCCTGTCCCAGGGCTCTGTCACCCTCACTGGGAAAAAGTTCTTCCGCATGTTGGTGCGGAACTTTCTGTGCTCCAACTTGCAGCCATTGCCCCTTGTCCTGTCTCCACAGACCACTGATAAGGGGCTGGACATTTCCCCCTGCATCCAATACTTAAGATATTTATAAACATTAATAAGGCCCCCCTTGGTCTTCTTTTCTCCAGGCTGAACAGCCCCAGCTCACTCAGCCTTTCCTCATAGGGGAGGTGCTCCAGGCCCTTAATCATCTTCATAGCCCTTCTCTGGACTCTCTCAAGGAGGTCCCCGTCTTTTTTATCCCAGGGAGCCCAGAACTGGACACAATACTCCAGGTGGGGCCTGACCAGGGCAGAGTAGAAGGGGAGGACCACCTCCTTAGACCTGCTGACCACACTCTTCCTGATGCATCCCAGTATCCCATTGGCTCTCTTAGCCACCAGGGCACATTGCTGACTCATAGCCAACCTGTCATCAACCAAGACCCCAAAATTATTATTTTGTGGCAAACTCCACCAATGTTTATTTTAGGATCCTTTATTCTGTGGCCTCTGACCATATTTTCTTGGGGGTTTGCATGCAGCCTCATCCCCTTCCCTGGCACCTGGAGTGCTACATCACCATTTTAAAAGAGATTCCAAAGAAAAACTTTCTTCTCCAACATCATTCTTTAAAACAACACTGCGTCTTATGCAAACACAAGGAGGGCCCACGGAGCATCGACCACTGTTGGCATGCTGGTTCTTTTGCTCTGTGAAGCAGAAAGCTGTGCTGTTGCATGCTACTTTCTGTACGGCACCACTAGAAGTGGGGAAGCTGGGGGCTTTCATTGAGCACCAGGCATTTACATACATGTGCTTTCAGGTTATGCTTTCTTTGCATGTTCATGCAGAATGCTTCGCTTGGCCCACGTGTGCCATGGGGACGTGACCCCCAGGCAACGTCACAGCCAGTAGAGGGCCTTTGAAGGACACCAGAGCAGTAGGTAGCTGGTGCCTGGACAAGCCAGCCCTGGCTCTGTGATCCACTGTGCCAAAGTGTAGCATATAGCAACCGGTCTTAGCCCAGTGCCCATTGTGTCTTTCTGCGGTTGCCCCTTGCTGCTCTGGGTTAGTGGTTTGCAGCAGACTGGGCATAGGTTGTTCTCGTGATGTGTCTGGGTCTGCTGCTCGAAATGGGCAGTAGATGAGGTAGAGTTTCTTGAACTACCATGGCTGCCTTTAAGAACAGTTCAGTCACATTCAATGAGAACTATCATGGCCAGCTTAATTAAAGTGCAGTTTATTAAAGCAAGAGATACACAGGTTCTTTTGGATGGCTGGTGATAAATTCACTGTCTGCAAAGCACTTGTAAATACCAAGGGTCTTAACTACTAGCATGTTACAAGACGTACAGCAACTCTATAGAGATGTATAGTTTCCCAGTGAAGCACTTGGTGTAACCAATTGTTCAAATCTTAACCAAAGGTGTCCCAATGGGGCAAAAGAGAGGCTTACCCCATCAGCTGATCCCAGGAGTCGGAATAGTATGCCATGATATCCTCCCATATGTGATGGTATCTTCCCTAACATCCTCTGTCCCATACGCTATGTTTATGGTATTTCTTATCTCTAAGGTGGAGCTTGAGAGACTCTAGCCATATATACCTCTGTTACAACTGGTGCAAAATTCTCTCACTTCACCTTTAAAGGTATGGACTAATAAAATTCAGAGTGCATGCTCAGTTTGGGTTGGTCGCACCTTGGAGGTGGGTAGCTTTCAGGATGGAGGTGTATTGTTCTATTATAATGATATTATAATGGGCAAAGTTTACTAAAGGATGGCATTTTGTCAAATGCACAACAGATTTTTGGCTTAGGGTACCAAATATACGGTTTGTCAGTTCTGTTTAACCTTTGAGTTCCATACTGTCACAGAGCCTGCCACTCTGCTCCAGCCTCCATGCAGCTATCTCAGGGTTAGCATATCAAGCTCCCCTGATGTAACCAACCATCAAGATTGCCTTGGAACTTATTGTGAAGAAGGATGTTAAGGAATGTATGGTGATGAGGGTGCTTGACAAGGGTGCTCCTCAGCCTGGAATGTTTCTTGAATGCTGAACCTTTCTTTAGAATGTGAACATAAGTTTAGTTTCTAAGTTACCCCCAGAAATTATCAAGGCAGAACTCCAGGGTGAGACTGAAATACTGTGCCTGGTACACAAAATCATGACTCATTGCTACTTGCCAGGATGCAGCTGGTGTGTTGTCGGAAATGTAGGCTGGCTTTATCTCAGGACACACTTATTTGTGGTGGTGTGAGCACCTGTCTGCTCTTGGGGGCAATCCTGCTGGACGTGTGATGTAGTAACGGTGAGCTTGTGCTTCTTGCACTACCCTTCAGCTTTTAGGAGCTTGGTTTGAGCACATCACACTTTATAGTCAAGTGAGGCACATAGAAATCTACTCTTCAAGTTTCAAGAACACCTCAACCGTTGGTACTGGGAATATTTTTATGTCCTAGGTAGGGACAATGAGTGTTTCCTGGGACATGGTAGCAGACCTATGGATAGAGCATGAGAATCTTGATATGTGATTCTGAGTCCAACATTCAGCTTTTATGTAACAAATCAGCTTTTTCACACATTGAGCTGTCTCTCTTTGCTTGTGGATTAAGACCTGGGAATCCACAAACTGAACTAATTGTCATAATTCTTTCCTTAGAGATTTAAAAAAAAAAAAAAAAAAAAAACAAACAAAAAACCACTTGAACTGGGAAGTGTGTGTTACATTCTGCCTGGAGGAAAACAAATTATCTCTCCAGAAGGTAAACTCAAGATTCTCCAGGGCTCTGAAAGCAGCTGAGGATGATGCCTTCTTGTTTTAGATAGTTGAGGATTTGAGAGGGATGATTTGAGATGGGAGCAATGGGGGAAATTCCCTCCTTGCTTTCTCATTCTCTTCTCTTACATGACTGTCACACAACAGCTGCTGAACAGGCTTCCTCAAAATCATTATGGCAAATGCAGATGACATATCACACACAACAGTTAGTTACTGCAAATCTTGAGAGGTCCATCCTTTAATGTTATAGTGGTTTCAGCGAGGCCACAAATGCCTTTGCTGATCAACAACCTATAGTTTCCTCCATGCCCCAGGATTGAGGACTGCTTGGAGGACTGAATTAAGTAAATTATTTCTTTCCTAGAATGAACAGAGTGCACTTGAGTTAAACAGTTAAAACTCCCTACTCCCTGTTTTCAGGGCAGCTATGTCAGTTTAAACTTCTTAGTTCTCCTCACACAGCTAGGAGAAAAGTACTGTGGTCCCATAACTGCATACCACAAGCTCTTGGTATTTCCTTTTGACTGCTGTGCAAATTCTCGACTGGAAGGCACCTCTGGCAATCATCTGGTGAAGACCCTGCTCAAGACAGGGCTATTGCGAAGATACCCTAACGTGATGGATCAGGTTGGCTGAGGTGAATGTGGCATTTACACACATCAGGTTTCAGCCATCAAGAGGGGATGCAAGCTTCATAAATAATGTTTTATCACTTTAATAGTAGTCAAGGATACACACGTACTGGGTTTTAAGGTGAGCTGAAATCACGTATGGAAACCCTAAGATACCACCTTTGTAGAATCTTCTTTGCTGCTATTGTGAGTCTTACCCTTGTGGTGTGTGATATGGGGGACACACAGCAGCTGTGCCTCAGTGACATCAGTATGAGAAGGGCAATTTTACAACATCAGAGATTAATTGGACAAAGGTAGAAACAACCTTTCAGGGTAGCCACTAAAAATCCTGTATTTGAAAAGTGTATTTGCTTTCCTAGATCAGTACAAGTGCGAGAAGTGCTGGGATAGAGAACATTTAAACAAAACATTGAAAGATTGGGTTCTGCAGGAATGGGCTTTGTATATAAAATGTTGGTGTTCTGCAGAAATTAAATAAATTATCACTATTGTAGTGGAGTTATGGGAAAATGAAGATACTGAACAAAGAGAAATTATAAACCTTATGTAGGATTATATCTTCCTCATGACTGAACTGAGGACGATCAGGTAGTGAAGTGGATTACTAACTGGTTCAAGGAAAGAAGTGAGACTTGTGGTCAATGGGCGACAGTTTAGCTGGTGCCCCTGTATCTAGTGGAGAGCCTCAGGGGTCAGCACTGGGACCAGTACTATTCAATATATTAATCACTGACTTGGATGAGGGAGTAGAGTGCACCATTTGCAAGTTTTCTGATGACACAAGACTGAGAGGAGTGTCTGACCCTCCAGAAGGCTGTGCTGCCATCCAGCAAGATCTAGAGAGGCTGGGGAGTTGGGTGGGGAGAAATGTAGTAGAATAGAACAAGAGTAAGTGTAGAGTCTTGCATCTGGGGAAGAACAACCCCAGCTACCAGTATCAGTTGGGGATGGATCTGTTGGAGAGTAGCATAGGGGAAAGGGACCTGGGGGTGCTGGTGGGCAGAAGGATGACCATGAGCCAGCAGCATGCCCTCATGGCCAAGGAAGCCAATGGTATCCTGGGGTGTATTAGAAGGGTTGTGGTTAGTAGGTCAAGAAAGGTTCTCTTTCCCCTCTACTTTGCCCTGGTGAGACTGCATCTGGAATATTGTGTCCATTTCTGGGCCTCTCAGTTCAAGAAGGACAGGGAACTATTTGAAAGAGCCCAGCGAATAGCCACAAAGATGATGATGGGAGTGGAATGTCTTCTTTATGAGGACAGGCTGAGGGACTTGGGTCCCTTTAGGTTGGAGAAGAGGAGACTAAGGGGTGACCTCATCAGTGTCTAGAATTATGTAAAGGGTGAGTGTCAGGAGGATGGAACCAGGCTCTTTCTTCTCAGTGACTTCCAATGATAGGACTAGGGGCAATGAGTGCAAGCTGGAGCACAGGAAGTTCTGTATGAACATAAGAAAAAGCTTTTTCACTGTGAGGGTGACAGAGCACCAGCACAGACTGCCCAGAGAGGCTGTGGAGTCTCCTTCTCTGGAGACACTGAAAACCCAGCTGGGCATGTTCTTGTGTGACATAATCTAGGTGATCCTGCTCTGGCCAGGTGGGTTGGACTAGATGATCTTTCAAGGTCTTCCAACACCTAACATTCTGTGATTCTGTGGTATCATGATTACATCAGGAGGAAGAAGGACTAAAGGCCAACATTGGTCAGCCAGTAAATACAAAGCAAGTATACTGTACACTGACTTATGAATAAATAAAGACAAGCTTCAGAAATTTCTTAAGGTATCCAAAACATCTTTCTGAACTGTGTTTGCAGAAAGAACTATAATCCTTAGTGTATAAAACACGGTTCTGCGATGGGCACACATCAGTATTTGCCAGCATTTGTCTAAGTGTTTGTGCTAATGCACTTAATAAAATTAGTTGAGATGCAGGTATGTGGTGGCATCACAATTAAAACATCGTAAGCAAAAGTTAACATTCTTATATTTGGGGTTTTTTTCCTCTGGTGATACCATTTGCTGTAATAAGACAACAATGACTTCTGCTATGAAGGCTTTGATAGTCCAATGTAACTTGTAGCCCTGAACTTTGTCACCTTCCTGGTAGAAACACAGAGGAATATTTGGAGGTGTGTGTTTGCTAGCAAAGTGCCTAATTTCCTACAGCTAGATGCATTAGCTACATGTAGATTTTAAAACGTTTTCTGTTTCTATTCTGTGGATCAAAAATCCTTAGCCTGCTCCCTGACTCCCTCATTAAGCCTGCTGGAAGAAAGGTCTGTGCTCTGCCTTTTGTGTAGCCTAAGGTCTCTCAGGAGACATGTCTTGGTGGGTGAGAAGAGTGCCCCAAGAAGAACACATGAACCTGAGGCATAGAGCAGTTTCTGACTTGGATTGGCTTCCTTTTTGTTCCTGTCCCAATCCCAACTCCCACACATTGAGAGCCACATGTGTGGAATGAGTGAGCAACCTACTGTAGGGGCTTTTATGCCCCTCAAAATGTGACTTTCATTTTAAGCAAAACAACATTTTGGCTGGGGCAAGGTCTCAGTTACACTTTGGCCACCAGATTTTTTCAACATTACAATCACAAGAATCTATCTATCTCGGAAGAGTAGATTGCAGGTAAAGCAACTTACTGAGAGGAGTGCTGTTTTTCTGTACCTCATTCACAGGGGCAAATAATAGCTATTATTTGAGTGGATTTCTAGTTTAGCTGACCAAGGCAAGTGTTTGTCTTCTGCCGAACGCTTTCTGTTGCACTCTGCAAACACAAGCTGCCAGGATGACCTCAGCACTTCTTTATATTTTATTCAAAGTCATCAAGATGTTTATGATTCAGTTTCTTCCCCATCTCAGCAATAAATACCTACACAGCAAAGGCCTGTAAATCTGCCATTCAAGCAGCAAAAACAACAACATGACAACCCAATAAATTACTCCCTCACATTGTTTCTATTATACAGAGGGCTTTTTCTGTGCTCCATCCAAGAACATCATGCTGCAGGGGAGAGGGTTCAGAGGAGGGCCACTAAGATGATTAGAGGGCTGGAGTACCTCACCTACAAAGAGAGGCTGTGGGACCTGGACTGGTTCAGCCTGGAGAAAAGAAGGGTGTGGGGGGACCTCATTGCAGCCTTCCAGTACCTGAAGGGAACATACAAACAGGAGGGAAATCAACTTTTTAAAAGGATAGATAATGGCAGGACAAGGGGGAATGGATTAAAACTAAAGGAAGGAAGGTTTAGATTAGATATTAGGGGGAAGTTCTTTACAGAGAGAGTGGTGAGGTGCTGGCACAGGTTGCCCAGAGAGATGGTGGATGCCCTGTCCCTGGAAGTGTTCAAGGCCAGATTGGATGGGGCCCTGGGCAACCCTGTGTAGATCCAGGCCTGGAGGTTGGTGCCCTTCCTGTGGCATGGGGGTTGGAGCTCTATGATCCTTGGGGTCATAGAATCATCATAGAATCATAGAATCATAGAATGGTCTGGGTTGGAAGGGACCCCAAGGATCATAGAGCTCCAACCCCCCTGCCACAGGCAGGGCCACACCACTCAGCTTGGTGTCATCTGCATACTTGCTGAGGGTGCACTCAGTGCCATCATCAATGTCATTGATAAAGATGTTAAAGAGCACCGGTCCCAAGACAGACCCCTGGGGGACACTGCTTGTCACCGGCCTCCACCTGGACATAGACCCACTGACCACCACCCTTTGGCTACGGTCTGTCAACAAGTTTCTTATCCACTGGAAGGTCCACCCATCAAATCCACATGTCTCCAATTTAGCAATAAGGATGTGGTGGGGGGCTGTGTCAAAGGCTTTGCACAAGTCCAAGTAGATGACATCGGTTGCCTTCCCTTTACCTACTGATGCTGTCACTCCATCATAGAAGGTCACCAGATTGGTAAGGCACGAGCTTCCCTTGGTGAAGACGTGCTGGCTGTTCCGGATCACATGCTCTTCCCTCATGTGCTCCAACATGTCGTGCAGGAGGATCTGTTCCATGATCTTCCCAGGCACAGAGGTGAGGCTCACCGACCTGTAATTCCCTGGGTCTTCCTTGTTCCCTTTCTTATAAATGGGAGTGACATGACCTTTTTTCCAGTCCCCAGGGACCTCCTCGCCCAACAGCCACGACTTTTCAAATATGATGGAGAGCGGCTCGGCAACCACATCAGCAGCTCCTTCAGGACCCTGGGATGCATCTCATCCAGCCCCATAGACTTGTAGACATTTAGTCTCATGAGGCGGTCTCGGACTTGCTCTGCTCTTACAGTGGGGGGGGATTTACTCCCCCATTTCCCACCTTGAGTTCTAGGGATGCAAGGTTCTGGGATTTGAGAATTATGAGAATCCTGGCTGCCAGAGAAGACCGAGGCAAAGAACTCATTCAGTACTTCAGCCTTCTCCTCATCAGTTGCAGCCAATTCTCCTTTCTCATTTGCCAAGGGGGTATGCTCTCATTGGCCTGTCTCTTCTGGCCAATGTACCTGTAAAATCCCTTCTTGTTGTTTTTAACATCCCTTGCCAAGTTCAGTTCCATCTGCGCCTTGGCTTTCCTGATCCCATCTCTGCAAGTCCAAACAGTATCCCTGTATTCTTTCCAGGCTACACACCCTTGCTTCCAGAGCTTGTATTTGCCTTTCTTTTCCCTCAGTTTGACCAGTAGGTCCTTGCTTAGCCATGCTGGCCTCCTGCCCCTCTTGCCCGGTTTCTTATTCAGGGGCATAGAGAGCCTTTGAGCTCTCAGAAAGGCATCCTTAAAGAGTAGCCAGCTGTCCTCAACATTTCTGTCTCTAAGGACCACCTCCCAGGAGATCTTGGCCAAGAAGTCCTTGAACAGCCTAAAGTTTGCTCTCTTAAAGTTCAGTGTCCTGGTCCCACTTTTCGCCAGGCCCACATTCCTTGAGATTACAAACTCAACTAGGGCATGGTCACTGCAGCCCAGGCTGTCTCCAACCTTAAGACCTTTAATGATCTCCCCCACATTGGTGAGCACCAGGTCCAGCAGTGCATCGCCTCTGGTTGGTCTATCCACTATTTGAACCAGAAAGTTGTCATCTATAGACTCCAGGAGTCTCCTGGACCTCTTGCAGCTTGCCGTGTGGTTTTCCCAGCAGATGTCTGGGTGGTTAAAGTCCCCCATCAGGATGAGTGCCTGTGACCGTGATGCCTCCTGCAGCTGAAGGAAGAAAGCCTCATCAGTAGTCTCTCCTTGATCAGGTGGCCTGTAGTAGACCCCTATCACCAGCTGCTCTTTATTAGTCCCATCCCTAACCCTGACCCACAGGCTTTCAACCTGCTCCTGGCCACCTTCCAGAGAGAAGGTCCCTTCCAACCAATGCCATTCTATGATTTTTTGTAATAAACCAGGAAAGTCCAGCAGAGACAGGCAGCACATCTGTGTCACATACACTAAAGCAGAGTGAAAAAAGAGAAGGTGGCCTAATTACCCACTAGCATTTTATTAAATCTTGAAATTGGCCAATGATTCTGACAGAGTCTCTTATGATTTTTTGGAAATGGCCTTCCACAGCTGCCATCCATGAGTACCTGGATGTTAAAGCAGCGCTGTATGTCTTTTGCTATTCTTTCCTGCTTCCTGGCTAAGAAAACAAATTATTTGTCTGCACTTTTTGCTGCTGACCCACTAGTAAGGGATGATCAACCTACAGACAGTTGAAGCAAACTGTTTACAGGCAAGTCATGAACTCATATATGTCTACAAAGCGTATTTTAAATTCTTATGAACAAAACAACCTGTCAGATTGTAAGCCAGTGCATACATCATTAGCAAACTGAAGAAAAGACTGCCTCTCACTGTTGAGCAACAAAGTGTATGATAAAGCAGAAAGGACAACACAGAAGCAGTACTATTGCTCCGATTTATAAATGCACCAGAAAGACAGGGTTCTTGTTCCACTATTGCTGCTACGCTTTTGAGAGCCAGGGGAAATGTGATTTATTAGCTTTTTTTTATTTCCTTAAAAAGATAGATAGATTTTCAACATATCTTTGCCACTTAGGAATAAGGAGAAAACACCTGCAGACAATTAAATAAATCCCAAACAACACCAACAAACAAACAAAAAACCAACAGAGAATGAGGAAAAGAAAAGGGCTCAGAGATCAAAAGTTACAATCAGATTGGCTCAAAGGCTTATGTCCTTAAGGACTTGATTTTCTTCCATATGTTTGAGTTCAGCCTGTGGCTCAGACACCAGGACATTTTCCTCCTTCAAAAAAAAAAAAAAAAAAAAAGAAAAAAAAATAAGCCATGCTCTGTCATGGCACAAAGCTATACAAATAGCTTTTTACCTGCCCCAGGGAAAAGAAGAGGAGGAAACAACCAGGATGATTTTATTAGTTTGTTGGATAGATTTACAAATAAAAACCCATGGCATTTGCTTCAGTGGGCATGTTTTAAACCTGATACTAGGAAGAAAAGTTGTGGGACTGGGAAACAGAGAGGAATCCAGAGTCACTTCAGTGAAGGAATACTGGAACACAATTAAGGGGGAAGAATGAGCAGAGAAGGGAGATGTGAACAAGAAGGAATGATGGCAGTCTTGAAAACAAGATGTACAGAACATTGTAGAGAAGACAACATTAAAAGGAGCAATCAGCCAAGGAAGCTGAAAACAGGGGATCCTGAAACAGGGTGCAGTGTTGGAAGCATGAAAAGAGAGGAAAGGAAGATGGCAAAAGTCTCAAGACTAAGGAAAGCTAAAGTGTTGCAGTAAGGCAGAAGGAAGAGAAGAGGTTAGCACAACCTCTGTTCTTCTGCACAATGGCAGTGAGGGCCCAATGTGCATGCACACTTGCACAAGGAGAAGGGCTTAACACAGACCGTCTGCACAAGGAGAAGGGCATAACGGCACAGAGTGTGACTGCACTGCAGCTCACTAAAAAGAGCATTTTCACAAGAAAGAGAGAAAGACGCACACCAGAGTGTTTTAGCACCAGCTGTGCTGATTATTTTTTTAATGGGAGTTTTCCTTGCCTTGTACAAACTAACCTAATTTCGAACAGAGTATTATTGTCCCTTCACTGCTTTCTCCTGCAGCTGATGCTCTGTCAGTATCCCCTACCCTAAAATACAGACCACACTGTAACGATGCTGTAGTGCACAGAAAGCAGCAAGAGCTACACTTTGATAATTGTGCTGCCACTACGACAGCAGGAACAAAAGCCCTTCAAAAAGAGATGGTCTGATTGCTCCTTATTAAGGTGTTTAGTACATTTTGTCAAGAAACAGTGTGAAATCATGAAGTAACCCATTGGGCAAAGCACAAGGCCTGAAGAACAATGGGGAGCCAAGGGTGACTCCTTTTATCAAGCTTCAAAGTACCTTGTTGATCGTGGCATTGTAATAATAGTGCTTTGCAGGCAGACTCTGTTCCTCTGCAACACTCTGTGGGAACAAGGGAAAATTAAAGGATACGGAGCTGTTGCCCAGCTTCCCCTCCAGCAGGACCCATCCCTGGAGAGAAGCAATGCTGCCCAGGGCAGGAATAAGGACTTCCTTACGGGGGGCTGAAAGGTCAGTTCTAAGAAGAACAAAAATATGGCAGCTTTTAAAAAAGCCAGCATCACAGCTGTTTGAAAATATCTTGACAAAGACAAGATAACAGCTTGCTCCTGCCTCTTTAGTCTCTACCTATTATAAATGCCAGCACCCTGCTATGACACAGGACTTAAAAAAGTATTTCTGCAGGCTGATTTAAGAGCTGTCTGTGGAAAGATTATCTAAGATGTCTATCTCAGGTACATAGAAAACCTTAAGACAACTTTACGGCAGAGAGCTGTAGTTACCTGGCACACCAGAAACATGATTCAATTACACATCTATTGCAGCAGTGCAGCCAAAAGCCACACCAAAACTTGGCACATTTTTGCATTTCTTTGACTGTAGAAGACTGAGGAGTCCAGTAACAGTAGCATTGTGTTGGCCTCAAGGAACTGTATTCAGCATGCTACAGGTTTGCCGCCCACAGCCTTGCACTACAAAGGAGGTAAGAACAGAGGTCCCTTCAGGCATTGCAGTGGAGCTGTTTGCTTCAAGGACAATTTTCAAAGTGTGGCTTAAAGCAAGACTAAGATATGGTATCTTTAGAGCAGTGCTGTTTCCCAGAAATGCCGCCTTGCTTAACTGCCCTTGATAAATAGCCAACCCATCAAAAAATAGAAGGGTAGGACTAGCACAGTGTGGGCATGGATGATGTGCCCTCTGAGGCTGCATCAACAAGGCAGGTTGGGGAGCACAGCAACACAGGCAGAGCAGGGAAGAGCGACCTACCCAAGAGGCGGGCAGCCCGAGTCTGCTGAGTTTTGCTGAAACTCTGGTGCTCTTTCTGGAGCCATTAGTCATCAGCCCAGGGATGCACTTCTTCAGGAAATGTGTAAGAGTGCATATATGTGTTCCCCAAGGACCTTGAAAAGAGGATACAAATTCTGGCATCAGTGTCATTCATCCAGCTGCCCGTCCCAGATCAAGACAGGCAATAATTTTTTTTCAGAAAATTATGGGGATCCTCAACATCGCTTTACTGAAACTTGTGTAAAACCCCACCTAAGTTCTAGCACCCATTTTTTTAATAACCCTTTTTTCTTAGCCTTTTCTCAGGAAGATTATCAAACAGCAAACAAAAAAGGACTTTGGAATCTAACTCTCAGAATTTATTTTATCCTGTAACAAGAGAGGAAAGTGAGTTTCTTTCAGCTGTAAGAATCTGAAAAAGATCTGTAAAGCACATCCACAGGAAAAGTTCTCTCCCTGCAGCCCTCATTTCCTGCCACAGTAGGCCTGTTAACATTTCCGCTGATGAGTTGTTCAGCTGCTGGGAACGAAACAGCTCCCAGTCTCTCAACTGAAGTTTGGTCTGTTTGCATCATAAATGGTCATATAATCCTAACTGCAGTGTCTCGGATTTTCATTGCATCCTTCTGAAATGGGGGAGGGGGAGGGGAGGAAATGCTTGGTGCACAAATCTTCCTTTGCCTAATTTTGTGTGCCACCTCATTTTTACCGTGTTTAGACATGCTACACTTAGCCAGCATTCATCCTCACTGCTGTGGCAGTTTCAGTGAGTTCCTTGTTCAACACACAACACTGAATTTTCATTGTGAGCAATACCCACGCTGTCTGTGTGATAATCAAGCAGAACAGCTTGAGGCATAAACTCCCCCACAGAGCAGCATTCACCTTCCTGAAGAGGACAGACCTATGCATCAAGTTCTGCGTGAATCCCTGCACAGATCATAAGCCCTGTGGACAGACTCCAGCCCTCTTTACCAGGGCTCCACAAACCCAAGCAAAACTTAAGAGGAGCACATCAGTCGTACAGCCTGCTGTTTCCCAGCATGCCTTTCTACCTTGAGCTCACCTGCTATTTTCAGGGTCCGGAAACAATGCACCAGGAGAGGAAACTCTTACCAGACTTCCCTGCCACAGTGCTCTGTGCCTACAGGACAAATCAGCACACTGGTCCTACCAGCACATCAAACTGGACTCAGCTGCAGCAGGCAGGAGCAGGAGCAGGGTGGAGCCCTTGTGAATCCTAGATTAGTTGCAAGATTGCAGGCAGTCCTGCTCCCTCAAAAGTACAACCTTCCCTCCAGGCCAGGATTGGAAACCTTCACATCACCTTAGCTAACCTTGATGAATGCTCACAGCCATTCTCCTGCTGGAGATGGGTTGTTGGCTTCAGTTCCTGAAAGAAAACGAATCAGATAGAACCACACTTGAATTAAAATCTGAAATTTAAAATTCTGTTCTGCTGTCCACAAGCAGCAGAAACGTCTGCATTAGCTGCAGGACGTCACAGCAAGACAGCTGTTGTAAATAAACTCTCTTTTTCTTAGGTACACTGACACAAAAGAGTAGCCTCATGGTTCCCCTAGCATTTGTGTTTTATGTCACACTGTGAAACAGTCCCCCTATGGGTTTCACTCATCTGTTCATAGTGAAAGTGCTTGTAATAAGGTCTTGGACCACACATTCAAGATGCCCTCAAACTTGCTCAAGACAAAACAAGCCAAAACAATCTCTTTAGGGAAGAGGTTTTACCAGCATGAAGGTGCTGAGTGTAAACATAATTCTCCTCTCAAGAAAACATACTGATGAACATGCAAGCTTAAGGGAAAAGGAGTAAGGCAGATGCCTCAGTGCATGAAACTCATCTCCTCTCGTCCATATATTCCTCCTTTCCCCAGATTAAGGTCATGACTCCTGTTTTAGTTGCTACTGAAATTTTTCTCCTGGGAAGAACTCCAGGAAGAGGTTCAGACTTGAAAATGATCATTTCATTACTTGTGAATTTAAGCAGCTGGTGAATGCCTTGAGAAAGAACATCCATCCCAAGGTTAAAATTAAGGAAGTGGTCCTTCCTGGAGGACCACTTCACCTGCCGTCAAGCCTTACGTCTTTCCTATGATTAAACTGGTGCCCACAGCAATAGCTACTCTCCATGCCTCTCCATGACTGCTTCCATCTGTACAATTATGTTGGGGTCACTACTCTAACATCTGAAGCTATTCTCAACCTTTCCCTCACATATTCATTTGTCACACTGACAATTTTCCATCTGGTGGGTCCACTGATGGTGGAAGAGTCTTTGTGAATGTAAGCATTGGAACGCCTGACCTACAGTAGCCATTTCTGACTCTATCTAGGGAAAAGGCACTAACTGTTTATTCCTCCCCTCTGTTAACTAGTGATGGGGACTGGGACTTCCCATACAATGCCCCAGCACAGGTTTCCCAAAACACTGTTTTGCATCTAACATAGTAACTGTCTAAATAAAACTCCCGGTCTGAGCAGCCCTTGGGAAGAAGCTCCATCCTGGAAGTCTGCTCCCAAGACTGATGTGCATAAGGTTCCACAGCATGGATATCCCCATAGCTATTAATTTCTGCTTCAATATGCTTTGGAAGAGCTGGTCCACTACTGTACAATATGCCTTAGTAGTAGGAAATTTTGACATTTCCTTTCTTTTTTTCTCTGCTTTCTACAATTTCATGGCATGTCAGCAGCCTTCAGCTCTCACGTTTGGTCCCCTGAACATTTACCAAAGATTGTACCGCTGAGAAACATACCGCAGCAGCAAATCTACTTGCTGACTGGGATGCTGGCTGTGCAACACACTGTGGACGGGCAGAGTAGGGCTGTGCATGGTTCTAGCAGCCACACTGTGTCTACCATGCCTAGCTCATTCCTCCCTACAGCCAAAGGTGTACCCCAGCATGGGTGGAGTCCCTGGGCAACTTCTAAAACTCTTCCACATGCAGAAGAGTCATAGCACTGAACTCCAGCCTTTTATTAACAAGCTTTCCACAAAATGTGACATAGACATGTTTTAAAGCACCTATTTGAGCACAAGTGCCTGTTGTGTGCCCTTTCCTGGCTGAGGAGATGTGCATGAGAAAACACCATCCCATTATCTCCTCCTTGTGTGGGTAGAATGATTGACCTATGTGCATAATAGGGGCTTAAAGATTCCTGGAACGGAAAAAAAAAAAAAAAACAAAAAACAACTCACCACCAAAACACAGTAAGAATATACAAAGAAAACTCAGTTGAAAAGAAATTAATTTTTCTTCATCCTTAATAAACAGTTGGATTCTTAAGTTTGCTATTTTTATAGCCACAATTTTTTTAGAGAAAATTCAGGTAACGCCAGCCAAGAGAAATACTATTTTGTGTGTCACATTCGAATTAATGACTGAGACATTTTCATTCTCAGAGAAGTGTTCAGTATGGAAAAGTGCCTTCTGGGAATGCAAATAGCCCACACAAGGCATTTGGCAGTGATAAACAAATGAACATTTGCACAGATGTAATTAAGAACAGAAGAGACAAACCTGTGTGCAGAACTGATTTGCAGAACAAACTCACCTGCCTTGACAACCCAGATTCGATTGCACGTTGCTGGATTATCAAATTGGTGTTTCAGGGATGTTGGATTACCGGATTTGCAGAATGGTGTAAATTAGGTGATAACTGTGGAGTCAACCTTTTAAAGTGGAATTGGTTTAAACTTAAGCCGTGTCAATGGAGGTGGCAGGATGTGGTGGGGCGAGTAGCAGCTTACTACAAGAACTAGAAGTGTGTCTTCCCAAACAAAAACACGGAGAACTCCAGGCCATACAAAACACTGAAGTAGAAAGTAGTGTTTACCTTCACAGCAGCATGGCTTTTCCAAATAGCACATGCATAGATAAATAATATTTTTCACATTGAAGATGTGCCTCCAGTGCTGATGTAAGGACAAAAGCCTATATGGGACATGCACAAGATGCTAGGAAATGCCATATATTATGCAGGAGTCATCATAAACTTCTATCTGAATCTAATTCTGGTATTGTTAGTGTCAAGAGCTCGAACACTAAAATCAGACTACAGCTTAAACTTGATTTTGTGCAGCTCAAAAAGTCTGCTAAATCTCATCACAGAAGGACTAGTTCAATTCTTTATTCCTCCCTTGTGTCAATCAGCCAAACTCGATTTCAGCAAATTTCAGGAAATGGAGAAATCTACCAAAGACTCTAAAGAGGATTTGAAGAATTTTGAGTCTTCCTTACATCTCATCCTCAAAATGTGTAACCACCAGCAGATGTCTCTGCAGCTACCTGATCAGCAATGCACACGTGAGCAAAAGCAGGGGCAGGGGGGGAATTTAAATGCTGAGCCTTTCTCCTAAAGATTTACCTCCAGAATCATCAAACCTGCACAGAAAATCCTGAAAGCACTCCCTAGGAAGGAAACAGCCACAGACTCGTTTTACAAATAGTACTGCAAATGCCTAAGAACTCTCTACTATTGGATTGGCGAATCAGTAAGTTTCTAGATCTGGTGTCTTTGCCTGTATCTTCCAAGCTATTTTGTTGTGAAAAAAGGCAGGTTTGTCTGCCTTCCCAGGAGCTGACATGTGACTGTGGAATGAGCTTCCACAGGTGGGGATGTCTGTCACAAGCATCCCCCACACTGCTCCAAGACAAGGCAACCAGCTTCAGGCTTTCCTTTGCTAATGTATACAGAGCAACATGTGAAAAAAAAATAGTATTTATTCTAGAAAAAAACCTCCCTGCTGTACATTGAATTCCCCCCATGGGGACAGGCTGAGCTGGAAAATGAGCCAGATGATTGTTCTGAGTCACACTATTTAATACTTTGTGGTAAGGCACTTAAATGTTATGACTGTGAGAGCAATAGGAGAAGCTATCTGCTAACAAAGCACATGTTTTTTACCACTGTGATCTGATTTGTATGCCCAGTCAGTTGCTGCCTAGCAGCCTATGGTCTCCTGGTAGCATCATTTTTATTGAACCCTGCTGATATTCAAGACCGCCTGGCAGATAGATTTGGTTGGTGTTTGCGCTTTTGTACAGAGTCAGTCCCCCTCGGCACAAGGTTGGGCCTGGACAATTGGCTTCTGACTTGGGACAACCCTGACAACTATATGCACTCTGCTTACAGGGTGCTGTAAAAGGAAAATGTCTTCTCTGTTCTTAAATAGGGAAACACATTGAAGGCATAGATAGGCTGTTGAGTGTGAGTGCAGGCGCTACATCTCCCCCACACTATGTGAATGCTGTGGGTGGTGGGGAGCACAGGTTGGGGTTGCACACTGAGCAAAGAGCCCCTGCTCTGCCTGCTATATCCTCTGATGTGTCAGACAAGCACAGGGTACTGTCCTTGCTTCAGAAGCTGTGGCAGTGACACCTACATGAATATATATACATATATATATGCGCCCCTTTATGGGAAGAAAATCTTAGCATGTAAATCACTGCTCTTGATTCACTTCTCAGAATATGTGTGCACAGGGCCACAGTTTATCAACTGTTTTCTCCTGACCACCTAATTATTAAAGTGCAAGAATTTCATTTCATTCAGGTAATGCAATAGGAAAATCCTACTGGCCTTCTGGTTCTTGGTCGCAGGCACGTAACAAATGTAAAACTTCTTCTCCTTCCCTTTCCAAGTGAGACAGTGCGACATTCGATTTGTGGGGGGGAAAAAAGGCCAGGTGGCAACAGACATCTTTATTATATGACGTATGTTTGTATAAAAGGTTTTGATTTTCTCTGTTCTTTAATTTCCATGAATTACATTTTATTCCTTCCCTTTGTTTTCACAAAGTACGTAGCAAAATTTGTATATACGTTTTACCACTATTTTATTAAAAGGTTGCAGTTCGCACCTGTTACATGTGATGTATGATGTATATAGGAAAAGTAGCTAGTGTTGTTACAGACCTTCATCTTAATTATGAAAATTTTTAATTTAAATGTAGGGCTGAGCATATAAAATAACAGTACTAGGCCATCTGTTAGTTTTCCATCTGGGCTCATTTGTAAAATACTCTCTGTTTTCCTCCTAAATGCTATTTATAATCTTCCTTGGAAAACAAATATGACTAATCTATGGCACACTAAAGATAGCTATTTGCATGCAGCTTTTAATAGAAGTAGCTATATGGTTCCAAGTAGTAACAAAATACATTTATTTTGTTTTGCATGCAGGTGTAAAAGCTCACATGGCTTCTAAACATGCAACAAAAACCAAACCCTTCTATGGTAAATACTTTTAACTAGCACAAAGTGAAAATCCTTAAGACATCTGACTTCAAGGGAAATTTACAAACTACAGAGTGGTTAGCATCTCGTGTCTCTGACCATGATTTCTGCAGCAGTTCTGAAGTGGCTTGTATTTCAGACTTGCTCAGTCTGTAATGTCCCCAGAATCCTGATTTCCAAAGATGAGCACTCAAGTCATTGCAAAGTATTTTGAGCTAAATATCCCAAAGTTAGTATAACCACTAGTCATTTGGTCCAAATCCCTATCTGCCACAGCAGTAGAAGCACAGATAATGACTGTACCTCAAAGCAGCAGTTGCAGTCAGCCTGCTGGAAGCTCCCTGGAAGACATGGAACTGATTCTGGGCCACTCCCTAAGACCTTCTGCAAATCACTACCAGTGTAATCCAGGGCATGGGCAATGAGCTGCTGTGATTTACATCCTATTTTCTCTCTCCACTCAGCACCACAGGGAGGTGAAGGCCTCATTCCCCGATGGCTGCTCCCTAATTACTCTTTTACATCGTTGAGTCAGGTATCATGAAGTGCCTTCTCAGGTCTTCCTAGCTAGGAAAGAAAGACCATTGTCTTTGGCCAAAGTCCATTTGAGAGTTTCCAGAGTGGAAAGCAAAGAGAAGCTTCTTTCAAGGGTTTAATGAAGAGCAACTATTTAGTCTTAGGAGCATCTTACTCTCTTCTTCACCTTCTCCTAATTTTTCAGTGAACTGAAAAATGCCTTCAGACTCCCCTGTTTCATTTTAATTCTTCATTAAAAGGCAAAAGCTGTTTTCTCCTGACTAACTTGCATGCAGAGTTCTGAGTAACTTCTTTGCAGACTCATGTGGAGTCATTTTTGTGAGCAAAACTAGAACAATTTTGTTCTAGAAAATGCATTTTAAAAGTCTGGACTAAATTTCAGGCTCCCTGACACTGCACCTTCATTCTGCGTGATGTTTCATTGCTCTTGCCTGTCTTCCTGCCATCCCTGTCTGATACTTTTTAAGTTCTCTGCAACAAAGACTGCCTTTTTTTCTCTTTCCCATTTTCATTAGCATCTGGTTTAACAGTATTCTTGCAAGCTGAAGCTTCCAGGTCCCTGACTACTGATTGTGAAATGGATCACACTTGAAAAGGTGCAACATCCCATGTGCAGAGTCCTTATTGTAGCACCTGCAAGGCCTGAAAACTCTATGCAGCAAGCTGGCTTTTATTTTATGCTAATAGCAACAAAATGACACCCCAAAATACCAGCTGTCTTTTTAATTTCTCCCTGTCAAAGATGAACAAGCTGCCTTATCTCAGGGTGTTGTATACATTTACAAGGAAACAGAAAAGCAGAACAGATGCAGGAGATACAAAAGAGAGATAACATACTGAGTTTAAATGACTATAATGCAAACATTAGTAGCTATTTACTAACAATTCAATTAACTCTCCCCCCTCTCCCCCACCCCCCAGCCCCACAGCCATGCCACCTCAATTTCTGTTCTTTCAATACCACTGTGAAAACATTTCCCCCCCAAAATGGTTGCGTGCTTAGGACTGGAGGTGGATCAGGATCTGCAGGCACATGGTAGTCACACGGCTTCACCGGTGAGGCTGAGCAATATAAGACTAAAATGGACCTCAGTGAGACTTTGGGCTACATGGTTTCCCCCTTCAGGGGACTTTAGAGCTCTTTCTTTACCTGTTTTGGCTCCTGCTGGCTGTTGTGCTGCTGGTGATTGTCCTGCCCATTGCACACCCATTTCTGCTTGTGTGATAGCTGCAGTTAGACCCACCACTTCATCCTGGAACCATCTGAAAGCATCACATTGCTGCTTGTTGTCAGAGCCAACAGTGCGGGCTGCCATGTGGAGGGATCCATTCTGAGTCAGCCGGCACAGAGAGTTGCACATACAGTTAACCCTTTTCCCGAAGCCTCTCCTGTTATTTTCCAAGAAGAAAATAAACACTAAATAAGACTCTTTAGAAGGTCACTAATAGTGAAGCTTACTCTTGACCCTTCAAAGGTCTTTCCTTACGAGCCAGCATCAGCACATATCCTTCCCAGCTAAGTCAACAGAGCTGTTTGACGTACAGTCACTGTTTTCTGCTGCACATGGTTTCTATATCTGGGATGCAGACAGCAGAAAGGCACCTACCTACTCTAACAGCATCCTTAGGACTGGTGTGTGTGATGGTTGCAAAAAAAACCCCCCCAAAAACCCCCAAACAAAGCACAGTGGCAGCACAGAAGAAGGGGAGGGGAGGGAAGGGGAAGGGGAAGGGCAAAAGATACTAGCAACAGAGAAACCTCTGTTTTCCATTTGTTGCCTCTGGTGTAGTATGAGGTTAAAGGTAGAAATCATGTAATTTGATGTCTCAGTAGGTCAAGACAGGTCCAAACAGTTACTCTGTCAGTCTCCAGTTGGCATGAGTCTCAGGGTTTAACATGAGCTGTAGGAGCTAGTGGTAAAGCTTCCACAGTGGTTATGATTAAGTAGAAACAACACAGTTTTCAAAACTACTGAACAGCCACATTTTTCATCAGTTCTCATGAGATATGCAGATGCTCAAGAGTTTTGAAAAATCATGTTAGCCTTGCAAGTGAATTATTTGCTAAATGGTCTGTTGAGAGATGTCTTCAAGGTTATTGTTATGTTAGTGTCTGGGTTGGTTACTGTCATGCAAATGGTTACTCCTTCTAACAGGATTTTACAGAATCTGTTCTGGAAATTTTGTCATGCTTTAAGTCAAACTCTTAAATACCGCACTTTTTGGAAAAAATGAATAAAGATGTCAGATTGCCGATTCACAGAATTCTTTTTCCTTTTCTCTTAACAGGTTAAAGGAAAATTTTCCATGGCAACATAGAAACAATCACCAACCCATTAACTGAAAGCAAGCCCTGATTAATTTTTTTCATTGTAACAAGTATAACTTCATTTAATTTATAAGTATGTCTATTTCACATCATTTACTACTCAATGCTTTCTGTTCGTTTCAGTCATTTGGATTGCTTATAAATATTTGTTAATGCTAACTGAATCAGCAGCCCATTATTAACTTTACACAGCCTGAACTGCCGGTCTCTCATTTTCCAGGATGTGTGCATATTCAGCAATCTCTGCCTATAGAATTAAAAACTTTTTGTTTCCCCCCCTTTTCCCCACTTTTGCTAAATAGAGTTACTTTGTAAATGGAAAGAGTAGTTTTGTGAAAAACCTTATGCAGGTAGGAATTGTGCATTTTAATACTGCTCCATTTGTACATTGTCCAGAAGAGACAGGCCAGAGAGCGTACCCCCTTTGAGAAAGGAGAATTGGCTGCAACTGATGTGGAGAAGGCTGAGTTACTGAATGAGTTCTTTGCCTCAGTCTTATCTGGCAGCCAGGATTCTCGTAATTCTCAAGTCCCAGAACCTTGCATCCCTGGACCTCTATGTGGGAACTGGGGGAGTAAATCCCCCTGCACTCTAAGGGCAGAGTAAGTATGAGACCGCCTCATGAGACTGAAGGTCTGCAAGTCTATGGGGATGGATGAGATGCATCCCAGGGTCCTGAAGGAGCTGCTGATGTGGTTGCCGAGCCGCTCTCCATCATATTTGAAAAGTCGTGGCTGTTGGGCGAGGAGGTCCCTGGGGACTGGAAAAAAGGTCATGTCACTCCCATTTATAAGAAAGGGAGCAAGGAAGACCCAGGGAATTACAGGTCGGTGAGCCTCACCTCTGTGCCTGGGAAGATCATGGAACAGATCCTCCTGGCTGACGTGTTGGAGCACATGAGGGATGAGCACGTGATCCAGGACAGCCAGCATGGCTTCACCAAGGGAAGGTCGTGCCTTACCAATCTGGTGACCTTCTATGATGGAGTGACAGCATCAGTAGGTAAAGGGAAGGCAACCGATGTCATCTGCCTGGACTTGTGCAAGGCCTTTGACACAGTCCCCGACCACATCCTTATTGCTAAATTGGAGACGTGGATTTGATGGGTGGACCTTCCAGTGGATAAGAACCTGGTTGACAGAACATAGCCAAAGAGTGGTGGTCAATGGGTCTATGTCCAGGTGGAGGCCGGTGACAAGCGGTGTCCCCCAGGGGTCTGTCTTGGGACCGGTGCTCTTTAACATTTTTATCAATGACATTGATGATGGCATTGAGTGCACCCTCAGCAAGTTTGCGGATGACACCAGCCTGAGTGGTGAGGTTGCCACAACAGAAGGAAAGGAAACTATCTTGACAGTCTGGAAAGGTGGGCCTGGGTGAACCTAATGAGGTTCAACACTGCAAAATGTAAGGTCTTGCGCTTCGGCTGGAAGAATCCCAGACATAGATACAGACTGGGAGAAGAGCTTCTTGAGAGTAGCCCTGCTGAAAAGGACTTGGGGATTGTGGTGGATGAGAAACTTAACATGAGCCAGCAGCATGCTCTTGCAGCTCGCAAGGCCAATGGTATCCTGGGCTCCATCAGAAGAGGGGTGGCCAGCAGGGACAGGGAGGTGATTGTCCTTCTCTACTCTGTCCCATCTGGAGTTCTGTGTCCAGGTCTGGGGCCCGCAATACAAGAAAGATGTAGAACTGTTGGAGAGGGTTCAGAGGAGGGCCACTAAGATGATTAGAAGGCTGGAGCACCTCACCTACAAAGAGAGGCTGGGGGAGCTGGGCTTGTTCTGCCTGGAGAAGAGAAGGGTGTGGGGGGACCTCATTGCAGCCTTCCAGTACCTGAAGGGAACATACAAACAGGAGGGGAATCAACTTTTTAAAAGGATAGATAATGGCAGTACAAGGGGGAATGGATTAAAACTAAAGGAAGGAAGGTTTAGATTAGGTATTAGGGGGAAGTTCTTTACAGAGAGAGTGGTGAGGTGCTGGCACAGGTTGCCCAGAGAGATGGTGGATGCCCTGTCCCTGGAAGTGTTCAAGGCCAGATTGGATGGGGCCCTGGGCAACCCTGTGTAGATCCAGGCCTGGAGGTTGGTGTTTCTGCCTGTGGCATGGGGGGTGGAGCTCTATGATCCTTGGGGTCCCTTCCAACCCATGCCATTCTATGATTCTATGATTTGGAATTTCAAGTTGAAACAATTTGAATAGAGATTTAAATAATGGCTCTCTGGACCTATTACAGGTGATCTAGGGGCATCCAAACTTAGTGGTAAAGACCACATGCACTTCATGTGATTTTCCTTTGAAATTAAAGACAGCAGATATTTGGCAGGGACTTTTTAAAAAACAATACCATAGTGGTATGTGTATCTGAAATTTTTCCAGGTAGGTGCCCAGCAATGGTCAATCCTGTTCAGAGAGGTAAAAACCCTTGAGAACAGACTTTCATATACAGATTTCAAGTTTTATGTCAAAATCAAGATATAAATTTCTTACATTCTCCAGAATTTTTCCACATTCATCTTAGCAACTTCACAATATTTCAGTATATAAAGCCAATGGCAGATTAGAGCACACATTTAAACCTGGCAGATGTTTTAGTTGCAGATGTGGCATTTAGGGAGATGCATTGCTGGGGAGAAAAACAGAAAAGTTTGCGTCCTTCAGATTGCTAGAAAGAAATGTGAGGTCCATCTTTATCCATTATCCATATCCTTTTTAATTAAAATGTGTCCCACAATAGTCATTACCTCTATATCATCATGCAGAAGTACTAAAGAAAACACCACATGGCACAACCTAGGATTGCACAGTTTTCCTTCTTAGAAATCACAAAAGGTATCAAAATTTATCAAAAAGCAGCATCCCCTTCACACAGATGCCTTCAGGGATGGTCTCTGCCATCTGATCCATGGCACGTGTGTTAATCACTACCCTAAAAATCAGAACATCCTCTGAGGAGGTTCACTACAATTGAATTCTGGTCCCTCCAACACTGTGAATACTTACCTCATTTACAGCCAACACCTTGAAGTTTCATCTGGACCCATTTCTAAAAAGTCCGCAGAGAGCGGGAAGGGATGGGTGAGGGGCTCGGGTGTGTGTGTGTGTCAAATGCATGAAGCTGTTGGCCATTTGAATAAAAGAATTACAACAATCTGAAAACTCTCTCAGTGCTGTCAAGACATTTCCCTCTGCTTTTCCCTGCAGTCTGATCATGATAGGCGCCAAGTTAGGTACCCCAGTGTGCTTTGTTACACACTTGAGTTTCCCGCCCTGGATTTGCTGGACTGGCATTTGCCTCACACATATATTTCTGGGTGGGCAGTGGGCAGAGAAGGCTTTAGTCCTGTATTTTTGAGCGATTACCTAAGGACACAGAGAGGTGTTATCCCACCACTTCCTTAGTCAGCACAGGAGCTCAGCCCTGTGGAAAGATGGACCCCAAGACACCTCATGGTAGGGTTTCTTGTCCTTCAGATTGTGCCCACAGACATATCACAGAGCTGCATACCCTTGGGCATGAATCTTCAGAAGACTTTGGTTAGAATTTGCTTTCCTGGACAATTTAGCTATAGATTGTCACCTGTTTTGTTGAGACATTTGATTTTAAATGTCCCTCTCATGAACAGTCAAAATACTACAACTCATCTGAATGAACAGTGAAGTACTTCTATATCTCAGCACAACAATGAGCAGATATAAGGCCATGTTACCATCAAGGAAACAAAGCTTGCCATGTCTGACTACTGCCATGTCACCCCAGAAGCAGAGGAGGTGATAACAGGCATGTTTTGCAACCTCCATCTTTTGTACAAGACAAAGAATAACCATAGTTTCTACTAGCAAGAAAAAAAAAAGTTAGCATCGCTCTCATTCTCCATGTGCTTGATAGCATGCAGAAACAAACACAATTTACACTTCCAAACCACCAGTATGTTTTTTAAGAGATTCCATGGTTCATTTCCCAGGAAAGGGAGAACCAGCACTGTACAGCCTGGGGTCTATTTTCAAAAAAACCCCATGATTCATTTGTTTTTATGGACTGGAAAGAATGGAGTGCGTTCTGTATTGGCTGTTACCAAAATGGGCAAATACACCCTGCCCTCCCTCATGGTAAATCCAATGCAGATGCATGTTATTGCTTGAACAGAAGCTTTCACAAACATTGCCTAATTGTGTATCTCCAGGAACAGCCACACAGCACTCCTGTCTTGCTCCCTAGAAGCTGTGCTTTTCCAAGAACCACACGATTAGACAGACCAAACCAGGAAAGTCAGTCTTCATGTTCTGTTTATTTGGCTGGAACGCTGCTCGGCACAAACAGCTCCGAGCTTTACAGCCTGCAGCGGGTTTTGTTTTCACTAGTGGCTAGGGTAAATCCAGTCATCCAGCTGAAGCTACCTGGAGCTATGCCAGACTGGGAAGACCAAAGACAGACTAAATCTATCCTAACAAACTCTGCCAGTTTGAGAAAGGGATGGGGTGGATTCCATACAGCTGGGTACAGGAATAGTGAGTAGGTCTCAGTTTATGTTGTTTGAATTGTCGCAGAAGAGGTACCTTCCTCTCTTAACTGAGTTTGCCCATATTTTTTATTATATCTTTTCTACACCATTGTTATTGCACAGAACTGTGCACCCAAAGCCTCAGACAACTCTAATAGGACTCGTAGAGGTGAGATGATCCTGTTGAGTGATAGCGTTTTTGAGAACACAAAAAGTGTCTTAGGAAGAGAAATCTGCAGTGGTGATCAGTCACTCTCCCAGTGAACCATCCCAATAAAGAAGGGCATGACATTAAGTCATCTCTAGGCTGCCATTGTTCAACCCACTCATCACTCCAAGACTTCCACAGCTCCATGATTCAGGCAGAAACAGAAAAAAGTGCAGATGCAACTGTGGAAGAAAACACTCTTTCACACAGCTGTCAATGCTGCTTTCAGCTTTGCAAACTCCTTTGCCAAGGCTGTTCTCTACCTCAAAGAGACCACTACTCCCAGGCTGACATCAGAGGCCAGAGGGGCAGTTGCACCGAGAGGACTCTGAGTAGCCTGACTGATGTTGACTGTAAGCCCAACAGCAGAGAAGACATACTCCAGAGCTATTGCTGAGCCACCAAGTCAGCTTAAAGAGCTCAGGGTCAGGCCCTTGCTCAACAGTGAGGCAAGTCACTGCAAACCCTTCAGAGAAGTAAGGGGAAGGGATTTATCTTGGAGATTTGCAGGTTAGTCATTGTAGTTTGTTTTTCCTTTTTTTTCAGATGTAGGCTGCCCTCACCTGCCCTCTGGTGCAAAACTGCAAGTGAGAGCCTGAGTCAAGATGGTTCCTGGGTTTGGGGGGGCACAAGACAGGGCAGTGCATGGCTACAGGAACATAGAAGGAGCTGGTGGGACTTCACTGGTTCTTACTCCCCTCTGCAAATGATGAAGTGCTAAGGCACCCTAGATCACTCACCAGCTACTGCAGCAACTCACCCCCTCACCCTTCTTGACAAGATAGTGGGGAGAGAACTCTGGCATGTCTCCTGACCCCATCACCTCTCTGGTTTTACCCCCAGTTGGAGTGTCCTTTCTTTTCCCTTTAATCCTTGTTGAGCAAGATTCGATCCCCCCCCCCCCCCCCCCTTTAATCTCTCACAGCTTCCCTTGGCTATACTTTTGAAAATTACTCTTCTTCCAGTCAGAACCTGAGCCTCTGTTTCAGAGCTAGTTTACACTAACACACTTGCATTAAAATATTATTGGTTGCAAAATTCTGACTTATCAGTACATCTTTATTTTTGGGTACCATTGCTTTTTACAGCTTTCTAATTTATATAGCCATTTGTTTTGGCTGTCAAAACATTTATAATTTTAATTACCGTGTATCATGCTTCTGGGTATAAAGCTGTCAGATAAATCTGAGTATCTGCAATGTGGGGAACTGCATGTGTTACCGCTCAAGAATTGCTGGTGGGCAGCAAGCAAACTTCTCTGTGCAGGATCTGTGTTCAGCTGCTGCAGAATGGCACTGGTAGGGTTGAACTGCTGATCAGCTGTCGAGCCATGTGCAGTTATGTCCTTGACTCTGTATTAACACCAACTATCCAGACTACACAGGCCCTCAGAAAAGCAAAGTAATGTGCACAGTCAACCTTTTACCCAGTCAGTCAAATCCAAAGTGCTCATTTGGCAGGACACCCCAGACAACTGGTTTGTTCTGTTCGTAAGAGAAAAAGAGGCATCATTTGCTGTATTGGGTGGTCAGCAGATAGGTGATGCCTTGTCAGTCCCTAGGAACAGAAACTTGTGTTTGCATTTGGCCTTTGCAACAATGATAAGCCTATTTTCTGTGTGCAGTGACTGGAGTCACCCTTTACCAGCTGGGAGAAGATGAGGTCTGCAGTGCCAGCTTTGTGCTGCTGACCACACACCGTAACGGGGCACCATGAGCGGTCACTTACACCCTCCTCCCTGGCTTAGGTCTGAACTAAGTCAGGCAGATGACCCATAGCACTGAGGCACAGCACAGTCTGGACTCTGAGCTCCTTGAGGAGTGAGAAGGCACTCTAAGCTGATAGTGATATCACTGCCAGACAGACTGCAGCCACAAGGCACCCTGTGAGCACAATCAAGTGTTCCACTGACGCACAGCACTAGATAACATGTCCTGCCAGTGTATCTCCAATGCTCCTGGAGCCCAGTATGACAGAGGTCACTCAAGTTTGCAAGGACAGCAGTTACTCTAAGGAGGCCAGGAGAACTTTAGTCCATACCAGCATCCTGATGCGCTTTTTCAGCTGGACTGTGCAGCTGAACACTTAAGAAGCTGCATCTGCACTGGGCCTAGAACAATCACATTTTTTCCCTAATATTTTCTGTCTGGGAAGATGTCCCTTTATCACGCTTTATCAGAACAGGCTTGGATTTGTTCAGTTATGGCACTCCACTACACAAGGCAGGACTTTCCTGACCTCCATGGACCTCCAGACCTGAGACTTTAATTGATTATGACAGCAAAAAGTTTTCTCCTCATTTTTTTCCAGTACCATGCAGTAACTTGCTGTTCATGTGAATAGTCAGCGGTACTTGGTGCTTCTATCAAAGTGCTCACTGCTTGGGAGACACAGACAATAACAGTCCTTCACACACTGCCTACTGACCTTGTCTTTGTTTGCTGTCCCTGTTCGTACTGTCTCCTCTGGCATTTGTAATTGGAGGTCCTCAGAGGTGGAACTCCATGTGTCTGTGTACACATCACCTGGCACAGCAGAGAAAGGCAGTTCTGTACCACAGACACAACATGTTCTCCATCTGCCAACCTTAGGGGAAAATGTATAGAGCAGAAAGTCAGCAGACATGCCAATGCCAGTGGCTGTTCTCACTCAGCACAGCTATGGAACAGCTACGACGTTCCTGCGGCTGTTGTTTCAATTAATCCTGCTGCAAGTTAGACATAAAGCAGATCTTCTGACACGCTTCTCTTCTGTTTACTCCTGGCTTAGGTCATGTTGTCCTTGCAACTATTTTGCTATTTTTGCTGCTACAGATGTATTATTTCACTTTTTAATAAAGAGTCTGTCTGAGGCAAAGAGGGAGTTGCTCTGATCTTTTGATAAACTCATCTTTGCTTTTTCATTTTGTGCCTCAGATGCTCAAATCAAATGAACTTTACTGCCATCTGGAAATGCAGTATTTTCATTTACGTTCATCATTCTACCTTTGAATCTCATTAAAGGCCCTCAATCTAGGGCTTAAGAAATAAAAGCATTTTGGAGTTTTTACTTACCGTAATGTTGTACTCCTCTCCAAAGCAATTAGATGCTGAAACAAAGATAAGCTCTGGCATCTCATGATAACTTTTAACTAAGCAGGCTAATCCACCTAACAGCAGACCCCTGCATGGTAGATGTGGACTGCTTTCAGTGTCAGAGAAAGATGACACTGATCATAGTATGGTCTGGGTTGGAAGGGTCCCCAAGGATCATAGACCTCCAACCCCTCTGCCACAGGCAGAGACACCATCCTCAAGGTCTGGATATACACAAGGTTGCTCAGGGCCCCAGTCAGCCTGGCCTTGAACACCTCCAGGGACGGGGCATCCACCATCTCTCTGGGCAACCTGTGCCAGCACCTCACCACTCTCTCTGTAAAGAACTTCCCCCTAATACCTAATCTAAACCTTCCTTCCTTTAGCTTCAATCCATTCCCCCTGGTCCTGCCATTATCTACCTTTTTAAAAAGTTGATTCCCCTCCTGTTTGTATGTTCCCTTCAGGTACTGGAAGGCTGCAATGAGGTCCCCCCACACCCTTCTCTTCTCCAGGCAGAACAAGCCCAGCTCTCCCAGCCTCTCATTGCAGGGGAGGTGTTCCAGTCCTACTGATGTGCTGCAGTGCCACTATGGCTGCGCAGAGAGGTTGTGGAGGCTCCCTCTCTGGAGGCTTTCAAAACCCTCCTGTATGAGTTCCTGTGACATGCACCAGGTGAACCTGCTTGGCAGGGTTTGGAGTAGATAATCTCTAGAGGTCACTTCCAACCCCGATGTTTATGTGATTCTGTGGTTGGTCTGGGACCCAGGGAAATGAACAGGTAAGCCATGCCCTACATCTGAAACCTATTATTAGGTGGAATGGGCCGAGTGCTAGATGGAGCAGCTGTTGAAGGCACAGTTTTTGGATTTCACAGAATCACAGAATCATAGGGGTTGGAAGGGACCTTGAGAGATCATCGGGTCCAACCATCCTGCCAAAGCAGCTCCCTGGCTCATATTGCACAGGGAGGCATCCAGACGGGTCTTGAATATTTCCAGAGATGGAAACTCCACCACCTCCCTGGGCAGCCTGTCCCAGGGCTCTGTCACCCTCACTAGGTAAAAGTTCTTCTGCATGTTGGAACCTCCTATGCTCCAACTTGCAGCCATTGCCCCTTGTTCTGTCCCCACAGACCACTGAAAAGGGGCTGGCCATTTCCCCCTGCATCCCATACTTAAGATATTTATAAACATTCGTAAGGTCCCCTCTTAGTCTTCTTTTCTCTAGACTGAACAGTCCCAGCTCACTCAGCCTTTCTTTGTAGGGGAGATGCTCCAGGCCCTTAATTTACCTTATTTTCTGCTGTGCTGGTGTAAGCTTTTGTACTAGGCATAGCAGTGCTGTGCATGAGTAATAGGCTACCAGCTAGGACATACGCTCTGGGTGTGAATGTCTGCATAAGAGAGGTACATGATCTTGTACAAGAGCCATGAAATGTCATGTCAGCCCTTGCAAAACACATTACTAGACTCCCTTGGAACTAAGGACAGCATTATTTCAGTACAGAAACTACAGACTACCAAAGGAATTTAATTTAAAATGAATGAAAAGTGGTTTGGGTTTTTTCTTTTGCTCAGTAAAGCTTGTGAAGCTCCTTCCCAAAGGAAGCTGTGGATGCAAATTATTGGTATCACATCATATGAAAATGGGACTAATGTGTACAAGACATTAGGCTACTCAGCAAATCACATCCGCCTCAGGAAATCACCTGTGCAGAAAATAGGTCAAGGATGGGAGAGTGGAAGAGTCCTGGAGACACAGGAGGGGATATGCTTGTATTGTTCTTACACTTTCCTGAACATCTGCTAGTGCCAAATGCTGGAGATGGGATGCTGGGCCCAATGCACCCTTTCTTCTGAGAAAGCACAGCCCTTCTTATGTTGTCATTTTATTATGACAAACTTAACAGCTGGAGGAAAAGGGATTGATGCAAAATAGAGGGAGTATTGAAATTTTGGATAATTTAAAATTGTTATTTTTTTCACTTGACACTTAAAGATAAATTATCTTATGAAAGCTTAGGCTCAAAGAAAGTAGAAAAATTAGGGTAGCAGTTCTGATACAATTCCACATAAACTTTTTTCTACTTGCAATAACAAAAAGTACGTTTGATCGAAGTACAATAACATTAACTGCTCAGTACTGCCTTACATCTGCAGTCATTCTTACTAGTAGTCTTATAATAGTTATCTGAGTAATTAGAGTATCTGTGAAGTTATGTGTTTCTTTTCAGAGAGGCACCCTTGTTCTTTGATGTGGGGACAGTATTAAATACAGGGCAGAGTGAAGGTTCTTGCGATAAAAATGCTCTTGCACTTTGCACTCACTGAAAAGGAATAATGCCACAGTCAAATAAATGATAATCCTTGTTACATTTTTAGTTGCTTTAGAGGGCTTGAAACTGAAGGGGGAGAGGGGGGACAAGAATTTCCTGCTCTTAAAATATCATCAAGACTTGGATTACATTGACACGAGCTGCTTTTATGACTAACATGCACAGAAGAGATTGCAGAGAAGAGAATGCAGAGAAGAGAATAGTTTACTGAGTAGGATGGCAAGTTCTTCAAAACCCATCCTTCCTCACCCCAGCAATCTCTCCTGCTATTTTCATACCCCAGCCAGTAGCTGGAATTGCAGCACCTGTGGTGTTTCAGATGTTGTGTACCGAGCTGCAACGAATTGTGGAAGTTAAAGCACCACCTACACCAGGACATTTTTCAGTCAATATCCACTGGTTCATCACTCTAGAGTGTGACCTCAATATCCATGCTGCACTCCTCACATGACCCACTTCAGGTCAGTTATTGGGCAACAAACCCCATGTCAACAGGGATTTGGCAAGACTAACTGTTAGCTTCCAATTAGTAGTTGTTCGAGGTTTATCTCGTGTTGTGTCTTTAATTAGCAAACTAAGATGTAAACTACAGTGTCCTTTACAAAGTCAGCCCCGTGGGAATAATAAGAGCCTGATTGCTGTTGCTGGGTAGTAATAAGGAACCAAAAGGGATTTGCATATGAATAGAAATTAAAGTGTATAGTAGTAACAGGAATTTAGTACCTGGAATGTTAGAGTTCTTAATGACCCCATTAAAAGGAGTAAGGTCATTTGTTATTTAAAGGTTCAGGAGGCACTGCACTTTCTAAAGATACAAAGCATACACCAGGTTAAGTACAAGGGTGAGAGCAGCGGGTTGTCTGTTGTCCATTGTTAAGTACTGCCAAGCAGTTAGCCTTCTGGGTCAGAGCATTTCTTACACTTTTTTAGTGACAAAATGTCTTAAAGTCCCAGGTGTTGACTGCCTAGAAAGAGTGAATTTAAGCAAGCTCATTTTGTAAATCTCATGTGTTTAACATGCCTGAGTTTCACAGGGCAGAGCTGATGAGTAGGTGGGATTTGCAGAGACGAAGCTAAGGGAATTTTAGTGCTTCAGGTGTTCTGGCTGAAGAACCAGGTAGGACAGCACTTTCTAAATTTAGTAGGACAGACTCAGTTTTCTGTTGCAGAAAGGCTGAAGCTCAGTATTGTGAATCAGGCTATCAAAATAAATATGAAAGGTTGGAATAATAACTGAAGACAGGTGAATATACTGTATGGACATGCTTTCAGATTACAACTCACATCAGTCCTGGTTTGAACAGAAGACTTAGTCCTGAGTTTCTTCACATCTCAGCTGAACACCTACATCACCATCTTTATTCTGGAAGCCATTGTAAAAATGAAAAACATTGGTATTTAATCCTGAGGTAAAGGAGGAAATGTATTTGTGCAGTTTTGGTAAATTTCATGGGATCTGAATGCCACTTCCCACTTCTTTCTAGTCACTCTTATGACACAGCCTAGGGTTAGACCCAAAACTCGAATCCAAGTCTCCTTCAAATCCAAATCCACATGCTAGACCATGTAGCTCAACCCAGAAAACATATAGGGGAAATAAAAATCTTACAAACTTGAGTAAAATCAGCTGAATATTTCATGACAAGGGCATGACAAAACTGATAAAAATAAAGAACATCTAGATCTAAGAAGCTCTTTGCCTCCATGTTTCCCAGTAAGGAGTATTGTTAGATTCAACTCTGATGCCCAAGCCAAGTAGCCCACTTACACATACAGAAGCTTGCCTGTATGTTGGAAGTCACGAAGCCATTAGTACCAGTTCTTTTTAAACACTTTCAAATTAACAGAAAATAATTCCTGGACATTCAAATCCTAAGCAGAAATCTTGTCTGTAAGAGGGATGGTCCCTTTCCCAGGAAAGAAGCAGGGCATGTGAAATTTTTGGCAGAAACAGGAACTTAAGCATCTAAGTTTCCCCCCTCAATTATTCACGTAACAGACTATTCACGTAATGTCAGTAGGCTGTTTAAACTGCCAGTCTTCCCTAAGAGCAAGTGTACTGACTAAATGCTATAGCTGGGTCCTTTCTCTAGAGAACTGGGAGGCTGGATCTTCAGGTCCCAGTCCCCTGAGGAAAGCTGCACACTGTTGCCACAAGAGATATCTTGCCTTTGGTCACCTGTATTCAAGGTTAACTGTGCTCTTCAGCTGAGTAAATGTAGTGAAATTGGTATGGGTTTGGGGTTTTTTTCCTGAAAGACACATGCACAGCTTTTGGTGGCATTTTGTCTTCCCCCAAGACTGCCTTTCCTAGTCTTAGAAATGTTAGCACTTGGCAGCGCAACATTACAAAATAGTAATGCAACTTCTGCTCACATGTAACAACATGAGAAAAACCTGTGCTAGTGAAGCCTAAAAGGTACAGTGCTTCCAAGCTAAACATATATATAGTGCCTTGCAACTGGAGCACCATCTGACTGTTATTTTGCTTCTGATAAAAGAGGTTCCACAGAACAAGGAAATAAGCACGACTTTTTATTGGGCTTACTTCCTGTACGTCTACAGTCACATCTTTACAATAATTAGGCTTCCTTCCTTTCCTTTTGCCCAGCAGCTTGCAGCTTCCCTCTGCATCCCTGGAACACCTCCTTCACACCCTGTACTATCAAAGTGTTCCTACAGTTCCAGGTTACTTACATTATGACATCTGATGGCCAGCCAGCCAGAAAGGTGGTGGGTGAACTTCATGTTTTCTTTGCTGTTAGTGGAGAAAGCAAGTTGAAAGTCTCTCTTGCAGCCAACTTCTACTTTCCTTCAAGACACTGAGCTATTTTTGATAAATCAATACCTATTAAATTTCCTTGAGTCCATTCTTCAGGTATCAGAACAGAAGTGATTGAAAAAGGAATCATTTAAGCTCCTACTCCTTCAGAAGCCAGGGCTAAACATTTTCATTCATCTGTTGTGTAAAATAGCTCAAGCGGCTTACTGATCGTTTTTGAAGCATCATATTGTAAAGGTAGTCAATATTTTTAATAGCTATGCACGGTAGCCAGTATATATAAGTACATTTATTGATTTAAATAATGCTTTTTGTCATTTAAAAGACAGTTCTTATGTTACCAAAGCATGCCATCAGTGATTCTGCAAGTGCAATTAAATGGTCCTGGTATTTTACAGTATTTTGGTGACTGGGTCAGAGAAGATCACTACATCATGATGTTAACATTTATGCTGTTCATTGACCGACTTTTAAATAGATAATTAGCTGAGGATGGCTGCTTGTTAACTGGCAGAGGAGAGGCAACCTAAATGGTTGAGCCTGGATAGCACAAGTTATGTATTTGGGTTCCTACACTCAAGAGTTCAGTTTCTTTTAGCTGACAAGACACTTTCCTGTTCTGATTTTTTTTCCCAAGAAGGAACATTTCTAAATGGTTTTAGTAGCCACCCTGAAAATACAGTATGACAGCTATGCTGAGCTTCCTATGTTGCCCTTGCCTACTGCTTGCTGATTTTTCTATTTGTATTGCATGTGGGCAGGGCAGGAAATAATCAAATGAGGTACTGGCCTTGTCCCATTGTTGTCAGCATGGTTTTACCTCACTTTCATTGCAAGAAGTATGCACCTCAAACATTTCTTGAGGCCACCGTCATCTTCCCTGAGTGTGACATAGCTCTGTGCGGACACAGGTGACAACCCAGCAAACTGACATTAGAGTAAAAAGTGCTCTGACATGCATCTGCCTGCATGAAGCAGTCTAAGAAAATATGACTGAAAGGTCAAATTCCAGTTTCCCAGTGTTTTGACTGCAATTCTCCCTATAAGCTCATCAATTTACCAATGATCATTTTTAATTGAAATTAACTATTCTTTTTATTAACTACTGTTTGTATTTCATCAACTAAACATTTCTGTTGCACCCATCCAAACGAATTGAAAAAATGCATTACCTCCTGTTGGAAACAAGATTACCCAAGGATGGCATTGCCAGAACTGAAGAACAGTCAGATGAGAGTGATGAAGGCTGGTGGTGATCAAGGAGGTCAACTGTGTAAAGGCTGCAGATATGAGCTGGTTGCTGTGAAAGGGAACACTGGTTTTATGGTGGAGAAAGATGAGCTGCAGTAATTTCTCATCTCCAGCTCTGAACTATGTGTCCTCATTTTCTCTCCATCATTCTTAGGAGGATGCAGCAATGGAAGGTCATTTTTCTCTGCCTGTTCCCTGGCAGAGTTCAAAGGGATTTTCCAGTCCATACGAGCTGCCACAGGAGTGACCACACTCACGACCAGCTTACAAACAGCTTCTAGAGAGCTTTCTCCAGAAAAGTGAGAAACCTAAGTGGAAATCCAGTCACCACTAAGGACGAAATGAGGGACCAAAGTGACTATCCTCAGGAAATCACATAATGTATCCTTGGGCCTACAGTGAACTTGAAGTTGCATCACTCTGAGAAAGCAAGCTACAGGTCAGAGCAGGACCCCGACCTTTCTGGGCCCTTGTTCATGAAGCTATGTCACATTTTCTATTAAAGTGTAAGACTATTAAAACCTGTGAGCCTGAAAAATCTTTACCTAGATAAAAATAGATACTATTAAGCATGAAAAAGATATTGTTTAATCCTACCTTTTAATTACTAAATTCTCCTTAACTTTGAAAAGTTTATTCTCAGAATTTAAACTTTGACAATATATGGACAGAAACACTCTTTATTGATCAAGATTTGTCTCTGTCATTTCTATATGCTGCTTCCTCAAGGCTACACCTGAAATGCTCCACCAAATCTTTACAGTTTCATTCTCCAGATTTTCCCTCAAGAGGTACACATATTCATTATGGTTTAACAAGTGGTGGTGGAAAAAAAAAAAGAGATGCAGTAAACTACCTCCTTTTCTAAAACACTTAAGCACTTTAAAAGTGGACTAGAATGATCATATAGGATTCATTAGAGAATTTTTTTTAAAAAGCCTATTTCCTTTGCTTCACTCTACAGGAGTCCAGTCAAACTTCCAGACAACTGGCATCAGCACAAAGACACCAAACATGTTTTTATTGTTGTCAGAATGATTCATTTCCACAGCTTCTGATTCATCTTGGAAAAAAAACCCCAACAAACCCAACAACATTAAAACAGATTATTCCACAGTCTGTAGCCTGGCTGAGAAAACTGCAGCATAATCAGTGCTAAGGACTGCCTCACAGCAATCATTACCTACACATTAATTCCCTCACATTTCCTTCTCCACATGCTTCTCTTTCCTCAGTCAGATAGTTACCAACAATAATTAAAAAAAAAAATTAAAAAAGAAATAGAGACACCAAATGCAGGCATTAAGGTTTTTTTCCTGTGCTTACAACATAACCCAGTTCTTCAAGTATTCATAAGACTCTTGTAGTCACAGCCAAAAGGTAGTATTACACAATTACTCACCAGCAACAACAGCCTTAATGTTCAGACAAGTCTTGATCGTTCTCATTATACACACATTATCTGGTTGCTGAGTTCTGCAAGCAAACATCAAAAGGGTCAGTAGCGTAGGTAAAACCCTGAGGGATTTTGGTGAAGCACATTGAAAAGCAGAGCAACAGAGCATGATTTTCATGTGTCTCGAAATGCACGTTAGCAGAGTCATCTGTCTTATTCTTTCTCTGTTCTTTATGGTGTTGCTTGTGGTTCCAGAAGTAACTTAATTTGCTTGGTCTGAGAAAGATGCAAAAGGTAATTACTGCTGTGAAATTTCCACAGCCTTCACCTGAGCAGTAATGCAGCTGAGGAAAAACACAGGTAAAAGGCATTTGCTTCCTTTTAATTAGGACAATGCAGAGTTTTTCCACTGCTTGGTGTCTAGCCTGAACTGACAGGTGAATTTTACTCACTTTGATACATCACTTGCTCCGTGGATGCATGATCCTTGCTCCATGGATGTGTCAATGGGAGGAGACAGGAACAATAGAGGAAACAATAGTCAGAGAGGAGCCTTCTTCCCACAGAGGATGATATAGGTAAAAACTTACTGACTTGGAGTGTTCTATCAGATCTGCAATTACCTCAGAAATAGATTAAAGATCTTCATAGCTCCTTGGGTTTTCTAGGCAACCTATAAAGGATAAGCAAGTTGATTATGTCACCCCATAACAAAGGTTGGCAAAGTTACACAAAATGTAAAATCATGAGCAATCTGTAAGGTTAATAACAATGTATCTCTATATTTAAAGATACCCTACTACCACAACATTTATAGACAAAATGGCCAGGCCATCAAGGCTGGTTATTTACCACTGTCCTTGAATAAGTGTATAGCAGGAGGGACTCAAGCTGAAACAAATTTAGGAGATGCTGTTTGCAATGTCTGTGTATATCATTTTTATGTATAAAACTCAGATTTTACCAATTAATTCTTCCTAATTTATAGAATCACAGAAAAGTTTGGGTTAGAAGGCACCTTAAAGATCATCTAGTTCCAATACCCCTGCAATGGACAGGAATATTATTCCACTAGAGTAGGTTGCCCGAAGCACCATCGCACCTGGCCTTGAACGCTGCCAGGAATGGAGCATCCACAACCTCCCTGGGTAACCTGTCCCAGTGCCTCACCAACCTCATAGTAAAGAATTTCTTCCTCATATCTAATTTAAGTCTACCTTCCTTCAGTTTAAAGCTATTACCCCTCATCCTATCACTACATGCTCATATAAACAACCCCTCTTCAGCTTTCGTGTTGGACCCCTTTAGGTACTGGAAGGCTGCTGTGAGGTCTCCTGAAACCTTCTCTACTTCAGGCTGAACAAGCCCAACTCTCTCCGCCTGTGCTTATAGGAGAGGTGCTCTTCATCTGGACTTGCTTCAACAGCTCAATATCTTTCTTGTGCTGGACACCCCAGTTTGATGCAGTACTCAAGAAGTGGTCTCAGGAGACTAGAGTAGAGGGGCAGAATAACCTCCCTTGACAAGCTGGCCATGCTTCTTTTAATGTAGCCTAGAATAGAGTTGCCTTTCTAGGCTGCAAGTGCACATTGCTGGTTCATATTGAGCTTCTTGTCAACCAACAACCCCAAGTCCTTTTCCTGTACTCCTCTTCTCATCCCTCCTCCTTCCTCTTGTCCACTTCTCCAGGGCTGCTCTCTATCCATTCTTCACCCAGACTGTAGTTGTGATTGGGTCCCCCCAATCCATGTGCAGGATCTTGCACTTGACCTTTGTGAACTTCATGTGGTTCTCATGGGCCCACTCTCAAGCCTGTCAATGTCCTTCTGAATGACATCCCTTCCCTCCAGCATGTTGACTGCACCATTTGATGAGGGTGTGCTCAATCCTCTTTTTAAATATGGGGGTTGTGCTTCCTCTTCTCCAGTCAGCAGGACATTCACTCAGCTGCCATGACTTCTCAAACATGATGGATAGTGTCTAGGAATTTCATCCATTAGTTGGCTCAGGACCTGCATACGCACCTCATCGAGTCCTATTGACTCATGCACCTTTAGGTTCCTTAATCTCAAACCACTACAGAATATTGTCCAACAGTGGGTGTTTCCCAGTCCTTACCTCTGCCTTTTGGGTCTTGGGCATTGCCAATAGATTGTTTTCCCTGTCAATAAATTAATAAGTCAGCAAAAATATATGGAAAGTAATTACAAAAATAATTTGATGTTGTATTTAAGAATGTTAAGTACACTAGCTCTGTATTCAACATCAAACCTATAGCATAAATTAATTTCAATAATAATATAATCTTGGACCTGATGTATGTTATCTTTTATTAATGAAATAGTAACTTTTGACTTAAGATATCTGCTGCCATTTTCAGTGAAAAAAAGACTTTAACAAATGGTTAACAGATGGTACAGAGCATCAGTCATTCAGGGTGGGGATACTTTGGTACTCTTTAAATTAATGGCCTAATCATCATGTTTTTCCATTATAAGAGCATGAATCAGGAAGAACACATTTACCACAAGTACAGGACATCATAGCACTTCTCCAGGATTTTCACTGTAATTCAGCCTTCATTACCTGTATCATTATCGTAAAGTGCATTCTCAGACACTGTGATGCCATTATGGGAAGTACCTTAGCACTCTCCAGAGAAAGTACTTTCAGAAGATATATTAAGAATGAAGGACTTGGCAGCTGGTGAACCGTGTATTTATTCTTATGTCACCCAAGACATACATGGGATACACTTTTTTTTTTGGTTGTGATTTTGGGGTGGGTTTTTTTTTTTTTCAGTTAAAGTTTGCCACTGAAGAATGAAATTCTGTACCTCTCCTGTGCATTACTCATGCACATCCTGAATAGCCAGATTCATTGGCCAGGCAGCATCTGCTCAGGACAGGACCAAACACTCTGACCCTATTTAAGGCATCTCTAGTTGCACAATAAATACATTAGAAAATAACATTTCTGTAAAACACTTTTTAAAAAGTTCCAGAAGGTCTTGGAAGGGTCAACGATTTCCTACAGAATTTATTTTTAGATAAGAACTCCTGCATGCACTCACAAAATTTTTCACTAACAGCAAAACTCTTTTTTCTTCTAAAACATTTGCCAGTGCTCTTGATCTCTATCATGGTGACTGCAAAGATAAATTAAATCTTTTTCCCAAAACAACATTATCTGGTACTCTCCAGGGAAATTATTTGTTTCTACATACTTAAACATCTATCCCAAAATGGCTGCAGTCCAGCAAAGAGGGATTTTCATTGATCTTTGTGCTGTATTATATCTGTCTGAGAATTATCGTGCACTCTAATTAGGCACCTGTTCTTTCTCCACTTACAAGGAAAAAAGTATCAATTATAGTAAAAAAATCAAATTATTAAAGCACTGTCCTTTTCACTTTTATTTTTCCCCCAGATGATTAGAGGACAATTGGCTTGAGTGTTCAGACATTAATCCAGGACTCTAGTCAGGTTTTATATAATATAATAACAAGGCTGAATTCTGTTCAGTTAAATTATGTAAATGCAGAGCTGTATTAAGTCCATGAACAGATCTGATGTTCACCACTATCAGTACCAGGAACCTCTCTTAGGTCCTTTTACACTTAGAGATCTGGGGAAGTAACACTATTCCTTCCTTTCCCAAAATACCTCAATGCAAACATTCAAGTGGAGGAGAAAGAAAGACACTTTTCAGAAGCTGATATTTGTAAGCAACACTAAATGCTGCAGGTGGTCTAGGTGTAGAATTGCTAAGTGATGAGCTGCACCTCTTGTGAACAAGGCAACGTATTTTCTCCATTTTACCAATAGTTAACCCCCACTGATGGAAATCATGGATGTAGGAGGTTATTGGGTTGAATAATTTCATGTGATAAGCGGAAAGGTTTGTGGTGCTGGGTCCACATAGGTGTGTGGATAAAGACCAGAAGACTGCAGGCTGAATTCCTATTGTGGAAGTGCTTCTTGTGGCTCTGAGAATCACAGAATCACAGAATCACAGAATCACAGAATCGTAGGGGTTGGAAGGGACCTTGAGGGATCATCGGGTCCAACCCCCCTGCCAAAGCAGCTCCCTAGGACAGGTCACACAGGCAGGTGTCCAGACAAATCTTGAATGTCTGTGGAGATGGAGACTACACAACCTCCCTGGGCAGCCTGTCCCAGGGCTCTGTCACCCTCACTGTGAAAAACTTCTGCATACTGCTGCAGAACTTCCTATGATCTAACTTGCAGCCATTGCCCCTTGTCCTGTCCCCACAGACAACTGAAAAGCGGCTGGCCATTTCCCCCTGTGTCCCACACTTGAGATATTTATAAACATTAATAAGATCCCCTGTTAACCTTCTTTTTTCAAAGTTGAACAGCCCCAGTTCTTTCAGCCTGTCCCCACAGGGGAGATGCTCCACTCCTAATCACCTTCATAGCCTTTTATACCAGGGAGCTCAGAGCTGGACACAATACTCCAGGTGGGGCCTGACCAGGGCAGAGTAAAGGGGGAGGATCACCTCTTTTGACCCACTGGCCACACTCCTCCTGATGCACCCCAGGATCCCGTTGGCTCTCTTAGCCACCAGGGCACACTGCTGGCTCATGGCCAACCTGTCATCTACCAGGACCCCGAGGTCCTTCTCCACAGAGCTCCTCTCCAGCAGGTCATCCCCCAGCCTGTACTGATACAAGCAGTTATTCCTTCCCAGGTGCAAGACTCTACACTTGCTTTTATTGAACTTTCTTACTGCCCAGCTCTCCAGCCTGTGCAGGTCTTGCTGAATGGCAGCGCAGTGTTCCTGAGTGTCAGCCACTCCTCACAGCTCTGTATCATCAGGTACTCGCTGAGGGTGTACACTATTCCATCACTGAGGTGGTCAATGAAGATATTAAACAGGACTGAACCCAACATTGAGCCCTGGGGAACACCGCTAGTAACAGGTCTCCAGTCAGACTCTGCTCCACTGATCACCACCCTCTGAGCTCAGTCCGACAGCCAGTTCTTAACCCACCTCACTGTCCACTCATCTATCTGATGCTCTCTCAATTTTGCTATCAGGATGTCATGGGAGACAGTATCGAAAGCCTTGCTGAATTCAAGGTAGATGACATCCACTGCTCTGCCTCCATCTACCCAGCTGGTGATGAGATCATAGAAGGCTATGAGATTGGTCAAGCACGATCTCCCCTTGGTGAATCCATGCTGACTACTCCTCATGACCTTATTTTCTTCCAATTGCTTGGAGATGGCATCCAGAACAAGCTGTTCCATCACCTTTCCAGGGACAAAAATGAGACTGACAGGCCTGTAGTTACTTGAATCCTCCTTCTTGCCCTTTTTGAAGACAAGAGTGACATTGACCATCCTCCAGTCTTCAGGTACCTCTTCTGATCACCAAGACTTATCACCTCAGAAGGGAAGGCAAAAAAAAAAAAATCAAAATTATAATTACAAACTAAATTTTTGACCATTTATCTTATCTGTGAACCTGTATATACTGTGGTACTATCTACATAAGGCCTAGGAAAGCAAGCAGATGTGTTATCCTCTTTTTTCCAGCATGTACTCCTAACACATAGGCCTGACATATCTAGAGCCACACATGCACGTTCCTTGATGAGCACAGAGGTACTGCCCTCATGCTAGGCAAGAACAGGCTGCCAAGCCAAACATCTGCTGTGCCATTGCCTCTTCTCCTTTGTTTCTCTCTTGTTGTGTGCACAGAAGGGTGAGCCCAAAGAGCAGCTTCTCCTTTTCTGCCCTCTCCAGCCAACTGCTGATGCAGGGGCCTTGTGAAATGCGGTCCCTCGCTCTCCGGCTCAGACACATTACCTGTGTCAGAATTCAGCCCTGGGGCAGGTAAATGTACTGGAGGGATTCCCTGGCACCTTTCCTTGGCAGGAGCCAGTCGCCTCTGTTTCGGCTGCAGGCACACATCCAGCTCTTCAAGCAACCCAAGGTCTCATTCCTTTCCCTTCGAGTGGGCAATGCTGATGCGCACTGTTATGCAGCTGGAGTGTGGAGAGGAGCAAACCAAGGGAAGAAAGTGGTGCCTAAAAACCCAAGTGAGCTGCCTCTAGGAGGAGATTGCTTAGAATTTTCTGTCTCGCCCAGCTCTTTCCAGCACCCCAGATTTGGGGCTAGCCCGAGCCTGTTGTTTAAATAGATTCGGTCAGAATGTAACACTAGCTTTCTAACACCTGTTTGCATTTTCATAGAGACTAACATAGGAAGGAAATGTTATTCTAAATCAGCACACACATGGTCCTATCTCAGGTTGCATCCTTCTCAGAGGTAGGGAAGCACTCAGATGTTTTTCATCTGCTTTCTTTTGCACAGTGTGGGCTTACCCTACCTTCCCTATCCATCACTGTCACCATCCCTTTTAGGGTCATAAGGGAAAAACTGTCCTAAGGACCTCATAACTGACATTTCCGTGTCAGATGATGGAAGGTATTACTGGTGTTTGAGCTACCACAGCAGCCCCTTAGATAAGACTGGTGTCTTATTGTCTCTGGTTGCATTCAATAATATTCTAAGAGGCATTCTGCTATGAGGAACTTGTAGTCTAGACAGACCTGAATGGATAAATATGCTTCAGGAAACTGAGGCACAAAGCAGCACTTTCACCTGTTCCTAATTCTACAGAAAAAAAAGTAGATACAGAATTCTGCTGGCAGTAAAACAGATCCCTTTGGGACTGATTTTGTGCTCAAGAGGATGATAGATAGGGGCAAAAATGTGTGTAAACATGTTCTTAAACCACCATCAAGTTTCAGTATTAAGTTCTAGTAAGGGTGCAAAATTAGCCCGGGACTGTAGAGGGACAGCAATGCAGAGCTGAAAGGCTGGGAGTGCATTAGGTTTCGCCCCCAGCTGAGGCTGGGGAGGTCAGTGGTCCCTGTGAGCAGTGTGCTGCTGGGGTGAGGAGCCTAGATGTTTATCAGTGCCTGCAGTGGCACCTCCCCCCAGTTCACACTGGGCAGCACAGGGGGCAGATTGCTCCATCCTATCTCAACTTGCCTGCTGAGATGGCTGCAGGTGGCTGAACCCATTGCAGCTAGCAAAGGGGCTCTTGGGTTCTCTCAGAATAGAGAATAAATACGGCTGTATAACAAAGTCCTGTTACTTAAGCACAGAGCACCCACTGATATCACTTAAAACAAGCCATCTCATCAGTCTCGTACACCTGGGTTTCTTCTCTCCTCTGGCTCAATAGGAAGGGTGATAATCTTTCCCCAAAGCAAAACTCTGCCTCTTAGATTCAGAGCAGAGGAGAAGATGGGGCAAGCCATTTTGGGCGGAACGGGCTCTGACTTGAACATCTGCCTAAAATGGAAATTGTCTTGGTCTCTAAATGTTATTTTTTCCAGTCTTGCATGTCTGTGCACCTTCTGGATAATGTCTTGGAAAATGAAAAAAGGAGGTCATTTATCTGAGATCTGAAAGCTTCTTTCCAGACTTAAGGAGGTTTGAATACACTTGCATAAGCAAGCCAAGTTGGCTTATCACTGAGCAGTGATTTGGTATTTAACAAACAGGTTTATAAAATCATTAACTGATGGAGCAAAAGAAAAAAAAAATGATCTGTGACAATGCTAAATGCTGATCTGGTTCAAAGTTTCCTAAATGTTTTATCCAGTGATAATGTACTGAAGTTCTTTCATAAAATCCACACGTGGAGGAATGTAATAATAGAGGACTCATCTAAATTATATCTCAGTCCATGTAGCCATCTGGCAAATCCCTTAAAACATGGCATTGTCCCACACTATCTGCATTATGTTTTAAATGAGTTAAAGCTGCAAAAATTCAATCTAGATGCAGAGATCCACCCTGCTTCATCAACTAAACCAGTACAGCAAGTAATAAATTGTAAAGAAAATGTATCTTTCATTATGCCAACAAATTATTTAGAGTTCTAGAAAAGGTCAAGGAGGCCATCTGATAATACATATGAAGTTGAAAACGCTTTCAGAAAAGTAAACAAGGGGAGGTTTTTTGCCTCAGATAGCAGATGGTGCAGTGCAGTGTCAGGTAAGGTATTAAGAACAAAACCAGAGTGCCCCATTAAATTTCCAATGTAGACAAAAAGTAGATGATTGTCTAAAGTAAAAAAGTAAAAAAAAACACCAAGCAGCATAAACCAGAAATAGTCTGAAGTAGCACTAATTTGGTATCAAATCGGTGGAAGTCAAACAGACTTGAGTATGCAGCATTTTTTTTAGAAATCAGTCACATTCGAAATTAGTGTCACATTTGCTAATATAATAAATGTGAACTATGAATGGTGCATTCCACTCATTTACACTGGTACCAATACTAACTGGTCAGGTTTTATGACTCACAACATAGTCTCCACACTGATGCTGAAAAAGTCTGAAAATTGAAGTCCACATTTGTCTTTTTTGGTGAAAGTATAGGGTAGCATACCATCTTATGAAACAAAATCAGACACATAATTGTGATAATTTCTGGCATTCAGACTTCACAATCAAGTATATGTATAAATACAGCATCAGGAATATTTTGCAGTCAAGTTTAAAATTTTCAGGTGGCAGATACTAGCCTGGGCGTTTTCACTCAGCCACACATAAAGATTATGATCCAAACTGCTCCTTCACTGGTCATTTATCTAGCATTACCCATGCAGCTTTTACTCGCACTTTTCTTTATCTAAACATACTGATGTTCAATATTGGGCCTTGGGAAACTTCTCCCACAAGAACACTGCAACACTAGATCTTGATTTACTGAGAAATCACCTGCTATAGTAAGATTTTCCATAAGAAATTTGTCTGTTCACTAATTTTACAGGCAAGCCATTGGCTGTAGACCTCTATAAACCACCATAAATCAATGTAGTCCTTTTTGTAGGTGTGCTACAGCCATGTCTCAAAAGCCATGTGGAGTAGCACAGCACAAAAGACCTAGACTTGTCATGGAAGTTCAGGCACCTATGGCCTCTGCTGTATGTTTTACAGGCTCGTGGTAATGCGACAAGGAACTACATAGTCAAGTAGCTCAGATGAGAACTAGCTCCCTTCCAGGAGCTACTGTCCTTTATACAGTGACTACTGAGTGGCATCTCTGCTTTTGGTAATGCAGGAGGCAGTTTGTTTAGTGGCAGAAGTCCTTCTCTTTCCCAGAGAATTGGAAGGACTTAACCCACAAAAGTGTTTAACTTCATCTGTGCTGCCAGGTTTAGGGCAGTGAGAGCTGAAGGAGAAGAGAAATAGCTTAGGGAAGAAAAAAGCTAATGAGCCTTCACACTGCTGTAAGGGTTGGAAGAAGGAGAGGAAGCAGCAAGATGTGCAGTGCACATGTGTGTTTTCTAGTTATCAAGTTTCTGCTGTAATCAGTTCAGGAATGCAATCCTGAACTGGGGTATGCAAGAGTGGCACCCTCCTCTGCAGAATTTTGGGGTCAGAAAGAGCAGAACCAGCTCAGATAGCTGGAGTTTAGGAGCTTGAAGCTATGGACCAGTGCTGGAGCAGGGAAGCATGCTCATAGTTGTCAGGAACCTCTTCTGATGTGTGCCTGAGAGAGATCTCTTCACCTTGGTAGCACCATTTTCATGGATTAAAGGAGCTGAGCCTGTTGCATTGTCTTCTGGTGAACCATGTGCTCCTCCTGTGGCTGGAAACATTAGTTTGAGCTTTTGGCAAAGAGCGTATAGCCCACCCCCTTAGAGAGCACAGTCTCAGGCTACATGAGGAGTCTGGGCAGGATTGCAGTTATTGGAGGTTTGAAGGCTGCAGAATTGCAGACAACACCAGTCTTTACCTCTCTGTCTGTGGACATCCTCTGGGTTTTAGTGGAATATTCGTTTGCTGCAAGTTTCCAAGGACATATACTCTGCTACTCCTGCTACTTAGAAACTTTCTGGAGTGTGGCATGAAACGAAATAACCTTAAGACCATGCAGTCCTATTCAAGTTTTCTATCCTCTCCTCCTGTGAAGGAGTCCATCAGTAGTACTGGCACCGACCGCAGTAAGTAATGACTTGTTCTTCAGACAAAGATTCTTGGGGTCACAACTTGTATGATTTGAGAATCCTGGTGGTGCCATTCAGCTAGCAGGGTGAGCAATGGTTTCTGTTAATAACTTCCTAGGCACATTTAATCACAAAAGAAAACAGAAATTGAGCAAGGACAAAGTTCACACCAAATTTATCTCAAACTATACAGTCCCTGGACCATGACAGCTTTCACTGAGGAGGTTCCAATCAAGCAAGTCCTATGTCCTGGCCTGAGATAATCCACAGCACAGTTGGTCCAGACCCACAAATTGCAGAACAACCCTCTCCAGCACATCCAGAGCAGTGTTTCAGGATCTGGGACCTGGAAATGAGAAATTTGCTTCATGATGTGATATTGTACAAGACAGGTGGAATAAACAAGTGCTGTAATAAGCTGCCAGAAATGCCTCCAGAAATGGTCTTAATATCTTGTGGGTGAATGAGGATATCTGCCACCCTTTCTCACTGCCAGGGGATGACAGAACCTCCCTACTGGACTTTGCTCAGTACACATTCACGAATTCTTGTCATTTTCTGGGATAGCAACATTTTCTTCCCCAGTCCATGCTCATGTGGGCCAAACTGCCAGTCATGTTTGGCCACAGTCCTGCAGAGACTTCTGCAAACAGGTGTCTTCAAGGAGTCTGCACTTGTAATGTGTTGCTCCCAGTGGCTTCAAAAACAGCGTTCAGACATCTGGTGCTTGAGTTAAGGGAGAACAAGAAAGAACCCATAGAAATTAGCAACATATTTGTAATACCAAACAGCAACTTTAGCTCTGAATAGTAATAATGACATGTACTAATGTATTCACAGCTAAAGCAAAAAGAATCCAGAGTAAGGCAAGTGCAGCTCAGAACACACAGTAAATGCTGGCCTGCTGTGCTTACAGAGGCAGTAAGCTCCCAAGCTTCCAAGATACAGTTCACTGTTTCACCCCAAAGATCCAGCTGAGCTCAAAGGCTAGAAATAGTTTGATGGTCCTTTGAAAGGCTGAGTAGCAGTAATCAACCATGGCATTTACACAGTGCTTTTCTCTTTGGTGTTTTACAGACATTAATCAATCAATTCATATGTCTCTCCAGGGAAGGAGGAACTAATACACCCCTTCCATGAAAGAGGAAATTGAGAAAGAGTAGCTAAATACCTTCACATGTCTTACAGAGATTCAACCTCTGCAGAGGCTGCTGAATCCAGGAGGCTTCATCAGCACCCACCCTGCTTCGCCCACAATTTCCTGTTAGTGCAACTGCAACACAAATGCTTCCTCCTTTCTGTGTGCTTGCTGAGACCTGGGGCAAGTATCCCACTCTCAGGTACAGCAGTGTATGTGCTTATGCCACTGCCAAGATTATAACACATACGAAAGATTGTTCTTCGAGTGTTGATGATATATATGTGGATGTAGGAAAGGCTTGCTAAAAACAGCTACACTAATAAAATTCAAAGATAATTTAGAATCAAAAATCCTATGATTTAAAGTCAGTGGCCAAATACTGGATCATCTTCTATATCATTAATAAATTAGAGCGAGAAAGGCACAGAATATCTGGTAGAAAAGCAAAAGCTTTTACCTAAGTGCCCCAGGTGGAGTCTGTGGGCTTTTCTGTGCTAGGTAAACCCCAGTGCCTGTGTGAGAACCTGCTCCATGAGCACTGGTGGCTTCACTTGCAGTCTGCCAGTGCCAAAATAGCTGGGGGTGATATTTTGTGGGGAAGGTACTGCTGTCACCCCTTTTTCAGGTCCATTTGCTTGAGTGTCTGTAGTCAGGTGCAAAGAGCCTCAGCAAACGGGATATGCACAGCTTTACAAGCGCACAGCAAGTATTTACTGGCTGGCACATGCAAAAGATAGCTATGATTTGATGAGCTACAAGAGAGATCTACAAGACATTCATCACCTCTCATAAGGCATCCAAGGAGCCTGTATTGAACCAGTGGGCAACCTCCAGAGGAGAGCACTCACCACTGTTTTCTCCCTGGAGCAAACCCTTGGCATTGCAAACCCAATACCTCCCACCAGCTCCATCAATACCAAGGTCACCCAATAACGCAGCAACCAGCTCCCCATTTCTTTCCATTAGAAGTTTAATCCTCATCATGTCAGTACCTTTCCTCTCAAATTCTCAAGCTACCTTCATCCCGTCCCTATAGTTTTACCTTGATTGTTATTGCTTCTTTTCTACAGAGGTTTGCACAGTTCTCTGTCACAGGTAAGTAGCTTCAGCAGCAGTCTGAGCCACAGTTATACAGCCAGGCGGGAGCAGAGTTGAGGCTCAAATCCCTGGAGCATGGGCAGTCAAGCCCTGGAGTGGGGAAAGATAGCAGAGAGAGGTGGAGTGCCCTCTCTATCACCATCACACTTAGGAATCTATTCCATACCTTCTTGGAAAACCTTTAGCCACAGACATTAGCCACATTTAAACACTCTATTAAGACTTTGCACTGTTTTGCTCCCTGGCAACCCAACTAAAGTCTGAGATTATGAGGAGGGTAAAGAGAAGAAAATTTAATAGAAACTTACAGTACCTGAGGAGCTGAACAAAGGAAATAAAAGGGGATTTGCATCTTCAGAACACAGGGCATTCCTCAGCACATGTATCCATGATAATCAATGCCTTCTTTGCATACGGCTGCTGAATGCAGTGTGACTGTTCCTGTGAGAAATCACAGCTTATGCAGTTGTGATCTTTGGTGTTTCACCTGTCACAGTCTGGTTCCAAGGCATTGACATTTTATGCAGGGTCTTGAATCACATCATCTGATGCTGATCAGCATAAAAAGCTTTTTATGCAGAAACCCTGCCATTCTGACCACCAACTAGGCACATCCTTTGGCCTCTGCATAGCTAGGATATACTGGTGACTATGACAATGGTCTCCAACAGGGGTTTGTAAGACATCCATCCCTCTGGGAATGGCATGCCTCATATCTGATCATTCTTTCAGCCTTAACACCAAGTTTTGCAGATAAAAGAGCACTTCAAAGCTGTAGATTCACAATAATGGAATAAATTTACCAAAAGACCAGATCAGATAGCAAAAGCATTGTTAAGTTTATATTTAATGATGACGCTTTTCCTTGGCTACTGCAGTGCTGCTAGTTGCCTGTGATTCTGACTAATCAGTCCCTGAAGTGTCCTTTAAGGCTAGCATATCCTGGAGAGTTTTAGATCTGTGTCTTTTCTGCTTTAATGATAATGATGACTATAGGAACCACTTCTGACCATTGCTTTGGGCAGTTTGGTTTCTTTTTCCCTGAGTGTATGCAGAAATATCTCCTCCATTTCTCATGTGTCCTTTCACATCCACACAGTCCCCAGTCCCCCATCTTCTTGTTTTACAGACCCTTGTCTCCGAAGATGACCTGTAAGGGTTGTGGTGATCTAAAAAAGAGCTTAGTTTTATTTTTCCACTAAGGTCTCTTAATTACTATTTCTATTAATATACCTGAACTACAGCACTGCTAGCTTCAAGCTTAAGACATATTTTCAACTTACCAAGTCTTTTAAGACACAGTGGTGCGGCTTTACAAGTCATATATTCAAGAAGTTAATAACCAGCTATTAATCATATATTTTACTAACCTGGAAATCAGTTCACTCTCAGCACCACACAAAGTCTAATCACAATCTCTCAGCATCACAGAAAGCATCACCATGATCCCTTGATCTAAATGAATGACAAAACTAGAAAGTGAATTATCTTGATCAGGTAAAACTTATTTACCTCTCTGTAGTTTCAGATCCCCACAGGAACATGGTCACAAGAACACTGCTGAATATTCATCCATTTGAATTCCGTGCTATTAGTTTTCACCATTTCCAACTAAAGTGCAGCTGTCTGCATGACCTGACATGTTCCCCTAAAGCAGCATTTCATCAGCCGTTATAGAAGCTGGTGCATCCCCTGGAGTTCCCATTTAGTGCTTTCTAACCACAGGCTGAGCTGTTCAAGTTTTCTAGTTTGAGATTTATTTTACTCAGTTAGACAACTCCCAGACGACTTCCAGCCAGTTCATAAGTGACAGAATATGCTCATGTCCTTCCAGCTAAATTAAGCTGGGGAGGTGATGGAGTAGCACAAGAGCACACAGGTGTGAATAAACAACCAAGCAGCAGCAAGAGACATGGTATAGGATACAGTATTTTACACTCATGAGAAGTTCCTGAAGGGTTCCTTAGAATTTTTTTGCATACCTTTTGTTGGCTGTGTGCATTATGTTACATGTTTGCTTGAGAGAGAGAGAGAGCAAATCAAACTGAGCTAAAGAACCGGGAAGGGGTTTGGTTAATGCAGCATGGCAAGCGACAGCAACCCTTCAGAAGGCAGTGAGTGCGTTGGGGGATGCTGAGCCTTGTTCCAGCTCTTGCTGTGTGACTCTTCTCTGCCTCCCGGGATATCCAAAGCACTTCACAATAGTGAGCATCACTATTTCCATTTCTAGCAGAGTACCTCAGGAGAGAGATCACGCTTTGTCTGGGGCAAAGGGTGTTAACAGCCAAGGCACACAAGCCCACCTCTCTCCTGACAAGCTGTTGAGCCACCAACCTAAAAATCTCAAAACAAAAGGCTTCATTTACCAGCCCCTTGCCTGTCCTGCTCTTCTCCCTAAGAAAAAAAAAAAAGGAGTAATTTCAGAAACAGGAGTTTTACAAAATTTAATCTGAGGTGTGTTTAGACCAGTATATGGCTCTGTCCCTTCCAGCATCTGGGCCACATATAGAGGTGTGTGTGTGTGGACCTGAACTAACGGAGCTGTGTAAGCAAAAACATCTGCAGGTACAAGTTCCAACCCCAGCTGCCAAGAGGTATGGGGGAGTATATAAAACGCAGGCCAGAGCGGATTTTCGCGACTTCTAGAAGGTGAAGATGAAAAACTAATGCTGCATGTGAAGACTGGGAAGTGTGTGAACAAAATAAGTCAGGCAGAGCAGCACAGTGGGAAGAAGATGGTTTTCAGAGTGTTGCTTTGAACAGAATGTGGGGAATTAAACATTTACAATATGTTCAGTCACGTCCTTTTACAACTGCAGCCTAGACAAATGATGAAGGAGACAATGTGTGAGAGCCTCAATGTGTGAGGGTGCCACTTAGGCTAAGCTTTTTGACTTTAAAATAGCTAATTCTGCATGTTTGACAAATTCTGAGAGTTACAGTGCAATAAAATTCCATTTTTACTAAAAATAAGTACTTTTTCACCTCCTGCCACTTTATCTATCTGCTCTCTGTTATGACAGCCCAGCTCTTCCAGTAGGTTCTTACTCCTGTGGAGAACTGTCTCTGACAGCTGATCAGGCTCTAGCTCTGGCAGAGATCCATAAGCACAGGAGCTCTTAACAGTTGTGGATGACACAGATTGACAAGGTGGCAAATAACTCTGAGGACCCAGTGAGTGTAGTAACACATATACAAAAAAATCTAATACATAGTATCTATAAAATATATGTAAGTTCATAATACATATATATAACATATATGAGCTTTATGTATACACATGCATAAAAGTGTACACATGCTTCTTTGTGCAGCTTGTGTTCGGAAGATTGGAACTACTCGTGCAAGAGATGCTTTAATATGAATATTTAGTACATGCTCATGGTCATAAAAGGAAGGTCTGTAAGTCACTCAAACAAGTGTGTGCACTGCAGTGTGCAAAGTAAGAGGTTCAGCTCAACAGCAGCTCATCTGTCAATGCAGGAACAAAGTAGATTTTGCAGCTCTTGGATGGCTAAAAAAGTGGGTAGAAACTGAAAGCACAATTTGCCTTCTGAGTGTGACACTGATGATCTGTTACTGTGCATCTGTGCTGTTTTGAAGTTTACACACTCAACACACATACGCACATGTGAAAATATCAGTCATGTAGAGGGTACAGAAAAAGAGCAATAAAATGATCCGACAGGGTGGAGGAAGTGTCTTGCAGCAAGGATTTAGAGACCCCTTCTTAAAGTCTTTAATAATTTTAAGTTATAAAGAAAACAAAAAATTTTTTAATAAGCATCTTTAGGGATGCTTGTTAAACAGCACAGATTAAAGCAGGTATTGCTTTTACTACGACTTTATGTTTACACAATACTAAGCCACAACTTCTTGTTAATCACTTTGAATAGCATGAACTTTTCAAACATTCCACTTATGTTGATATACAAAATAAAATACTTTATTGAAATAAAAGGTCAGATGAAAAATCACTGTCTTTTCCAAGCCTTCTGTATTTGAATTAGAGGAGGAATAAGGATTGCATTTCACTGAAGGTTACAGCGTATTATCCACCGTTATCTTTTATACCTCGGGAGAGGTTATTTCAGGTTTTGTGTATTCCTAAGGTAGGAGAAGTGTATTGTCAAGCCCAAGTGTTCTGCATGTGCAAGCATGATCTTAATGAAGACCAGCCTGTTATCTGAGAGAGGAAATTCTGTGAACTGGAGTGTAATCTTGCTGATTCCCATTTGGAGTGGATCCCTAAACCCAGAAGCAAATCAGATTTGCAAATTTGTGATTTCCTTTGAAGCTTAAATTTGTGAGGTATGTACTACCTTCATTTACAGTGTCATTTCCGTTCTCAGATCTCCCTGAGCTTTCTGATCCAGAAACAGGGCTAGGACACTTTAGAAGCCGCGTATGGGTTGAATATATGATGAATGCTGGCAAGGCTAATCCACCATGAGCCTCCAGATCTCTACCATACACAGGATGCTCAACTGGCTGCCACGGGGGACACGGAGGGAGAGGAGTCATACTACTGCTCCATGTACCACAGGACAGAGGAGGCGCTGAGCACGGCCATGGCAATTTTGTCTCATGGAATTTTGTATGCTACAGCTCTTATTCCACTGGCCAAGTTTTGGACAGTACTTTACAGCTGACACAAAGGGAAAACAACCTGAATTTGTCACTCTCTCATACACAGGTTGACACTCACACAGGCAGAGAGCCAAGTAATGAATCCAGGTGTTTTCCTGACTGGCCTTGACCTCTCAAACAACAAAATACACCGAGAGTTAGAAGTGACAGAGTAATTCAGGCTGGAAGAAACCTAAGCAGGTCATCTGTCTCAGCCTCCTGCTCAAAGCAGGACTATGTTTCTTTAAAACATGCAGGACACTAAAACCAGTGTTCTAAAGACATGCTCCACAGAGGGTGGAGGCAGTGATTGAACCTATCAGCCTTATGTTAGAAACAGACAAAGGTGACAGAATTTATTGGCTTACAGGCAAGAGAAGCCCACACATTCCTCTGGCATCAGCTGCAGCTGCCAAGAAGAACCAGCAATGAGGAAGTAAATAAGATCTTGCCTTGGCCCAAGGGTCCCCATGCACTGCAGTGGATGCAGTCACCTGTCACTCTTTCCTCCCCAGTCTCAAGGGCTACTTCCCAATGGAGTTTCAGATCTGAAGCTACTCTAAATAAGCTTAAAGCCTAGTATGAAAAACTAGTTTCAAGAAAGCTAGTTACTCAGAGAAATTACATGGGTGGGGGATCAAAGTAATACATCAGCTTGCTTTTTTGGGGAGTATCTCTTTTGTCTGATAAAAGTTAAATGGCATCTTGTTAAGAAATCACTCACTGGTGGTTGCAATTCTTAAGCATCCAGTGAGGTTACAGTAAACAGTGAGAATGGTCAGGTCTGGAATAACACAGTATCAAAGTATCTCTAAAATACATTAGTTTCTATTTCTGTCCTCAGGTGCTTGAATTATTAGTAAATAACTTCTTAGGAGGTTGAAAAGTGCTTTGCCATTGATGAAGATAGTATATCCCCAAATAAAAAAAGATTTATGTCAATATCAGAGTTTCCATGTAGTTATTCAGAATGCATGGGCTGGCTTCTTTTTCCTTACTTTCCAGTATATTTACACTTCTGATTGACCCCAGAGATGTGTGCAACACAGAGTCTTTACATTTCAGTGGCCAATCTTGCAACAGAAGCATTTTCCAAGACACTGAGAGCTTCCTGTTTTCAAATGGTCTGGTAATTAGGGAGCTAAAAAGCTACAGTAAATGTAAAACTCATATTCTTGAAAGTTTCTTATTCAAACTAAACATGAGTTTAGGCTTTGGGCTGGGGGAGGAAAATGGTAGCCATTATTACAAAGAACAAGTTCTAAATAATTTGATAAAACAAAAGATACGGAAAGAATAACAGCCTGCTCAGAGGAAAGTGGGGGTGTTTGTCTTGTTCCTGAATCTCCCTTTTCTTCTTTCTTTGATGCATCTTCTGTCCTCCTGATGATACCTGTAAAAACAAGCCTTTCATGTTGTTTCTGATCACCATCTCTTGGCAGCCTGGAGTTTAAATTTTGCATCATTCTCAGTGAGGTTTATATCACACTTTGATGTCCCTCGACACATATATGGGAGTCCATAAATGTTGAGAAGTGTAAACCTGGCTGTGCAGAGCTTGGAAGGACATGGCAAGGATGTTCAGATGTTTTAAGTAGCCAGGAAGAGGCACTGCAGCATCACACATTTGTTTTCTTTCCCTCACAAAGATCCTAGTTTCCCTGGCCTGACCTGAATTAGAGGAAGGAGAAATCACAGAGATATTTTAAAGCCAGGTCTCCAGCATGATCAGACAGGTTTAGTGTCTTAAGATGACTGGGTGGAGACAGGGGAAGGGAACTGAAACTGTTTTGAAGTAATAGCAACCTCAGCTGCCGCAATAGGGTGCGAAGATACGTGATATACTGCAGTTTAGAGGCTTCCTCTTCAGACGACGACATTTTTCTCTCTTTTCGGAAACAGTATTACATTACAGGTGTTACAACCTTTCTTCAGAATCAGACTGGCCAGGGAACTGTAAATCTAAATCATGCCTGCCCTCAGGAAACCTGCCAGCCTATAAACACAATGAAATGAGTGAGATGAAAGCATCTGAGTGAGAAAATGAATTTTAGGCATTCCACTGAAGTCCATTTAGTTTTTACAGTCTGGCCCAGCATCTAGAAGCAGCAGCTGGGGAGGACATTCTAATTCTCAGTGAGTAATAATGGGAAGATTACCTTAAGCTTGAAATCTTTGCATAGGGTTCTGAGAGGAAAGAGAAAGCTTATTCTCACGGTATTTCTCGTATTTTTTTCCATGCTGCAGAAGCACAGTATGCTACCTTAAATAGCAAGCTTTCCTATGTCTGAAAGCTTATATGATCAAACTGACGAAGTCTACAATGAGGAATTTATGTTGAAAAGTAGCTGAAAGTGCAGGTTGACCACAACAGTAACTTTTCAGGACACTGCTTGTTTTGTAGGATATTTTCTCCCTGGGCATATTTGTCTGCTTTCAGAGGGCTTTCCCATTTTTAAAGGGGTCTCTCTTCTCAGAGACTTCTGCTAAGAGCTTCAACCCAGCCACGGCAGGTGAACATAAGTTAATAATATGGGAACCATTCAAGAGTTTTTTTTCATGTTCCTCTGTCTGAACCTGAGCAAACGTTCCTTGTAAGATATAAAAACCTTCTTAGATACAAATGGTCCTGTTCATTAATGTGCTTATTCCTACCTCTACTCCATCATTTTTTAATATTCACACATTCCTGCATGTCATCTGAGCACAATGAATGAAGCTGAGACATTGCAAGAACATTTCCTGTCCAGACTGTAACAGGCTGTGAGCCTCATGTCAGCTCATTTTCACAAGATTTCCAGAGCACTTGCACAGATTTCAGAGTGGAACAGCATCCAAGAAACACACATTGCTACCTACACCAAATGTTCCTGGCAGTGTAGTGACCTGAAGAGTCACCTGACTTCCTCTAACATCTTTCAGATAACATTCATATCTCTGATAATATGTTTTTCCCCTCTGCTTCCCACAATCTCTACAGCCCTCCTAGATACTTTGCAGGGCCTATTTCTTTCCATCTTTCTTACAAAGCTCCCTGTGAAGTACACCATGGGGGGTTGCAAATACAGGGATGCTGGGCAACTGCAAAAGGAGAGTGCAATGAGTTCACCACTGTGATTCCTTATCCCCAGCTACCAGGAGGTTTCCTTCCTTTCCAACCTGTCATTAACATCCCCACTGATTTTTTTTATAGCTTCCATCAGTAAAACAAATGTTCACTGTCCAGCAGAAATTAAGCTTACAAGCTGCCCATCAGTCCATTTTCTCTTTCACAGCTGGAGGGACTAAGCTGCTTCTTCATTTAGCCCTGTCAGATTAGCTGAACTAAGTGTAGAGGTGAGCTGATCCTACAGGGATGGTTCAGTCTCTCCACACTATTCTACCAGAAGGCAGCATTGTGCAGCACTGTTTTTAAGACAGTCACCAGTCTCAGACAGCAGGCCACCTCTTCCTAAAGCTCAGGGGGCTGTGGAAAAAGAATGGCTACAGTGACCTCTTCACTTCTCAAATAAAATCGACAGTCAATGGAAACCCATTTGCCAACCTGATGCACTCTCTAAAGAAGTGTGCTGCTTACCAGGAACTGAGATCAGGGGTATCACTGAGAGACTACCAAGCCTCCTGCAGTCCACTGACTATTATCTGCTGCTGTTGTTTCACATGGGCACCAGTAATAGCACCAGGGGCAGGCTGAAGAGTATCAAGAAAGATTACAGGCCCCTACGAGTGGTGGTGAGATACTCTGGAGCACAGGTAGATTTTTTTATCAATCCTCACAAGTCAAAGGGAACTGGTGTGAAAGGGCCAATTGAACCCAGTGAGTAAAAAATGGTTACATGACTGGTGCCACAACCAGCAGCTTGTCTACCTAGACCATGGGACTTGCCTTGAGAAACCTGGTCTACTAAGGCCTGATGGGGTTCATCTGTCAGAGATAGGAAAGAGCATTTTCAGCCATAGGCATGCCAAGCAAGTGAAAAGGTTTTAAACTACAGTTTCTGGGTGAGTGGAACCTCTATCCATCCCACTCCTACCAGTTTGATGCCAGTGTCAGCAATAGATGCACAGAGCTAGGAGAAGAGCCATAGGTCAGCAGGAGAACACGTGAAGTTTGGCATAAAGGAATTCAAGCCACTCCAGCTAATAAGTCATCTTCATCAGGGATCCAAATTAATTGCCTCTGTGCAAACACACATTGCATGGGAAATAAATTAGAAGTCAGAAATGTGTGCATGCCTGCAGGGATATGATTTCATTGGTGTCATGTAGAAACGCTGGGATGAATCTATGCTGTGACTGTTGGAATGGAAGGATACAGGCTCTCTAGTAAAGACAGGCAGGGCAGACAATGAGGGTGTGTCACGCTCTACCTCAGTGACTGGCTGGAACGCATGGAGCTCTGCCTTTGGATAGATGAGGAGCCAACTGAAAGCTTCTAGATCAGGACTAAAGGGTGGCCAGGGACAGGTAACATTATAGTCAGGGGTCTGATGCAGGCCACCCAAACAGCAAGACTGAGAAGATGAGACCCTCTATAGATAGATAGGAGCATCCACATGCTCATAAATGCTGGTCATTATGGGGGACTTAAGCCACCCTGATGTCTGTTGGAGGGACAACACAACAGGGCATAAGCATTCCAAGAGGTTCGTGGAATGTGTTGATGATAACTTCCTCTTCCAAGTGATAGAAGAGTCAGTGAGGAGAGGTGCCATGCTGGACTTTATTCTCACATACAAGGTGAAGTACCCAATGGGCTGGTGGGGATTGTGGGGTTCAAGAGCCGCCTGGGCCTCAGTGAGCATGAAATGGTGGAATGCAAAATCCTCAGGGCAGTGACGATGGTGCACTACCCTTGACTTTTGGTTACCAGACTTTGGCCTCTTCAGGGACCTGCTTCGTAGAGTCACATGGGACAAAGCCCTGGAGTGGAAGAGGACCCAGTAAAGCTGCTTAGTATTCAAAATTCACCTTCTCCAAGCTCAGGAGCAATGCATTCCAACAAAAAGGGAGTCAAGCAATAATAGCTGGAGGTGTGCATGGATGAACAAGTTGCTCCTGGGCAAACTCAAACACAAAACAGAAGCCTACAGAAAGTGGAAGCAAGGGCAGGTAGCATAGGAAGAATGTAAAGAAATGCGATCAGGGAACAGTTTATGAAAGCTAAAGCCTTGATAGAATTAAATCTGACCAGAGACATTAAGGGTAAGAAAAAAAGCTTCTATAGTTAATGACAAGGGTAAAGAAAGAGTAGGGAAGATGTGGGACCTCTCCAGAAGGAAATGGGAGACCTAGTTACCTGGGTATATAGAAATCTGAGGTACTCAATAAATTTTTGTCTCAGTCTGCACTAAGTGATTAGCCACACCACCCAAGTCACTCAAGGCAGAGGCAGGGACTCAGAGACTTAAAAAATGCCCACTGTAGGAAAAGATCAGGTTTGAGACCAAGTAAGCAATTTGAAGCTGTACAAGTCCATCGCACCTGATGAGATGCATCCACAGGTCCTGAGGTAATTGGTGGATGAAATTGTTAAGCCAGTATCCATCATAGTTGAGTAGTCATAGCAGTCCAGTGAACTCCCTGCTGACTGGAAAAGGGGAAACAGAGCCACCATTTATAAAAAGGGAAAAAGGAAGACCCAGGGAACTACAGACAGGCCAGTCTCACCTCTGTGCCTGGCAAGATCATGGGGGTGACTGGAAAGAATGCTCAGGCACATGGAAAAAAAGGAGGTGAGACAACATGGCTTCACTACGGGCAGATCATGCCTGACAAATTTTGACCTTCTCTGACGGGGTTACAGTACTGGTGGATAAGGAAAGAGCAACTGACATCATCTACCTGGACTTGTGCAAAGCATTTCATGCTGTTCCACAGGACATTCTTGTCTCTAACATGGAGCGACAGATGGACCCCTTAACGGATAAGACATTGGCAGGATGGTCGCACTCAGAGTTTTGATCTACAGCTCAATGTCCAAATGGAGATTAATGACGAGTGGCATTCTTCAGGGGTTGGTATTGGGACCCCTGTTTAACATCTTTGTTGACAACATGGACAGTGGTATCAAGTGCACCACCAGCAATGGTGCAGCTAATGTGCTGGAGGGAAGGAATGTCATCCAGATGGAACTTGACAGGCTTGAGAGGTGAGCCCATGCAAACCCCATGAGTTCAACAAAGCCAAGTGTAAGGTGTTGCACATGTCAACAAAATCCCAAACACAACTAGGTGCTGAGTGGAGAATGGATTGAGAACAGCCCTGAGGAGAAGGATTTAGAGGTGTTAATGGATGAGAAACTCAGCATAATCCATCAATGCGTGCTTGCAGCCTAGAAAGCCGACTGCATCCTTCGTTGAAACCCCACCTGCATCCAGCTCTGGGGTCCCCAGCAAGGCTGAGAGAGTTGAGATTGTTTTGCCTGGAAAAAAGAAAGCTCGGGGGGACATTACAACAGCATTGCAATTCCTGAAAAAAAACAGGAGAGGGGCTGTTTACAAGGGCATGCATTAATGCGATGAGGGGTAATGGCCTTTAAACGGAAGGAGGGTAGATTTAGATTAGATATGAGGAAGAAATTTTTCACTATGAAGGTGGTGAGGTAGTGGACCAGGTTGCCCAGAGAATCATAGAATCACAGAATCACAGAATATCCTGAGTTGGAAGGGACGCATAAGGATCATAGAGTCCAACTCCTGGCTCCACACAGGACCAGCCAAGTCAGAGCATTGGACTGAGTGCATTGTCCAGATGCTTCTTGAACTCAATCAAGCTGGGTGCTGTGACCACTTCCCTGGGGAGCCTGTTCCAGTGCCTGACCACCCGCTCAGTAAAGAAACTCTTCCTAATATCTAGCCTAAACCTCCCCTGTCACAGCTTCATACTGTTGCCTCAGGTTCTATCAGTGGTCACCAAAGAGAGGAGATCAGTGCCTGCCCCTTCACTCCCCCTCATCAGGAAGCCACAGACCATGATGAGGGCTCCCCTCAGCCTCTTCTCCAGGCTGAACAAACCAGGGGACTTGAACTTCTACTTGTAAGACTTTCCCTCCAGACCCTTCACCATCCTTGCTGCCCTTCTCTGGACACTGTCCAATAGTTTCACATCCTTCTTGTACTGTGGCACCCAAAACTGCACACAGTACTCAAGGTGAGGCCTTAGCAGTGCAGTGTTGAGCAGGACAATCACCTCCCTGGATGAGATGGCAATGCCATGCTTGATGCACCCCATAGTACTGTTGGCCCTCTTGGCTGCCTGTGCACACTGCTGGCTCATGTTCAACTTGCTGTTGACCAAGATTCCCCAACTGCCTCTCAGCATGGCCAGTCTCCAGTATCTGATTCCCCTGTCTGGATGTGCAGCGAGGATTGCCCCTTCCTAGGTGCAGGACCTGGCATTTGCCCTTGTTAAACTTCATGCTATTGTGATTCCCCAGCTCTCTAATATGACCAGGTCTCTCTGCAAGGCTTCCCCACCATCAACGGAGTCAAAAGCTCCTCCCAATTTGGAGGAAATTTACTTAAGACACCCTCTAGTTTGCGGGAAGCTGTGGGAAACCAGAAGTTGTGGCTGGCCCCTCCCTGGCAATGTTCAAGGCCAGGTTGGATGGGGCTTCGCCAGCCTGTTCTAGGGGAGGGTGTCCCTGCCCATGCCAGGGGTGTTGGAACTACATGATCGTTGTGGTCTCTTCCAACTCAAACTATTCTATGATGATTCTATTTCATGCCTTTAAGTGGAAGGGCTCCCAGAATCACTGCCTTGCTTACTGCAGTAAGTCTGTACTAAGAAATATGGGGAGGGTCCCATGGATGACTTGTAAGAGTCACAAAGTAAAAGAGAAATATTTGAAGGGAATATGAAACACATTCATATTGGAAGTATTTACTGATAGAGCCTGGGAATGGTGGTGACAACAGGAAGGTACATCAGGCCTGGAAGGAAATGTTCTAGAGGTCTCAGAATTTGTAGTGGCGACTCATGCTGCACCAAGTCTTTTTGCTAGATTGATCAAATTGGTATGGAACCTAAATTCTTGGGCAGGCTATGATGGGCAACTGCCAAGCCTCTCCCATTTTGTATTTGTTCTAGTCCTGACACTAGTGCAGAAATTAAACCCATTCTGAACATCTGGGAATTTACTGATTTTGGGGTACCCAGCTGTCTCTTGAATAATGAACTCTGTGTCAGGGGAGATAAAATGCTCCTGAACCTTTCCTTCAAGGTCAGCAACTAGAAGCAGGTAGAAACAGGGCAAATGTCTAAAGCGTCTTTCAACATTCTTTCATGTTAGATGATGGTTTCAGTTTTTCTGAAAAGATATGTGGGAATTCACATAATTTGATTTATTTATTTATTTCCCCCTAAAAATAATCCACCCATTGCTGTCTTTCCTAATATTATTTTTAGGTGTGGAAATATATTTGTTGTGCAGCAAATCTAACTTGATGTCCGATATTCACTAACATTGCTGTTTTGACCTTGAAGCAACGATTAGTTTTAATTAAAGAATCCTAATGGAATAAATAATGATGTATACATCTAGAAGCCATTCAGTGTCCAAAATTTATAAGACAATTAAATACCAAAAAAAATGTCTGTATATACATTCAGACATACACGCACAATTTTTGGAATATTTAACATATTCACAAATATGATGTTAGTTTTAAGAGTATATATTTTTAAAGCATATAGGTATATTACATGCAGTAGTAATAACATTATATATGTATAAATCATGCTACAGAAATAAAGAAGCAGCAAAGTTTTCTGCTTAGAAGTGTGTTACAGAGCAAGGAGAACAACTCTACCCACCTTGTGCAGCATTGCGAAGAAGCAGATCTGATTACTTTAAAACAGTTATGGTTTTGGATATTATAAATGGTTATGATTGAGTTGTTAAAATGTTCCAGAAAACATCTGTCAAGAAACTGCTGTCCAAAGCATGATGTGCACTTTTATAAAGGTTTGTCCAAATATTTCTGATGTTAATGGATCTAACACAGGCTTGGAAGACTTTGAAGAAGGTGTTTAAACTCTTTTCTATCTACACAGGTAGATTGCAGGTGAAAACTTTAGGATTCTGAACTATGCTTCATGAGTTTCCAACTCATTTTTAATGGCACTTGGAAATAAAGTGAAAATCGCATGATAGAGTCACTTCTGTGACTTGACCTGTGTCACATTATGCAGTCCTGCAATGACAACAGAGGTAACAGCTTTCAAGATTTAGAACCAGATACCAAGCTGTGTTTCAGCACTCACCTCTGACATGGCACCAAGAGGTGCTACATGAACAATTTCATATCCTGAGCCTGTTTCCTTCCCTGTAGCACAATTCAGGCAACACAGACTGTATTTCCCAGATCAAATGATTTCTTAGAGGCAGTAATAAACACCAGACACCAAGATTATTCAGAGAAAGAGATGCACCAACCCAGTCTCCCACTGGTTCTGAAAAGTCTAGTCTTCATATGATATTCTTATGTCTTTGTAAAAGCCTGCAAGACAAGATCACTAAATGTACCTTCAGATAAAACCAATAAAAGACACAATTAATAACACCATTGATGGGCATCTGTGGCAAATGTTAACATCTGTAGAGAAAGGACAGGAGAAAGTTGCAAACAGGCTAAGTTAAACAGTCGCTTTCTAGCATAATGATTCTTAAGCTCTTTGGAAAATTAAACCAGAACAATATCACTGCTGCAAAGACAAAGCTCAGCATTTATGTCTGTTCTCTAGTATAAATACTTCGAATGTAAAGAAAGTAAATATGTTTCAAATCAGCTCACTGCATGGTTCTAGGAAATCATCTGCAAACCTGTGTTCCCCATTAATTTGGAGTTTTGTGTCACTTGGGCCTCTTTCACAGATAAAAGGTTTCTTTTCCTGTTCTTTGTTGCACGTCTCTGATTTCTAGATAATTGAAACAAGAGAAGCTGAGTGTACTTCGGGCTGATACTTTTTAGGCTGTTCTTGGCTCAAACTCCTGATGCAAGGTTTGCCCTCCTGAATTTATTTTTTTTTTTAATGTGTAACAAGCTGTTGGGCTGATAAACAGCAGGCTGAGAACAGTCTGGAAAGCTTGAAAACAGAAAGGGAAGAGGAAGGGGAAGGGGAAGGGGAAGGGGAAGGGGAAGGGGAAGGGGAAGGGGAAGGGGAAGGGAGTTCCATTTCCTGTCCTTGGGCAACTGACTTACAGGTCTTGAAGATTTCTTTCCCAATCTACGTAATGCAAAAATAAAAATAAAGACCATAACCTTGACTTCCATCATTTTCTAAAAATATACTTATTCCCATGTTTACTTGTTTAGTAGTTGCATTGCAAACACGCCAAAAGTAACACCCATGCTTGGACCCAGGTCTGACCCTGCAGACAGAAGTCCATACTTGTACAATAAAGGGCAAAGTCAAGCACACACAATTGTCACTGTTTGAAGCAGCAAATCAGATGCATTAAACCATTGATTTTTAATGGGTTCTAGTCTGCTTCATGGGGACCATGTGGAAGTATTGAGTAATTTTTTTTAACCATGATGATTTTTTCAGTTTGCATGAAACCTGAGAAGAGGGAGGTGAACACGACTGCCAGCATCTGAATATTCAAACCTTAGGAAGCCTCCAAAAATGCCAAATTTAAATGTGGAGTGAAAGTTGTGGCCTTTTATTCAAGCTAATGTGCTTTTTTTTCTTAATGAGATGTCATGTTTGTATGAACAAGGGAGACTCAGAGAGCAGGGTGGTTTAGAAGGTAAATTTTCTTGTGCATGTTTTCCTTGATAAACTGATTACCTTTCAAATCCTAGATCCGGCTTCACCTGGGAGATAGTTTGAAAAACTTTATTCTCAACACCTGCTGTCTGGTCCCTGCCTTTGTAGTTACTAGTGACATCAACAAGCTTTTGCAGGAACTTGCAACCCCCCCAAAAATAGCACAAGAAGAAGGCGGCTTTCCCTCTAAAAGACCCCGTAGATGGGTGCAGAGAAAAGTGCAGAATTCAGCCTGCAGGTACTTCAACTTCGCCAAACTTTTCGTCCCAAACGTTCCTCGCTGCCTCCTAGAGCTGGACGCGCAGGGTAACTCCCGCTGCCGAAGGTGACATCACGTAGGAGCGGGAAACGAAAGGCCGCGGAGCACCGTCCCTTGAGGCCGGTGCGGGGTGGCGGTGTGTGTGCCTGGCGTGGGGTTCGGTGCGGGGACGATCTCCCCCGGAGCCACAAGATGGCGATGCACACTGCGCTACCTCCCGGCCTCCCCCAGAGCCGCGCCTCGGCACGCAGGCAGAATATCACTGCTTTCCGCCCCTCCCCCCCGCCTTGCCCCCCCCCCCCCCCCCAACCCCCCTTCCCCCGTGCTGCAAATATTTGCTGCTTCCTTAAGTGCACAGGTCCGTGCTACCTGGCTGGGTATCCAAACGCCGCCTCTGCCGTCTTGACGTAGGAGAGGAGATCGGGGCGCGATCTGTTTCCCAGTCCAGCGAGACGCGGGACGCTGCCGCGGGGGGTCACAGGGAGCGCTTCTCTTACCGGTTTTAATGTCTTTCCTGCGAACTCGTGTCAGCCCTTGGAAGTAGAGCTTGCTTCTTCTACCTCCGCAGTCCTCCAAGAAGAAATCCACATGCTCCCACCGCAGACTATATAGATTGTACGCTGAAAATCACCGAGGCAGGGAACAAATAAGAAAAGCAGAGGAACTTTACCTCCAACAAGAGCACTCTTCTACGTAGAAATTACACTGTTGTCTTCCCATTCCGTTAGCAAAGAAAAGTGAGCAAGGCCTGAACTGTCCTTTCATCTTTACAGGTGTAAAGGAGGCTTAATTCTGCCAATGCGGCCGTGGCTGTGCTAGTGCAAACTTGGTGCTAGATCAAAACAAGCCCCTGGCTTGTGAGGAGGTCACAAAAGGATTTTTAAGATACTGACGAGCTCAGGTAAAAAGGTAAGCAGACTTGCTTTGGTAGTCATTGCTGGATGCCAGCAACAGCGAAAGGGTCTGAATTTTGCCATGTTGCAATGACTTTTCTGCTATGTGAAGCTATTAGTTAAACTCTAGCACTGTCACATAAAGAAAAATGCTTGAAAGGCCACAACTTCCATTGGGGCACTTGAGTCACCGTCTCTATCAGAACTAGAGGGAGCATCAGTCCGCACTTCCAGCTGTAAAAATGCAGGTAAAATCAATATAAACAAGTATAAACACACAGCAGGAAAATAAAGTTCCCAAATATTACACATATGTGTTAATTTGTACCAGGACCTGATTGTTTCCTTTAGAATAAGTGCCTCATCCAACCTTTACAGATTCTTGATGACTAGTAGTCTTCTTAGCACAACAATCTTGGTTTTGGAAGACAGCATTATTCAATACACATATCTTATTACACACTATAGTAATTTCTGTCCATCTCTACTGGGAAACGGCTAATAAAGTAATCTTAAACTCCGTTAATGACTTACTGAAATGTCATTTTTATGGTCATAGAGAGTTCAGTTCAGGTTAAACTCATTCCTTAAAAGCCAAATGGACAGGTTTTAACAGAAAGATCGAAGTCCAGTCTACCAGTTCAGGTTCCTTGATCACAGCACTGCAGAGCCTACATTGCTTCTTGCTGCACATGCCCTGAGTTTCTAGTTCCTAGACCTGTTAAATATTGCATCATTGCTTCTGGCACCTTGCTCTAGCACCCAACAGAGACATGCCTTCAGTTACTTGTGGATTTCAGTGAAGTGCCTCAAAAGCCTTCAACTAGGTTTCTAGGAGGGTACGTTGTTTCAGCTGGTAGATTGGTTGCTTGTTCTTCTTGTTGTGGAGTTGCATGAGAAGAGATGCATGTAAAAATTCATACCCTAGCCTGGCATGCACCCTTGTGCAGACCCGGCTGTTCTTAGCAGGGGGACACTGTTAGCTTAACTCATGTAGTTCGGAGAGGTGATGTAACTACACCAACTGGAAAACTACTGCTAAAGTATACAATATCTGTGTAAACACAGCTTAAGCCAATTTAGTGTTTGCTGGCTCCACTTTAGCTGCAAAGACTGCAATGTATAGGGGGGCACTCCTGGCCTAGATAAAAGCAGGGGAAATTTATTTTCTAAACACTGTCCAGTGGTACAGTCATCTGTCAAAACAGCTGGTGTTTTGGGAAGTGTATCTTGTTTTAAAAAGTGCAGTGCTGACTTACTGACAATGTTTACCTATAGAAAAACAATCCTTTCCTAGGATGAATTTACATTAACTAGTTGGGTTTTCAGGTTTAGATGGTGTTGACCACATCTTATTTTAATTTCATTCCCCACATTAGCTTGCTCACATTATTACTATGGCAACTAGTACATTCCTTTACCTTGAACACAAGCTAAGAACCTCCATGGATATTTAAGTGAACTGAGTTTTATTCCCTTGATTTTGATTTTTCATTGTCCATTTTTGTCTCCAGCTGTTGATGGTCCAGTTTGCCCAGCTGTGATAGAGGAGCCAGGACACCAGAACCAAGAGACTCCTTATAGGGCAGTTTGGCACTGGGATTAAGGGGCAGCCGTGTACATCCAAGATGGCAGAAAAAGTCTTACAAATCCCTCAGGAGGTCTTGCCACCTCAGTGGCCCCATGGATGAACATTAAAGGATAAACTACCTGTAGTGTGTCAGGCAAAAGGCCAGCATAATGCTGTGGTCTGTCTCTGGCAGTGTCCAAGAGCAGATGCCCAAGGGAACAGTGTAAGAACAAGTCAAGAACATAACATGATAGCATTTTTCTGGTATGTACTCATTCGATCCCTGTGCCATCTTGATCTTCACAGAATCGTAGAATGTGTTAGGTTGGAAGGGACCATCTAGGGTCATCTAGTCCAACAGTAATCAGTCCATCTAGTCTAGCAGACATCTTCACTAGATCAGGTCACTCAGAGTCCCATCAAACCTGACCTTGAATACCTCCAGGGATGGGTGTCCACTATGTCTCCAGGCAACCTGTTCCAGTGACCTACCAGTGATCTATCTTAGACTATGTCTTTTTATTCCAGCCCTCCCTTGCTGTTGCTTCCCATTAATTTGTTCAATCACTTAAAACCACAAGTACTTTTAGTTTCCACACATCCTAAACTGAGCAAGTCTATCTCCAGAGGGGGTTATGTTTTAAAATTTTTCTTTTGATATTCAGGTCGGGTGCTGAGGAGACACGTACATGCATGAGGGTGAAGTGTGAAAGCAGGGCTCATAGACTTGCCCTGCAGCATCCACAATCACATGTTGAGCACCAGACCATAGAGGACGAATGAAAGGCTTTTGCCCTCTCTACGTACTGTGTGGGCCAACTGATATGCAGGATTCTTCACCAGTCTTGCTCTGTATCATTTCCCCGGAGTCACTTCCAGCTCTTGCCGTGCACAAAGCAATCAGCAGATGTTCACAGGCCCTGCACAAGGGTACTCTGTATGTCACATTTCCCACTATGATGAGATACAATGTCTCAGCTGTGCCCAGACTTTCTGCAGCAGTGAGGACTTAGGCTTGCCTTTAATGGAAGCTCATGTATATGTATGCTGTATGGGGGTTTGTGGGGGTGGGGGGGGTTCAAGAAAAACTGTATTTCAGGGTTTTGCTCTGATGGCAGATTGTGGGTATTTGTGCTTTTTGCAGAGTATGTTTTTGAGGCATTTCTGTTTTAAACAATTCCCTATGCAGTCGAGTAGAAGAGCATGAAATAGAATTAACACCAATATGAGCTGCACAGTTGCTTTATTTAGGGCTGCCTTTTGAACGCTAATGTTACCTGACCTGTAAGCAGCTGTTACCAGTAAATGTAAATCAAAACCAGGAAATTGAATTATTTTATACAATAAGAACAAATCTTTTCTGCTTGCAGTATACAAAACATTTTTCCTTTTCCCTAAATGGTTTGTTGTATTGCTATTACAGAGTTGCAGCCACACTGCTCACTTTCCTTTTCCATTTCCATTTCCATTTCCATTTCCTTTTCCTTTTCCTTTTCTTTTTTCTTTTTTCTTTTTTCTTTTTCTTTTCCTTTTCCCTTTCCTTTCCTTTCCTTTCCTTTCCTTTCCTTTCCTTTCCTTTCCTTTCCTTTCCTTTCCTTTCCTTTCCTTTCCTTTCCTTTCCTTTCCTTTCCTTTCCTTTCCTTTCCTTTCCTTTCCTTTCCTTTCCTTTCCTTTCCTTTCCTTTCCTTTCCTTTCCTTTCCTTTCCTTTCCTTTCCTTTCCTTTCCTTTCCTTTCCTTTCCTTTCCTTTCCTTTCTTTTCCCTCTTAATGGCTCTGCCTAACTAGTCAGACACATTTATTCCTGCAACTAAGTATTTTTGGGTTTTGATGACAATGACATAGTAAGGAGGCTAAGCTGCGCTGAAATAGATGAGATCTGTTACACTCATTCTGATTTATCCGGCTCCTTTACTGATTTGCCAGCTTGAAATCTTTGGCACAGTTTCAGACCATGTCTCTGGCAGAGCTGGGATGTTTTTCTTTTGTCACTATTGTTGAAAATTCTTTCTCCATTTTTGTTATAGATGATGTGGTTCAAATTTAAAGTGCCACAATGTAAAATCTGTCTGTTAAATCCAACTTTTTTTTTCCTTTTCCCTCCAGCTGTAAGACAGGAAGAAAAGTGGCTTGAGGGGGAGAGGCAGTTCATGTCAGTTTCTCCACCCACAGAGGCACAGTTTTATCACCTGTTCCCACACGAAACACTTTAGAACTACTTTGGAAGGTAGGCATCTGCATGCAGCAGCAGTGTGTGGGTTATGTCCTCTGCTGAAATCACTGCAAAAATTCTAATGATTGGCTTTGAATCTTTGTACACCAGCTAGTCCTAGGCAACTAGCCTGGAGTGATGCCTGTGGACGCACTGATCCAGTGGACCACTGATCTTGCTGAGGACTGTGCATTAGTAGGTACACCACTCAGGCTGACAAGCCACCAGCTTCTTGAAGTGAAAGGAGTTCTGTCCATCTGATCAATGGTTTGATACACTTATCTTTTTTCATCCTTTCTCATGCTAACCAAGGAAGTACCATTTTTGCACACTCTGAATTTAGTACATGGTGATGAATTCCATTATGAAGTAACTTCAGGTAACAGGGAGCAGAGGCATCACATCAAATTCTCATTAATCCTTTTGCTCTTAAGAAGGTTTTAAGTAGCAGTGTATTCTGAACCTATTTCTGTGAGCAGATACTGCATTCCTCATTTAATTCTTGGGTATATGACAGCTGTTGGCATAAGTAAAGATTGTTTACTGGGACTACTTTTTGTTGCTTTCTTTTAGTGGGCTTTTTTTCCCCCTTCTGTATTTCTAGTGATTCCCCTTCTCTATTTTGAGTGATTATTGAAATCTGAGGATTAAGCCTGCTTATATTTCTTGCTTCTTTTTTTTTTATTCATACTTTCATACTGATAAGCATAAGCAGCCATTTCCATGGTATATAGTATTGCCGTAATCTAGATACTACCTATAAAACTTTCCATACAAATCAACAAACATAAATTGATTTGGAACAGAATTTTTCATTTTTGAGAGATTCCTGACATAAATTATTGATTATTAGGCCCAAATTCAGCCAAGTACTTAAGAACAACATTTGTCAGGGTCACTTTCACTCTTAGAGTTAACTGGGATTACAATTTATCTTTCATTAAAGCAGCTCAATTAAGAAAAGAAATCTCCCTAAGTCATTTGAGGTGAGAAACAATTCAAATCTCTTTTGACATAAATACTTCCTTGGGAAATATGTTGGACAGATTAATAAAAAGAACAAGACAAAAAAAAAGTCCTCATTTTGTGTACTTTATGGGTGAAAAAAAAAGACAATAGTTGAGGAGCCTGCTGTCATTTAATCCCAGATGACAGCTAAGTTCCACACAGCCACTCTCTCACTTGACCCTCAGTGGAAGGGGGAAGAGAATTGGAAGGGTGAAAGTGAGACAAGTTGTGTGTTGAGATGAAGACATTTTAAAGGTAAAGCAAAAGCTGAGCACACAAGCAAAGCAAGACGAGGAATTCATTCACCACTTCCCATGGGCAGGCAGGTGTTCAGCCATGCCCACGAAAGCAGGGCTACATTAAGCATAACATATACTTGGGAAGACAAACGTCATAATTATGAACATGTCCCTCTCCATAAACTTCTTCCCCCCAGTTTTATATGCTGAGCATGATGTCATATGGTATGGAATATCCTTTGGGTCATTTAGGGTCAGCTGTCCCAGCTGTGTCACCTCCCAACCGCTTGTGTACCCTCAGCATCCTCACTGGGAAAAGGCCATGACACTGTAAGTGCTCAGCAAGAACTAAAACATCTCTGTGTTATTGTCACTGTTTTCAGCACAAAGCCAAACCACAGCCACATACCAGCTACTATGAAGAAAGTTAACTTCATTCCAGCCAAAACCAGCACAGAGCCCAAATAAAACGGTCAGATGTAAAGCTGCTTGTCAGCTTGCTCAGCTTCTAATTTAGTGGGTTAATGTAAAATTACAGTACTGCCTATCAGAAAAGCAGTTTGGGAAAGTCAAACAATGAGAATTTGTTTCTAAAAATGTTATGAGAAGTGAAGATAGAGTTAGCTGGCTTTTAGTCTACTGTGAACTAGAGCTGACCTTCTCACTGAGGTCCCCTTTCCTGCAGGGAAAATATAACCTTTCAATGTTGGAGAAACAGTCCAAGACAACATTATTGCTTTAAGCATGACAAAACCTTCACATGGGTCAGGACCACACAAATTTTCACCTTCCAGAAGCAGGATGTGGCAGATCCAGAGGCCAATGCCAAGGATCTGTCAGTTCTGATGGGCAAAACCATGGCCACCTGAGTGCATGTTTTGTTCTAGAGGTGATGGGGAAAGTTGATGACACCTGTCTTTATGTATTAATTAGTGTGATCTTGCTGGCTACAAGAAGCTTGTCTTTAAGTCCCTCCTTGTGTTGGTTTGTAATAGTGGGATAGAGCAGGGTTTGGAATAGCTTCTTAGCTAGTTGACAGTGTTGAAGGCACTGCTGAGAGCAGGGAAGAACTTGGCAGAACCAAGTGTAGGGAGAGAGGGAGGGTTAGTTAGAGGTGCCTTAGTGGCAGAGAACTCTCCATTTTGTGGGACTGCTGCTATGTTCTGTTGCTGATCCAGTCCTATAATCTTTGATCTCAAGTTAAAGAGTATCTCCTGATTAGTTTCCAGGTGGTCCCTCTGTACTTTATTTCCTAACGGCATTTTTCTTCTTCATCGTTGCTCAGAGATCGCTGTTCATGTGCCTTCATCTGAATGGTAGCAGTCATAAATCCCAGAAGACCCACTGGCATCAATATCCTACCTGAGACTTAATCTGCTGATTTTGCCTTTGACATTTCTGAATGAAGATAGTTTACACCATTACCTTTGATGGGAAGGGAACCTTAGAAGATGCTTCATTTCAAAGACTGTGTCTATTCAGAAACTCAGTGCTACATGAGTGGAAATGAGTACTGGCAGAGCCTGCAAAACATGTGAAACATTGAAGATGCCTGACCCTCTCTTCCCACCTCCATCTCTTTGTTCCTAATTTTGTGACTAGCTGTCTAATTAGGTCCTATTTTGTATTTAGATAATTATGTTTATAGAAAAATATAAACTTTATATATGCATATATAAATACACACACATAAACACAACTCCTTTTTAGCAGCAGGAACAAAAGAGATGCACAGTTACATTGGGGATCCAAAGTGCTTTGGGAAATGGGCTGCTTGCCCAGGAAAGACAGGTGAGAGTAGCAGAGATTCAAAAGAATGCAAGGGAGAAAAGACAGGGACATAAGAGAGAGGAAACGGGAGACCAGAAAGAGGGGACTCCAGGCTGAAAGCAGCCTTCACACTTAATTAACAGGATCTGCTTTAGGAGGAACAGAAAGACCCAGTCCCCCTCCCCCAGTCTTTTGCAACTGCAACATCAGAAGCTCCAGTACCAATAAAGGACATAATACAGCAAAATCTGATGTTTTAAACATTTTCCATTACAAAAAAAGGGTTAAACACATTTCTGAAAATGACACCACATGCAAGGCAAGAGGGAGATCAGACAGTGTCTGTCCAGAGGCCAGATCATCGTCTGGTGTTTCTGTGTGGTACCATAGTGCAGCCAGGAATTATTTGTAACAACAGCTAAGGAGGCTTTGTAACGATAGGTATTTTATTCCTTGTAAGAAGCAGCTCTGAATCTCTGTGAGCCTAGCACCGCAAATACTTCTTTTTCCAGGCCTCTCAGCCATAGTCACATCACAGTGTAGCCATCTCAAATTGAGATTTTATTTTACCGTTTTGTTTGATACTTTCTCAGAGTTCACTTGGAACACAGCTTTTGTGGTGTTTTCATGCTTCTTTTTTAGTAATAACATCTAATAAGCGAGTGAGGAAGATGAGGGGAAGGCAAGTAAAACACTGTCTATGGACTACAAATTACTTGTAAAAATCCAACGACTACAAGGTATTTTTTGATTCAGAATACTGCCTTACAAAACAAATCCCAAAATGCTATGCATCAGACACCGTGTCAGACACATCACATCACTCATTGTTAGCAAGTTGAAATCACATATCAGTTTTCAGTTTAAAAGGGGGAGTATCAAATGAACAGCCAGAAACAAAACTTGTCAGTTTTGCCCAGAAAGCCATTATTCTGCACTCACTAAATAAAACTAGGTGATTATCTTTCAAAGGGATGGGCTGCCACGATATAAAAAAATCAAATGCTATCTAGTTCTTTCAATGCCATAGAATCACTGTAAGAACTGAAAAGAGAAGTCTGCTGCAACACTTCGTTCTGTCACAAGGTAATAACACATTTTCTAACTTCAAGGGCTAGTAATGTGAAGGAACTTTAGCTGCTTCCTTCTCAGGTATGTGCCCCATCTTAGTGCAGCTGCGTTTGCAGAAATGTCAGGTTTATTGCTTTTGTGACATCTTGTTGCTTTTATCAAGCAAGATGTTCGTGGCTCTGTAGACCACTTGTATTCAGCAACAGTTACTACAGCCATATGGTGGAAAGGTTTATGAGTAGCAATTTGATCAGGACTACCACGTCTGTTTTTCAGGACAGAACCTGAGCAGATGAAACCCCTTACACTATCCCATACGTGCTCTCCTTTGAAAGGGTCTTTTTAAAAATTACCTAGAAGGACAATAGTTAACGGGGTGGAAACTTATTTACTCTGAATATCATAGAATCATAGAATCACAGCATGGTCTGGGTTGGAAGGGACATTAAAGATCACCAAGTTCCAACCCCTCTGCCATGGGCAGGGACACTTCTCACTAGACCAGTCTCCTCAAGGTCCCATGCAACCTGACCTTGAACACCTCCAGGGACGGGGCATCCACCACGTGCCTGAGCAACCTGGTCCAGTGCCTCACCACCCTCATAGTGAAGAATTTTTTCCTAATGTCCAATCTAGATCTAACCCCTTCCAATTTAAAACCATTCTCCCTTGTCCTATCACTACATGCCCTTCTGAAAAGCCCCTCCTCAGCTTTCCTGTAGGTCCCCTTCAGGTACTGGAAGGTGACTATAAGACCATCCTGGAGCGTTCTCTTCTCCAGGCTGAACAACCCCAACTCTCTCATCCTGTCAATATGCATGCATAAATATATGTATTGCATCATGCTCAGCATGTTAGAGATAGTAACAGAGGTAAGGGTACTGTAATATGCCACACATGTTTTCTCCAGTAGTTTCGAAATGGTAACTTCTGAAGCTACCACTAATTCTGTTGCCTAGTAATTATGTGTTGGGCCAGATTTTTATTAGCTCAGCCACATCATTTACATCAGGTCTACACAGGTCCATACTTGCTTCACTCAGGAGAGATGCAGCACATCTTTTATGTATAGGAAGAAGGAGGTCTACAGTGAGATAGTGGCTGTGAAGGAGTAAGACTGGAGATGCAGGAGTCACGTAACCTCAGGTTGTCAAACTGCAGTCATCTTTGTTAGCAAGAGTTTACATTTGCAAATTCAAGTCACAGATGCCTAAGCTGTCTTTTATTTACACTCAAGAGCATTTCCAGACTGTGATCACTGATTTAGTTCTGCCATATTTTCAGCACAGTGATTTGTCTTTTTGCTGAAAAGCAAAGGTATGAAACAATTAAGAAGACAACTTTATGTATAGTCCAAAAATGCTGCTTCAATTACGAGATAGCACGAGAGGCAGGGAGAATATTCTGTGGTCCTTGTCATCTCTATGATTAAGTCAAATGGTCTGTTGGTTTCTTCCCTTTCAAAAACATATTACTCCATGGAATGCTGTTACTCTCACTTTATGACTTGAGAGTCAGGGCACAAGCACAAAATAAACTTTGCAAGGTCTTCTATAGAGTGTAAAATAGAGCAAAGTCTTCCAAAAGCTTAAGATAGTGGAAGAAACTTAACAGGTACAGAGCTAAGAGATTAACAGGGAGATACATCTTTGATTTAGCTGTTCAGTGATAGATATCTTCAGTCCTTCACCCTTTTGATGAAAACTGTAGCCCAAAGACTGCTGGGCTGGGATTTCTGTGACTGCAAGTGCAGCCAAGCATGGTTGTGATATCCCCAGAACAGCCTAGGAAGTGTTGTTGTGTTGGTAGTCACTGGAATAGTTTACTAAATTCACTTTAGAACTACATGTTTTACTGATTGTTTATTTGAAGTCTGGAACAAGACCTTTGATAAAAGTATTTATTTTATTTAGCACCTGCGCTGAAACATTAGCAATGCTGGACTGAAGTGTTCCACATGTTTCCCTTACCTCAGACTAGTTAAGCAAGAGCATTCACACATTTCCTTAATCCCAGTCATCAAAAATCCTTTACAAGATCCCTGCTTCATTGTTCTTCTCTCAGGGGTTTAGCAAAATTCTTGGCATGCACAATTTGTCTCTCCCAGAGCCCACATGGCTTACAATAAACCCCATCATTGTCTTGTTCTGGAGGGTTTAATGTTTCTGCTGATGAGTAAATCGGGGAGAAGTGGTAGAGAAGAGTTGAAGTGTAAGGACCCTGACATCAGCGTCTTGCCCAGGAGTCCATGTTGCAGTATTCTTACATACAGAAGTAGTTTTCTACATATTTGAAGACTGGACTCATCTACAGCAGTAAAAAATATTGTCACAGCAAGGTTTTTGATTAGTTGAGTATCAAAAGTTAACATTAATCAAGGGATATTTCTTTAGCAAAACAAAAAATCTGGCCAAAGTTCATTATTTCTTAACCGACCAGGTCTTTAGGTATGTCTGTGTGCATTTAGGGAGAGTCCCATCAGCTTACCCTGTCTGCAACACTCCTTAAACTGTGTTATAACAGTGAAACATACAAATAGAAAAATGCAGAAGTGAAAGTGGCTGGTCAGCAAGGTTTCTTTTCAGCAATTTGCTTCTATGTGTAAGTAAATACATTTGGCAGGAACTCCACGAGCAAGAGGATTGTTCCAGTCCTTTTACTAAGCTGACTCAGAAAGCAGCCTTTGGAGTGTTTTGTTCCGCCATATATAGCTGTAATAGTATTCAGGTACTTTAATGCGTTAATACCCCCAAAAATTTCAAAGTCAGAGACACATGATCAGGTCCAGGAAAAAAATGCCTAAAATTTTCTTTTTTATAAAGATCTGCTTTCTACTGACTTTCACATCACTAGAAGGCACAGGAAATTAACCTAGATTTCCCAAAGGTTACTATCACTTTTCTCCTTTTTGATTTGGCAAAACCTTTAATCCAAAAACCTGTTGATAAAGCATGACCCTTGATGAAGTCAGTGTTCTAATAATTTCATTATTGTCAAGCACTTGCTTTAGTGATCTAGACAGCCATTCAGCCATGCTCAGGCTAATATAGTCTGGTCATACTAATAATTTTATGGATTTATTTAACTTTTTTACCATTGTAAACCACATTAGCACAAGAACCCACACCACTTACAGATACACACACAGACAGCCTTTTGGAGAAGGCTTTTATGAAGATGTTATAAAAAGGAAAAAGCCCATCTCCCTCTCAGAGCTCAAACCACTTTTCAGTTCTACCATTTACTTTGCCCCGTGACCTTTCACTGCTTCATTCTGCTTGCTGGTCATGCTTTGCTCTACACCTGTCAATCTGAGCATTTAGAAGCTTAGCTTGCTTCATGTTTAAAGAGTATTGCTTTCTCTTTTGACGAAGGGAAAGGGAAAGGGAAAGGAATGGGGAAAGAAAAGGGAAAAGGAAAAAAAGAAAGCAAAAACATTCACTCTAAAAAGAGTAGAAAAACAGAAAGAAAACTTTTTCTGTCATGCAATTTAGGTAGTTTATAGTCTGAAGTTACCAGTGTGCCTAAAGCCTGTGAAAAATATTTACTGAAAGGCTTCAGTTTTCAGTGTTTCATTGTGAAAATTATTCTGTTTTAATTTCTTTCACAAAATTGGTTCTTCCACAAAATTGTTCTTCCACAAAATTGGTGACAAATCAGCCTAGTCTAAATGTCCAAAAATTCTCCTGCATTTAAAATATAACTCTTAAATTTAACTTTTAAATATTGTTAGGAATTTGAAAATAAAACTTTTAGTTTTTTTCTTCCAAGCAAACTGGACATTGTTATGGGCAGGGAAAGCTTTAATTTGTAAATACCACATCTCTAAAACAGTGCAAGGAGCTGTAGATAGTCACAGAGGCTAAAAATAGAAGCAAACACAATAATTCTCCAAATTACAATGAAGAAAGTAATTATCTAACTTGTCTAGTGACTTTAATGAAAGAACAAGTACATATACAGAGAGAAATACCAGCCAATCAAGGTGCCATGTTTTGAGAGTTTTTCAATGGATTTTCAAGAGCAATAGGACTAGTTTCCTTTCTGAAAGGACTCATAACATAATCTCATCATTTCTAATGCAAAGGTTCTTTGAGGGATGGAAAGATACTGTTATAAAAATGATACACAGGGAGTTGCTGTTTTGTGGCTAATTCAGTGCCTAGTCTCTCCTGGGACTACCTTTATGGATCATGATTGTTGTCAGAGGCTAGCTCGCACAATTCAGGCTATGAAAATAAATCTATGCATATAGATTAAATCTATGCTGCATTGCATTTTCTTTACAGTTCACTTTCCATTAGGAATTATTTTGTGACACTTCTTTTAACCACTGGTGCAAGGTGAGGGGAAAGGCACTGCTCTGTGGTGGGGGTGAGGCATTTCCATGCTTTTGGCAGTGATGCACCCATGAGTGCCTGACACCGCCCACGGAGCTGTGACTGGGAAAGACAGCAAACTTCATGCTCAACAACATGATAGTGTGCTTTGTTGATGAGGATACTGTGGGCTAAAATTGCTGGAAGAGTTTTTCATTCACAGCTTAACCAAAAAAAAAATAATTTCAGAGTGTAAAAGAGAATGTCACTGAGCAATTTTGTGTGTATTTTTCTATTATGCAAAGATTCTGGGTCAACCAGTGACCAATATCTAATATGCTAGATCTGTGCTGAAGTCTCTTCAGTCCAAGCATCAGGAAGTGCAGGTATGTCCTCTTGTTCTCCTTGTCTTAGGGACACCAGTATTTGTCTCAGATGCAGCCTTTTGAGATCAAGTGGAGCAGACATCTATGGAATAGGCAAAAACAGAGACTTGTAGTGATACTCAAGCAACAGTTATTCCAGTATTTTACAACAAAATGGAGGAAAGTACCTGGTCTATACGTAGCAGATTTAAAAGAAAGAATACAGGATAATATGCCATGGAAACCAAAGGATTTTGCACCATAATTTTTTTTGTCCAGATTTGCTCTTGAACCATCCCAGTACATAGCCATTCCCACTACACAAAGATTTATACAGTGTACATCTCTGCCACTTTACTCTTTTAGCTATGGCTACCTCTTTGTTGTACCCATAGCTGATGCAGGAGGATTGATAGAAAAGTGTGCAATTTTTCAGTATCCCTTTACCACTTGTGTTTTCTCCTCTGTTCTATATTTCTGAGGTGAGGAAATTCAACAGATGCAATCACTTAATTAAAGCTTTAGTTAACCTGCTTGTTATTTTGTTTTTGTTCTGTGAATGAGTTTGTCTACTAACAGTTGACCTCTCTCATCCTTGTGCTGGCATTGATGGGAAAGTGTTTACTTATCCAGATGTAAGGAACACAGGACTAGTCTCCTGTCTTTCTTTTTAGTTTGACATTGACAGTGGGGAGCTGACAAATAGCCCTGAACAGTAATTTGGTCAAAGTAGCTCTTCACATAATGGCATAGGTGTGGAGGGTGAGACACACCTTCCATTTTTCCCCCTTTGTTGTCATGCTGTTAAAAATAACCAGCAGTTGCAATGCAGGCCGGGAGATTAAATTGTATTTGTCATAATAAACACAGATGTGGAAGGGCTTTTTCACCCTTATGCTGTGCCTGCAGGAACTTGTATAAGATTTGCAAGTAATGGAAGGGTTTTTTTTCCTTCCTTTAAATTTCAAAACAAATGCAAATATCCATGTATCACTTGGTTGCTTAACTATTTCAGAACCTTGCTGCATGTTGAGGATATAGAACAGAGATTTCTCATGCATGGGGCTGATGTGCACCAGTAAATCACAGGCAACTTATAAGGAAGAGACCTTTTAGTCCAAAAGCTTGCTTTTCAGTTTTGACATCTTTTAAAAAGCATCATCTCAATATTCAAACCGTGCCAACAATGGTAACATTTAAGGCAGTCTCTCCTAGCTGATCAGTGATGAAAGTATGCATTTGCCAATTAGCATTAGCTTTCAGAAGGTTGTCTTCTAATGCCTGTGTAGTTGGGTTTGAGGGCTTTTGCCTCACTGATGCTTATAAAGTATGGAAAGTATCCTGGTGTTTAAGAATCATTTGTGGTCCACTTTAACTAGCATCTTCTGCTTCTTCCAGAATCTGTGTTTGGTGACTATCAGATGTTGTGATAAGTGGATATTTTTATTTCATCAGAGATTGTTATTCCCATGTGTCTGTTCAGGTGCAAACGTACAGGAGTAGCGGTAGCCTGCGATTTTTTTCTATGGTAAGAATCAAATATAATTGAAGCTCATAGATTTTCAGGCCTCTGTAAAACGTCTCCTGTGGAACTGATGTTGTGAGTTCGTAAATAACAAATTTCAAGCTTTTTCACCAAAAGGAACCCAAGGGACTGCAGTAGTCCCTCATGATAATCCACAGGATGACTAGGTCTTTCTACAAGAGAACAAAGTTGTCACCACAGAGCCACTGCTCCTTACTTCATTTGCAATGTGATGCCTGTGTGCAGCTGACACAGACGGACATTTCTGACCACTCATGGAAACTAGGCTGGTCTGGTTCCATTTCACACATTTTCAGTCATTTCCAGGAAGCTCACAGTAAGTCCCAGCTCTAGTTATAGGAGAAAGGGCTTAAGTACAGAAATCAGATCCTTTCTTTGTTAGACTGGCAGGAATCTTTCTGATACAAATCTCAGCCATTCAGAGCAGGATGTCATTGCTGCTGCAGAGGAATTACACTTCAGCAAAGCTCTCATCAGATTTAACAAGAGGTATGTTTGGGTTTATTATTTGGATATGGAAGATCACAATTCTCTTCACTAACAGTGCAGGTTTGCTTTTGTTACATGGACACGTAAACTGCAGTTGGTGTCTTCATTTTAAGCAGATATAGAAAAACACAAAAAGTTTTCTCTTGTCTGAGAATAGAGCCCTTGCAGTACTAGAACAATAGACCAGGCTCTGTTCTGATCTCCTTGTAATCCTCTCATGTTTTTTTGATGTTTATCAGTACACCAGAGACTATGATGCACTAACAGAAATTGAGCCTGGATCTCCTTCACAGATGCTGAGGGTGGGCTTATAAACCAAGAAGATGATCAAGGTAACAAGTATGGCTTATTTTCCATTTTTTTGCTAGTGTACTCTGCTTAGGCTGATTCCATATGCTGGCATGCCTCTTATGAGCAGGGACATCACTTAGCAGTGGTTTTGGTGGGTTAGGCTGATGGTTGAACTTGGTGATCTGAAAGGTCCCTTCCAACCAAGACAATTCTGGGTTTCTAAGTTACTACTTACTTTAAACCAGCTAAGAAACCTGCCTGTAAAATTCTCTACAGTCACTCGCACCCAGCCATGGTCTCTGCCATGGTTACAGCAACTCGAGCCTGGAATCTGCAGAGACCCCACACAGCAGCGGTGGGATCAGCATCCCACATCCTCATGCATGCACCTGAGACAGCTGCATTCACAGTGTTTAGCTTCAGCCTCCTCTGTGGCAGGTGGGAGGTGTTTGAGGTTTGTCTTTGCATAAAGGACCTGGTGGGGTAGCATTAGCACTTTTCAAGTAACTACCAGCATATCCTTTTTGATATGCAACACAAACTTTTACAGTGAAATTGAGTTGGAAACACAGCAGCACCTCATCACAGGGGTCTAAAATAGAAAGTTCCTTTCATCCACAGAATTCCAGTATTAAATACCAAACACTTAACACAAGGAATCACAGATTTCTACACTAATGTAATCAGCACATCTTTATTAACAAGTAGTTTTGAAAGTGCATGGAATTTCTTCAGGTCATTTTGTTCTAGGTTAAATTCCTAATGTTCATTACAAATGGGTCTACTACACTCCTTTAATTTTTTTCCCTATCTTGCTACAGATTTTATCTTTGGTAATGTGCAAGACTTTTGTGTTTATTACTTAGTTCATAAAGCAGATTAAAGGGGTAGTGAGGTATTCTAGGTTTACTGTTTGCTTGGGGGGGCGGGGAGAAAGGCTTTTTGCTTTCTTGTAGTTGGCACTGGAAACTTTAAGAAGCCTAAACCTGAAAGTTACACAGTGATAAGAATGGAAGTTCTGCATTTTATAAGCCTCTTCTTTTGACAGGCTGGCTTAGTAGGAGGCACTGACTTGAAGAGCCATAGAGAACTCCTACAGCTGCTTTGCAAGTGTGTCATTTTATGCTGGAAAAAAACTTAAGATTCTCACACGGAGCAATTATTCATTTCCTCTTTCAGTCATTTTCTCTGCTGTTTCCCTGATCTTTGCACTTTACCATTGTACAAATGCCATAGCTTATGCATTCACAGCCTATGAAACTCTCATCTAGAAGATGAACTCACTTTCATCTAGAAGAAAATACTGTTATCAGACATTGGCAACTTACACACCTTTTGGTTATGTTTCAGCAATAATTGGCATAATGTACATATTTACTTGTAAAGAACTATTTTGGGGACCCAGATTATATTTTTTTTTTCCCCAGAGCTCTGCATTGGCTGTACGTGTGTCTGTGTTTCCATGTGAAATCTACAGAACTCAAGCTGGGCAACCAGGACTAGTGTACGAATACTGTGTCTGGAAATAATTTTCTAACTTTCCATTTTCTGAAACAGATTTTCTTCTTTGAACCAGACCATTGCATGGCCAGATGTTAAATCTGGTCTGTTATACTTAATCCTTTGCACCTACAACTACTGGAACTCCTCTTGTCCAGCACGTTCTGGACAGTGTGCCGCCCACCAGCCGTGAGGCCAGCCTGCTCGCTGGAAAGGCCACTGCCACTAAAATCGTCTAGCTGAAGAGAAGTTAGAATGTGCTGCACCCCTAATGGTTCCTCTTATCTTCCCAAAAACTCCAAAGGATGATTCATGCTGCTGTATCCTGGGCATGAAGTCTTTAACTTTTGGATTATAACAATCAACTCCTTATGGGCTTCATAGCTTTAAATGGGAAGGAATGGAAAGCTGAAATGACCGTTTAAAAATGTCCACCATACACTCTCCATTAGACTTCATGGTTTTTAATTGTTCTTTTGAAAGCAGTCCCAAGTGTTACCCTCTGGAAGTGTGCTCTTCCTGACTGAACCTACGAGAGTTGAGTTGTTCAGAGCTAACCATAGAAATTCTCTTCAGAAGTCCCTTTGCCTTTAAGAAACAGCCTTGCTGCTTCTTCTTTTTGAAAGTGATCTCCTAGGTATGTTACCAGCCCTTCCGATATTGCTGGACAAAGTGGTGTGCTTGAATCAGCATTTAGAATATCATCCTGTCTCATTGTTCCTCTTCTTCCTAGCTGGTGTGCCTTGTAATCTCTCATACAAAAGGCAGCTTCCAGCAGTTGCTTCTGTCTTTACACTGGGAATAGACATTGTGTGCATGCATAGTTGAGTCCATTTTACCAACATGTCATCATGCACAAATCACCCACAAAGTTGGGAAGAGTTTAGTCTGTTCTTGCTGGCAGGATACTGTTATTAATTATTCCTTATTAGCATGTTATGCATAATTAATTTAACACTAAATATGCTTGAAAGTAGTTCTGAAAATGTTACAGAAATTTTCTTGGCCTTCAACACCTAACTGTAGTGAAATTTACAAATTCCCACAACACCTATCTTTGTCCACATCCCCTTGGAAAAAAGCAGTATCCCTGACATTCAATCCCTCAATTTTCCTGTTTGGTTTTCATTCTCCTACTCCTATAAACAAAAAACTCACATTTTTTCTGTATGTAGTGATGATTCCATTACTGCTGAATGGCAGATTTTTGTATAAACCAAAACAAAAGTACAGCAGAATCTCCAGATATTCCTTTTACCTAAACCACTGCTTTCACTTTTAACATAGTTAATAAATGCATAGCATATTTAGCATATTTAAAAGCTGTACTACTATATGTTTCAAGGTTTACATCTACAAGGCAAAGATACTCTAAAAATAAAAAAAAAGCTTTTTAAGGAATTTAGCATGACTTCAGATGAAAGACTGTCTAAATTATGTTTATACAAACTTAAATGTTATTTCTTAAAACTTGAAAACACATACTAAATTCCCAAAGCCTCTGCTACTCATAGCAGCATCAGGCAAGCACACCGTGAACCATGGAATGTACACGAAGGAAGGTCACAGTACCTGTCAACTAGCAGAGCTTCAAAAAATAATTCTGCTCAAGTTGAGAAAGTATGGTGAAGTTCCTGTGTGAGTAGTCTTAAAGCAGTAATCTGTTGGCCAACTAGTGAGTTTGGGACATTTGTTCACATCACGTTATGCCTGTGTTTCAGCTTTGCATGGCCAAAAGCCCACCATCCCGATCTCTGGCTTTTCCAGTTCTACATAGTCTCTCTAGGAGAAAGGCTTCTCTTGGCAGATTGTGTGGAGCATAAAGACAACAATCTTTCTTAATTTTTCTTGAATTTGCCTCATCATGCTATGAAACAGCATAATCCACTATTATCAGAAGCTTTTCAGTCTTTAGGTAGCTCACAGACTGTGTCTCAAAGTCCATATATAGCAGTGGCTGTACAATTCCCAAGGTAAGATGTCTTCGATCTGCTGTATCTGTGCAGTTATTTTACAGGAATGTGTTACTTCTGTCAGCTTTCTTTTTGCAAAGCCAGAAATTGTTTTGAAGATCCTCGTGCCGTGATCGGTCTCTTTCAGTCACTTCTTTTTTTCCTTCAGTTTTTGAATTACAATTTTTTTTTGTTGTTCATTACATGATACAGACTAATTCATTTTAGAGCTTTGAGATTAAGTATACACATCACTGCTAATTGTCCCACTATAGATAAACAAAGGTTTGGCTTCTAATAAATCGTGTTTGTGGTTATTTGCCTCTCTGCTTTTCTTGGTGAAAGTTCCAGTTCTGTCCTTTTGAAACCAGGCAATATTCATAATTCCTCATTCAAGTTTGGCTCAGCTTTCAGTGGATGTATGTTAAAAAGCATACATGCTCTGGGAACAATTATAATAACATAGTGAGATACAAAGCACCTGTTTTTACAACAGAGCAGAGAATTCCTGTAAACTGGAATCAGTAATTCCTGAGTCGATGGCAGCCCTATTGCTAACTTCAGGAATAATAAGAAATGAGAGCTAGTATTTGCAAATGCTCATTCCCCCTCTTTTGCTGATTTTTCTGATAGTGTTCCTCCACTGTGGGTGGGAGATACCACACTTAACAGTCTCTTTGGGCCTCATTGCTACGACATGCTAGTAGCTCTGCTCATACGCAACTCTCCTAGCATTGTGGGCAGGGTGAAAAGGGACAATAAAACCAGGGATTGTGCTACCTACTGAAGTTCCTTGTGGAAACTAACAGGGACAAAAGAAGACAAGACTTTTGATCCTGGAAATAATTCTTTTGCTGACTTAGCTTTCCTATTTTCTTTTCTATTGTGGAAGTGCTTGGAGAAGAAGACAGCGCTGTTGTGGTCCAAGTTGTTGGTGGTGTTTGTGTTAGAGGGAGCAGCCATGCTAATAGTGCCAGTTGTTGCCAGTGTAACTCTTCCAGCAGCAGCCAGAGCTCCTAGAAGAGCTCTGTGAAGGGAGTTCTGGTGTTGAGGAGGTGTGAGAGGATGTCAGGAGGGAGGTGGGGATGCTATAAGGGCTTTGGTTTCTCCTGCTAATGAGCAGACAAAGGAGAATGCACCATCCCCTGGAATCAGAGAAAAGGAACCTGGGACATGTACTCTCCTGGCTGCTCTGTTGGCCACACTTGTCACAGTGTGATGTTTATGTTGCATAGCTGACAGAAATTTTTGCATGGCTCTGAGTGTAGCTTTCAATAACTGACCTCAGACTTGAGGTCTGATCAAAATTTTCTGGAAGTTTGGATTTAGAATGCAGTCAGTTACATTGCTACCCTTCTCTTGGTACCACTATTCACTGGCTTGTCATAAAACGGAAGAACCCTTTCAGCCCCTAGTATCCCTGGCTGTGACTGAGTCCTGCCTCCTCCTCCTTCATGAGGATGGAGAGAAATTCACTCATGAGTGAGTCTCCAGTGGGAAAGAGTCAGGGATACAGGCCAGAGTCAAAATGATTGCACATACTTAACTTCAGGGATGACAGGGGCGCTAGGAACAGAATAATCTTCCTCCCCAGGGTGCTCCAGTATGGATTAACCAACAGAGCAGCTTGAACTCCATCCCCTAGGAGTCAGCAGCCTTGCTGCTGTGATTGGGAGAGGTGGGTAGGTGCAAATACAGACCACCAAGTGCTGGCCTGAGACCACGCATTTCCCATGAGACTTTATACAACTATTCCACATGCTCACAGGGAGACAGGATGCATGTCTGGTGGGACCTTTGCCCTGAGCACTGGCACACCTAAGTCTTTCTACTACCACTCAGACAATAATGCATCCTTCTGCATCGCCTGATGCAGGAACACTTTAAGTCCTGATGATGCACTGGGCCAGCTCCAGTGACAGATCTCCAGATAGCACGTTGCTGCAAGTGAGCAGGTGCTGCCTAAAGCCAAGGACACATAAAAGGAAAGCTAGTTTATCCTGTCAGAAGCCCTGTCATTAATCATCTTCAAATGCCATACTGGTCAGTTGTATTTCTCCCCATTAACAAGCTTATACAAGCATGCTTGTTTGGCTATAGCTGGTGGTGACTGTAAGCCACTAGCACTCCACTGCAGAGTGTTTAATTTTTTAAGTTTTCTCTTTTCCAGGGGTGTTGAAAGGTCCCATTTGTGAGTAACACTGCCTGCATTGTTCACTCTGAGGAAAGACCTGCATCTGTCAGCCTCTAGAGAGCTTGTTTTGTTCCTCCCCTCCCCGCCCCCCCACCCCCCATCCTGCCCTCTGTGGTCACCTGCAATTGAAGATAGCAACCAGCAGCCTAAACTTGCCTACCTTCCTTTCTTAACTCCACAAAGTAACTTGTCACAGCCATGAGAAAGGTTTCTATTTAAAAACAAAGAGCTGTGACCACAGAACTGTGACTAATATCGGAATTTAGCAAGAAGTCAGCTCTTGTTTCAAGAGGTTGTGTTGCAAGTTTGGGAACATTTGCTACTAAAGCTCTTGACGAATGACTCCAGGAAGAGGGAGTTAGTTTTTCGTATTTCTGCTTCTCTTTCAGTGCTCGTTTTGCACAGATGATAATGAGGAGTGTCAGGCAAGCATGTAGCAAACTGTTTTCTCTCTGGACAGAGCAAAGCTATCATTATGTCAACCTGACATTGAGAACCTGCTGGACTTGGACAATAAATAGATTTAGAGAGAAAAGCACTAAAAAAAAAAAAAAAAAAAAGAGAAAAGGAGTAAGCATTATAAATCACTTTGCTCTTTCACGACTGAATCATTCAGGATATCTCATAGGTGTCCACATCTCATCCTTTTGCATTCTTTTTTTTTTCTGCCTCCACGATGTACAGTTCAAGTTGGAACACATAAGTGAAAAACTTTAAAAGATTGTCTCCTTTTCCTTTTTCTTTTTCCTTTTCTTTTTCTTTTTCTTTTTCTTTTTCTTTTTCTTTTTCTTTTGACATATCTTATTGACATATTTACCATAGACATAAGAAAAACTGACAGACTCCCAATTCAGATGGAAGTGGCTGCCCAAATCCAAAATGAAAAATCCAAAACCCAAACAGGTCTCCACAGGTTCTCAGTACCAACACTTCTCCTTTGCTGCCTCTGGCAACAAGGTTTACTCCTATGCCTCTGTTTGGGTTTGTCAAGAAGGGTCTCCCATAGAAGATGAAATATAAGCATATTTTCTTCAGAGTAACTACTTTTGTTAATATTTTGGAGCTGAGTTTGTTGATAGTTTCTGTTACTAGGTATGACCCTTTTTTCACAGCACGCAATCTCCTGTTCTGTCTCTTTCCTGGAACAAAGGGGAAGGTGGAAGCACTGCACCTACACAATTACCCAGGCTGTGCAGTTTTGTCAAGAAGATTGTGTAATGATCGTTTCCAAACTTTAAAATTATAATTAAGTCCCTCTTTTTCAGGCTCTGGGCTTCTCATCTTCCTGTAGGGCATAAGGATTTTTATCCCTGTGGGAAAGCCTCATGAGCCTATGCTTCCCTCTTCTTCATTCCTGCCCACCATCCAGGGGACTCTTGCTGCAGGGTGGAAAGATCCTTTGAGCCTTGTCTGCTCCCGTGCTCTCTCACACACTGTTTCAGCTGCCATGTCCTTGTTCTATTTTGCTTACAGATGTGCTGATTCCCTGGAAATTGTGTTGAAGGCATCTAGCTTCACTAGGAGATCAGCTTTCATTTGTTTCAAAGCCTGTGTGCTCTAATCTTGTTAATGGTGACAGACGCACCCCTTCAACCAGGCATGGTGTCCACACCTCAATTACTAATCATGAAAGAGGGTCTCGTACAAGAATTTACCAAATTAACACTTATTTCATCTGGTTCACAATTCCCCAGTTGACTTTGCTGGATTGTGGTTTCAGCATTAAGACAAAATTAAAAATATTCAGTCTGCAGTGCGTCTCAAAATGAACTTAGCAGAAAGCACAGCTGATTGCTTCCCCACTCCCACCACTCACCTGAGAGTTTAGTATTGTAACAGACCACTCAAAGTGCAGTACTTACTTCAGAGACACAGAAAAAGTCACAACCCCAGCTGTTCTGAGGTGACCAGCATCCTTCTGACTCTCAGATCAAGGGTGGCCAAAACTGGGACATATTCCACTGATGGAGACTGGCATCACAAAGCTAGCTCCAGGCACACAGGATGTACACAGTCTTTCTAAGCAGACTCACTTTCCCTGTTAGTTCTTACTCTAGATAAACTCTGTAAGCTCCAGATCAGCCGTCTGAATCCACCATTCCACATTCTCTTCTGAACAGATGCAATTCCTCTTGTTAGAGGACTAACAGCATATGTCCCAGAGATGGTCTGATCTGACTCCATCTTACCTTTCCTTCTTAGCTGTGGTAGAATTAATGCTGGCCACCCTGTCTTAATTACAGCACGATAAGAATTCATTTTGAAAGCTTTAGTTCAACTAATTTCTAATTAATTTTTAGTCCTCTGATAAAGCATCATTAAATCTAAATTGCTTCCTATCTTGAATATTTAGAACTGCTTAGTAAGCATGACATAATAAAGCTTCAAAGTCACCCAACCACCAGTTCTGCTGTAATAATCTCTTTTGCACTCACTGGTTTGCTCTCATTTATCATGACTAAGATACCACTCAATACTACCTGGATCAGGAAGTGATTAGGCAAGATTTATATGTGCTAAAGCTGACCCTTGCAGATATATAAACATGCACCTATTGCATCAAAGAAAGAACTGTTTCCATAGAAGTCCAAATGCTGTAACTTTGAAGATGTACTAGAGGAAAATATTTATCTGCACCATCTACAGCTTCTTCAGAAAGCATGTCTAAGTGGAATTGACACTAATAGTGGATATATGCAAAGACTGAGGATCATATTTACGGCCTTAAGAGATGTTTAAGTTGTTGTCTGTGTGCCATCACCTTTTGGTTTGGAACAATTCCAAAGCTAAGTAAATTTCAATAAGTTAGAACAAATTAAATGATTGATGATTTCATAAGAACTGCAGCATGCCTTTGCTCCTGTGCTCATCTCTAACTCATTTTGCAATGCTGCACCACAATGGACTTCATTGGCTGTGCACCTGACTACCTATAACAGAAAGGAGGCTACAAGCATGCTCAGGAGATTATACACTCCATCCAAAGCCTTTTGCAGACAGTGAAGAACTCTTGCTGCCTTCAGTGGCTTTGGATAAACGCCTGTGTTGTAAAAATGAAGCCCAGGTAGGGCTTTCTGAGGTAAAAATACTATGTAAATATATTATTTAGTAATATTTGTTATAATTCTTCCTGTTGATGCAAGTCATTATTTCAGGATATGCAGCAATACAGACTGAGTATTTGACATAATGGCAGCGTGTTCACACACATAGGCTTTTTTGCAACCATGCAAGAATTCTGAGGCTCTGTGAAATTTTTTGTTGGAATTTTTAAAGTATGTAGGCAAAATGTGATCATTATTTTTGTCAAGTCTGCAAAAACCTGCAAAGCCAATTGTTTGCTATACTATATGTATTCTTATTGGAGCAAAAGCATTGAGCGAGTAAGACAACTTCTTGTACAGGTACTGTATACTTTGGAAGTAGATGCATGTAGATGCCTCATCCTAATACAAAATCCATCACACAACAGCACACCAGTGAATTCTGTGAGACAGCAGTCACTGAGAAAGGGAATGGTACCATGTCAAGCTGCCAGCATCAGAACAACAACAGACCATTGATCTTTGGGGTTGCCAATAATGACCGGTCAAGTTTTAAACTCCACAGAAGTGCCTAAAGCTCACGTATTTCTCTATTGCACCAAAACACTGCAGTGCAAACTCCTACTGTGTTATTGACATGGTGTTGAAGGCTGCTGCCACAGCCTTGGCTTACATTTATCTTCAAAGCACAGAGTTGCTGATGTGATGCCAGCAAATCATCTTCTGACATCACGAATGGAAGTTTTGTGGGCTTACGTCTGGAAATTGCACCAGATACGGCACCATTCACATCAAGAAATTTCTCATTGGCCTCCCCTCTAGAAGTACATTTCCCTGCTTAAGAGCGACTTTCAGTGCATACCCTAGCTAAACCCCTGTATCCATTGCCTGCAGTGATTTACACTCACCTTCCCCTGGAGTATATGTGTCTCCCTCCCCAAAATGTTCGTCTTGTTAATACCAACGTAAGCCTGGATGATAATTTATTTGAGTCGTACAAATAACTCATTTAGACCCTAATGTGATTTTTCTATCAAGCCATGAAATCTGATTTTTTTTTCCATCACCATGTCCAACTGATTGAATGTGTTTTCTGTCTTCATGATTTACACTGTACCTAATTGTAGCATGAACAGGTTAGCTTCTCAGAAATAACTAACAGGTGTGCAATTATGTGCACTCACATTACTGCCATCGGGGTGATTTCACACTCCATATCCAAATGCAGCAGCTTATTTTTCTTTTTTGGCAAGTGGTTGAAAACTAACTCAAGGTGGAATGGGCCCTGCTGGAAATGAAACTGCAAGCATGAAACTTCACTACGTTCTTAAAGAACCATAGAAAGTTGTCACTCAGGTGACTTTATTATTTGTGTATCCCATGAAGTGTATTTTAAAGACAGATCACTATCTATGTAATTTTAAGGATGACATAATGTGGGACAATTGTATCAGTAATGATGCTCCAGATAGTTTCCTATATGCTGTAGCTGGATGCTGAGTGCGCAAGACACTACACTCAAAGAATCATGAATAAGAGGCATAACTTTGCTAATTATTTTTTTCAATTATAGAGCAATTTAATTTTTAGCTGGTTCACAGCTTCTATTGCCATTCCTGTTATGCAAAATTTATTATACATATTATATATGCAAATTGGAGACTTCCATTTACTTTTGTGTTTAACAAAATGAGCTCCCTAAATTGAAGCAAATCTTCAATTTTACAAATAGTTCTTTCCTTAAGTCCTTCCACTGGCAGCTTGTCTATGCAGACCTACAGGACAGGCTGCCATACATCTGAGTACCAAATAACAGAGGCAATTTGATCTCTGAAATGAAGTGAGTGTGGGAAGATGTGAACTGCAACAACTGGAAAACTAATAATTTTAGAGAAATGGTTTAATTTTATTTTTATTGGCTGTGTCATAGCTGTCTCTTTTCTCTTTAAAGCCAGCTGACTCACCTTGATGCTGAACACTACCTTGAGCAGTAACTGGAATCCTTCTTGCTGTCTTCTGTGTTCCTTAAGCATGTTAATGCCATTCCTAATTCAATGTTTTTAAGATGAGGACTTCATGTACTTCATCCTAGCATTGAAGACAATTTTGTCTTGTGGAAAAGCATTGCCATTCTAGGGGGGCTTCACCATGGGTTCTGAGCATTGAACTCTCCCTGACTTCAGTTGTGATACCAATTTCTCTCCTGCTGGAAAGATAGCTGTGAAAACTCAGGACTCTGCTATGAGTATGAGAAACACAAAGTTGATTCCAAGAAAAAGATGTGCATGAAACGTATTATGAAAAGATACACTGTGGCCAGTATAACTTCAGAAGCTGTTAGGATTTACGTTACTAATATTTTTTTATTTAAAAAAAAAAAATCCAAGTGACTTCACCTGAGAGAAGGGAGCTGTCAGAGGCACATGCAGTAAATTAAGGGAGGTTAAGAACCTACAGGAGGTGCATGCAACTGGGTCTTCAGTTTATACAGTGAGATCAACTAGCATTAGATACATACTGACTTCAGTGTGAGATGGACAAGAAGAAAGGTAAAACAGAACAAAATGCAGAAACAAGGTGATTTTTAACAAAAATCAAGGCGACTGAGGGCAAAGTCCTCTTTCCAAAAGAATTTGTAGTGTTCCTTACAGAGCCTACAGTTCATGTACATATTGAATACATGACTTCTGAGCATTTGGCTTTTCTGGGCTCCATAAAGATGAAAGAGAAGCTAACATACTGCAAGACCTTCAAGAGCAAGCTGAAAATGTATGGCTGCTCTCCAGAGGTCTTTCCCTGGTTTTGTTCAGCAGTAATTGGTACTAATAGGCATTGCAAAGAAGGCCAAGTGCATGCTGCATCTGTTCAGTATTTTACATGTCATTCAGAAAGCGCTTTCAGAACAAGATTCTCTCATATGTTCCCTGCAATTGGTCTCTCCCTTTGAGTTATGCAGAACTCCTTTAGAAGACAAAGCCCTTCAAACTTCTGAGCTACCTTGCTTCCCCTGAGGGACTGTGGTCCAGGCAGTGCTCCACACTGCGCAGGTTTGGACTCCTGGCCTCTGCCAGGTAGACAAGGAGCTTGCCAAGCTGACCAGGTGGACTTTGCTGAGGAAGCCACACCTGAAAGGAGGCACTACAAGGCAGATGGATAGTTCCAGTAGGGAAACAACCTAGTATTTCTTTCAGGTGAGGAAAATGGTAACCTACTGTATCCATGCTACTCCTTTGTTTCTTCAAGACAGTCAGAGACCTTTCTGTACACCAGCAATCACATCACAGAGACCCTTTCCCCTTGTTGTGTCAACTGCAACTCAAGGCTGAATGTCCAGTCTGTGACAGTCTGCATGTCAAAGCAAGGAGATGTTGCTTGTCCTGCTGTTATCCTGGTATTCTCTACAACCTGGTCATATTTCAGGCAGGGTGATATATTAGAAGCATGGAGATTTAAGTGACTCTCAGACAGTCATAAAGGGATAAGTGAATTTCACCTCTTGGAGAGGGTAATATAGGGAACTATAACTGTTAAATGTACCTTGTGAGGTACATTTGGAACAGCTCATATTTTTCCAAGACTCATACATGCTGCCAGCCAACAGACCTTCCAGTACTGCAAGAAGGGCATCTCTGGCAGACTCCTTGGCAACCTGTAAAACCAAGAGTTGAAGGGACTAAAAGATACTCACTGTAGCAGCATGGAGCAATGAATGTCTACACCTGAGTGTAGACAGAAGTGTGGAGGCAAAGTGGAAAAGGTTTATGCAGTTGATTGTCCTGTATATATCTACAAGTAAAAAAGAAGATGCCTGATGGAAAGTATCTTTCTGACACTAGCTATCCCCAAGGAACTTCATGTTTTAAATGGTTTCAAGTAAACTGGATAAAGGATGTTACATATGATATGGTAGTATAGACACTTGGAGAGTGCTATTTTCTACAGGAAAATGAGATATGATGTTTTCAGATGAGGAGTTCAGAAAGGAGGAGAAAGGTGAAATATCATTTAGGGCTGGAAAGCCAACCCTCTCATTTTGGAGAGCCCCTGCCAAGAGAACCAGAGGGTGACACAAGGGTGGTGTAAAATATTCATGAACAAATTAATGCAAGGCCCAGAACTGGCCACTGACAAAGCAAAAGCATAAGAAAAGCTGCTCAGGCTTGACTGCATGTTTATCAGTGCACAGATTCCTCAGAAAGCATCGTTAGGGCCACACTCACACTTCACCAACAACCAGCAGTAGGAGAAAAGGGCACAAACTCCAGTGGATCACAGCTCTTTGCAAGACATTGCCAGTGCCAGCAATCAATAAGGACAGTTCAGCAATGGTCTAATGCAGTTGTCTTGCCTTGAGGCTGTGTGAGAGCACCATTCTCCCAGGGGAATTCCTCACTGCAGAAAAGCGGAACATTGCACAGGGAAAGAAAGGCCTGCCTGAAATAATATGAGCCATTGTTAAGTTAATCTTGGGCTCTGGTAGGCAAGTCTATAAGCACCAGAAACAGGTTTGCTCTGAAACAAGCTACAGGCCGCGTCAGTTAAACACAAAATTTAGGCTCTACAATGATGTGTTTGTCATTCATGAAGTGTCTAAACTGGATGCACCTTTTAACAACAACTGAGAGACTGTGATATTTGTATAGTACAGTAACAAAATACCCATAATTATATTTATGAGTTGTCATCGAAGGCTCTAATAACTAGGCAGAGGATAACATAGGCAATGGGATACAGACCTGTGCTGATGAGGTTGAATTGTCATATCACTTACTGCTTTATGAGAGTTTGGACATTCTTACAGAGAAACAGAGAAACAAAAAGAAGGCAAAGATACAAGTTATCCTGCTGTAGCCCTGGTAGTTATGCTAGAAGAACCAGGGGAGTTAAACAAATATTATATTCCCTGTTAGAGCAGAAATGCTAGGAGAGAAGGAAGGCAGTGGGGTTTATTGCTTTGGTTTTGGTCTGTTGGGGTTTTTTTTTCAGCCACACACATGCCCATTAGAGCTTGTTCAACCACTTACTTGGGATACATCATTTCTCAGACCTCCATTTGGGTTGCTTTTGGTATGCAAAGGGTTTTGATTATGAGGCATGCAGTCTCTGGGTTGATATGAAAGGTCTACAGAGGTGATGCTTTGGTCTGATAGGAAGAGAAATGGCAAATATGGTCAAGTGGAGGCCTGTGTCTCCTTTTTGCAGAAGGAGACCATGCTGCTGAACTAAGGTGGAAACTTGACATCACAAAGTCAGACATCAGGGAGAGTGATCATTGGTAAGGTGCATCACAGCCTGGGGGGCCATCACTCACTGGACAACAAAGTAGCAATATGATACACCAGGTACCACATCATAAGGGAAGCTATCATCAATTTGCCCTGCAGGTAAGAAAAAATGGGGAAAAGGCTTAAAGCTGTGGCAGAGACAGCATGAGTTAACTTTTAATTTGCAGTGTTGCTATCAAGGCTAGACTGTTTTCAGGACTCTACCTAGCTTTGGCCACAGCTCTCACAGATCTGCCCATAATGCACAGCACCGGCACTGCTCTTTTCACAGGTTTGTTGTACTGAGCAAACACTGCACCACTGGGCCACCTGACATAGCCTCCCGGGACCTGGGTCGGGGAGTGATACTGTGCTGTGGTTAAGTCTGCAGGGCTGTGTCAGGTGAGATCGGTATTTGTTTCACTCCCTGGAGCCAAGCTTCCTCAGGCTGCAGGCAGCTTGGTGGTGGGAGCAAGAAGCAGTGCTGCTCTTTGGCTGGCCAAGCACTAATAGGTAACAACAAAAGTATTTTCTCCAAGGCTGTGGTGGAGGGTCTCACAGAGGGAGGTTGTGTGTTCCCTGGATCTCCCACTTGAACAGCTTCTTCCAACTCAACAAACTGCAAATCCTGGCTCATTAAGAAATCACAGAAGTAAGTAATGACCACAAGATACTCATGGTACTCTCTATCAGGCTTCACCTTGCTACAACTATTTCCATGGGTTGGGGAGCCTTTCAAGCCAGGTGTATTTATTGAATTCACTCTCTCTAAATTTATTCTGGTATAGTCTTTTGACTCATTTTAAATATGAAAAAGAGATCCAAAGAAAGCACTGGTTATTATTTTCTTAGGCAGAAAACAGTATGAAAAATGTCCTGGTTTCAGAAGAATAGAAGGCTTATGTGTAAGACAGTTGGTAAAAAATCCTGTCACAAGTGAGAAAGCAGATATATGAATACATCCAAGGAACTGGAAATGAGCTGAGCAGAGCTTGGCAATCAGTACAGTCACTCATATTTGAATCCCTCATCTCCTGAATAGCTCAATTTGTGCTATGTTTTGAACATTTACACATCTTCTGCTGCTGGCTTAATGACTAGCCTTGCTCAGGAGCAAACAGACATCCTTAAGTGTTGCATTGGTTTTGTGGGGTTTTTTGTGATTATCAAAGCCTGTAGGGTCAACAAGAAGTGCAGAAAGGCCTGGCATCAAGGAGGGAGGAAGATAAAGGATGATGGGTGGGACAGACTCATGAAACAATGTTTTGCGAAGAGGAGGTCCTTGTTAATGCAATAAGAAGGAGGACTTTCAAAGATAGCACTGCCTCACAGCCTAGAAAACAGCACAGCCATGGCTTTGGCTCTGAAGAAACAGTAGTGCAGGAATTATGACATAATTCCATTCGTAGAATCTGACTGCAGTTCAGGGAGAGAGGACTATTTTGTAATTGAGATGGATCAAGGACTGACCTCTGTATTTGTTCATAACATATCTTCCTCTATTGTGCTATGAAAGCAGCATGACATGGGGCATTGCAGAAATTAAAACTGAGCATACATTCAAGCCAACTTGGGGACACCAGTCATCCAACACATGTACAAACACAGATTCCCACTGAGACAGGGCTTTAACCCAAGGTTCAGAGCTCATTCACGGTTTAAAGAACTGTCTGGCCAGAGCCTGTTTCACCTCTGCCGCAAGCTAAGAGCACTAACTACAGGGAGACCTGTATTTCAAGCAGATCTTCCTGAGGAGTTGCTGACTACTCCTTGGAAGGCTTGTGTCTATTCATGCTTACTTTCTGAAGGGACTTCAGCAGCTTAAGTCTCACACCTAGGCATGAGGTTTCAAAGGCTTCAAAGTACAATACACACTCTGTGTGGTACTAGTTACAGGCGGGAATTCATGCAGGAAATCTGTGGGAAACAGGAGTCTGTTGATTTCATGTAGTTCACAAGTGCCACTTTCTTCTTCCAGTATGGATGTAACCCTGTTTCTTAGTCTGTCTGTTGGTGAAATGAAGATACATCTTGGCTATAACATGTGGGAATAATAAGCCTCAACTAAATGATGCTTACAAAGGGCTTTGTATTCCTTGAAAGGAACGTGTTTTACAAACACAAAATATTTCACTCAAACTTCAGGTAAAGGTTGTGTTTATAAATGGTGTACAAGTGGGTAACAAATGATTAACAGATGTTATAGCCATGCTACAGAGATTAATGTATGCTAGATGGTTATAAACTATCTATTGAGTTGTTGGACTGTTTAAGGATCTAGAGAAGTAGATTAACCATGGATTAAAATATCAATCGTGTTAAACTCATTTATAAATGTACCCTTAGTAAAAAAAAGTTAATATGCATTTGATGAGGTTTCATTCATGGGAAAAGAGCAACAGTGAATCAAGCCTGTCATTTCACTGTTACCAACAGCATGGGGGAAGCATTACTCTTTCATTTAAGGAGCTTCATTTTGTTGATACAAGAAAGTTCACGTAATGGAAATGACACACTTTTAGGCCCCTCTTCTTTTACTCTGAGAAAGACTAAACTCCTTTATGCCTGTGGATTAGGCTCTTTGCAGTCTTCACCCACTCAGCTACTAAAGTGTGTTTGTTACACTATTCTCCTAAAAAATTGATACAAACGTGAAAGACATAAACATAGAAAAAAAAACCCTCAAATTATTGAACTCCCCCAGGGAACCAACATTAATGAAGATAATAAATTATGTGGTAGCAAAAGCAGCTTTTGCATCCAGTTATTACATTTACCGTCAGTCTTTGACAGCAGTGTTGTTCCAATTCAACAATTGTTACTTAAATATGATTTTTTGCAGCTTTTAAATAGCCCCATAAAAAAATATTATTCCAGCATTGTAAGTTATTCAGCACTCATCTTTCTGGCCCCATCCTCTCTTCTTCTATATTTTTTATAATTTCTAATTCTAGCATCCTTGAGTGCTCAGTGTCATTTAGTAGCCACTGTATTACATCATAAAAGTGATCCTAATCTTGTCTACTCTGGTGCAAATCCAAACAAACCAACTAAGGTACAGGTGGTGTAACACAACAGCATAGAAAATGTCAAGAAGGTCTGACTTTCTTCTAAATAACCTTCTAAGCCCCCTCTTCTGCCTAGTTCTATTCATTGAGGTGTGAGTTGTTCTACTGAAAATCATTACCATCATAATCTCCCCACAGGGATATGGTCAGTCTGTGCTTTAAATCAAATTGGCTGCTATCTTGCCTGATCTTATGGGCTTATGAAGGACGCACCCTGGTACCCTTTCTGGCATGCATATAGCAACCCCAGGCTCCTGTATTTATTAGCCACCAAGTCTCTAAATATGGAAAGAAAATGTTTTAGGAGTAAAATCATGGATGTTTGAGACAGAAACAAAGGACTACCATGAGAACAGACTGCATAAAATGGTCCATGCTAACCATCAGCTGTTAACAAAAGAACCAGCTGTTTTGTTAACACCTACTGTTAACAAAAGGACCACTCATTCTCAGGCACTGCTAAATTACAACAACTGATAAATAATGACCTGTACATAGCCTGTGGGAAATCAATTTGACTAGATCCATCAACTTTCTCTTAAGATTTAAATTCATAGAATCATAGAGTCACAGAATGGTTTGGGTTGGAAGATACCTCAAAGATCACCTAGTTCCAAGCCCCCTGCCATGGGCAGGGACAGCCTCCACTAGACCAGGTTGCTCAAAGCACCATTTAGCCTGGCTTTGAACACTCCACAACTTCTCTGGGCAACCTGGTCTACTGTCTCACCACCTTACCCATCAAGAATCAAGTCCTCATATCTAATCTGAATCTACCTAATCTGAATCTACTATCCTACATTTTAAGGTCATTACCCTTCATCCTATCACTACATGCCCTTAAAAACAGTCCTTCATTGTCCGTTAGGTACTGGAACACTGCTATAAGGTCTCTCTGGAGCCTTCTCTAGGCTAAGCAAGTCCATCTTTCAGCCTGGCTTAATAGGATAATTGCTCCAACCCTCTCAGCATCTTGATGGCCCTCCTCTGGACTTGCTCCAATAGCTCCATGTCTTTCTTGTGCTGGGGACTCCAGAGCTGGACACAGTACTCCAGGTAGTCTCAGGAAAGCAATGTAGAGTGGCAGAATCCCTTCCCCCAACCTGCTGGTCATGCTGGTTTTGATACAACACAGGGTAGAGTTGGCTCTCTGGGGTGCAAATTCATAAACTGTTACTCCTCCTTGTGCAGTAAACTCCAGTGAAGGGCTATAAACCAAAACAGGAAGACCTGTAGACTATCCTGATCAAGCCACAGCTGCAGCATGGGACAGAAATTCTGAGAAAGATTGGCAGACACAACCCTGCTTGGGACCATAACAAGTGTGGATTCATTTTTATTTTAATCTTTATTTTCCAACAACATGAGACAATTTTTTCTTTGCAAACTACGTGTTTTCTGCTCCCAGCCTGTCATTTACCTCCCTTTACATATGAATTTTATTTCAGGTTCTTATTAATTGAGGTATTCCCCCCTTTCCCATCCCTTGCTTTGTGTTTCACAAGTAACAAAAGAAACTGTATCAAATCAATAAATTCCTGACTGAGAGGCCAGCTCCATCTAAGCCCTTAGACCCACTGGGCATTGACTTGCTGAGTGTAACCTGAAATCTTAAAACACTTTCTAGACGAACATTAAGGTACAAATGAGTGCTGGTTTGTCTCTCAAGTCAACACTTAAAATGAAAAAGCTGATGATGTTTTCATTGAGGTGGAAAGAGTGACAGACAGCCTCTTGACAGAGGATTACCAGGAGAGAGAAAACAGAGCTAAAGTTCTGTTTTCACTTTCCAACTGCAGAGTGAAGGAGGAAGGTCGGGGGGCTGGGAAGGAGGTTGGGAGTGGGGAACTGCATTTTTCCTTGTGTTTTTTTGTTGGGCTCAGTTACACATATATCACCATGGCTAAATTAAAAGGCCTGTATTCTGCTGATGGATGGGCAGTAGGTTTTGTATAGAACCACAGGAACTCTCAAGGTAACATTGGCAATACCTGCATTGAAGGGAAATTGACAGTATAAGCTGAGTGTTAAGCTTCCCTTCCAGTAACAGACTGGGATTCAATCCATGCAAGTTCTTTCTGTACTCGTCTTTCTGCAGCAGTACATTTTAGACGTCACTTAGGACCCAGTCCTCAATGAAGTACTTAAAGACAGAGGAGAGGAAATTCACACTAAACTTCCCTGCAAAAGCTAGAAATGGGAAAAAAAGCGACTCACACATCACGAGGAAAAAAAAAAAAACAGTGCTAATTTTGGGGTCCAGACATGTGCTCTGAATCATACTTCTGCAGAACCAGCTGTTCCAACAGTGAATAGGTGTTCCCCAGACAAATGGAGCAAGGATGAGCAATGACATCAAACATCCACATTTCTAGTACTGTTCAATGAAAACAAGGCAAAGTTTTCTAGTAATTCACATCCTTAGCATGGTAGAGACTTAGTCCTCATCCACCTTGGCATCAGGCTGTCCTCTTTAACTGTAAATTGTAACACCTCACCGTCTCACTGCTGAGGCCCTGATCCTGAGGCATCAGCTACGCCTTTGCCTTTCCAGATGTGTGTATTTCCCTTGCTTTGAGGTAGTAGACTATTCCCATCAGTGGAGACCTCTGACCCCAGCATTTCCAGGGGGAACAACTTTATTGTCTCTGATGATACTATACTAATTTTTCTTGATTCTGGGCCTTTCTGTCAGAGCAAAAGAAACCAAGAAGACAAGAAAAAGCAGCTACCATCTCAATGACCTTCTGCCCTCTTGCTGTTTGGCTCATTTTGCCCACATAACTCTGGACAGGAGTAGCAGGAACTGGACAATTGGATGTATGCCCAGTCAATAAATTTATTTTCAAAAGGAAAAAAATCTTCTTACTGTCTGAAAATCAAGCTACTTTTTAGGGTCCTTCAAGTCATGCTCCCCCATACCTCCTGCCATCTCCTGAAAAAAACCCAGCAAAATAAAACTACTCATCACATCTGACAAATCTAGGCAAGGTTCATCTCTGAAATATCATGCCCAGAGTAAACACTACGAAAGACTCACCACACACGAGTTCCAGCAATGTCTTTCCTCCACCACACACTCTCATGCAAGGGTTGTTTTTTTTAAAAAAAGGTGGAAATAAACAAAGTCAAAGATGATTGAATAAATCACACATACAGTGAATGGGAACCCAAGTGGAAATGTTTAGCATGTTATAAATTATCTTTCATTTTTAAGAATGAAAAAATACACAGTAGAGACACATCTACAGAAAGTCTGACCCTAGGCTGGAAGGCTCAAAACATCATATAACTGGATGGATCCCCTGCACTGCTTCGTGCCAGAGTATCCTGCATGTGCCAATGTATTTAAAATGAGGGCAAGAATTAGACCCTGAGGCCAATGTGTAGCAAAAGGGAATATCAGAATAGACCTCTGCCTACAGAAAAGCAGCAATATAGTGAAGACAGGACTAGGAGTTCTGAAAGAGATCAGGTTCTCAGTGTGATGTATGCAACGGGACAGCAGGCACTGATCATAAGGATGGGCCAGCACTGGAAAGCAACTGCAATGGGATTTTAGAATACAAATTAGAGATGTGAGAAATTCTAAATGCAAGTAGGCGAATGAGGCTTTTCTGGGGGTTGATTTGGTTTGGGTTTTTTCACTTTTGTTGTTTACTAGCTGAAGTAGTTGTTCAGTCTGATCATTTAAATTTCAGCATTAGTGGAGTTAACTGACTTGTCAGTCAATTTAAATGCTATATAATCACTTGAAGATGAATTACTGTCAGAGCATCCAGATATTTTTTAAATGCAAAAATGTAATCAGTTATTGACAGAAAAAGAGGGAGAAAAAGAAGATTAAAGTTCAGGGAAAGAAAGAGTAATAAATTTTTTAAAAATCCAGAAGTTAGTAATACTGAATGGAAAGTGTAAGGACATCCACATATATTTATGTGACTTTTTTCTGACATTTTCTGTGGTTTATTACATTTTCCTGGAAAAAAAAACCCAGAAGCCTCAAGAATAGAGGAGACCACCTTGCATTGGTGATGGGCATCCTAGGTTGCATAAGAGCAAAAGAAGTTTGGACATACAGGTAATGCAGGGACAGCATTGTTCCATTTGGAAGGTGCATCATCTCAGGTTGCTTTATATCTCAGAGTTGTGTAATTGCCATGGGTGGAATATTTTCCTGAGGTAACTTGGTAGTAGTCAATAGTAGAGGTATTTGTGCCCATGAGAATTTTGATACCTCTTTGCTCCCTGTTGACAAGCAACACGAATAGGAAAAACACATGCACTTCATTGTGTCAAGCCAAAGCTAGGGACTTCATAACTGGACACATCTGGGAGACAGTTTCACTCATTTTGAAATACATTGCATGCAATCTACATTAATCTGTGAGAGGAAGCAAATCCTGAGGCACAATAAAGATATAATCATAGAACCACAGAATCTTTAAAGTGGGAAATTATCTATAAGATCAAGTCCGACCACCAACCCAAACCCACTGTATCTACTAAGCTGGGACCTGAAGTGCCACGTCTGCATGTTTTTGAATACCTTCAGGAATGGTGACTCTGCTGCCTTTCTGCACAGTCTGTTCCAGTGTTTGATAACTCTTTCAGTGAAGAGATTTTTCATAATATCCAATCTAATCCTCCCCTGACTCAACTTGGTACCCTTTCCTCTTCTTCTATTACTTGTTACTTGGGACAAGAGACCAACCCTCACCTCACTACAATCTCCTTTGAGGTAGTTGTAGAGAGTGATAAGGTCCTTCCTCAGCCTCCTCTTCTTCAGACTAAACAACCCCAGTTCCCTCAGATGCTCCTCATAAGACTTGTGCTTCAGGCCCTCCCCCCAGATAATTTTAGAAACCATTTGTAGTGAGGGTTTTTTCCCACTGCCTGAGATGTCCACCACCACCATGTGTCACCATGGCACTAAATCCACTGTGAAGCAGACAACTGAGCTCCTCATCAACTGTCTTAGTATCAGGGCCACTCTTACTTTGTGTTGGTGTCTTCCATTGCAGGCATTAGCTAAGGTATTTCTTTTGAAGGCTTTAATAGTAAAATCATAAAATGGTTTGGGTTGGATCATCTAGTTCCAATCATAAAAGAAAGCATAAAAGGTAGATAAGAGAACTCCTGTTTCCCCACAGCTCTCTGTTTCTGAGAACAATTACTCCCAAATGAAGGTGGTAAGGGAAACCTACAAGAGCTATTCTGTACCCATGCTGTCCTGTGCTTAAGCCCTTAAGTCTGATGTCAAATGTAATTATGGTGATAGTGGAATATCACTTCCAGCAGTAGTGGTGTGAAGACCTTGCATCCTCAAAACTGGGTAGTGCTGTCCTTGAGTGCATAAGGAGGAAGTGGCTGTTATGAGCCTTATATGTGCATTTGTTATTTTCCCAGGACCCATGCACAACAGGAATAGAGGAAAAACAAATACATAAATGCAGATATGTGGATATGTGTTTACTAAATACTCAGTGAGGTGGAAACTGGCATGCAATGGAAATGGCATGAAATGCAACTGTACAACTTCTGTATTTCTTTGGGAACTGACAGCAGACCAGAGGACATTTCTCTCCAGAGGACATTTCTCATAGAGACACTTTTCTTTCTTTTGCTTCCCTTGCTGTACTCTTTCTTTGGCATAGATGGTGTGACAGGCTTTCCTTCACATACCTCAGTATTCAGAGATATGTAAGAACCGAGGGCAGAATAGAAACATTTGCCCTTGAAATGTCCTGCAACTTCTGAATGCAGAACATACTTCTTAACTATCTCATTAACTATAATTTTCTAATGAGTGAAAACACTTTTTCCAGCTGCAAGAGAAAGCAGGCAGGTAGATCTCTAGGCAGCAGACAGCAGATGTTGGAATCAGCAGAAGGGATTAAACTCATGTCCCTACCAATGTTTCTTTCCATCCTTGGTGAAAGAGATACGCCACACCTTCACCAACAAAGAAAAAGCAAGAAGACTAGGTAGATCATGCTGGGAGTGCATGAGCAGAACAATACAGTGTTGTGGCCCATCTTCTCCATTTCAAAGGATTCATTCTACAAGCTTTTTTCTGCCTCAAAACTGCATGCCTGCCCACACAGTGCTGCTGCAGACCCACCATGTGAAGTGGCAAAGATATGAAGCCAGAGGAAATTGTTGCCCATAAAAAAAAAATAAATTTCTCTCAGGTCACATCATGCTGTCTCCTACACACTTAAAATTGAAATAAGTTGTAGTATGGCAGGAAAAAGGTCGATTTAGCCATGTTTTCAGTCTCATGGAGATTTGAGGTGCAGGGACACCTACACTCAATAGGTTTAGGACACCTACACCTACAATACACCTCAGGTATTGGAGGTGTAGGTGAAAAAACAGTCATATAGTATCCAGCATGATCTTCCAGCTTTCAAATACCTGCAGCTCAAAAGGTTCTGAGAGAGAGGTAGCATCTTCATGTTAGATAATCTCTGCTGTCTTTCTAATCGACTTACCTAACGCCTTCTAAACAGCCATGCATATGGCACAGAATCATACACGTGTACTTTTCCCAAGACTAAATGAGTCTGCTTTTTTTATGGCTCATCCTGCATTTGCTGTTGGAAAAGCTGAAATGTGTTTTACTCTGGCTCAGTTTCATGAACACTGATGAAAATATCAGTCCTCACAAGACTAGGTATAAAATGAAATTTCATATTTCCACATTACTCAACATGTAAATATTTGGTAAGCTGTTATGTTTATATAGTAATATTTAATTAAATATCCTAGGATTAACAGATGTCCTAAATCCTTTTATGTGCAGCCATTTCAGATACTGCCAAAACCAAAATAAATTATTATAAATTTGGAAATACACAAAAAAAGGTTATTTTTTTTGAAAGAAGAATTCATAAACAAATCTTTGTACCTTTTGAGAAAACAGGTACTCCATTCCAAATATTTATTATAGGAGTAATATTCAAAAAGAGGCAGGAGCCATGCAGCTGGAACTAAGCTGTTATGAATAATTTTGTTAAAGAACACTGTCAACAATATTTATACTGTGTCCAAATTGTGCTAAGTTTTTTACACACTATTAAGAAGATAAGATCACATACCTATTGTAGTGTTTGGCAACTCAGAGCCAAGAAGTCTGGCTGAACTCCATCCCAGATGGTGCGTAAACTCTTAACTGATCAGCATTGTTCAACTTGCCACTCCACACAGCGAGGGCTTTCTAGAGGTGCAGTTCTCAACCCCTATGCTCCTGCCCTGCTGTGGCTGAGCAGTCATATGAAATGGGATTCAAGGAGAGAAAAGTAATTTAAGCCCATAATACAGCGAGCAACAGACAAGCATTTTAAGTATTTTAAGAGTCTCCTTCTGGCCAAATTCACATTTGGTAGAGACAAGGCAGAGAGACTTAAATGTGTCTGTCTGTGGTTGGTTTGCGCGATACTCTGTTCTGTTACTACAGGTGAATTCATGAATGCAAATGAATGCATGAACTATTACACTACTCACAAATTAAAGATGACTATATACAAATATGCATGCATAAATACTCACAAGGTATAGTTCTAAAATAGTACATACAGATTCAGCCTAAACTGAGAAATATATGCTCACTGTTTTTTACTTTACCTACTTCTTATGTTGTAAAAAGTTGACGAATTTTTCAAATGCAGGCTATTCTTTACCTGCATGCTTTCTTTTTAAAATGTTTTAATTTTGTTTGGATGGCCCCAACAGCACTTTGCATTAAAAATCAGCTAGGGTCAACCCACTAATTTGTAAACCAACAGGATTACTTCCTTAGAGCATTCAGTCATATGGTTTTGTGGCATGGGGCTTGGAGGACAAAGCCTCAAGCACTGCTAGGTTAATAGATAACGATGGAGCCTTTAGGCCACAAAGCATGGAGAAACTAAACAGAGGTGAAACCTTATAATAAACAAAGTTGCAGGCCACCTGCTGAGCCAGGCTCCAGAAAAATCTTATTTTGTTAAAGTATGCCTGCTGTCTGGGGAGGTTTTAGAAGTTGTATTTGCATGATAAGATAAAGTAGCTGGCATAACAGTAGACTGATGACCAACCAGATGCAGCCCCGCCAGCAGTGTATGTACGAAAGGACCAATCTGTTTAAAGCACACCATCTTCTGAGCATATTTAAAGAAATTATTTTATACCATAAATCAAATTTTACTTGCATCAAGCTGTGTCCTGTCTCTCCATCACGGCATGGTTTAGTTTTAGGTAGTCCTGTGAGGAGCAGGAAATTAGACTCAATGATCCTTGTGGGTTCCTTCCAACTCGAAATGATCTAGAATTCTATGAAAATTATATAGACTGATTTTTTTGCCTACCAAACCTTGCAGGAAATTAGATCAATAGGGTTGTCATTCCAGAAACATGGGTAAATAAAATTTGTTGTCTATCAATCAAGTTCTAGATTTAATCCAGAGGACCAATTCTAGGAATATCTTTAACTTGTAAACTCTAAGTTTTAGCACACATCACTTAAGTAAGAAAGGTCTGTGAGACTAGAACTGCTGCTTGTTTGTATTTGTACATCCTGCTCACCACTAATAAAGTTTCAACCATCAACAGTTTCAATCCAGTCTGACAAAGAAGATGAAGTCTCCACAATCAACAAGTTTCTTCAGATCCAGAGAAAACAGCATCCAGGCAGAGAAAAGGAATATCTGTGGTGATGCCTTACAGGGGGCTAGAGGCATCAAAATGGCCAGAGCCATCACAAAGGCTTCATACCCCAAAAGAAACTACAGGTCAGACTTCTTGCCCAGCCTTAACACATCCCAGCCTCCCCAGGAGATAAACCCATTGGAAGCCAAGCATCAACTCTGAGCCTGAAGACAGCGATGTGTGTGGAGGACAGGCACTGCAGGCCACCGGCGCATTTGCAGGTGGGTGGCTCTGCATGTCCTTTAGCGACGTGAGGGGCTTTTTTAATCAGAAGAGACACCGCAGTTACGCGACCTTCTGCTGGCTCCGGCGGTTCGCGGGGTTTCAGTGCGTGCCGATGCTCGGCGCTGCCCACAGGTGGCAGTGGCCCTTCACCGTTCGCGGGAGTCCCCGCGAGCCGTTGCGCGGGGGTTCGCGGGCAGCGGCAGCGCGGCCCCGTCCCTCCCGAAGGCCTGTTCGGGGTGGTGGGATCTGGCTTTTCTGGAAACTACTTAGCGGAGGGCTGGCTGCGCTTCCAGTCCCTTTTCTGTACACGCCGGAACATAATCTGCGCGGCTGGGAAACGTTTGTAGGCTGGTGAGAACGAGCAAGGCCTGCCAAAAAAAAAGCTCATTCGAATCTGCGATGTAAAAACGTGGCAATGCCGTCGGAAAAGTTACGCTTCAGATGGGAATAGGTTGCAGGGATGGTGGTCACTTTAATATTTATAGCTGCCAGAACACATTCCTGGTGGGAAAAGGCAGAGCGAGGTAGCAGCTGAGCAGAGCAGCAGAGATCAGAAAATTGCCCATGCTATTCAGTGTAATAAACTTCACTGACAACAAGCATAGCTTCCCTCGGATTTTCCAAAGGATAAAAAATCACTATTGTTTGCATTTAAGAGCTCTCTCTCCCATGTCCTTTATCACAATTCCAAAATACTTGCTGAGTCCAAGCTTTTGAACCTGCATAGATACATAGATTAGATTAATTAGACTCTCAGAACAAAAACAGTGGACCTGAGTGGAAAAACAGACAGTAACATTTAGCCAACCTGTACATTGATTACATTTGTACACGCCATACAAAATTTGGGTCCCTTTTTTTTTCTTCCCCTGGAATCAATAACTACATGGATCATGTGGTGTGAATAAGGATCCCCCCTGTTTGTCTCCAGCAGCAAACATCGAAGTGACAAGTAACACCAGCAAACCAAAAAAGCAAAAAAATGTAAATTTTTTTTCAAACAGGCCACTGCCCAAATGTGAATTAACTATGTGAGTTTTTTCCTCTTCTCTCAGACAGCTGTGAACATCTGCCAAGTGACTGGAAGCCTATTGCATATGGTGCCACCTGTGTCTTGATATATAGCAATACGCCAAGTTTTGCCATCATATATGTCTTTGCATCCCCACTGCATCCACTAAGGTTGCACGCATGTAACTGAGAGTTTAATCCCAGTGGCGCTCTGTTGTGCTGCCCAGTGACTAAGTTCAGTGGACTTCAGTGGAGTCACAGGACACAACCAAGATCTGACCCTCTCTACTTATCACTAAGCACAGTCTGGTGCCCTGCAAGGAAAGTTTCCCCTGTAAATGGGTATTCTGAAAAGTAGAGAGCTTTGCTACAAGGCAGCTCCAGCTTGGTGGGCTGATTTTAAGGCAAATGCTACAATGAGGCTTCTGTTACTTCCCCATGAAAAAGCAGAGTTGTGTGAATCCTCCACTCCCAAGTCCCTGGGCCAAAGCAGAGGCACAGGTACTGTGGGAATGACTAGCTCAGGACTAGCTCAGGATCTACAGCTAATGGGAACGATGTCAGGCAACAGGACCTTAGAGGCCACAAGGGCCCTGCCTCTCCAAGGCAGTAGCTAGACTGGATTTCTGTGTGGCAGCAGATTCCTCATGTTCAGCACTAAATCCAAGCTGATTTCTTACCAGAGAGTAAGACTCCTGCTCTGGAATGGCCCGCATCTGGATGTTTGAGGAGAGTAGAAAGCCCATCCATGAGAGCTGGCAATGCGTGTATAGAAGATGAACTCCATGTTGTATCTCATCAACCATGTGGTCACAAAAGAAAGGTTTTATCTAGAAAAACATACAAGACATGCAATGTCTGTGTTCTACAGGAAAACAGAAACCCCTAAAACAGCCCGCATATTACCTTAGGGATTCAGTACATAATGTTTAACTGTGATTGAGATACCTCGAGGGAAAACATCATGTAGAAATTTACATTTTATGTGCTGTTAAGTAAAAGAAATCCTTGAAGTCTTTGGTATTTTGTATACTTTGTGCATTTGCAACTCCTTGTTTTGGTCAGAGTCAGTTTCACATAGTCTGCATATGGCAATTTTATGCAGGAAAAGAATTCACATACAAGCAAAGCCAGAATCGTCTGGCACATAGCTCCTAGAGACAGATGGTGCCACCTGCATCCTCAACTAATAGTCCCAGCCAGGTTTGTAGACAATGACCTATTTAATTGAGAAAGGGATTGGGGTGCGAGGAGAGTAGTATACACAAGCTCTCTTCCTTTTCTAAGTACAGAACATTTACAGAAATAGAGAATGACAAAAGTGAAGTGTTACTGAGAGCTGCATTCTCACACTAAGTTACAGACCTGAAAGAGAAAACATGGAAAGAGATATATGTCCTCAATGCTCTTCAAATCTGCTACTTCTTCTAGCCACACAGCTTCTCTTACAAAGATGTGTTTTGAGACACAGATTCTGGGTTTATATTGAAATTACCAACCCCCAGGTCTCCCTTTTCCTTCTTCTTCTACTGACCAAGGTTTTTCAGCCTTGCAGTTTAGCTTAAGCTGAGTTTTTTGATAGGTTTATCATTGCAGTGAATTTGCAGTTGTGTACTCATCTTGGTACTCATCTTGCCCCTGAAATGAAAGATGTTACAAACTCAGCTCTGAAGGGAGCACTGAGAGTTGAAAATTTGCTTTTATGAATTTGCTTTAACAAGCAGCAATAACATCCAGAGGAAAGGTAAATAAAGGAAGGAGAAACAAGGGTAAGTATGTGAGTTTATCTTAATATGGAAATTATCCTACTTACAGAAAAAACATTTATTTTTTCAGCTATTACTGGACTTCGTGGCCTGGTAAGAAAAATGTGCTACGTGCTTTTTAAATTTCATCTGTCCATTGTAGAAGGATGCCTGAAAACAGATTTTCTTTCACTTATTGAATAACCAGTTGCTCCCAAAAAGCGTGTGCGTTTGTGTGGGTATACAGATACATGGCTATACACCAAGGCTTTGAACTATGTACAGGCACTAGCTAACAATGCTTTTGCTTCTTTTCCAGCATTATTAATAGGCACTCTGATAAAAATGTATTTCCTTCTAGAGAGAAATGAGAAGCTAAATAAACTTACAGTTTTAACAGTACAGGTTTCCTTGATTTCTTGTATCTAATAATCCGATCTTCGTAGCTGTTTGGTGTGCTTGAAACCAACAAATGCTACAAAGTCATTCCACCTATTGAATGTCCCCTAAATTTAAGCACCTCACCATTTGGAAAATAGCCTTAATCAGTTGCTTTCTACCTAGAGACAACAGTAAAAATTTAATCCATAATATTTTCAAACTGTTACCATTAATATCTTCTACTGAGCTGAAGAGTAGTGCACTGGGACACTCTTTCTGTAGTCTTGTTCTTCTTGGTCAAAATAAGGAAATGCTAAAAAAACCCACCACATACTATACATTATCAAATTTTTAGCAACTTACAAGGAAGATTTTTTTCATTTGCATTTTCGGGTGGAGTTTAGATCTGTCTTTAACTCAAATACCCAGGGTTTTTTTTTTCTATTTCTAATTAAAGTGTTTTGCGGTGAAGGGTATTCAGATAAAAAATTAAAAACTGCTCCCTCCCCTTGGTGCAGTTAGGTACCACGGGAATGAATGTTCAGGGACATGCCACAGTACAAACACCTGGTCATTAATTGTTTTAGCTATTTTTTATTAAAAAAAATATAGGAACATGTTTTGGAAACTGACTAAAGATAGAGTAGTGGTTTTGTATGCCATCTACGCAATTTAGACAGAAGTGGTATGAGAAAAAATAATAGGATATTTATAGCTACTGTTACTTTTCTGTGATGCTTGAAGTTTCTAGATGTCTGTATGCTCTTCTCTTTTTAAGTGGGAGATCCTGAAGTAAGTTTTTAAAACACATCAGTAGCGCATGTGTTTTCTTAAACTGTATTTCTATTTTACTGTTCAAATACAATATGTGGGATATTCCTTTTCCCAGGAAAACAAGGCTTGATAAATTCAAATTAAATGGAATTTAATGAAGAGATGAAGGCTTAACAGTTTGATTAACTGAATAATTTTAAAAGTTTCAGATTAAATGACACATTGAAAATACCTCCTTTGCCAACTTTTCCAGCAGAAAACAACTACAACAAAAGCTAAATAAAGCTCTTCTATATGTTTGAATTACATCAAAACCACGAGAGAATTTTTAACAAAGAACAGGCTACAGACAGCACTGGATAGAGTCTAAACACTGACTTCTGCATGTATAAGTCTCAGGTTGGTGTTAGGCTCACATGCGTAAGTATATGGTAATCTAGTAGAAGGAAATGCAGGCTTTAAAACTGCTTCTTTTACCTTAAATCTAGTTTCTCATACCTCTCCAGGTGGGTTCTTGAGCAACAAACTGACCACATGGTCATAAATTATTCTATTCCTTCAAGTGTCTTTGACAAGTTATTTTACACACTAATATTATCAAATGCTGAATTTCTGTTAATGACTGGATACATGACCTTCATCTCTCAAAGGAGGTTGTTTCTCAGGACATATAAATAAAATAGATAGATAGATAGATAGATAGATAGATAGATAGATAGATAGATAGATAAGTATATAAAAGCTTATTTATTTCTTCAGTGGTGTTGGCGGGTTTTTTAAACCCTGCTGTGTGATATAGTACTTGTCTCAAAGACGGTATGCTAAAAACCTGTCAGTAAAAATCAGATGAAATTTCTAAATTTTTTCTGAAACTCTTTTAAGAGCTTAAAACTTTATTTCTATTTTTTAGGTTTGCTGTCTATAATTTTCCTTAGACATAGTGTAAAATAAATTCCTGACATATCATTGTTGCCAGTAATTGTTATTCCTATGCTTTATATAACTTCTTGGTACTGAAAGAGAGAGGAAGAGAGAGGGAGGGAATGAAAGGAAGAAGGGAGTAAGAGAAGAAAGGAGGAAGGGAGGAAATCTGAGTTTCTTTGTAATTAGAAGCAAAAATGAAAAGAAAAACAAGGCTCTTTGGCTTATAGAGCACCTGAGCACTGAAAGTGAAGTTAAGCTCTTGGTATGAAAGAAAGCTACAGCGGAAGGCAGACATTAAGTGGTGTGTCTGGTATTGCTTCCCTGGAATCAGTCATCCGGGAATTTTCTTCAGTGAACTAGGCAGCCTGGCTATCAAGTGTTTGATGCCACACGCAAAAGACTTCTCTTTTCACCTCCTCATAAGTTTGCTTCATATTTTGCCCATCCACAGGTGAGCAGTTCATGGTTTTGTGAATGTTTCCTTCTCAGCATAGAAAATGTAGTGAAATGAGAAGACCACCTCTTCTGGGAAGACTGAGAAAAATGTGGCTGAGAATGGAAGAGTAAAGAGAACATGACCATAAAAGTTAAGCAGGAAATCAGAGCCGGTCAACCCATCAATAGGGCTGTCCAATCCCTCAGTGCCATAGGGATACTTGGGGGCAGGCGGGGAGTGTGCAGAAAAAATAGAACCAGACTGAATTAATACATTCTCCTGGGATTCGTGGTGCTTGCTAGAACAACCCACAGATTCTTAATCCAACTGGGTCAAAACTATTTGCTTGATGCTGCCTTCGATGTCTTTGAGCTAGACACATTCGAAGGTTCCCACTGGCTACTGTGATCAGACACTCAACTCAGAGGAGGAAGAAGCTTGATATGTGCCTCCAGGAAAATGAGAATCAGCCAGGAGAATGGTTGATGGATCTTGGTCAGAAGAGTTAAAGGAAGAAGCAGGTGTTTAAGAAATGGTCATCAAAGTCTGCCAATAAAACTGGAAATTAAGGTCTGTTACTACGACTGTTATAAATGGATGCCTTGAGGTTACTATTGCTATTTAACAGTTTTGAAAGATATTCTGTTCAGAGGTGGGCTTGTAAACTTACAGAAACTAGGTTTTTTATGTAATATCAGTGTATCTGCTTGTCTTGCTTGTGTTTTTATCATGCTTATCAATATGCTTTGACATATCAATGAGTTCTGAGGACCAGGATACCACTCTGCCAGGTTGTAGGTTGGAAGTCTATTGTTAAGTATAAAATAAAGTAACTGCAACACTTGGGTAACACAAAGGCAGAAGTGGATAGTAATGGTCAGTACGTGTAATGGGTCTGCCTGAGGTGGAATAAATTTCTTTTGTAGCAGCTCAAGTTGTGCTGTGGTTTAGATTTGTGACCAAGACAATTCTGATGACACACCAATGCTTAGCTGTTGCTGAATAGCATTTCCACAGCATCAAAGCCTTCTCTGTTTCTCACTCTGCAACCCACATGACATTGGGTGTGTGCAAGAGACTGGGATGCACAAGGAGGCAGATGACCTGCACTAACCAAGTACACATCATACAACATCATGTTCAGCAATACAAATGAAAAAGAGAGGGGTTTTGGAGGATTAGCCATCTTCTGCTCAGAAGCTCTCAGGGCATTTGTCTACCCATGGCAGGTGCAGAGGCATTGCCTTTGCAACACCCCTGTTTTGCTTCCTTTTCTTTTTCCCTTCCTCCACTTCCCCTTCACTTAGTAAAAAAAAATTTATATTCACCCACGATTTTTCTTTCTTTTACTCTTCCTTTCCCCCATCCCACTGGGATGAAGGGGAGACATATGCAAGAGGCTGTGTGGTGCTTAGCTGCCTATGCACAGCAGTATGATAGCCCAGCACATGGGCAAGACCTTGTAGAGAAAAGTGAGTTTTAATTTCTTAAATTCTTAATTTCTTAGAACTGGCATGATGCAACTGTCAGTTATGAGGGGCAGCATGAAAAGAACCCAAAGATGTTTGAATATCAAATGGCTGATGGATGTGGAAGGGACATCTGACATATAAGAGAATGAGAGATGTAAAACTGGTATGCAGAAGGCTCAAAGGACTCCTAAATTAAGAGGGATTTTGTGGGAAGATTCAAAGTAGATAAAAGTCAATTCTTCTCTTTCAGTTTCTTTACTATTATTATTGTTATATTATTACTACTTGTCCAGCTAGTAACAAGGAGTACTACCATTGAATGGAAGTAACAACATAAGGACCCTGTGTATATAAGGCTAATTTCATCTACCAAGTGCAGGGAGCTGGTATATTCTTTTATTTCAGAAAATACAGGGTGAGCTGTGTTCATTATTCACCCTTCAGAATTATTTCTACAGATGTGCCCAAGCTCACTCACTGCCTGACTTGCAAGCACGCATCTTCATACTCAGGCGTTCAAGTGCAGAAGCTGACAGAGAGATTTAGTAAGCTTCTTGGTAACACACACAAACAGACGGCAACATCTGGGAAAAAGAACAGCAATAAATTTTCACAGTTGCGAGTGTGTTGCTTGTTCCATTAAGCCACATTGATCAACCTCACTGCCTTTTGCATGGCTAACGTACCTGAATGCAAAATGCCAAGTATGTGCCAGTCTGCAGAGGCAGGACAGTCCCAACCTGTGAAACAGGTGTTTTTCTTCAGCAAGCTGTGTGCCTGGTAGAAGGCTCAGACCAAATGTCCATGTTTGTTTTGATTGTGAAACTGCATGTGACCCAAGCCCACTGGAAAAGGCTACTGCTGAGAGAATGGAGAGGGACAGCTTGCAGAAAGACCAGCCTGACGCACTGTCTGCACTGAATCCATTCCCACACACGGACTGCACTGTGGTACAAGCCCTCCAAGACCTGCCAAGGAGAAATGGAGGTACTGGAGTTCCATGTGGCAGATTGTACCATTTAATTTGTTTTCTCAGAGCTTACGTTGTAAGCACCTTAACGTCTTGCTTGTTAGGAAAGGTGGGGTAGTGCAAAAGGAGGAAAGCTGCCAGGTTATAATCATCTTCTCCTGAAGTGTGCAGTCCAGGTGGCTTGGAGTATGTCAGAGGAGACAGTGGGAGACTGACTTTTGTCCTGAGTACAAATGCAACTTTATAGCTGCAGCAAGCCTCAGAGCCCAGCACAGTACAAGGCAGAGGGAGAAACAACATCCAGAGGGCAAGCAGAGATTAGGAATGCACCAAGAGATGAGCTTCATTGGCAATGGGAGGAGAGAACAATTCCTGATGGACCTAGAGGGCACAATGCAGCGATGGTTAAATCTCAGGGAGTCAGTTAAAATGTGGGTTGAGGCACAAACTCTGGAAAAGGATGTGCAAGCACATTGTAGGGAGAAAATTTTACTCATAAAAACTTGTGTTCTGTCTAGCAGATTAACACTGATCTATTTCAAATGGAAAGTTGCTGCAATTTGGGGTTTAATATGTTGGTTGTTTGTGTTCTGGCAATAGTTCATGCAGGAAACGAGCGCATTTGAGATTTTCGACATAGTGACTCCAAAGAGAAGCTACAGGTGCCTACATTGCCTGGCCCTGGGCTGCTCAAGATCCTGCTGTGCATGCACTCTCTATGCCTCATGAAAGAGTCTAATAAAGCCATTTTGTGGCAGTGCTGGTATGATCAGAATAAGTATGTAGAGATGAAGGAAAAAAACATACCAGGAAAGGACAGGAAGGCACTGAATTCCAGATACCCATAGTGTTCTCTGTGTACTTTGCTGGTTGCTGAGGAGTTTCAGAAGTTATCACTCTGTTGGATACTAATGAGGTTGAACAGTGCCAGGTCTAGCTAAGAAAACTTCAGAATCACCAAGCAAACCTGGTGTTGCTATTTTAATTCCATCTTACCTCCCTGGAAAAGCACTCCTATCATGCTAAATATTATGTATTCAGACAAAGAGGGATGATGAGACGGAAGTCCCAAAATATGTCTGCTTTTTTAGGATATGTCAATATGGTTTTTATATATTGATATATGTATGTTTTTAGATAAGGTATAAAAGGCAGATTCTATAAACAAACTGTTGTAAAAGTAACACAGGTCCCACCAGGAGACCTGGGACAGGATAGCTCTTCTAGCTTGCAGAAAATAGTGAGAGAAGTTAGTCAATGTTATTTATATAATCATTTCAGAGTTGGTCTGGGACAAGCTAGCACTGATGTTTCAGAAGACTATCTTTTCTTCTGTTTGCGTTACTCACATGCAAATGATAGCATCTGAGAGGGAGTAAAAATTGTTCTATTTACAGTCATTTTACAGAATAATGAACTGCTGAAAAGCATCTTCTTTGTCAGGAGTAGAAGACATCCCTTCCAGCAGAAGGGATGGCACTCCCTGCAAATGCAAAGTTTTCCGATACAGGAAGCAAAGTTCTCTTCCAGTACATCAGGTAGCAGACTGTATAGAAGGTATTCATTGTTTACTATACACAGATATTACTAAACTGTAACTGGACAGAACTACAAAGGACACATCTTAAACTGGTTTTGTAGGGCATAATTTCTTCTCCCTTACTCCCTTACTTTCTTGTCTTACTGCTCAAATGCTGCTAAATACTGACTCACTGTTGCACCATACTTGAAATGTACAGCTTCAATTGTCTCTTGTAACTTCTTCATAAACACTAAACAGAAAAACAGTTCTAAAACTGGTGGAGATAACATCTTAATGATGTTGACAGCTACTTACTAGGGTAGAAATGTCCCACTTCCCACATATGTGGTACTCAAGTTATGTTTCTGTGACCTTCAGAAATGTTTTCAAAGTGTCTGACCAAATTGGGAGGAGCTGTTGACTCTGTTGAGGGTGGAGAAGCCTTACAGAGAGGCCTGGACAGATCAGAGAGCTGGGCAATCACCAGCCGCATGAAATTTCATCTGGGCAAATGCCGTGGGAAGGGGCAACCCTGGCTAAACATCCAGACTGGGGGGATCAGGGTGGTTGGACCCAATGATCTCTCGAGGTCCCTTCCAACCCCTATGATTCTATGATTCTATGATCAGATGTTGGAGGCCAGCTACACAGAGAGGGAGTCGGGGGTCTTGGTCAACAGCTAGTTAAACATAAGCCAGCAGTGTGACCAGGCAGCCAGGAGGGCCAACCATATCCTGGGGTGCATCAAGCATGGCATTGCCGGCTCATCCAGGGAGGAGATTGTTATGCTCTACACTGTGTTTCTGAGGCCTCACCTTGAGTACTATGTGCAGTTTTGGGTGCCACAGTACAAGAGGGATGTGAAACTATTGGACAGTGTCCAGAGGAGCAATGAGGATGGTGATGGGAAGGATGGGAAGTCCTACAAGGAGAGAGTGAAGAAGAGGCTGAGGGGAGCCTTCATCTCAGTCTATGGCTTCCTGATGAGGAGGACCAAAGGGGCAGCCACCAATTTCCTCTCTTTGGTGACCACTGATAGAACCTGAGGCAATGGTATGAAGCTGCAACTAGGGAGATTTAGGTTGGATATCAGGAAGAGGTTCTTTACTTAGAGGGTGGTCAGATTCCCAGGGAAGTAAGTGGTCACAGCACCCAGCTTGGCTGAGTTCAAGAAGCGTCTGGATGATGCACTCAGTCCCATGCTCTGACTTGGCTGGTCCTGTGTGGAGCCAGAATTTGGACTCAATGGGTCCCTTCCAACTCAGGATATTCTGTTATTTTATAAAGCTCAAAAGATTGCAGAGGTACAGTATGAATATATATCCCTCCCTTTGCTTGTACAGTTGCAAAAATAACTGTCACAACTCTGAGAGAACACGAGAACTGTGACATCAGGTGTGGTCTGCAGCAGCAAGAAAGCTCCTATATTCTTCCTATGTCTAAAAGCCTACAAGAAAAATTAAAAATGTTCAACCTCTGCTTTTGCAAGTAAACTTAACAGCATTTCCTGTGTCAGTGTTTTGAAAACAAGGAAAGGGGTTTGCGACCCCTTTTGCCAACACAAATTCAGTGCGAAACAGACTTTATACCATTTATATCGAGGGAGGAGAGAAAAACTTCAGTAAGAGTGTCTTCAAGTTTTTGAGACAGTACTATCCCCAATTATGTGAAACTAGGACATGCCTTCACATGAGGAATACTGATGAACATATTTTTATCCTAGCTAACAGTTTATGACAAAGTGTCAATGACAAAACGATCTATATGAAGACTCTGTGTATGCTTTCAAAATGTTTTAAACATTTCTGGAGGGCTGGCATGGCATTTTTTTACCTCCAAGTCATTAAAGGAAGGATAGTTACTGGAAGCCTTTCTCATGCCTCCTCATTCCATGTCAGTAAAGGGCTAAGAAGGAGGAATATGGGACAAAACACATGCAGAAACAAAAATCTAGGAAAAGGAATACAGTTCATTTCCACATGAGAGAATTTGGCTTTTTCCTTTCCACTGTTCTTCACCTTCAGTTAAGAAACAGACATTACAGAGTTATTCTGAAGTTAAGTTAGTAATTGGGCGCAAAAGCTGCTCTGAGGAATGTCAGAAGAGCTCTGAAAGTCTGACAACAGAAGAATGCCTCACAGCGGTGCAACATACAAAAAAGGGGGAAAAGTGCACATTGCATACCAGTTGCAGGTCCAACATGGATTCCATAAGGCCACAGATCTTATCTTAGGATAGTCCTAAGGAAGATATTGTACAAAGGTGGCTGAATTCTAGGCACTCATTAAAACATGGGACTGCACACAATCTCTAGAAGCCACCTGCCCTGCAGGGAAAGAAAAAGCTTTCTGTCTCTAGACAGTAATTACATTGGGCTGAGCCTGGGGCTCCTGAGTTGATAATCATTATGTCACATATTTTTCCATACTGCAGTTTGATTCCCTTTTCCACAACACATTTATGACAGAGGTTGAAGTGGGCCTTAAGTCTTCCTCCAGCATGTTGGTGCTTCTCTCCAGCCTCCAGTGCACCTGCACCCTGGCCTTCCCTTGTGAGAGGGAGAGCTCTGCTTGCTCCTGACAACCAGCTGAAGGCAAGGGGAAGCCTTGTGTCTTTGCACACCAAAAGCCTAATACTACATGCAAAATGAGACCTATTTTTTATAGGTAATTCAAAGTCCTGGTATGTGTCACCCAACACAGTCAGTTGCATTGCTCCAATCACTCAGATTCATAGGAAATCTGGGACCTTTCCACCACACCATACCAGGACAACAAAGGCTGTTTTCATAGACTTCAGCAACTTTTATGAGGCTGAAATAATCACAAACATTTTGGGGTGTGCCACAGCCTGTCCAATTCTCATTATAATTCCCCTCCAGCATATAAAATGTTACCTTCAGTCAGTCTCAGAATGCATCTTTCAGAAAAAAAAATCTAATTTCTGTATGTACATTTTTATCTATATTTTCTCTAAATTTATAGGGAGAGAAGTGGAGAAGGAAAATGGCTGGAGTCTGCTGCTAAATGTGTAGGACATAAGGATTGCTTTTTTCGGCATTAAACATCATTATGTACTTTACTTGTTTTAAGTGATACAACTTTATGAAAGGAGTCACAGGATGAAAAACAAAGTGAGTGAGTTTGCACTACCTCTCTGTACACTTGTAAGGTGCCCTTTTCTTCTGCCTTTGAACACTTGGATGCATTTTCTGTATGCTATCAGATACAAGAGGCACTCTGCTGAATGCAACTGTAATAATAGAATAAAGAGTTAGAAGTGAAAGATTATAAACCCTAGTGTAGTACATATAAATGGCAAAGCTCTCAGTGATAACAGTGCCTGATAATTTGGCAAATAGCAGGGGCAGTCAAGTTGTTATATTTTATAATTTGAAACTTGACAAAGTTGTATAAATAACAGGTTTTTACATCTTACTGTGTATTTTAGATCCTGATGCCACATCTAGAAATCTTGTTACACAGCTTGATGTCCTTTCTCAAAAATATTAGCTTAATAAAAAGAAACCCCAAAAACGTACCTTTAAAAGACCACTTTCCTTATTTTTACATCAGAGTTTAGAAAAAAATCTGCAAGACACAGAACATACAACTTGTTCTTGCGAGGAAAGATGATACATGTGATGTCAGATTATTGAAAAATTACTTGGCAGATGGAAGAGAAACAACTAAACCCGTAAGACCCAGCTCAAACTTCGAATGATCTTGAGGCTAATTGCACTGCAGCTGTCCAGCAGCAGGCCTCAGAACATGCCGAGCCACTTCTTCACACCTCCAGAAATATTTAATTTCTTATACATGCCTAAAAGTTGTGGTTTATTTACACTTGGTTGTTAGCAGCAGTTCATGCTTTGCAACCAAGAACAAGCTATTCTCAGAATTCCCCCGTATTCTCTTATTTCTTCCCAATTCCCCTGATAATCAGACAATACAGTGCAGCTGGACAGAATTTTAAATATGCATTTCTTATACCATCTGCACTTTTCCTCTACAGCCTCCTGCCATTCCCCACTACACCAAGCAGAAAGCAGGGTTCAGCTAACGGAACTAAGAAAACCTTTCTTAGAAGTTTTAAATTTATTTTTATGCAAGTGATGCAGTAAAACCTGTTCGCCTTCTGCTTATCTCCTTGCTGTCAAAGACGTGGCAGCCAGAGCTAGCTCAGGGATGTTTTTTAATTAGCTCAAGACGGCACTGTTGTGACAATGCTGAAGATAGACCAGCCAGCCAAGGCCACTTGAATTTTTACAGTTTAAGCTGAGATACAAGTTGGTCTGTCAGCAGAGCAGTGCCAAGGCTGGCTAACTGAAACGTGTCATCTCAGGTGTTTTAGCAAGCTTCATTTGTACCAATGCCTGACACACAGGTAATGCTTTGCTGACTGTATTCGAAGCACAGGGTTTTACCACATCAGGGTTCAGGGCTGACATTTTCTTCTGCTTGCCCTCCGAGTCCACTATGAATCGCTGTCATTGTTTAAGAGCTTTGCCAATGACCTGAAGCAATATGTGAGCACCAGTGTTCAACTGGGTGTGAGCTGAAATAATGTCCATTTATGTGTTCTTGGGCACTAACATGTTCAGCTCCCCTACCAGATGGAGCTGAAACATTTAACCAAAACACCTGTTAAGTGACACGATTTAGGTGGGTGGGGAACATCAGGATTTTACGCAGGAAATTTGCTCTCAGGAACAGTTTTCACAGGCATTGTGGTCTTCTTGTTCAAAGTGTTCTTCTTCTTGCTTTGAATTCCTTGCTAGTGTTCCTTCACAGTGCAGCTGACTTTTAACCCAGGGATGAGAGCACTGCCAGCTATACTAACCAAACTCTTTATCTGTGACACCATTCCACCTCCACTGCAATGGGACTGCTTTAGAAACCACTGTCCTTTCACCCCATTTTGTGCTGAATAGTTGCACTCACATTACCAAGAATTAACAAATAATTAAATGTTTCCGAGGGTCACATTTTTATAATGTCAGTTTCTCTCATCAGCTGAAGTAATATTCTTGATCAATTGACACTTTCCAGAAAAAAAATAATCCTTCTTTACTTCTCCATCTCTGTGTGTCACTAGCCACCAAACCTGCTTTGCAGAGGTGTAAGACATGTAAAAGGTGTAGATAACGCCTGAACATGCCCAAAGAGGTAGATGAGGTGCTCAAGGATATGGTTTAGTTTAGGATGGGAATGGTTGGACTTGTTCTTCAAAGGTCTTTTCCAACCTTGTGATTCTGTAAATGAAAGCCTTTTTTGGCAACTTGAGCCGCAATTACACTCAGTAAAGTGGTTTATATCATTTGGTCATTACAGGTGGATTAGCAATGTTAGGCCAGAAACTGTGAGTGTATTATACTACTAATGTATCTCTACTTCTGTGTACTTCTCTGCCAGACCTTCCAGAATTCTGAATTTTAGCAAACTGGGACTGGGGTTCTTCGATGGGAGTTCAGTGAAATGCATCACCTTGTAGGAGATACACACCAAGTAAGTAAATTCCAAAGAAAGTGTGACATCAGTAAGAATTGCTAGTTTGAAATCATGATACTCTATTTCTGTTTTGTTTTTTAAAAAGCTACAGAATGCTGAAGACAACTCATGACACAGATGAAAACAGCAACAGGACAAGGCATTTCAGATGTTTAGAGAGGACGAAGAACCTGTAACAAATTTGTTCCCTTTCATTCACCCCACTCTGCCAAGTGTCTTTTTTGCCCACCTTGAAGGTCTGTTCCTCTTAAAAAAACCCCGAGAACCAAGGCCTACATTTAGTCTCTAAACCTATAGTACATCATCAGCATTGAAGTATGCAACAATATTAAGGTAAACAGATCTTAATAAATTTCTGTTATTCCCAGGAAGTGCTCTGCTCCATGTCTATCTACCCAAGCAGCAGATATTGCTGAAAAGTGCTGCAAAGGTAAAACAAGAACGAGGCAGGAAGCTGGCAAGCCTGGCCACTGAAGGACTCTACATCCAGACCAGCTGCCTCCAGCTTTCTGCAAGCTGAGAGACTAAATTCCCATCACCCAGCTGGGTGGAGGTCCTCAGGGTGCAGGGAAGGTTGTGTCAGTTTTTCCCCTTGAACTGATCTTGCACACACATGCATGCACACAGTGTGTCAACTCTGCTTGAGGGGGCAAAACTACCCAATACGTGTTTATAGCATAAACTCCCTAGGGTAAAGCAACCCTCTTTTGTTAGTTCAGTTTGGGGTTTAAAATCAGATTGACAACATTTTCCAAATGCTCAAAGGTGTGTCAGCTAGAATAGTGGTACTTTATCTCTTGGTCCCCCTATGTTGTATGTAGAGTCTTCCGTCACAAACTTCAGACAAGATTAGTTTATTTCCTTTTCTGAAACTGTGGTACCAGTAAGGATTTGCACCATGAATTTTAAACCCAGTCTGGGTTACGTTGTTTGCTTTTGTTTTGGGATGTGAGTTGTTTTGCTGGGAGGAGGGGGGTGCTGTAACACTAAATATATTAACACAGTGCGTAATCTAGTGAAAAGGAACGTATTCATTCATATTTGGATTAATGTAGTTATCTGTAGTTTTAGATTTCTAATATTTCCTTTCCATATAGTTCCCATCAACAGATCTTCCTGAAAAATTCCTGTTTACTGAAAAAAGTACATAATGTTTCAGGCAGAAGGACTCATCTAGGAAAAAAAAAAAAAAAAAAAAAAGCTGGGGTTTTTTTCCCATACACACAATGCAGATAGTCACCTAGTCATATCAGCAGAATTTGAAAAGAAGTATGTCCTGATGTATTTATAAGATGAGAAAGGACCAGACAGTAACACTCTTCTACTCTTTCCCGTACTTTGTTGAACTTTGATGGAACTTAGTAGATAAGCCATTTTTCAGCTGTTCAGACCCTTTTCAGCACAGAACAAATTTGTAGGATACTTCACTGCATCTCTTGCCAATGTGACAACTAACTTAGGGACAGAGTACACTTTGCTACATTAAGCCAGTGGTACTCTAAATCAGCAATGGAGAAGCCAAGGCCTTAACAAGGTTTAAATGAAGGACAGCATCCAGTGGCCCAAGAAGGGAGAACTAATGACTTCATGGGTTATTTTTCTTGGGATTCTTGTCTTTCTATTTCAATTAATTTGTACATCTTGTCATAGTTGACTGGGTAACTGATTATTTCACCACCAGAGCTATTGTTATAGCCATTTATATGTTTTCAGCTTTGTCATCATCATCAGGTGACTTCAGGCACTGAGTACTGATGAGCTCTTACTCATTGTCTTTAAATAGAGTAGCTGGGGCAGTCTCTGGAGCAATAGAAAGAGTAAATTCATTCATTTCTTCGCCCTCAGCTGTTTTTGAACCATTCCCAATAGTTCCCTCTTTAATTCAAATCTGAAATGTTAGAAGAGACACTCTATAGTCTGTTCCAGCTATAAAATCATATTTTCCTTCTCATTCTGAGTGTCTGCAATTGTTCTCTCATAGTTCTTAACCTTTAAAGTCAGGAGGTCACTTGGAAGCTCTCCAGTCTGAAATGTGAACGTCCATATTTAAAATACAGAAACCCTTTTAAAAGGTTGAAGGTATTTTTATTTGAAAGCTCAGTTTATAATGACTGTTGTCCATCAACCCAGAACTACTTTCTCGCCAGGGATCTTTATTGTTTCTTTCTTATTACATGGTATAACAATTCTTTGGTACTCATTTCCCGAAGAAGATTACTTTTCAGTATCAAACTTCGCCAACAGGTCTTTTTTGGGCCAAAGTCTGCAAATCTGCATTGCAATGAAGCAGGGCGGCTTTCCAGGCATTGCTGACTGCAAAGAAAAATCTGATGTCTGTTCTACCGTTTCTTTCTCAGCACATTTACTGCTGATCATGAATGTATGCACTCTGGGCTGTACTAATCTAAGAATTAGAGTTTCTTGCAATGAAACACAAAACCAAGAGAAACTCGGCTGGTTTTGAGTTTCATTACAAAATCAAAACTCAGACCAATTTGGTCTAAAGGTTTGCTAAGGTTCTCAAAGTCTTTGAAATAAACTGGGTGCACTTATGACTCAACTTGGCAGATTTATGGTCTCATATTGAAACAGGCATTTGATGAAAAATGGACCATCAAAATTAGCTGGAATTAAAGTGGCATTTTTAGATGTACCTCAGTGACTTACAAGCCCCATTATCAGAACTAGCTTAATCACTTCTGTAAATTTTGCTCCAGAGCTTGGCACTGAGCTCCAAGGCTAAAGAAGAAGTGCAATGTGGTTTGATTTTACGGTGCTGCTGTCACATAAGTTTTTCAGAATTATGGTGCGTTATCACCAATTTGAAATTTCACTCTTTGCATTGAAATGTAGTACTTTGGTAATTTTTTTAAAAAATCAGCATCCTTGAGATAGACAATAGAGGCACATCCAGATAAAAAGCATAACATTTTACACCTTTTCAGTAAAGTGTAGAAAAGATAAATGAATCTCAGTGTGGACATGCTTGAAAATGTAGTCACCTGGCAGCAAGTTTGCCCCATAAAACTTTTCTTAACAGTGTTCCAGAGCACCACACTAAATATATCTGGGGCTGGATTTGATATTTTGATGCTTTCTGAACCTAGAGAAAGTGTGCAAAATATCTAGATATGAATGTTAAACTTAGGTAAAATTAGGGCCAAACTTCCTTTGACCCAAGTAATATTTACTAATTTATGAAAGATGGAACAGATTCAACAAGAGAAAGAGAATCATGACCACAGCTTGGGTCTTTCCTGCTTTCCGTAGATCATTGTAGTTGTGGCTTTCATCACAAAGCACAGCATCTCATCTTACTGCTATGTATTAAAAAAGGTGTTGTGGATCAAGGTAGATGACAGCCTTGTGAATGAGACCTTGGATTTTCTAAATTTGACTTGCGTTGTTTAGTTGTGCACCTCTGTGGAGGACCGGATCTGACGTTATAGTTGGTCTTTTCCCTCTCTCCATCTTTATAGTCATCCTAATTAAACAATAACATGGTGGTTACTACACTCCACAGATGGGAGGGAAAATTATTCGTCATACTCTTGTAATATTCTAGGATAGATCATTCTTCCTGGGAGAGTCTTCACTCGACATTCTTCTTCCTATGTCTGAGAAACACTGTATCACAAAAGTGTTATCAAAGAACTGAAAAATTCCAGTGAGAGGTCTCAGTGCAAAGCCACAGGTTTTTACCATAAAAAAATTTCAAATTATTTTTTCTTCAGAGTTCCTAATCCCTTCTCATATTTCACCAATAAAATTACATACAGAATCACCATTGTGTGTACAGTATCACCTTTGTGTGGGGCACAACTGCATAATCCCAATAAGAGGCTCAGATGTAAAGCAGGATATGTTCAAAGTTTACTGGAGAAATGGTTTGGAGTCTGGGTTTACAGATGTAGGCTTTGGTTGCAAAGCATTTAACTCAGGGCTTTGAGCCTGATCCATCCTTTACAATAGCAAGGTGAAATTATTTCACTTTGGTTGGGCATATAATAAACATAGAATTTATATGTTTTCCTCTGTGCTTGATATTTTTATTTTATTTCTTTTTGGAAACATAGTGCAAGAAATGAACAGGTCTTGCCATCTATGAAGTTTTTTCCAAGGTTTTCATTTTAAAAAAGCTGATTTTTTTATATATTTCTAATGGTGTTTATAAAGGACTCAAATCATAATTACTTCCTTCAACAATCTACAAACAGTTCTTTCTTAGCTCCTTGCTAGCTTCTAGTGCCATCAAAAATGTAATTTTGTTATTATTATAACATGTTCGAAATTTTTTTAGGCATCAGATTATAGCCAAATCTTCAAACTGGATTATTTTCATTGTAACTCACAGGATCTTTTAACTCAGCAGCCTAGCTTTCCTAATGCAGGGCAAAAGATGAAGGGCTGAGAATTCCTGAGCCCCACTGGGAGGCTCATGAATGGTCAATAAGAAACTCTCACATGCCTTTCAGAAGGCCTGAGATACCATTTGTAGAAATACGTCATCTGACCAATATGTAGAAGGATTAAGCATTTTCCTAGCCAAATAATAGCATATCTAATGTAACAGTGGAACTGTCTTTAAAACCTTTCTGCACCAGCAAAAAACACAGCAAAAGGAAATAAGATAGAAACAAACAAAAAAAAAATTGAATAGGCTAATATCTTAGTTGGTGATGTTATGGGTTTAACAGATCACTGTCTTCTTCACACTACCAGGATTATTCTGCTATGGGCTGTGCACTACCTGCTCTACAATTTAACATTAAGCAAAGTTAGTGTTTTCCATTCAGAGTGACTCTGCAATGAGTCAAGCAAGCCTGAGACAAAACAGGGTGCATATCAACTTGACGGAGAAGGAACTGATGTCAAATCAAGATGGCTGGCCCAATGAAAGATGTTACACACATTTTTGTTATTCAGAGCAAGGACAGAATTTGCTCTTTGGGAAACACGAGTTCTGCAAAGTTTATGGAAATATCTTGGGGTTTTACATTTCAGATTGTCTACCATGTATCAGACTGTAGAGTTAGGTTCCAACCGATTCTTGCAGGAGAGACTTTGTTTCCATGAGAAAGCAGACATTCTTATCTCCGACTTAATTTGACAACTGAGGTGGCCCAACTGTTGAGTTCTTCTCCAGGCTTTTTATGTTGGATACAATAAATATTTCCTAGCAAGAGAAACACAACTCCCTTCCAGGATGATTTCTGTCAAGTGGGAGCAGTAAGACAGCAGTAAGCAGGTATTCCAGTTGCTCAGTGCTCTCCTCCATAGTGAAAAATGTGTTTCTTCCTCTTTCTACCATTGCAGAGAGTTTACCTAATTCAGGTAATTCTGTGACTGGTAAAGTTACCTCACAAATCAGTCTGCCAGACTCTCAGAACTGGCCGAAGGGTAACCTGCAGCACAGCTTTTCTTCTTGCAGTGGCTCAAGCATCCCCATCTATTTATAAACCTCTTACACTGCTCAGCACTTTTGCGTATGGTGAACGTGCTGCACCAACCTTGTCATGTCCCCTCACAGCCCCTTGTTACCATATGGTCTTCTAAATGTAGATATTCATCTGCTTGACTTTCTTTAAAGATACTAGTAAAAATATTTTTTTTAAAAAAACCCCAACACCTAAATATGAAACAGATGTACAAGTGCACCTTGGGATGGATGTATTACAGAGACAAACCATCATCAGGCTCCTTGAGATCGCATTCTAGGGTTGTTTTATTATCACCTGGTCATGTGGTGTGCACCTGTGCTCTGATGGCTCTGCAACTGGCTTCAACAAAAGAGCTTGACAGGTCCAGAAATGTTTTTAACATCTCTTGTGAGTTTTTACTTTCTTTTTTTCTGTGCATTGAGTTTTATGACTCTCAGGGCTTCTGTGTGCTCTCATTGCAGCAGGACTAAGCGTCAAGCTTAATTTTTACCCAAACTGTATACATTTTATATTAGAAAAGGAAGAGGATAAATGGATAAATGCACTAGAAAAGCAGAAAAAGAAAGAGAAGAGATGTCAAAATGTCCATCAGCCTGAAATCCACAGAGAACGAGCTGGTGTGCGAAAGATGGTAATTAAATGGCATGAACTGTTAAGAGTTCAAAACGCCAACACAGAACACACCTGCTCCTTCAGCTGCAGAACACCTCCATCCGAGTGTCTCAATGCTGGGCTGCAGAGCTTCCAGAAATATTAACACTGTCCTCTCCAAACCTTCTTCCCCTGGGTTAGCGAGTGCTCAGCACCCAGTTTCCCACTTTGTGTCCTAAGCGAGCCAGAGTGGCACCTGGCAACTTCCTTCAGGGGAGACGTGGCTTGGCAGGTAGGCTCAGAGCACCTCCGTAACTCAGAGCCCCAACAGCACAGCGGCCAAGACACAGTCCTCTTCTCTGGAGAGGTAGATCTGGTGATAACTGCCAGCCCAAACTTCAGAGCACGTGTTTTGGGAATAGGTGTGCTGTGCCTGAGGGAGTTCTCCTTCAGGGGTCTGGAGAGTTACAGGGTCCCTGTGACAGACCTCTTCCCTTAGGGAGCTTGGCTACCCTGTGGAGGAAGGCAGGAAGCTGAAGATGGAGAACAGCAAGACAGAGGTGACAGGACAGCAATCAAAGCACCAGGGATCCTGTGCTCACTTCCTGCAGTGCTGTTTGGCTTAGATGCCAGGGCTAAACTGCTTGTCCTGGTTTTGGTCAGGATGGAGTTAACTTCATTTGTAGCAGCGGATGGAATGCTGTGTTTGAGAGTTAAAATGGGAGTAGTGCTGATAACACCCTGATGTTATTAATTGCTGTCAGACAGTCAAGGACTTTCTCAGCTCTTCATGAGAAAGGAGGGGCGAAGCCAGGACAGGTGACCCAAACAGGCCAAAGAGAGTATTCCATGCCAATTACGTCCTGCCCAGGGTATCAGGGGGCTGACAGGAGGAAGGCCGAGGGCGGCTCTGGGACATGCGGTTCTTGGGGGGATGGTCAGGTTCCCGGACGGCTCTGGGTGGCACGGCCTGAGCTGTGGGTTTGGTGAGAAACTGCATTGTGTATCAACAGCTTCATATATTTTTGCTCTAAAGTCCTGTTAGCATTGTTATATTGTATCTTTTTGTTATCTTAGTAAACTATCCTTATCCCAACCCACGGGCTCTTAGTTTCTTGGTTTTGGGGTTATTTGCCCCTTCCTCTTCCTTTTCCCTTCCGTTGCCTCACACACACACACCCCCCCACACACACACCCTCCCTTCCCTCTTCCCCTGCTCTTTTCCTTTAAGGAGCAGGCAGCTGTGTGGATCTCGGCTCTCAGCCGGGGTGAAACCACGACACTGCTTGAAAAGCAGGACCAGCTGAGGCAATGCCATGCATTGGCTTCACATGGTTTGAATCCCCCTGCATCGAGACCGAGATTTTTTCCCCCCTTGGGACATCTAAAATGCTGCATTCCTCATCATACTTATCAAAATCTGGGGGAATACACGAAAACTGGTAGATTCCTGGTTAATGATGCTGAGAGTTGTTACCATCTGATTAACCTGACAGGACTGGAGTTCTCCACCAGTTCCTATTGGAGAGTTCTCTGCATCATAGTAGATGCTGCCTGGCATAATTTTAACTGCAATAGTTACTCGTACATATTCACAGAACCCCAGAATCTATCACAGGGTGACCATGTGGTCACATAGCTCTACTGCTGCTTAGTCTGCTGACTCTTCAATATTGAAAGAATTAATATATTTTTAAATAGTTTATAATACTTAAACTTGTTTTCTGATAGTAAATTTTTAAACTTCTTCTATTGTAACAAAAACCTCCTAAATTCCACTCCCTGCACTTAATATCGTAACAGGAAAACTCCACTTGCAAGGTACAACTGGCGCTGTATTTATGAGTTCTCATATTGTAGCAACACCAAGTGAGAGCCAGCTTCCTTTAGTGAGAGTCGTTGTGCACTAAATTAAACTTCAGGTCAGTATACCTCTAGACCAGCAGTGAGGAGCCAAACACAACACTTCATAAAGAGCTAGGACTTATTGAAGAAGGGAAAACTATTCATACAGAAATTAGGATGTGGGAGTGCTAATTTCTGTCTGATTAAAACAGAGGTGTGTGTGAATTTTAAAAGTGGTCAGGAGCATTGATCTTTGAGAAACTAGATTGTATGAATTACCTCCACTCCCTGCGTATTCAGGGGAGGCAGATCTATAGGCTCACAACTGTGTGCCCTACCAGGCAAGCAGCTAGCCAAACCAGAATTCCAGACAGCTTGTCTGGAAAAGGATGTGCATAGATGAGTCACTGCTTTCTTACATGATTTACGTCTCGTATCTGTAATGGGGGCTGAAGGGGTTTCAGTTTGGTTTGGTTTTGATGGAAACATTCAGTAAAGAAACAACTTTGGTCTTCCTTCAGGCAAGTTATTTAAGCTAATACCAATTGCCAAGGCTATGTTTCATGCTGATGTACAAGACGTATTGCTATGCCAACTGTATCAGTCTTACATAAATATCTAATATCTGCAGGTTTGCTTTTTTTTCTTTCTGGTGCATCATCTTACTGTATTTTCAATGATCCATCTTTGCATTGCAATTGCAACTCTTCAAACAGCAAATCACTCTATATTTTTTTTTCTTAAAAGCCATAGGTTTTTAAATCAAGGGGTTTTTTTTCCATAAATGAGGTATTAAGACTTTAAATTAAGGAAGTACCTCATTATATTCAGATCACTTTAACTGATAGTATAAGATTGACAGAGAGCATGAGTACTCTGTTTTCATTCCTTTCCAAAAATGTTACATCACATTTTGGAATGCAGCTCCAAAATTATTATATGTACTCTATTTAAACTTCAGCAGAACTGAGGTACAAAGTACCTCTCAGGATCCAGATTTAAGTTGACAAATAAAGGGCAGATGTCTGATAAATCAAGCTCCCATTAACAACTTCTTGGTATTCTGTAAAAGAAAGAGACCTCATTTATTGATCAGCTTTCAGGGTGCTATTCCAATCTTAATGCACAGAAGGATAAAGTCAGTGTTGTATATAAGCTAAGGGACATTTTGACAGGCATTCAGGAGAAGTGAAGTTTAAAGACATTCCAAAACCAGCAGTTTAAAGTACTCACAAAAAAAAAAAAAAAAAAGGATGAAAACCAATGAAGTCAAACATTTATTCCCTCTGTAACATACCCTTTCCTTGCAGCATTTTTCCCTATAACATGCTCTCTTTCCAGGGAAAGAATAAAATTTCCTTCTTTAATCCTGGTTCAGGAGAACTTTGACAGACTTGAATCCCTTCCCCAACTCCTTCTAACTTTTTTTGCTAGTGGCAAAGGGTGAGAGAAGGAGGGAGAGTATGCCTGTGGATGTGCTAAAGAGGGAGGGAGACAGCAGAGTTTGTCAGAAATGCCTGTAAACAGTTGTAGGTCAAAGAGGCTATGCCAAATTGCTGCTGTGGATTAGGTTTAGGTTGAGGATCAGGTTCAAGGCTGAACTGAGGTTAAGAGTTTTGGGTTACTGTGCTGAAATTTTGAGACACCCTTGTGAAATTATAGCCCCAAATGGTGGCAACTGAATGATATCCCGGGGAGTAGGTTAAAGTCTTCCTCCAAGTCCAGTGGGAAGACTGGGTTGTGCATACGATTTGGAGAGATTATTAATTTGGGGATTTAGCTGACAGGTCTAAGGTTTGAATTATGTGAAGTTTATCATTAGAGTCAGAATTTACCTGCATGGGAGGGGTAGAAGGAGAGAGAGAGTCACTGTCTGTTGTATTATAGCTTGCGGCTTCCCATCCCAGGCTGAGTTGTGAGGGGAGGCTGGTGTGTTTTTTAGATTATTATTTGTGGCTGAAAGATGGGTTATTATGTTTAGATTAAGAATGGAAGGGGATACAGTGAGTTACAAATGAGGCAGTCCAGGGAGGAAGCAATTTTAAAGAGTCAGGAGATCCAAACGTGCCTCACCAAAGAAATATTTGCTTTCTTTTTAAAATGTAACTAAACCTTTCCCCTTGGGGCGATTCAGTTAGTTAGCAAGCCAAAATCTGACTTCATTATTTACCGGCTGACCCTCAGAAGAGAGAACTGGCTGCAATCTCCTCTCCAGCCTTTCCAGGAGAGGCGGTGGATGAGATGGCAACGCTGCACATGAACGGGGCAGGGGGAGGTGTATGCATTTCTGGAACAGGTTTCAAAGGAAGCCCAACATCTATTTTTTCCAGTACATGCCTTTGTCTCCTTTACTGCAAAATACAGAAAAAGACTTTAGCAGCGTTACAGAGTTGCAGCATCCTTTGCAAGGATACAACCCTCACAGGGTTCTTTTTGTGATGAGTCCTGCTTGACACCTCTAGTTTCCTCCCACAACTATTTTCCTGCCCTATGCTTTGCCTCCCTTTTTGACCCCACCGGCTGCATAATGAATGTTTGTTGAAACTGAGATACTGAAATTACTTCAATAGAGATGAACAGTCAGCTTAAGATTTGTAATGTGTTGTAAGTACTGCTATTGTAAATGCTCTTGCATGAAGGCATTTGTCTTAATTTCTTCCTGGTCATTCTAAATCTTGAAAGAAATCTTGGGATCCTGTATGAAAAGAAATGGTCTTATTCCACTGACTGGGTGAATAAGTCTTATTCCATAAGACTGGGTGATACCTGCAGACCAAGGAGATAATGCCACAGCTGGGGCGAATCTCTAGTGAAGAGTGGTTGCTTCATGCTGTCTCAGAATTTAAATCAGAGCCAGTTGCACTGTGATGTGGGGCTAAGCCCATAACATGACTGTCCCCCAAGGGGATGACAGACGCCAAGGTCATCCTCCAACCTCTACAATTAGGTAGAGAGGTAAAAGGCAAAAACTGTATAACACAGTGTCTAGGACGATCCCTTTTCTCCCCACAGCCCATGTCCTCGGTCTCTTTCAGGAACCAAAGGCTTGTGCAGTCCTCTGTCTTCTCTTATTCAATGCTGAGGTAAGGATTGCATGTGGTGCTGATGCATGGCCAGGACTGGACAGCAGGATTCCAGTTTTCCCCATCACAACTTTAGGCAGCTGTAATTCTAATAAAACTAATGGAAATATTACTTTAACACAAATCTAAATCTCAGTCCTGCCTATCTGCTCACAACTTTCAAAAAGTAACAGCGTTTTCTTGTAAATTCTACAAGGCAGCATTTGTTAATTAAATAATTACAAAAGAACTGAGAAAGGATGGAAGCCATTTTCATGAATGTGTGAAGGGATCTGTTTTAAATATTTATTCAGCACCAATTTATAGTAAATATCTGTTCTTGTGGAAAGCACTTGTAAGCTGTTTTATTGAACTAAAGTTATGGTAAAAATTAAATGTTCTTATGGTTTGATTATTTCCACATACTTTTTGTTTCAAACTTATACTAGAATAGGGGTTTGGCATGTAATAACAAAAATTTATCACTCTTATTTATTATAACTACAATGCACATGTATCCAGAGAGTTTTCATTACTTCAGACATCTGCTTGTTGACATACAATTTACATTACACAGAATGTACCTACTAAAAACTCGTTTGGCTGGATATGTGAAATGTTTTTGTAAAGTCTGTATTCTCAAACACCATGGACTTTATACAAAATGTTTCCCACAGCCATTTCAGCCATAACTGCATTAATTCAACTTTTGCAATGGCTGCTTTTTCTTACAAAGTACTTCTGATTTGTACAACACTCAGATGTTTGCACTGAGCTCCAACATTCAGCTATTTTTTATTTTCCCATCTCAACTCACACACAAGTTGTAATATCACAGAAGCAGCGTGGCTTGCTGCTTTCCTTCGGAAATTGTCTATACATGGCGGTCAAATCTGTCATCAGGTGGCAACAAACCAATTCATTACAAGAAATAGAATTCCAGCCAGTTGTATGACTGACTCATCAACAAGAACTGCCGTTTATTTTTGAAGTCTGTTTTATCCCATTAAACTTTGAGTTATGACTTTAATGGCAAGTATCAGTAAATCTCCCTCCATAATAAAAGAACAGACCCATTGTGTTTTAGCACTTATCAGATTATTCACTCAAATTCCTATGACTATTCTTGTTTTGGTTTGTTTCTTAGTTTTGGGGGGTTTTTTACATTTCTTATAGAATGTGCTCAAGTCTCTAGTTCTTCTTCTGAGGATTAAAAGACTTCTCTTACACCTGAATGGAGAAACTTTCCTGCCCTTTCTTCCTCTAATCTAACACAGTGGAACCATTTCTGCTTACGTCAGTTAGAGCTGCGCTGGACTTTAAACAGCATCTGTTCCAATAAAAACCTGCATCTCCTTACCAGGAAAAAAAAAAACAAAACAAAAAAACTTAAAGAACCCTAGTGCTTTAAATGTAAAGAAAAATAATCCCAACCAACACAAAACCTTCCCTTACATTTTTCTGTGAAAAATGCAGCTCCCATGGATTGTCTCAGCATTATTTTTTCCATATAACTCTACTTACACAGTTTTCTCCTTATCACATTTTTAACGTTGTAATGTAGCAAAACACTGTCACTTGAAATATATGTCTGCTTGATTTGGACTGATTTTGGACAAAATCTATATGCTGGACCTAAGCACCCTTAGCTTTTATCCACTCTTGTAAATTTAATTTCACTTTGTAGGTTTTGTATTCTAACTGGACTGTCACTCTGGAAGGAAATACCTACTTCAGTGTGTTCATCCTTTGCTAGCTCATGGGTTAACAGTCCTGGATAAGTAAATGCTCTTGGTCCATGTCATAATTTACTCTCCTGATGGCCTCAAGTTTAATTTTAATGTTTTCATGTGGTTGCAAGCAATGTCAGCTAAAAAGTGAACCTATAATATTGTGGCAAAAAAAACCCACTAATGTACAGTATATTATTCTACTAGGTGTAACTTAGCTATTCATTGTCTTCCAGTTGTCCAGTGCCAAGCATATTTAAATAAGCACTGAAGACCATTTATCCTTGATGACATTCAAAATCTACGTTGATAATAAACTAATTGTTGTTATCCACAGATCACCATTGTTGTCACAGGCAAAGGAAGGTACCAGATCTCTATCCCTTTCCCTTTTTCATATTCCTCAGTTCTTGTGCCTCTGTTGGCTTCACAAACAACAGCAGTACAAGGTTTTGTGATGGGTCTCATGATGCTAGGTCTTTTTATGAGAGGAGTTGGGCCATACAAGCTCAAATGACTGCTGAAAGCATCTCGCAGTGGGGACTACCGGCCATGACACAGAAAACATTAAGTGGCCTCTTGAGAAGTCATACAGCTTTGACATTTCCAATGGCTGCAGCAAAGCAGTAACCAACTACTCCTTGTTCCAGTCAAAGAGGCTGACCCTTCTTCTTTAAGGATGAAGTATTCAACTTAAGGGAAAGGAATCTTTTCAAAGTGATGCCTTTGAATATGCTGGTAGGTCTAACAGCCATCCAGAGCAGAGCCAATTCTGGGCTCAGACCTGGCTGCTCAGGGCTTCATCCAGTTGTGGCTTGAAATCTAAAACATTGAAGACAGTCCAGACTTTCCGGGCTCTGGCTCCAGTGCTAGACTGTCATCATGTCCACTCTCTATATCCAGCCTGAATCTCTCATATTTCAGCTTGTGCTGCTGCCTCTCACCCTACCACCACACACCACTGTGAAGAGCCTCACTGCACCATGATTTGGCACGATTGTCCCCTTGATAAATCTATGCTGACTTTCCAGTCACCTTCTCAGTGGATGACACCAAGCTGAGTGGTGTGATTGACACAGTAGAAGGAAAGGAAGCCATCCAGAGAGATCTTGACAGGTTTGAAAGGTGGGCCTGGGTGAACCTAATGAGGTTCGACACTGCAAAGTGTAGGGTCTTGCATTTGGGCCGGAGGAATCCCAGACATATATACAGACCGGGAGAAGGGCTCCTTGAGAACAGCCCCACTGAGAAGGATCTGGCAGTTCTGGTGGATGAGAAACTTAACACGAGCCAGCAGTGTGCTCCTGCAGCTTGCAAAGCCAATGGTATCCTGGGCTCCATCAGAAGAGGCGTGGCCAGCAGGGACAGGGAGGTTACTGTCCCTCTTGATTTCACCCCCTGAGGGACCCGTCTGGAGTACTGTGTCCAGATCTGGGGTCCCCAGTACAAAAAAGATGTAGAACTGTTGGAGAGGGTTCAGAGGAAGCCACGAAGAGGATTACAGGGCTGGAGCACAAAAGAGAGGCTGAGGGATCTGGGTTTATTCAGCCTGGAGAAGAGAAGGCTGCAGGGGGACCTCACTGCAGCCTTCAGTACCTGAAGGGAACATACAAACAGGAGGGGAATCAACTTTTTAAAAGGGTAGATAACAACAGTACAAGGGGAAATGGACTAAAGCTAAAGGAGGGAAGGTTTAGATTAGGTATTAGGGGAAGCTTTTTATGAAGAGAGTGGTGAGGTGCTGCAACAGGCTGCCCAGAGAGGTGGTGGATGCCCCATCCCTGGAGGTGTTCAACGCCAGGTTGGATGGGGCCCTGGGCAACCTTGTGTAGATCCAGGCCTGGAGGTTTGTGGCCCTGCCTGTGGCAGGTGGATTGGAACTGTATGATCCTTGGGTTCCCTTCCAACCCATACCATTCTTTGATTCTATGATTCTCCTTTTCTAGATGAGTGCCATTATTTTCTTTGCATGCTTGTGTTGAAATTGGTCTGAAACACAGGCAGGATTTGTATAAACATTTTGTTTGTAAATCTTCATAGCCACAGAAGAACTTTCCTTCACTCAGTAACAGACCCTGCAGAAGTTTAAAACTTTTTGAATGCAGGAACCATATCTTTATACTGATCTTTACTACATGGAGTATAATTCAACCTCTGTTTTGATTAAAGACCAGGTACTGGTGTAACAGAGACACTGAGAGGTAATACAAGTTTTGTTGAATTTCCAGTAGGCCTGGGACTTAAATCAGTCTTGCCTGAAGGAAAAAACAAAGAAAGTACCCAAAATAAATTGTTCAATAAACACATTTGTTCACGGCATTTATTTCTGTCACATGAGATAAGAAAACACTTTGCTTTAATTTCATGCTCTGCAACAGAACATTAATTCATACTAAATTACTGTAGAATTCCTGTATTACCTTACACCCACAGCAGAATCACCCTTTGAGTGCACAGGCTGGGCAACAGAACTCATACAAACAGAGGGAAAAGTAATATGAAGTGTTAGGGCCAACATTTATGGTGTGAATTTGTCGAGAGCACACACTAAACTGTATGACTTTTTGCTTTACATAGTGTTTGATTTGCTGCATCCGAAAGAACCTCAGCACGTTTTGGCTCTGCTATGCCAGACAATACATGCTGTTTTCTGTGTGTCAGCAGTGTATAAATTTCTAATCAGATTGTATCTGATAACATGGCTTCCTGATTGCTCTATTCATCAGCTTGTTCTAAATCTCTTTCAAACCCTCTTTGTATGACTGCATTCATGACCCAAATCATCCTGGCTACAGTAAGCAGGATAATGTGGATTTACATTAATCTGAGATACTCAGCACAGCATAAACTGGAGATTTAGATTCAGTTTGGTTCCTAAATGTTCAGGACCCAGTTGGAGTTAGAGCTTACATGCAGAACACTGCAAAGCAGTATTTTACCTATATTTGAATAGCAAACATAATACTTTCATATTTCTTTAAATCCTTTTCATTAAGTAAAATGTTTCATGCCAAGCTTCCTCCAGGCTCACATTTCAGACATCCCATTTCAAGCTTCTGTACAGAAACGCACTCAGTGGCTAACAAATGGAATACCTTAATGCACTTTGTCTGTAGCTGCACCACAGGAATTGGCCTTGCACTGGTGCACAGTTATATTTTGTATCTGAATGAGTCTTCAACCTACCCGTGCCAAGAAACATGTTTCCAGTGTGGGGAACATCGTCAAGTTACAGCCGTTGAATGGGCTAACAAGCAACCTGCAGCAGTGCTAAACTGTGGTCAAACAAAGGAGGGCTGTGTCTGGGTGGAAATCATTGCAAACCTCAGTAGAAAGAAAAGTTTAAACCCTCTGCCATCATCAGGTCCCCTCTCTCTCCCACAGACACACAGACAGACACACAATCCTCAGCTCTGCTCTCTGACAGTCTGGGCACAGCCACTAGTAATGGCAGAAGCATATGAGGAAGCCAGTTGACTTCTTGACCCCAAATCATTTTGTAGATGTCACAAGGATGCCAAATGTGAAGCAGAAGGCTGCCAAAGATGAGCCGGGGCTAAAAGAAAGACTATGAGCTGTAATACAAAGCAGAAGGAGCCTCTGGGGAACAATCTGTCTTCCTAAGAAGTCTTGTGAACTGCTTTTTAGTATCAGGTGCATCATCTTGAGAAATCATCGTACATTCCAAGTAAAATTAGTTTAATGTTCCCACATAAAAAGGACCACAGCCAGGTGGAGGATCAGGATTGGAGCACACAGTGTGGAACTAAAAAGTTTTGCATGCTCCTGGAAAAAATTTATGTGGAAATATATTTCAGATACATTTCGTATGTAAATCACAGCCACTTATTAAAATGGGTATGAAAGTGGGTGATTTTATGAGTGCTAAATAACTCTACATTGTAGCCTTTTGGACAGGAATGTTTATTCCCACCAGGGAATTTTTACAGGTAGTGGGAAGCAGGTACTTAGACTCTCATACAGTGTACCCAATGTTAGGACAGGGTTTGGGATTTTCTTCTGTTAGTTGGAGAAGGATCAGATCCCAGCTCAGTCAATAGTCCTTTCAGTAAAACAGACACTACAATACTGAAAGTATTGCAAATGAGAGGAAGGTCATCAAGCAACGACTAAAATTAGGATAACTGACGACTAAATCATTAATCCTGGCCAAAAAGGTGTGCTACATGTCATAGTAATCAAACTGGTTTGTAACACAGTTATAAACCTGCATCCACTTGAATACCTGCTGCATTTTCTGTCCCATCTTTTGTTATTCTACGGCCATCCATAAAACTATTGTTAGATGCTAATACATTACCAAATCCTCTGACCTTGCTCTGAGTAACCCTGAGAGAAAAAGTAGGAGAAATGCATGGTATAAATTTATGTTAAAAAATGTACATCATAGTAACGGATTGAAATTTGCCTAACAATTGCATTTACAGCTTCTAGACATAATAAGCCATGTCAAGATAGGGCTTTTCTGCTCATTTGCTCATGAGGAGTGGTTACCACATGTTGCTTGCCCACTGCACCATGTTGAAGCTCACGAGTGCTGTAAGTGTCAAAGTTATGTTACAAGCCATGTGTTTTAGTTCTGTTACAGTGGAAATGTTGTTAGAGCCTTTTTAAGTATGGTATGTCATGGGCTACAGTGCTAGAGAGCATTTAGGAGGCATGTCCATGCAGTTGAAAGTGCAACATGGATTAAACACAACTTTTTCTCTGCCAGTTTAAGTAAATGCTTGGGGTCTTCTAGTTAACCTGTTTGACTGAAGGATAATGCTTCTAAGTCAAGTCATTCTGCAGACAACCGTCTTCCTAGTTCCTGTCTAATGCTAACATATAAGGCTATTCTAAATTATTCCATTATTATTCCTATGTGAAAAAGGGGGATTTATTTACTTGGCATTTATCAATGCAGCAGGATAAAGAATAGTCTAGCTAGGAACAGCAGACGTCCCAGAACATATTTACTTGATTCATTTTTTTTTTAAACTATAATCTATGTCATGTCATGGTTCAGATCATTTGCAATACCTGATGAAAGCTTACTCCAGAATTTGTAGGACTATAGTACATGTCACAGGCAGAAATGGAAGGTTGGTATGATCACATAGAATGCAGATTTACTTCTTTTTTGCTTCATCATTGTAATATGAAACACATCCAACAAAAATATTCAGCCCATTCAGTAACAGGTCAACGCTTAACATGCAAATACATTTTATCATTAAATGTTATGTTAGGAAAGTTCCTTCAAATGAGAAATGTATTTCCATAGCCTTGCCTGCAAGAGAATCCAGCCAAGCCCACTGTGGAATATCTATTACACTGTAACTATTCCAGTCTAATTGGGCTTTTCTAGAATATTTCTCTGATGTGGATACCCTGTCTGTTATTCAGGAATAATGACCACTCTTTCTGAGTATTGTTCCAGAATTAACTCATTCTGAAGAAGACAGGGAGGACAGAATGGTGGAGAGGGGTAAGCTCCTAACTACAGGTCCATAAGAGAGTTGTTGAACCTTGCTCTTGTCCTGTGTCAAAGGACAACTTGTGCTTAAAGGGCCACTGGGTTATTTGGCCTAGAAAATCAACAATTTACATATGGCCACATCTCTCCCCATGTGATGTTTGCTTCAGAAATTGGATGCCTTAACTACACAGTAAGAGCCCTCTAAGAAAAATCATTCTGTTTCAGATCTTACTGTCCACATGAGGAGTTGTTTGGGGTAGACATAGTTCAACAGTTACTTAGCAGCAGCTGTTCCAAATCACAAAGGCAAACCCAATAGGCACACAAAATTATCCACTATCAGGGGAACTTGCTAACAGGTTGACTCTATGCTGTGTCCTTGAAAACAGTAAGGAACAAAAGTCTCACCACTGTGATCAAACCTCCATTTTCTTAATATTTCTTACGCAAGTTGCAGCTGACACAGGAAAAGAAAATTCCTTCATTAGCTTAAGCAGAATTAGTAGGCAGTTCATGCACTGAAAGTGGCAGACCCCATAGACCTTTCAAAGATTAGCCAAAAACCAGGGTGATTGGTGACTCCTCTTTAATTTTTTTTTCTCCTCTTGTTTGGTTACCGAACGAAAGGCATGGTTTTGCTTCTGAATAAAGACAGTTCTGCATTTGTCTGCACAATACCATGGGTGCAGAAGTGGCTGATGGATTGGGCTCAAAGGGCTGTATTAAATGGGGTAATATTCCTGGTGACCCTCACTAGTGCTGTTACTCAGGGACCAATTTTAGGTCCGAATGTTTTTTCTTCAATGTTTTTGGCCTGGACACAGGGATTTAGTCTCACAAAGTTTGCCAATGATACTAATGCCTGCAGAGAGATCTCGATAGCTTAGAGCACTGGTCAATTATCAGCTGCATGAAATTTGACAAGAACAAATGCAAGATTCTACACCTGGGAAAATGTAATCTTGGAGGCATGTATAGTGGGAGGATAAGAGGCTGGAGTGCCCCTTGTAGGAAGGGATCTGGGGGTTTTGATTGATGGTAAACTCAGTATGAGTCAATAATGTGCCCTGGCAGCCTAAAGAGCCAAATAACCTGGGGTAGATTAAGCACAGCATAGCTAACTGTTTCAAAGTGTTTGTCCCAGCATTGGTGCAGCCTCACCTCAGGTAATGTGTGCGCTTTTGGGCTCCAGAATATAAGAAGGATAGACAAATATTGGAATGTGTCCAAAGGAAAGCAACAAAGGGGGTGAAATTACTAGAGGGTATGACTTCTAAGGAATGGCTGAGGATATTTGGCTTGTTTATCTTATAAGAGGAATCTGAGGGGTGAGCTCACTGCTGTCTACAATGTCTTCATGAATGAGAGACGAGGGGTTGTTGAGCTGTTCTTCCCAGTGTCCAGTGATGGCCCATGAAGGAATGGCTTAAAGCTGTACCAGAGAAAGTTCAAGTCAGATAGTAGAAAAAAATTTCTTCACTGAGAGTGTACTCAAGCAGTGAAACAAGCTCCGGGGATGCTACTTTAACTTCAGGTGGAAGTTGAAGATCATATGTCTATATGAATTGGGGCAGGGGGAAGGGGGGATAGGGGGTTGTGCATAATTACTTTTATGTTTGCCTGTATTTCAAGTCCACCAGCAGAGTAGCTTTCAAAAGGAACTTCTTAATATGCCAGTACACATAGTTTTGAATAAAAGCAAAATCCAGGCTTTGTGTCTGATCTACCTACATCCATAAACATTTAAATCTATTCACAAACATGAATAGATGCTGCCTACTTGAAGTGTAAATTAAGGTAGTTAATTGCAATTTTGCAGTTTAAATTTAATTTCTGGATCACAAATATTTTGAAACCACGGTCAAAGTTCTGTAAAAGAGACAGATTTGGCAGGCTTCTTTATCTGTAGTATTAATGCATATATCTATTATATGTATATATATAATATATATATATATAATAAAATAGATATATATATATGGGCCTGAGTGGGAGGACTACTAATGTATGTGGAGCTGCATTAAAGAGAACACTGGTGGCCAGGGATTCAAGTGGTACCATTTCACCTCCTCATCTTCGGGAAAACACTGAGCCCCCCATGGGCTTTCCACTGCTCTGACCAAATGATCACAAAAGGGGTGAGGATAGCCTGAATTTACAGCCCCAGGTCCAAGCAGTTACATACTGCAACTGACTGCAACTGTGGGGACGCGCCCTAAATATAAGCATCACCCTGTGTGTACATCAATAATTAAAATCCCTGTAGTCTTGTCATACAGGGGGCAAAATTTGGTACACACTTGTCGCTGCATTTTGTGCATGCTGCCAGTGAACTTGTCCCCGTGAGCTCTGTCATCTTCCACGTGCCAGGGATCTTTGCTCTGTAGCTGTCAGGGCAGCTGTTTTTCTTCTTAGGAATCAAACAGCAAGAGCCGGAAGTAAAAGGGATAAATAAGGGTGGCAGTAATCTGGAGGAAGCCTTCTGAAGGGGGATTCAGGCCAGCTGTGAGAGTGTTGCTGTAGCTGTTGTTACAGGACAAGATGCATCAGGGGCAGGGGGAGAGGTGCCATGATGTCCTTATGAGACTGACTCAAGTAATTGGGACACCCGGACAGGACAGGATTCCGAGTCCTCAGTCCGAAAGTTGAGACTGAGAGAGATCTTGGGAGGCTGGAAATGCCCCTCTGTTCCCTCTCTTATTAGAACAATTGCTGAAAAGGAAACAAGGACAGGCTGCTAAGTGAAGGCAATGGGCTGTAAGCTAAGAAATGCCAGTGATTTATCCGTTGATGCAAAAGCAATGAAGTTACTGTGATTTTAAAGGGAAATAATGCATCAAATGTTTTATATATCTCCAGTACACATTTATGCTTAGTTGTATAAAGTGTGTTGTAATAGAGTATTCCACTTCTAGACTTTACAGCAGATTATTGCAATAATAGGGATTCCTTTCCACATTTTCTGTCTCTCACTTAGTCACCGGCTTATGAATTGAGTCTCATCAGAAGGGCTATCAGAAGATATTATTAATAAGGTGGGCAAAACTCTGATGGCTTTTAGATGGATTTACATGCGTATAGGAATTATCTGAGAGCATTAAGCTATTACTGTCTTCAAAAGTAACCTTGTCTGTGTGGTTTCCTACCTAGAGAGATAAAACACTTGGCAGCACCCCTTGATCTAATTTCCAGTTTTAGAAACCCATTTTTGTTCACTCCACTACCTACACCCACAAAAGCAAGAGATCCCTCTGGCTCATGAATATGGAGGTGTGTTTTAAAGCATTCAAGTACAGGTTTTGGTGTGAGCCTGTGGATAAATACAAGGAGACATTGAAAATTCAGGTTTTCAAGATAGACCATCTACATTCAAACACAACTTTCCTTGGACACAGCAGAAGAAGCATGACCAAGAATTCTAGATGAAAAATGATAGCCTCCATTCCATTGTAATTGATTTTAACTTTTATGTTTCATTTTTTTCATTCTTCTTTGTTCTTTTGCTATGTGAAAATGTGAAAGTGTACAATTATTTCCAATCATATTATTTTTATACAACTTTGTTTTAAGAATTAAAAAAGTAATAACTATTGGGAAAGTCCACAACTTCTCATTAAACATAAGGGGTTTTAATATTAGCTTTAAAGTTAAGAAGTGAAAAAATCAAACCACTGATCTTTTCAGCATTTCTGAAAGCAACGTTACTGAGAAATAGTACCAATTTAAGGATCCTAACACTAGCCACACATTCATAAAATTCTGATCCATCTTTTTTTAAACTGACATCTGAGTTTCCTAGGAGGAGTATGTTTAAGCTGGTCCTGGAGAGGTAGGATTCTCTTTCTTAGAAACAGCTTTTAAAAAATAATCAAAAAGGGCTTCATAACTTTAAACTTGTACACAAAATCCCATTAGCTTTGAACAAAGTTTAAGCAGAAGCATAAACTTGAAAGCACGAACTGCAATACTATCAAATAGTACAGCTCCTTGAATAGGAATGCTTTCCAAAACAGACATCTCATCCTGCAAGGAATTTGTTGAATCTAGAAAATGCCCAGTTCAGAAGCAGAGAGAACTGGCTGAGTGAAGCTTTGAAGCGCATAAATGCAACTTCGCTTTTTCCCAGCCATGGAATCCCAGACAAGGTACTTACAAAGTTTTCCTTTTCTCTTAAGCAACATTTCTAGCTTCCCCGATGTTCATTCAAGAATGTCCTAACACATGTGGTGTGCACTGTTAATGTGAAGGCATTTGCATGACAGAGCTTCACAAAGAGCAGGAGCTGCTTCTCCTCAGGCAGACTTCCCAGTAATGGACAGGGTACCAGTATGTTCTTAAAAAAATAAAGCACGGCAAAATTCTAAAAGGGGATACAATAATATTATGGGTGATTAGGGATTTTAAAGGTAGACAAAGTTGGAAATAAAGAAAAAATACTTTGTCAAGGTTATTGATGTTTTCTTCATTTACAGGAATAAGGCTGGGTAATTTTCTTCCCCTGAAAAGTATTGAGAGAGTCTTTGATTACAGTACTATGTGTATCTTAGTATAAAAGCTTGTTTAATGTAACTATAAAATTCATGACATTTCACGCCCTCTGACTGGTAAGGTCTGTATATTGGCTCATGTTCCTTCAAGAGGCATGTATCATATAGTCAACAGTACACCTGTCAGCTACCAAGCAACCAAAACAGATTAAAAATAAATAAATTACAGTGGATAAAACCAGGACTGGGGTTAGAGAGATACTGGGGAAAACATAAGTCCAGTTACCTGGCAGCAACCAAATAATCCTGGCTACTTGGTGTCCCAGGAAGAGTAGGTCCAAAACATACATGTCAAGCCCAAACAGCTGGTAAAATCTGGTGTTTCCCAGTTTTTTATTGCTTCTTCTATTGCAGATTTTTTCGCGGTAAAAAAAAAAAAAAAATCATCAAAATCCAACCAAAGTCATTATCATATTGTGAGGGAAATTACAACAATGAAATGAGCAACCGTTATACTCAGCAAAGTGTTTATAGCCAAGATCCTGGATAAGAATAGCCTCAAAATCAGTGGAAGCTCAGCATCCCATATATAGGCATCTGGACCCAAATTATGTCCCTGGAAATTACTGCTGTATTAGACTGAAACAAAACCCCATTTAAAGACTTTCTGTCTTAGTTCTCATTCTGAATTTTGTGGGTTTGGTGTATCATTACTTAAAAGTAGCTGCGAATGTTTGTGCCAAATCCCCACTGCCTTCCCTCTCCTTCTCTGTTTAATAAATCACTATAACATTTTACTTACTGTACATAAAATTTCTTTACATGCAAGAAAAGTCTTGGTTTTCACTTCTTTAAATCATAAATAATAACAAAACCTCAGTTACAATTCTACATCAAATTATCTGAAGAAAAAAATCTTATATTTTAGGTCCAAATTGTTCTCTCTTTAAACAAAGAATCCATTTTCAGAAATGACCATGGCAACTGGGAAAAAAAAATCAACCCGTATGAATCTGGTACATGTGGTTTGTTATTTACATCTTATTTTTTAATTTTTAGTCTATTTTTTTAAAACCAGATGATAGTAAATAACTCTTCAAAACTGTTACTTGTTTTAGGAACTAGTAATTCTTCTGTTATGAAAATTAACCTTTTATCTAAGGAAATGTAGCTGGTAAGAGTCCAGGCTCTGTTTAGTCTTTCCAAAGTCCTTCCCTATTTGTTATGTTTAGCTTTAAGCAACTCTTCTGTAAACATTGGAGGTGATGAGTTAAGCTGGCTGCCTTCATGCTGACGCAGTCTGGAAATAGGTCCGCTGCCTGCTCACGCAGGTGAATGGTGTGGGCAGTTTGCTCTTAAAGGTGAGCAATGGACAGCAAGAAGAGGAAAGGCAGGAGCTTCTTACACTGCTCCAACTAGACCTGAAATCATATCCCTTCATCCCCTCAATGAGTTCAACTGGTAATTTTTGTGGTTCTTAAGCAGGTACAGAGGAATTTGCTGGATCAGGGCCTTAAAGACTCAACATGTGTTCCCTATCTGCTTTCATGTAGTCTCAAAATAATATAATTTTCCAGTTTCTGTGCTAAACCTTTTGTAGCTAAAACTGATAATCATCCCAGGTTCCCTTGCTGGGTTTTCTAGTCCCTTAAGCTTCAGTTTAGTAACATTTTGGCTGATCAATTGGATACAAAACCCTTTATTTGCTGTTTAAATTCCCATTCCAATAAATAAGGCTTTTAGGCTTAAGTCTACATAACTCTCTTCTGAAAGTTTGAGCCAGAGAGTCAAGAGTCTAAAAAAAAAAAAGCCACTCAAAACACATTTTCTACTTTGTGCATGTTTTCCATGTTGTGATCTCAAAAGAACAAGTTGGGGTTAGAACCAAAGAAATGGGAGCAGATGTTGCAATTTCCATAAAAAAGCTTTCTTGGAAAACCAACTAACTTTTGTTTTTAATGTTAAAGCTCCACAGACTTTACTTAACTAATAGTTTTAATATAAAAGTCTTAGCAGTGAGACGTTAGGGCACTGTAGCTCTACCCCTACTTAATTTCACATTCTGTACAAATTATTTCAAGCTTCCTGAGACCCCTCCATGTGATGCAGTCTAATCAATAAATTACAAACCAGTTTTATTTATACTGTATGTTAAGTCACATATCTGTATTTTAGAATCCAGGCTGTTGCCCTGTGTTTGCATATTTGCATTGTACCTTTCCACGCTGAGGCAGATTTAAGAGTTGTTATCCTAGCTTCATAGTAATTGAAAGAAAATCCAGTCCCATCTGTTTCTGCCAACATATGGAAATTAAATGAGAGTATCAACAGAAAACAGCACTTGCTCAATATCAAGTGCACACCAGCTATTGTGTTTGTTATAGAAACTTGTGGTCGAGCAGGCTGAGAGAAGTAGTAAGCTGCCTGTCTGCTAAGAAATCCAGGTGCTGATCTTGCTCATGCCAGTCTGTCAGTTGTCAGTTGCTAGTTTTCAGGTTAATATAGCTATGTCCGTCACTTACAGATGATGTGCTGCTGAATAAGACATGGTTCGCCCTGCACTGCTTAATATGAAGAAAGATTTTCACTGCTCCAAAAGACAGATAAGGTTTTGTTGGAAAAATGAGCATCAGATCTGTAGAGGGATAATGAATATGTAGAACATAACTTCAGACCTGGGAGGAGAATAAGATTATTGTTTTATCCACCACTAATTAAGTCTTAAATACTTTTCATTCCTAACCAAGTCATCACATAACTTTTGTGAGGTTACAATAGTTGCACTGTATTACCACTATCCAGTTTTGCAACAGGTTAGAAAAATGTAAACTCTATTTTACACACATAGGAAAAGAGAAGTGAGTTGTCTCCCAAGTGCCTCGGAAGTTCAAACCTCCCTGAGTATGGATCAACTGTAAAATAAAGTTCTCCATCAAATACATATCCTCCTGGGCTTCATCCCACTTCAGATGCTGCCTTGCTGTGCAGTCCCCATTAGACAAGTTTGAAGTTGGCTGTGTTTTGCTTAGCAGAAATGTTAGCAATGTTTTTTCTTGCATAAGCTATTCTAAAGCTTTTCAAGTCCAAGGACATTGCAATAGGAAGAATGTGTTCAGCAAAAATTGTGCAGCCATGAAGGATGCAGACAGACAACCTCAAGCAATCATGGAGGATGATGTAAGCAGTTGTCTCTCTGTAAGTGAGATCCACCATGTCTCTGATGACATATGGGCTGATCATGCATGCACACACTCCTGATCTATTTAAAACACAGGTAAAATGAGTTTACTTGGACCAGAATGAGCATACGAGCAAATATGGGTAACTTTCAAGTACTTATTTCAGTTTCTCTTGAGTCCATGCTCGTTCCCTGTCTTTATACCAATACTGAGAGGTTTCTTTCCCGAGATTTGACACCTGGAAGACCAGGTGAGCAATGCACTGTGAAGTAAAATCTACCACAACAGATTTACTCATGCATGTCTGCATTTCTGAGCTACTTAATGAAGTGGTTCAAGAAAAGTCACGATCATAATGTGAGAAAGACAAAAATGCCTGTCTTGTAAAAGACAACCTTTCCTTTCTCCTCCTGTAGATTGGCATATTATTTTCCATCAGATAAGCAACAGAGCTGTTACATTTATATAACCCGGACCTCTGAGTAAGCAAAGCAAGGGTGCGTGTTGCAGCAGACCGATGAGTGACTTTGAGTCTGTGCCCCAGGAGGATGCCTGCTGAGAGCTGTCTAACATGGCTCCGCCAGCTCCGTGTTGCTAGAGCTTCTACACACCTCTGCACTGCGATGCCATTCATGCAGTCAGCAACCTGAAGGCAAGATGCTCCTTAAGTTATTTCCATTTTCCTCCCCCACCTTCCTCCCTGCTCCCTTAATTGTGATAAAAAGCCTGTGGCTTTAAGAACACTTAACTGTAATACAATTTTCGTAGCTCAAGTTACATGCTAAGTAAGTGTTTTATATACCCTGTTTGTGAAAGACTAGACAAGCTCTTTGTAGGAAGGTAAATAATACTTAAAGCCCTGATCATAATCATCCATCCATCTCTGCTCTGTGATTTAATTTAATACTGATTATCAAATGTTTTATTTTTAAGAATACATGTGGTGTTTGGCTGCCAGAAATGTGTATTCATTGCTAGGGACTCAGGAATTAGGCAAACGTAGCATACTGGATTGCATATCACAGCATAAAGTTGCTTTTAAGATGTTACTGCTTTCTCAAAGAAAAAAAAAATGTTGGAAAGCTTTAAATTCAGAGAAAGTTCAGTATCACATTAACTGGGTTTCATCTCCTCCCAAGTTCTCACCCTATTTTGCTTCTCAGATATGGGGGTACTGGAAAGGAACAACCTTAAAGAATCTTTTCTCAGAAACCCATTGCCTCTTTGATTATTTTAGGTTCAAGACTTTACTGTTGTGCAAGATCCAAGCCTCTTCCCTATCTCCATGCAAGTGTTAGGTACTCTCCAAAGACAAACGATGCATTTTCCTGGTGCCAGTGACCTTATAGATGAGAAATATAAACAAAAAAATAAATACAAAAAATGTGTTGGAGAGGTGAAGGAAAGGACTCTAGGAGCAAAGTAACATGGTTCTAATGAATTCTGAGCCTTGCAGTTGGGTCAAGCATTTTTATTTTTTCCTTGTAATATTTAAAAGGGGCAAATAACATCCTCACTTTCCCACACTCCCCACAAAAGTCAGCCCTCCTTCTCATCTCACACCAGTGTAAAGCTTAATACTTGTACATCTACTTCCTTGCCTGCTCACGAATGAAGCAGTTAAAAAAGGTGTTGATAGACAAGTAGAAGACACGGGCCTTCACGAGAGTCTAAAATGAGTAGCTCCTGCTCTCCTTTTGGCTTGGTGTGTCTCACGTTTCAGTCCAGAGCTTCCATTAGCTGAGCAGTGCCAATTCGCACCACCACCACACCTGTCCCGTTCCGTGTCTGCAGCCATGGTGCGTGCCTGCCAGCAGCACAGGCGAGCGGGACCAGCAACATGCATGGCATCTGTGACAAATAACACAAGCCATACATTTCCCACTCCCCAGCCAAAGGAGATCATTTCTACTCTCTGATATCCTTGATACAGTCAAATATTTGCAGGATTGGACACACGGGGAAGTCCACAAAAATCTTGGCTGCATTAAGTTTCCCGTTGTAAAAGCAACCTGTGTTAAGGCTGGGAAAAGTCGCACAGAGCACAAGTCTGTAAGAAGAGTGAGAGACTGAGAAGTAAAACCAGGAATGCTTGATGGTTTTGTTTTTTGGTTGTTTTTTTTTTATCCTGGCAACTTCTGGTTAGCTTCATAATATTAAACATTTTGTTGTATTGCCTTTTCAGATTTAGCCTGCGTGACCTAGCAGCTGTTTCACTTGGCTTGGGGCATTTATGACTTTATTTTGGACAAATCTTTAACATTTTCATTTGATTTTTCCCAACTCAGCTTTGTGCCTCAAAATTTGTTTTAAATTTTACGCTCTTCCCTTTTTTTTCTCCCCTTCCCCCCCCTTCCCCCCACCTTCTTACCCTTCTTACAGCTGTAGGCTCTGGAACCCAACAACTGTGATGTTCCTCTCCTCTGCCAGCAGCCTGTTTTACAAGGTTAAGACAAAAGAAAGGAGGGCATTTTAGAGGGAAAGAAAAATAAGACAAGAAAAGAAGGAAGGAAGAAAGAAAGATGCAGGAGAGGTCTTTTACTGGATCTACTCAGAGCAAGCTAAAACCTAACACTATATAAATACTGAAGTACACAGTAGACTAAAAGTATTCAATAAACATTTACTGTGAATGGAGGCATTAGGAAAGGCTTAGGCCCTGCCTGAATTCCCATGAAATTTATAAATATTTCTTTCATTTGTTCTCCATTTACAATTAGTTGCGGTCAAGCTGATCAAAGACAGAAGAGGCCTGTTGCATGTGAACCAGCATCCCTCACAATGACATTCACAAAGCAGAATGAAATATGAAATATCAGGTTTCCACGGATGTATGAACTTGTAAAAAATCTGAAAGAATAGGAGGTTTTTCACACTGAGTAATGTGAAACATTTGGTGAGGATTGTAGGCTTCTGAAGAGGAAAACTGAGAGCCAAAATCCATCAGGCAATAAAACAGAGGCAGGCAAAACTTAAAACAACAGCCATTCACTACGATCTATTGATTTAGATATCATGATTGTCCCTGCTATAGCAGTCATGGATGCTAGCGGGAGCTTCCACTTAAATCATTATCAGGAACAAACCCCAGTGCCACAGACCTGAGAGCGGCTGGAATAACATTTGTGTCAAAAATACATTTTGTCTGCTCCCTTCACTTTAAAAAAAAAAAAGAAAAAAAGAAAAGAGGGAAAAAAAGCCTTGCCACAGCTTGTTCACACTGCTCCCAAGTGTTTCCAGACAAACAGGTGCTAAGGTTAATTGGGTAAGTAGCCTGAAGCTTCCAGTTTTCAAACGAACTTCAAGTAAATAAATAACCACAAGTGGATCCAGGAGGATAGACTTGCACAAAGCCCTTGAGCAGCATGTTACAGCACTCGAGGTTCCTGGTTTTATCTCTTTTGCAGACCTGCGCCTTTGGGAGAGAAGGGCCCATTGGCCTTTGTGACTAATACAGTGTGCTTTAATTGCTTCCTATGTCTTTCACAGCTGTCAGTCCCTAATGGGGTCAGGGTCAGCAGGGGAGGGGCACTTGGAGGGTTTGCATCCCTTCATCTCCTGAAGTGCTCCCAGGCTGGAGAAGGACAACACGCTGGACAGCATCTGGGAAACCTGTGGCTCTCACTGAAACGAGACATGTGCCCACTCCACCCCACAAGTTATTCAACCCACTCAGATTCACTCTTTTGAGATGCTGGAAAAGGTACAGGCAAGTGGAGGCAGCACCATTAACACACTCCCTGACCCAAGAGGCTGTAACTGCTTCTCAAGTTGTGCAAAATTTGTTCACGATATTAACCAGTGTCAAACAACAAGGAAGAATGTAAAAATAGATGCTTTCACATTCTTTTGAGAAAGATTTGGGAGGATTAAAGATTAACAGGAGCCTGCTAGCATAAACAGAGTGGACACTTCATGCTGTTTATGGTATAAATCCCATTAAGTTTCAGTCCATAACAGAAAATGTACAAAGAGAGGTAAATAGTAGGCAGGGGAAACAACAGGAGGCATAAACGTGTTGCGGATGTCCTTTCCCAGGAAAGACCTTCACAGAAATGCTTTAAGGCAAATATTTCCATAAAGGGGCTGCACCAGAAAATATCTGAGAATTCATACTGTTTCCTTTTCTTCTTTAAACTCCGTGAAACCAAAAATGCTACCTATTCTCAGGCATGGAATAGCAGAGTGTCAGGGAATACGTGGTCTTGCAGTTCATGCTACTGCCAGCACTGAACACCTAGAAGGCTTGTGTTGTGGCCCCAAAACTCCTGAGACCAGCTTACAAAAAGTAATATGTGTACGTGTTTTCTTAAATTGACACACTTGGGATTTTTATGTTTCTCTCGGCACTCGCAAGAGCTAGAAACTTACTGCTTTATAGGAAAGCTGAGAGTGTAGGGTAATCACGTATCTCCAAGGACTGAGGCTTTAAGAAAAAATGGCCTAGTGCTACTTGACTGACAATAAAACCCTTAGAGAAAAGAATACAAGGAGAAAAGAATATTGGACTGTGACTTACTTTCAATTCCCTGGGCTAGGTGATGCTGCACTCTGGACAGGCAGCATGGCCAACTTCAGCTCCTAATAGGAAATCTGAAAACTCCCATCCCATTCCACCTGTGTGCTTCTTGAAATTTCCACATAACCTCAGTCAAGTCACTTCATCAAGCTGTGCCTCAGTTTTCCAGCTATTTTAGTATTTGGGTTCTTTTTTTAAATAACTCACACAGTGTGTCTAGGGATGTGTCTGCAGAGATTATTGTATACCAGGAAAGTGAGCAGGAAAGGATTTAGAGTTTGGAGAGGTGGGTGTTAGCTTAAAATACTAAATAAGAAAAAAGACATTATTTTCTAGAGTAATAGACACCAGGGATCTTAACAAAAAGTGATCCTAAGGGAAGAAATGAGAGTCCCGGTGTTAAAAATCAACAAAGCAGGATTCCTAAGTTGTGTAGAGGAATCTCTGCAAAGTGTCTCTTATAAGTGATGTCAGTGTTAGGGGAGAACACAAGAGCATAGCACTGGTTGCTGGTTTGTTTTTTTTTTTAAAAAAGTGTAGCAAAACTGAACGCAGTGGAGGAAGCATTTCCAGCATACCAAGCCAGTAAATTTCAGTGCCTGTCTACCAGACAGGCAAGTGCGGGCTTGTGCTTCTAATGCCTTCCTTTGCAAAAGTACAAAACTTTCCATGCTGATGGCAGATAGTGAACTGTTTTGATCACAATGGGGAACAGCCAAGTAAAAAGAAAACTAGATATATCCACAAAAACATGACAAAAGCCAAGTTCTAGAATCTAACCAAAACCTCCTATAAATGGAGTTACCTTTCACATCATTGCCTAAAAAACAGGTTTTAGAATTCTTCCAACATAGTACAGAAATTCAGAGAGACAAAGGAAAAGCAAGAGGCATAATTTCAAGGACCAACTCATTCACCGTCTCCCTTAGAGTGCCCACTATTTACAGTCCCCTCCAGTAAATCCTACAGGTATAGGTACATATAATGTCAGCTCTCTTCAGAGGACTAAACACTAATATCCAATTTATTTCTTCCTGCACAACTCCTGTACAACCACCAAATATGGCTCTGATCACAGAATCACAGAATCATAGGGGTAAGAAGGGACCCCCCTGCCAAAGCAGGCTCCAAAGAAGCATACCCTAGAGCTTCATTTCTTTCTTTGACATCCTTCTGAGGAGCCTCAATACACTGATTTGCTCATCAGCTCTTTCTTACTCTATCAGTTTGATGCTCTCCCTGGTGGCTCTAGTCTTCTCTTCATTCTCATTCCCTGGCTAGTCTTACTTCTTTATTTGTTGCTAAAAACCCTAGGGAACTATTTGATGGCAAACCCACATATCTGTGAAGAGATACTGTAAGTGGTCTGAATGTCACTAAGTCACTTAGCTAGGTAGGAAGGAAATATCTCATAGGAGCAAGAAGTGCCTTTGCTTCACTACTGCTCTCTTCTTTGACCAAAAGCTGCATTGTGAGTCATGTTACCTGGATCTTGATTTCTCTCTTTTCTTCTTCCTCCTCTTTTTGCCACGTCAACATGAATAAAGGTTCAAAAGGTGCAACAGACATTTTCAGTCACATTTAGTGAATATTTTAAGGGCCTCTCCACTTGAGTTGGAAGATAGTAAGAGCTTTTTGAGGGAGCAGGAAAAGAATTCTCTGTCCAAAAGTAACTTAGATTTACTAAAGTTCAGGCTTCTACTTATGCTTTCCAAAATGACAAGCATAAACTTGTGTATGCAGGGAGTTCACTACCCCTAAGGACCTTTCATGACACAGATGTTTGTCTCCAGATTAATACTAAACAAAATCAGGAGCTGAGGCAGGCAGACATTCCCCTACACAGACACACCTCTTTAAGGTTTCTTTCTTATTTATTGGCCAGAAAAATCCACTGCAGAAGAGGCTTCTGAGATAAATTCACTGTGCCTTCCCTCAGGGGTGTACCCCTGAGCTTTGTTTTCATTTCATTGCTTGGAGTGGGAGATGAGAGAAGCTGAGTAATCTTCAATGAAACAGCTACTCCTGTTATAAAACTGAAAGAAAATTACATTTTAAAAAACTTAATTGAGATGATCCATGTACAATCCTGCAGTGGCTGTGGAAGTATGTGGTTTAAGTTTCTACCTGTTCTGGTTTGGTCCAGCTACTTGCTCAGCTAAGACTTTGCAGATGAGCCTAACCTCCTCATATGATATGTTACAGACAGTATCAGAATACTGTACTGTGTGTTCATCCAAAAATCAGTGTTCTCATTTTTATTGCCCAGCATGTTTCAACATTTGTTTCTGCTGAAGTCCATTATAAAATATATATCTATCCTTCAGAACTTTTTATGGCAATATAATATACTTTAAGTCCTTTTGTAAGCCTGCCTTATAGTGAGTCATAGAGGTCAGTGTTCAAGAGGCAAACAAAATGTGGCAATTTAGCCCTTGTCGTCACACATTGTTCCTGCCATCAGCAGAAGGCTGCAGAGATGTATTGAACTCAGTTAATGAGCACAGTAAGTCTCTTAGGTCATGGAGGAACAGCAGCCACGAAATGGACACATCTCCCACAGCAGCAGTCCCAGCCAGTCCCAGCTTAAAAGACCATAATGGTTCAGTCTCCTCTGTAGGACATCAATGACTGCCTTCAAAGTTTATTTTAATACTGGAGACAGAAGATAGAGAGGCAGATAAATAAAGAGAGGAAAAGGGAGAGAAGTATGAAGTAGAAGAGGTGACAATCTTGAAATTGAGATAACTTTTTTACATTTCTTTTATAAAGTCATAGAGTGTGATGTGAGTTTAGCCTCCTTAGGACTCTCTTTTCATTTTCCTAAGCTTGCCAGGGAGACACAACAAGGTTTTCAGGCTCTCCTGTCAACAGAATGCTCTCCCACATCCATATTTCTAGGTGTGGATTACAAATTAACTTTTGTTTTTAAACTCACCCTCCTATGAAGAGCCTCATTAGACTCTGGTTCATATTGTCTTAACTCGGTCTGTCAGAACATGTTTGCACTGTGTGAAGAGAAAGACACAAAAGTTAATTCCAAATAACTTATTTTCATACTTATAGTGCATCCCTTTTACTATCTTGACTCATTTGAGATCCAGAGCTATTTGTCATGTTTCTGCACCATATAGTGTTGTGCAATGTACTTACATCTTAGGTTAGTTGCTTTCAGTCTGTTGTTTCCCCGACTACTTGTCCATCATAGGTAGCTGAGGAAAGCAAGCTCATATATTCTCTACAGCAATATATATATATATATAAATGTATCTGCGCCTCTCATGAAAACATACTGGAGATTCATCAAGCCAGTCAGTTCTTTTACCCAAGAAGAACATCTCAAAGTAGACTGTCAGTACAGCACAAGCCCTGTCAGTAGTAACAATGATGGCTTTATTTCCTTCTGCAATTCACAGTTCAGAGACTGATCACCCTTTCCTTTTCCTGCTATTTCTGAAGAATATCAGTAAGATTTTTTTCATTTTTCTTTTTTCTTTTTTTTTCTTTTTTATTCCTCACTCTGGGTACTGTAGAACAAATATTGTTTTTTAAACGTTGCTTGTCTATTAATAGTGCCTGTTGGAAATATGCACCGGGTTATAGGAGACCTGGGATTAAACTTGACAGGAACACTTTTCCCTTTATGATGAGATCAGAACAGATTCCTGAACAAATCATTATGGCTCTGTTTCCAGAAAACATTACAGCAGAGCTTTGTTCATGCTACTATCATAAAGGCTTCCACCAGTATTTCTATTACAATCTTTATTTTCAAGGGGTTTTAACTCAGCCAGAACAATTCACTGTGGGCTGAAAGTTGTCATTTCATGGTGTTCACACCATGAAGGAATTTGCTTCAACATAAACTCTGAAAAATAATAGCACAAGCTATTTTGAAGCTGGAAAGAAGGCTGGTGGAAGGTAGTGGTTTCCTGCAAACCCATTGTTTAATCAACCGAAAACAAAATCCAGGGAACACTTTCTTTTGTTTTTAAGCAAAGATCAGGCATAAGGAAAAATATGAAGGGACTACCATAGCTTTCAAAATGACAAAATAAAATCCTCATCCCACAAGTCCACACAGAAAAAGCCTTTCTGCCTAGTGAACTTCAGACTTACATCTTCTGCATCTGTGAATTTCCAACAACCCACACTGTCCCACAAATAGTAAAGGAGAGGATGTGGGGCCAAGTTCTTTTGTGGTGTGAATTGCTAATTGTAAACTAGTAGAAACAATTAGCTTCCATGGAGCTTAAGCAGCACCAGGTTACTTAAGGTGTCTGGTTCCCAAAGGAACCAGCCATTCATTTCTTGTTTTGCAGGCACAGCTGGAGCACTGGAAAATTCTTTTTGAACGTGCATCTGAACTCTTGTCATCTGTAACCTGCAATTTCTACTAGTTTCTTTGCAATTCAATGGTGTGTTCCTACTTTCCTGTAGCTGCTTCTCTTCCAACTATTCATCTTAGTTGTCTATCCTGTACTGTTCTCCAAGCAAGACCTTTCTTTTACTGTCTCTGCAGCAGCTAGCACAATGTCAGTTTTACCTGAGTCCTCTAGATTTTACTGTACTACAGGTGAAAATAGTAGTAATGAATAATAAAAATCTTGCTCCATCTCTTCACTCCTTCTCTTCCATGAGAAAAATCTCCTTTCAGGACTGGAGTTCTGCCCATGATAAATCCACAAAGTATGAGGTTGAATCCAAACTTTCCATATTGTAGCTCACAAGCTTGGCTCCAGGGTTTTGGTTATGGCCCATCTTTATTACTAAAACATTTCTCTGCCTTCCTCTGAAACATCCTCTCTACACCAAACAAGATTTCCTGGGATAGTGACTATCATTCACATTATTGCACATACTTTTTCTGCTTTAATTTTATCTCCAAAATATATTAAATCTACATTTATTAAATGGAGTTACTTTTCCACCCTGCAGGCATCAGCCCAGTATCTTGAAAGATGTAACAATGAGGCTTATGATTAAAACCTTTTTGGAAAACATGAACAAATTATAACCAGTTGTGATAGTTTTCCACATTTTTATAATATCAAAAAATATGTTCAAATATCCAGAAATGATCTTGTGATTTGATTTATTCACAAGTCCCCTGAAGTGTTTAATAAGTACAATATGGTACAACTAAAATCATGCTTATTACTGCTATTAGCTTGGTAATTCTCCAAGATGAAATCATACTTTTCAGGTTATAAATATACATTTTTATTGTTGATTTTATGCTGCATTTTGAAATATTGCTTCTCTGCTTTCATATTTTCAGTGCTGTATTACAGTACTATAAATCAGTCTAGCAGTAAAGGTATTCTAATTGGTATCAGGTGATTTTTTTTAAAATAGGGAAAAAGTTAAACTTATATCCTTTTGAATGAAGATAAATTCTCTTGAAGCTCTTAAAAATATATCAGATGTATCCAGAATGTATAAGATATAAGTCTTTTTGAAAGACTAATCAGATAAAAGTATGTGCAGTACACATCAAAGTATATGTAGGAACTCAAAACCACCATAAAAGATACCTCTAGATGTCTAAGTAACTACCAAGAATCCTCTCTCTGGTATGTTTTTCTTCTTTGTCTATGCTGTTTCCATTTTTCCATCTCACTAACTACACAAGCTTGTGCTTCTGTTCTGCCTCCTTTTTATCCATGTATTTTATTGTTCTTAAAAAAAAAAACCAACCAAATGCAGATGTATTACAGCAGGATTTTACTAATGTCTCGGCACCTCTGTAGAGCCAATTTGATCCTTAAACTGTTGATTTTTTTCAGTGATGGACCTGCCCAGAGATGTTCTTTATATCCATCTGCACCATGTCCAATGCAGTAGTCAGTCTAGCAAGCCACAATCAACCATGTATTATCTGTCAAAGTACTGGGATTTATCCTGAAAGTTAGTGCTCTGTGGTTAAGGAAAAGAGCAATAAATTAATAGGTTTCAGGTAAAAAGCCAGAAAACACACACTGCATACAAGATATTTCAAAACAACATTATGGACTTTCCTTTTCCCCCAAACTACATGAATTAATCCTTAGGAAACTTTTTTTCACAAAAAAAAAAAAAAAAGAACAGCTATCAAAACAAAAAATAGAGAATTGATTCCTGTGCGTTGATATGGTAGCGATCAAGAAGACAAGTCAGGGAAGGCATGAGGTGGAGTTAGAGACTACAAGCAGAGTCTGTGCAACAACTCATGGACAACATAAGCCTATCTTGGGAGCCATCTCTTACTCTCCCATCGGTGCTTCTGCAGGCCCTCCAAAAAGGGAAGCACTTTAGAGCATTCAGAAGTCAGCTTTACGGGTTTCTGTGTAACCCTGTATTTTTTCATCTGAAGTTTTGGGCAATTTGGCATATTTTCATAGCTCCTTAGAAGTTCCTGGTATTTTCTCTACTCTATGCCACAAAGCAGAAATCCACAATACATCACCAGATACTTCCAAGAGAAAAGAAATACGCAGAAGAAATAGCTCTCTTTCTTTCTCCGACATCCCCACACTGTGCTGGCAAGCTCTTTAGCTGAACAATGTTGGGATGGAAAGCTATAACATTAATGGGATTAATTACTCAATATAGTCTGCCATACAAAGCTACTTTTTTTTTTTTTTTAGATTGACTGAGTTGCTCTGTGCACACTTGAAGCTCTTGAACAACAGGAAGTTGACAGAGAAGCTCTGTCATGAAGTCCAGAAGATTAAAAATTAAATGGATCCAAATAAAAATCATGTTAAGCAGATATTCAGCGGAAAGGCATCTCAGCAAAGATGAAACAAGCAAAAGGATATATATACACACACCTTGGACAGCTGCTCAGGGTCAGACAAAAAACAGCTGGAGGAAATCAAGAGGAAAATAAGGCTGAACAAGGCCATATTTGAAAAGATAAAAGGTAGCATGGGAAGTCACCTTTCATTTGGGTACAGCACTGAAGTGACAAAATATTACATGACTTGGACATACAATCTAGTGCCAACAGGATGAGAAGGATACATTTTCTCATCAACTGAGCCTTTGCTCCATGAAGGGGAGTGGAGACAATACTTTAGGATTCCTCTGTGGTCAACAGAAATGTGTGCCTGGCATAGAAAAGCACAGGTGATAATGTGAAGGTTCTTGTTATTCTAGGATGCTTAGGGTGTCCATCAGTAATCTCTACATTGCCTAATTTTCCAATTGCAAGGAAAAACTTGTGTGAACTATCTTTTGTGTCTTCTTTCCCTTGCACACTGGGGTCTTCGCCAGTAGGGGAATGTCTCTCATCACACCTCAAATTCTTCTTCCAGGCAAGGTCAAGTCTGCCACTTCTCACTGTTGCACACTGTTAGGTATTTTTCCACCTATCTTTGGGCTTTATGACTCACTTAGGCTACTTCCCCATCATGCTTCAAGACTGGTAACATGTCTCCAAGAGTGAAGTTGAGATGAAGTGTAACACTAAAGACACCCGATGCTTCCCCCTCTATTCTCAGGTTCCAAAACACACATTCTTCTGCAAGAGCACTATCCCCAGCACCCGGCTCCTCAACATAACTCCTGACTGTAGAACATGATGTTCACTGTCAGATTACATGATTTCATGGCTGACGCCCTAGTGTTACTGAAAGGAGAATTTTGTCCAACATTTAATATTAATTGTTGAGGTAATACCACAGCCAGAGTTGTACATGAGATAAATTTAGTCATATAGTAGAAGAACATGTAACTTTCAGGTTGCATGTGTGGCTATACTGGTTCTGTGTCATCTACTTTAGCCATCTGGTCTACACTAGCCTAAGAAGCCTATCTTAGGGTTTGTTGAAAGATCCCCTCTTATTCTGGATGCAAGGGTGTTGGTGACCAGTTTAGACTAAATATTTAGCTTTTATATGACTGATACTATATCATGTGGATCTACAGATCACAGTAACAACAGATGATTAAAAGACCATGGTTCTCAACAACTTTTTTGCCTCAATCTTCACTGGCAACCTCTCTCCTTACTGCTCTCAGATTGATGGCCCACAAGATAGGGACCAGGGAGACAGAGTCCCTCCCACTGTAAGTTAAGATAAGGTTTGTGTCCATCAGAGGAACCTGAATGTGCACAACTCTGTGGGACCTGATGAGATGCATCCCAGAGTCCTGAAGGAACTGCCTGATGTAGTTGCCAAGCCACTCTCCATGATATCTGAAATGTCATGGAGGTCAGGTGTAGACCCTACTGGCTGTAAGAAAGGAAACATCACAGCCATTTTCAAAAAAGGTAGGAAGAAGGACACTGGGAACTACCAACCTGTCAGTCTCGCCTCTGTGCCTGGTAAGATAATGGAACTGGTCCTCCAAGAAGCTATGCTGAGGCACATGGAGGATGGGGATGTGATTCAAGGCAGCCAGCACAGCTTTGCTAGGGGTAAGTCCTGCCTGACCAACCTAGTGGCTTTGTACAATGGAGTAACTGCATCAGTGGACAAGGGAAGAGCTATGGATGTCATCTCTCTGGATTTCTGCAAGGCCTTTAACACGGTCCCCCACAACATCCTTCTCTCTAAGTTGGAGAGATATGGATTTAATGGACAGACTGTTCAGTGGATTAGGAACTGGATAGATGGTAGCACCTAGAGGGTGGTGGTCAATGCCTTCAAGTCCAGAAGGAAGACAGTGACAAGCAGTGTTCCTCAAGGGTACGTACTGGCACCAGTGCTGTTTAATATATTTAGTAATGATATTGACAGTGGGATTGAGTGCACCCTCAGCAAGTTTGCTGATGCCACCAAGCTGAGTAGTGAAGTTAATGTGCCAGAGGGATAGGATGCCATCCAGAGGGACCTGGACAGGCTAGAGAAGTGGGCCCAGGTGAACCTCATGAGGTTCAACAAAGCCAAGTGCAGGGTCCTGCCCCTGGGTCGGAACAATCCCTGTTATCCATACAGGTTAGGAGATGATGTGCTAGAAAGCAGCCCTGAGGAAAAATACTTGGGGGTACTCATGGATGAAAAGCTGGACACGAGCCACCAATGTTCATCTGCAGCCCAGAAGGCCAATCATATCCTTGGCTGCATCAAAACTGTGGCCAGCAGATTGAGAGAGGTGATTTTGCCCCTCTACTCTGCTCTGGGGAGACCTCACCTGGAATACTGTGTTCAGCTTTGGAGCCCTCAACACAAGAATGACATGGACCTGTTGGTGTGCGTCCAGAGGAGAGCTACAAAAATGATCAAGGGGCTGGAGCAGCTCTCCTGTGAAGACAGGCTGAAGGAATTGAACTTGTTCAGTTTGGAGAAGAGAAGGCTTTGGGGGGAACTTACAGCAAGTACCTATGGGAAAGTTGAGGAAGAAAGATGCACAAGGGCAATAGAGTGAGAGATAGTGGTTTTAAACTAGAAAAGGGGAAATTTTGATTGGATATTAGGAAATAAAATCTTGAATATGAGTGTGGTAGATCACTGGAACAGGTTGCTCAGAAAGGTAGTGGAGTCCCCATCCCAGGAGATATTCAAGGTTAGGCTTGATGGGGCTCTGAGTGACCTGATCTAGTGAAGATGTCCCTGCTTACTGCAGGGGGGTTGGACTAGATGACTTTTAAAGGTCCCTTCCAACCTAACACATTCTATGATTGTACATCCCAGAGTACACCAGCCTTTAAGGTAAGTCATCACAGAAACCATAATGATACCACAGAAAATATTTGAACAGTATCCACAGAAAATGTTTGGGGGACCATAGTGGATAATTGCTGTCTTAGTTTCAGGAAACCTCCTCAAGACCTTGAAACCAGGAAAAAACTCAAGAAAACAGGCATAACCACAATGACAGTGACTGAATATGCCAGCTTCTAAAAGAATTCAAACCAGTCCAAGCAAAGAAGAGGACAGTAAAATGATTAAAAGCAATGAGTGCAAGATGATGACTCTGCAACCAAAGCCAGGTGTGGGAAAGGACCACACTGGCAGGAAGTGGTTGAGTTGCACTGAGGACAGGCTGAGAGATGAGGACAGGATACAAGCTTCTTGCTTCCCTCGGAACTCCATCCTGTACACACAGAGTGGCAGTGCATGACAAGGAGAGCAAGGCAGGAAAGCAGCCCTATGACACTAGCAGGCAGGAGCAGTTCTCCCCTCTCTCAAAGGCTTCCTTCCTCCAGGACAAAATTTCATAATGTAGCAATTCTGAACTAGAAAACACAAGATGCGGGGATTTCTCATGGAATTACAGACATGGAACAAGGATTGAAGCAAGTGACCAGGCAATCAGACAGGCTTACCCTTAGCTTGCCTGGGATCCACTCCAGTACCCGCTGGACAGCACTCTCAATGGGCAGGCTCTTGGCAGCGCATAACTGCATTCCCAGCAGACCTGGCCAGTCACATCGCATCTCCACCCACAGCCATTTTCTAGCTATTCTGAGAGCATTTACTTGTTTTGGATGTTTATAAACTCTTGTTGGAACACAAGGTCTATATGGATTCATCTAAATCCTGATCTTTTTGATCTGGAAAACCTTCAGTAATTGAAAAAAATCTATTTCATCTCTTGCTTCAGAACATCATATATAGTTTATAACCTAGGAACCAATGGCTCAGATTTAATGGTAATCATATAACATCTGTTTAATTTTAAAATTTATATGGAGGCTTTTTTGGAAATCCCTTGGATTTTTTCAACTTTCTGTCTTCTCTATGCACACAGAGGATGTAGAAAATTAATTTCCTGTGTAAAAATACAAGATGACAGAAGGTCCAAGGTTAAACCTATTTACAGAGCAAATCACTGCCAGTGTTTAGAAAATTCTGCTTTTATTTGAAATATTTGGAGGTGTACCTGGCTTCCCATGTCCTCATGGTATTTAAGCGTATAAGGCTTTCTGTCCAATAAACTGCAGTGAAAACCTCCTCTGTATTGATTTTTCCCTGATGATTTGTGAACTGTCTATTCATATGGTGATCCATTTATTTTAATAAAGAAGACAAACCTGTAGGAGTTTCTTACTTTTCCACCCCTCTGGCCTCTTGTGAAAGGGCTTAGCCTGCTGCAGAGGCCAGATGAAACCAGATGCCACTGGCTGACATACACTTGGTTACTTTATGGCAGAGGTAGTTCACAGCAGGGTAGGAACATGTATGTCCTTTCCTTACTCAAAACAAAAGGTGAAGAAACACAAAGCCCAGGCATAACATAGCAAGGGTCTCGGTGTCAGGGAAGCACTGACCCTCATTTCTTCCGTTTCTATGGATGCACTGAAGTAAATTAGGACAGAAGTATTAGATACTGTAGAAGAAAAGATAATCCAGGCCACTGCTGAAGATTATGAAGTCATCAGCTCGGTCCCATTTGGTGGTGGAAGCCACGACTTATTCTTTCATAAAAACTTATATAAAATGGATCAGGTCTTTTATTCCATTGCACAGTGTTGATATCATTACCTTGCAATACATAGCTTCACCAGAGAGAGCTGGGAAGGCACTCAGTTCTCTACGCCTTAGTTCTCAGAAAAGAGAGGAAGAGCTGAACAGAAAGCCCTTTTACTGCCAGAACACCTGGATGGCAGTGATGAGGAGCAGCTCTGCTCTTGGAAGAGGGAGGAGCTACTGGGAGGTGGTACCCAGGTGTCTGACAAGAATCAAGCACAGTGACTCTAGCACTCCTGTGACCCGTTGATTGGGACCTCCTCACCATCAACCACCACCATCCTTCAATCAGCAGTCTGGGGTTCCCTAACCCTTTACCCAAACCCAGAAGGATGAGAACCTCTGGCAACCCAATTTTAACACGAACACTTAGGCCTGTAACGCCATGTGAGAAAGCCTGGTAAAGCTGTGGTCTGTGTCCACTAAGTAAATAAATAACAAGCCAAGATGCAGCAGCAAATGCTCCAGAATATTTCTGTACACCATGTAGCATGGACTGGTTCCTCTGTTTCAGGACACCTCATGAGTCTCTGAAATCAAGCGCTCTCTTTGATACTGGATATTTATTTTTTATTTCTTATCCCAACAAAATTTTCAAAACATCAAGTTTTCATCTTTGTTCAGATTAGAAAGGCTTCCAGAAGCCCTGAATTTCCTGCTTCAGATAGCTCTATTGTAAATCCTCATTGCTCACATTGAAATCTGAAAGTAGCCTGGAGACTGCTTTACCAAAGCATGGGCCAGGTTTGTATTAGGCCTGTACTACAGTTTTGCACTTTCAGTGAATTCCTGAATGTCAGAGCCCCAGTACTGTCGTTTCTTATCATTGATCTCTGTTCCAAACAGTCTTAATTTTCAGGCTGAGTTTTCACTAATCTCCGCTTTCATCCTGGGCTTTGGCAGTTAAGTTGCTTTCTTGCTCTTTGAAGCTCACCCATCAGCTTCTGAGTGTGCTGCAGACCCAGTAAAGTCATCAGCTACCAAAGCAATAACACCTTGGAATCAAAGAGCCCTGAAGTAAAAACAGTGAAGTTTCATTGTTCCAAATAACTGTGCAGAGGTTAACAAGTACATGACTTTGCTGACGAAGTCCAAGACCAAATGCAATTCAATTGACTCAAGCATCACTGCGCTGACCAGGTGTTAAAAAACAGTAAAAGCTTATTTTTGTCAATAAAAGAAGTTCATACAACTTAATATAAGTAGAGGCTGTTGACTTAAAGGGTGCTAGTTTTACAGTCCCTTTTTCTGAATAGAACAACACTTTAACATGAACTTATTCTAAATTGTTAGCTGTTTGATCTTCTTTTTTCTTTACAATGTCAGCGTTTGGGGAACAGCTAAGGATTTAATAAAGGACCCTATAGCATTAGGCACTATACATAATGCAAAATAACTGTCCACAAGCTAAAGAAACATGCTACACCAATGCAAGCTGGCTAAAGGTAAGATTTGCTACTTTTCCCCACACGACCCCCTTCTTACGAACTCTGGGCGTATGCTTAGAAATTCAGGTCATTACTGACAGCAATAAAGCATCTCAGTCTCTGCTATGATCTGGAAAGAAGAAGCAGTAAAATGCTTCACAAAATTAAATGTACCTGGATTAGGTGAACCTTTGATACAGGGCAGCTCATCCACAGAAGAAGACAAGAAAATATAAACACTGGGAAAGTTTTGCTGTAGCAGAAGAAAAGGACATGTTACTGTAGCTTAAGCTGCAGACTAAGGAAATGAAGGAAATCCAAAACAACTAATAGTACGCTGTTCACTGACAGAAGGACAGAGCAGACGAGTTAAATATTTGTATTTAGGTGCTTTTCTCCTCATTCCACTAATGCTTTTTATCAGTCTGAGAAATCTGACTATATGTCTTTAAAACTGCTCAGTGAAACATCTTCTTTCTGAACTGCAAAATGCCCTGGCCACCACTGAGCAGAAGGACAGGCCACTTGCTTCACAAACATTATTGTTTGCTGCTTTGCCCTGTGGCATGCACAGCTTTAAAGAAATATTAGTATCTGCCTAGAAAAGACTGAAAGAAAGACTGTTGCTGTAGAACAGAATATTAGAGGAAAATGTTGAACTACTGTATGCAGTTCCTCATCTGGATATTATTAGCTCATATTTTTTTAATCATGAACAGTACCTTACAGATTGCTGATTGCTACTGTTTTTCTTATACATGACTTCTTAATAAGTATAAAATACAGCACAATTTATTTTTGTCTATCATATCAACCACTAGAAAATACTTTCCCAGATGATTTTAGAATGTAGTTAGGGTCGTTGTAAAATAAAATAATAATTTGCTGGTTTATGTGTGCAAGGAAGCTTTAAGCTGTGTAGTGTGTTATATTACTAAGTTGTAATTGGTAGAAAACATAACAATAACCTAGACAGAGAGAACAGCAAAACTGCATTTGAGACTTCCATGGAAAGGTGAGCTACAAAAATTAAATCTCTTTTGAGACATCCACAAGGATTTAGAGATAAAATAGTTATAAAAGAAAGTATCTTGGTGGCAATTTATTGAAAACTGAACCTGTTAAAAAATATGAAAAATCTGGGTTGCGATTTTCATCATGTTGGTAATACCAGAACTATAAAACACTTCAATGACCCACTTTAATTGTTTGGTTTACTCCTTTTTCTCATTTCTATGTTTGTTCAAGTGTCTGGGCTAACATCTCACATCAAAAAGCGTCCCTTGGTGCTCTCAAGTCTCTGGAGGGCCCCTTCCAACCTGCACCTGAAGCAGGCAAAGATCACATGCTGTTCTACTTCTCACAACAAAGCTGAAATGACTCAAGGTTTACAGAATAATGGAGAAGAACTGCAAAAGTATGCAACGGAGATGAAACATTTTCTGTTCAAAATTCTCTGTGGTCATAGCATAAGGGAAGGCTCCCCAGGAATTAAATTTTTTATTTACCACCACCACCCTGGTTTACTGGGCCCCTTTAAAAAGGTATATCATATTCACTGCTGAGTTTCATATTTTGCAATCTGCACAAATCACATGGTGTGCTGTTTCTACTATGCCACTTGTTGTGAGGGTTCATTGTAGACCCTCTAATGAGCCTGCCATACTCCTTCAGCATGCACAGCACCATCTTCTCAATCATGCCTTTCAAGAGATTAAGATTCAGTGATGCAATATTGCCCATGACACAAAGCCTCTTTTCAAACATAAAAGAGCCAATTGTTTTTACAACCCCCAAGCTTGCACAATTTTTTCTTCACATGTCCATGCAATAAGTGGACTAAAAGTTTCATATCCTTCTTGCAATATGGAACTTGACCCTTGAAAATCCCTCCTGACAATTCAACTAGTAAAGCGGAAATCTTTTCCCAAGACCCTAAGGATGCCATCAAAATATTTGTACTATTTCCATGTACACGCACTCCATTACACTGTCCTTCTTGCATATTACACTAACTAACAACATTGTTGAAGCTATGTATCCCCTTGTCTTCTCTGTCCATAAATTATCATCTCAGCTGCCTCCAGTCCCCGCAGATTAAATTCTTTACTCTCAGCTCCTTCTGGCAGGAGCCGCCTTTCGAAGTGTAGCTAAAACCTCTCTGCTTAGGCCAACACTCACTGCATGAAAACAAGTTGTCAAGACCTGGGGGACACAAAGAAACTGACCTTTGCAAGCACGGGGAAGTGTTCAAAGCTCTCTGCTCCCAGTGATTTTAGGTTGTGCTTTTAAAGCACGGGGCTCATATCATCCAGGCACGAGATTTGGCCTGGGGGAGGAGGCACCTGTGTGCAAGTGCCAGCCCTGCTGTAGAAACGTCAGAAAGGCACGTGAGATGTATTCAAGCTAACAGATCAGGAAGTGTCTTGATGTTCTGGCCCAGTCATCTGAGCTCCTTTGGCAGTCAACAGGAAAGCAAACACCTCTGCAGGGCGACTTACCCAAAGTGCTTCAGGGCTTGTTCTGGAAAAGAGCAAATCACCCTGATGGTGCCTGCCTCAAAACAGTAACAGTAGCAGATGCCTTGGCAAGGAGTACCCATGACCTGCCTTGCAGTCCCTTGCATATGGCATGGGGACAAAATGCCCCGTTGACACTAGTGCTGCAGTCACTAATACCCTGCAGACTGTGACATCCCCAGCTACTGTGCCATCCATGTTTGTGACTGCTTACAACCCTGTAGTAGTTCTGCATCAGTGGAAGGAACCTGCTATTTAATAGGATGGCATAGAGCCTCCACCTCCTCATCCCCCACCCCCACCAAAAAAAAGCACAGGCCCAGAGAATATTATGTTTGAAAAAAAACAATCAAAACTAGATACTACTAAACTTGGTTTTCCCTTTCCTTGCAATACCTGTGATAAATACCTCTCCAAACCCTTCTTGTTCTTAGGCTGTTAATCAGGAACTGCCCAACCGGCCCAAACCCACTGGCCATCTAAACCCCACATCCTCTCCCTGTAGGTGGCCAGCATGAGATGTTTCACTCTAAGATGGAAAATTCAGTCTTCTCCATGGGTCAGAGGTTCACATGAGTCATTGTCACCCCTAGAATTTCATTTCCAAACACGTCTAGTAAGAAGTGAGTAAGAATTTCTTTTCAACAAAAATGCAAATAAAAGTGTCAGCTTTATTATGCTTTTTTAAGTGAAAAACAGTAAAAGTTGGAAAAGGAATCTGAGTGGAGACGATCCCATTCATTCCAGCATATAAAAAAGAAGCAAATAAAAAAGCAACTTAACCTTTTCCTCATTTTAATACAATTCTTTTGAAAACAGTATCCAGTAGCAATATTTCACTCTCTTCTCCATTATTTGATACAACATTCACCCAGTCAAGATTTTACTTTTAGACAAGTGTGTTACATGAGTGTGTTAGACCAGTTTCTTCACTGAGTGACAAAAACTATGTAACAGCCCCCAAGCCCTTCAGTGGCCTGTACAAGAGCTGTGTTGAGGTTCATCAAATTCTATTACTGATCAACAAATATCAAGTATTTCAGAAGGACGATTCAGGTAAATACACAGCTGTCCAACCTGCCCTCTTTTCAATTCCTTTTATATCCCAGAAAATCAAAGTCAGAATTTTCTAAGATCTTCATTGTTCATGGCAACGATTATTTGAAAGTTTTGAGTGCTTTGGAACCATGAAGTTATTGCTGTCTTTTTTTTCCTCAAATTTTAATGTTTTCAATTCTACATGGAGAACCAAAACTAACTAAACCTTCTGAAGACAGCAATCAATGTGAAAAAGATGTGTGACTGGTTAGAAACATTTTCAGTAAATAAGTGAGATATCAGTGGTTCTGCTGTCAGATATAACACACCCGTAGCGACTGTATCATGTTTGGAACTACTCAATCTTTTCATTAAATGTTTGGAGCAGACAGAATTCTCATTAAATTCATTTTAAAAAAAAAAAAGTTGAGCAAAACAGTTCATCAAAGGAAAAGTTGAGAATACCAAGTGATCTTGAGAAGTTAGAGGACAGGTCTGAAATTAACAAGATACAGTTCAGCCAGGAGAGATGCAAGGGTCTCCGGGAAGAACAACTATCTGTATCTAAAAAAGATGACGGGGAGGCCCCAGCAGAAACACAGTGCTGCAGAAAAAGGTCTGAAGGTTGTACCAGAGCTTGAAAAGACCTAGTTGCTGGGGAAAAAAAAATCCAATTGCCCTACCAAAATGGCTAGGCGGGAATGTGATCTACTGGGCACATAAAATACTTCTTCTGCTCCACTTGGCTCTGGTAAGTCTCAAGCTCAGGAAAGGTTTGGCCCTGCTTCAAGGAGTCATGAGTACTGTACTGTTTATATTGGAGAATGGAAGATAAAGAAAAGAGAGTAGTGACCGTCTTCAGCTACATGGAGGGTGCCAGCAAATAGGAAAGAAACAAATTCTTCCCTGTGTCCTCTGGAGATAAGAAAAGAAAGTAAATTAATATAATTATCAACAAGAAATGTTAGAATGTTAGAAGAGCTTTTTAATGGCAATGGAAGAGAAATGCTGGGAGGTCTTACAGCAGAGAAATTCTGGGTAAGCATTGTCTCTCACAGGCAGAGCTCGCTAAGGACAGACTAGACACCTATTTGCCAGAACAAGATGCTGGAATAGCTGATGCTGGGCAGGGGCATAGGAGGTAACTAGATAATCCCTCTGAGCTCTGCTGTCCTGCAGTTCTATGTGGAGTCAACATCCCATTCCAGGTGACAGCTCAAGTGATGCAGATGCTCTACTGGGCACCCCACCACCTCACAATGCCTGATTGCACAGCACAGAGTATTTCTCCCTGTCCACCCTGCTGTCCTTGAAAGGGAGCCCATGTTTGCAGGGCACTGTAGACCTCCCTGGCATTCTGTCAGGGGTGCTGCAGGCTGAGTGGGAGTCAGGAGTTGTCTCCACACTTGCTCTGACCTGTGCCAGTCCATCCCACCAACCCCAGTCCAGCAGCTCCCGTTCCCAGGACAAAGCAGTCTCAAGTCAGCATATACCTGTGAAATAAATTGTCAAGGTAGGTGAGGAAAAGAATAGGTTAAAAAGGGTGAGACTATCAGCTGCAACAGAAACCATGAGGAGAAGCATCGGCTCATAAGGTGTTACTTCAGCAGTTAAGTGAGTGGCACCTTCAGGCGGTTGTCTCATCTGCAACCTATATGCTGGCTGACCCATTTGGAAGGAGCCTTGCTCCAGCAGTTTTCTTCACTGTTCCATTCTCCTTTCCCCTGCTCCATGCCTTCCACTCTACCCATATAACACACTTACTCTTTCCCTCTGTTACCAGCCAAGGGACATGGAAAACTGCCTTCTTGTTTGTTTTTTGGTTTTGTTTCTTTTTTGATGCAGGGCTCAGTCATTTTAATATAAACCCACAGCTCCTCTAGTTAGTGAATTCTAGCATTTCAAATTGTAATATAACATGCCATAAACGACATTCCATGCCATAAAATGTTGCAGAAAGATATACTTTTACTCCTAGAAGCAGTGGCTAGATTCTTTTGGACTGAATGTAGTGGAGATTCAATCAAAACTGAGACGAAACAAAGGAAAAAGAATCCAGGTTCACTGCAGAGTTCACTTACATTTTTTTTCTGTCCCCAACAATAAGAGGATTACCTTAAATCAAGAGCATCAGTGTCAATGAAAACCAGAAAACTTAACACATAGAAGGGCAAGAAGATCAAAGCTTAGCACCTGGAGAATACCACATGATTAATAAAACAATACGCTCCGTTACATAAATCTTGAGCAAGGTTATTTGTGGACACACATACAAAAAAGAAATTAATGTAGGGTTCAGACAACTGATATTTAATACTGGTGCTCTGTCTCTATCAGAGAATACCCTCTCACATTATAGGGGTGTTGACACAGAGCAGTGAGACATTATTTTGTTTTAAACACTTTTAGACTAAAGTTGACGTTACAGTTTTTGGACCTGGATACTGCACATCTGCAAGCCAGCGGAAATACCAAATTCTTGCATGCTCCTTTGATTGTTACATTTAAGGTATCATATATGCTACCAGCTCAGCTGCTGCAAGGCATTAAAGTCCATTACTCCAAGCTTGTAAAGTACTTTGGAAATGCTATAGACAAGGATTAGGGAAGATGAGTATTCCACATGGCTTCAGAAGGGATGATAAACAGAGGGTAAATGCACTGTAGTTAAAGTGATATATTGGCTACATGTGGGGAGCAATAGCACAAGATCCCTTCTGATGAATATTTTGTTGAGTGGTTTTGAAACTATATGCTTTTATCAAGCCGTTGTATTTCTAAGAACAGCTACCTCTGTTTATGGTGCCTTATCCTACAAACTACTGACAGGCTGAAAAACAGCAAACTGGAGGAGCTGGAACTTTGGAATACAGCTTAATTTAGGACCTGTGTGTTAGTACAATTTGAGAGGTTGGAAGAGGGGAGAAGGGGTAGAAAGAAGATAGTCCAACTACACTTGTCAGTTTCACAAAGAAATATTATAATCAGTGTTAAGACCATAAAGTTCCTTATATAATAGCTTTAATCATAAAGTGAGCCGGTTCTGTTTCTCAACAAAGAGGCAAATTCTCCTTCAGATGTGAAAACAGCATCCAAACATCACGTTGTTGTCACCTACAGATGCAACAGAGAATCACTCATCTGTGTAGCATAGCCACTGCAGGAAAAAAAGCAGTTCTTTAATGTAGGAGCACTTCACCCTAGAAAAATGCAGGACAAAAAAGGGAGAGGAATAAGCATCCCTCTAGCCAACGTACTGGGGTACCCAGAGTCACCAGAGAAAGCTGCCACCCTGGAGGTGGTACAGCTATGCTAGGAAAGTCTTTTCCATCATGTCACATTCAGGTTTCGCATGGCTTTCAGGGCCTCTGCCAATTTTCCAATTTCTATGGAGGACCATAGTGCCCATACAGCTGCAATGAAGGAAAGCAATTCTTATATGCATTTAAAATCTAGTTCACGTAGGGTCATAATGACTGAGAATATGTTGGTGCAGAAGTTCCATAACATGGCATAGCCAGGTTCTGACTGAACTGAACACAAGAGACTTCAGAAGACCATAAGCAGAGGTTGAACTAGATGATCTCCTGAGATCTTTTCACATCTGGGCTTTGATCATGTGGTCTTAGTTTGAGTTTTTATCTATTAAAAAGAAATGTAAAATTAGTAGGACAGAAGGAAAGGAGAAAATTGTTGTTGGTGTCCGATTTAGAAAAAAAAAAAAAAAAGGCTTAAACTAAAAGTAGAGGTCAACAGGAATGTCAGTGGAGGTTATACCTGGTGTACTGAAAAGAAGATGGCAAGTGACAAATATGGGAAGGACTCTGGCCAGGTGGACTTTCTGGGGCAGGACTCATGGAATGGGTATCTTCACACGAGCAAGGATGGATGTCAAGCCAATGCTAAGACATAAAGGGCAGCCAAGGTAATACTACAGTGGCTGGGCAAAATGCACTCCTCCCTCATATGACCTCAACACTGTCTTGTTGCTTAGGCTGGCCCTGGATCTGCTTCTGAGGCCAAACCAACCTCCATCTCCATTTGCTGCCAGCCAACACTCCACACCAGGAAACAGGCTGGGTTTTACTCCTCCAATACTGAGTGGCAATTGTTTGAACAATGGAGCTAGGCTTTTGATCTGCTTAGTGACATAATTTACAGCTTGGCATTGTCAACAGGGATCTCTCATTTGCAGGTTCCTTCCCAGGCCCTGTCATAAACTTGCTTCGTTGCCCAGACTGATCCTGGACTCAGTTTACCCTTACTTAAAATGCATTTTACACAGGACTATGAATTTAGATGGACATAGAGAGATTTAATTAATGTCAGTCACACTGTTGAACTGTTCAAATGAAAAATACGGAGTGGCTGTAAATTAAAGGTACAATAACAAAAAGCTTCATGAGCTTTAGGGAGTCTCTCTTCACTAGAGCTGTAGGGAAAATGTAGGAATGATAATAAATATATCATAAATATTAAAGAGCCATAAAATAGCCACATATAGATCCTATAAAACCTAATACAGAAATAATTCAAGCTGGGCTGAAAAGCAAATACCTCCCACTCCTGAAAGCTTTTGCAGTAACTTGGGATCCCAGGAAAGGGGGTTGATATTACAGCTGTGCTGAGTGTTTATTGAGACTGACACTTTCTTTGAAAGTCATTCTGCCATGATATTTTTGAAAGCCCTTTGAGTAGTCATGTATCAAACTTAATTTTCTTTTATAACTGAAATAGTCCACTGGAATTCTTTGATATCACCAGATCTGTTTTGAGACCAAAAAGAACAGTGTATCTGAGAGAAATAGAGATTGCACCATTTAAAGTTGAAACAACACTGACAGAATACATTTTCCCCCACCTTTAAGTTATGTTTGCTATGGTTACAACTTCAAAATCTCAGAGGTTGATTTGAGCTTTGGGATGAGTATATTTTATGGCAAAAATACTCCATTCCAGGAAGTTCCAAATATCAGAAGAGTCACAGTCTAGCATTCTGGTAGTAATGTTAAAATGTGACTTTTACTAAAAGTAAGCATATCAAGTTCTTAAGAGTTATTCTCAGTCATCACAATAAGGAGGCAGAAGAGACATACAGGTCAGAATGACTTTTCCGTAAGCCCTAGATAGATTTGTAATCATATGCAAGATTACTCCGTGGAGGAGCTTGGCTGAGTATGTTTGTCCAGCTTTCCAGCCTCTGCCAAAATGCCCTGGGTGCATTTTGGGAGAGGTGTGGATGCAAGTCTGCCCCCCAGGCTCCCCCCTCCATACTGCAGGCACTGGGGCTTTGGGCCAGCTCCTCTGCAGAGACTCGAGGAGCTCTTGGCTGCCTGGTTTCCCAGGTCTGCCACAGCTCTGAGGCACCCCACTTCTACTAGAGTGCTAATGAGTGCAAGATGACACTGCAAGCATGAAGGTGCGTGATCAAGATCCCTTTCCAATATCTATCACCACTACGGAGGGTCACCAACTTACGCTGGGGCAAATGCAGAGCCCTTCCCATTCCTCCCACCAAATAACCTGCACAGTGTACAGGCTACTGATACCCTCAGTCATCTCCTTAACCACGCACAGTTCAGACATAATCACCTCCAACTGTCGTTCACATGAATCTTAGTGGTTTAAAAGTATTTATGGCATGGGTGAGATTCTTTTCTTATTTCCACAAAGGAAATCAAAGATATTTCTAAGCGTTGTTTTTCAGACGAAATAAGACTTCACAGTTGTCAACAGCTGTCTTCTGAATTAGTTTAGATCTGCCACCCTATCAAAGCCCACAGTCTGCTGGATCCTGTGTGTCAGAGAAGGCTACAAATCTTAAAGCTTTTTTTTATTTAAAGGCAAATAATGTGGTAGCCATTTTAGAAGCATGTACAAAAATCTCAAGTGAACTTCATCAAGTATCAGCTGAGGTGTTTGGGGTGAAATGTACACAGAGCTTTAATTTATTATGCTAGAGGAAGAAAGCAACTAAGGTATAGAAGAATGTAATCCTTCTTTAAATATTATTCCTGGGAATACTTTTATCACCAAATGTTCAGCTTCAAATTGAATTATATATTTTCATCACAGGTCCACATTCCTGGGGCTTGGTTCTAAAATGAAACTGTTTATGTAGACAAAAAATATCTGATTTTATGACATGGCAAGGAAAAGAAAAAAAAAAGATATTTAGTTTCTGACTTTTCTCAACACAATCTCCCCTAAACCAGCCTCCCATAGCTGGCACATAAAGCTCTTCATAGAGTGACCTGGGTTGGAAAAGACCCTTTAGATCATCGAGTCCAACCATAGCCTAACCCTGACTAGTCCACCTCTAGATCATGTCCTTAAGCACTTCATCTACATGTCTTTTAAATACCTCCAGGGATGGTGACTCCACTACCTCCCTGGGCAGCCTATTCCAATGCCTGACAACCCTTTCAGTAAAGAAATTCTTCCTGACATCTAACTTAAATCTCCCCTGTTGCAATTTCAAGCCATTCTCAATGGGGCGCATCAAGAGTAGCCCATGCAAGGCTTTATCAGCACAATAGAAATAAGGAAGCCTGTCCTGGAAGGTATGGTGCGCAGCATAGCTTCTCCCAAGGAATCAAAATAAACTACTCAAGGTCTCCTTGAGGCCTACACCAGTTTACACCATCATTATTAAAGGCATCTCAGCTTAAAAAAATAAACAAAAAAAAAAACCAACACCAAAAAAAAACCCCAAACAGCACCACATGAGGCAGAGAATTCCCAGCTGGGCCAGAGGCCTCCTCCACTACTGATAACTTGTTTATCTCTCCTCACCCTCGCCTCCTCATTTACAAAAGGAAGGTAGTGGAATGAAGGTGTTACAGGGGATAAATGGAAAGAAGCTCTTTGCAATATGAGGCTTGGATGCTCGTGTGGAGCAATCTGATGGGAGCCAAGGAGTTCAAGGTTCCACATGTGAGCAGTTGGAAAAGGCACTTCGTCAGCTGTGCCGGGGAGCAGCTGTGGCAAACAATCCCTTCTGACTCCAGTCACTGTGCCAGCAGACGGAGCACACAAGGCAGCTGGAAAAGCTAGACATATTTTTTTGATAATTCGAGAGCAAGCTTTGTTTTCAGCTATAAAAGTACAGTTGCTTCATAAGCAACATGTCCAGAAACATAATTTCTTTCAAAAGCTGAGCAGTGCTTGGGACAGCCCCTCCCAGAGCACCAGAAGCACTTGGGAGGAGCTGTTTTTACCTGAGCTAGGGCACCAAGTGCTTAAGCAAGTCTCAGGCATGGCTCCTATAAAAATGCCATTTATCTTGCCATCCCCAGCTAGCCCAGGTGCTCACCATGGTCATACATGGCAGCTAAGGGTTCATTCAGACCCACAGTTCTGCTGGCTTCCATTAGGCGACGCTCGATTTGAGCCAAGTCTTCTGCATGTTTTAACCATGCACGTGTTTTAACAGAGGGGTTTTATGGCAGGCTGTGAACACTGCGAACTTCAGTACATTAGAAACAAAAATAGAACTGCACCAAAACTCCAGATTTCATCCAAACCTCACAGCAGGAGCTGTGTTACCATGTAACAGTCTGGGGAAAAAGCCCATCGACTTAGTTATACACAATGCTGAACTTTCAAAATGCTCATTATAAAACCCATACCCAAACCCTGCAGCTTGCATCCATGTCTAATGAGACAACGTCTGGACTTGAAGTACATTAAACAGCACGGCATTGCACCATTACTCACACTGATTTCCTCGAATAGTTTGTAGGACTGCAATGCAGAAAATCCAGTGATTTTTGTCCACCCAGCAAAATGCAGCTGATGAGACATTTCTGGGGGGCGGGGGAGAGGAAGCTTCTTTTTTAGATATCTTGATTGGCTGGAGAGGGAAAAAAAAAAAAGAAGAGCTTTTCTTCCACTAAATCCTTTAGAGATCACAGTTTTAAGCAGTCTCAGGAGAAGGATGGAACACAGTGTTCATTGGTAAGCAGAGATTTCAAAAAAAATTAAAAATGTTTACAAGATGCTTTATAAGGAGTATACTGCATAATTCAATTACAAACTTTTATTGCCAAGGTATTCTGATATCATATAAATCCATATATAGAAATTAGTTTCGAATGCTGACCAGGATTCTGCAGAATTGTCAGCTAATTAGCAAATCTAATGAAGATTTCACACATCCTATGACTTTTTTCACACTGAAAGTTAGTAATTTTGGAGTTCAACAAATCTGAAACAAAATTATTAATAACCTTAAGGGCATTTTAAATTGTGCAGGCTTATGTGTGTGTATAAAGAAATACTTAGGAAACCTCATCCGTCATCATTTCTGATGTAGTGAGTCAGATGCACAAGTACCTTTGTTCACTTTGCCAGAAGAAAGCAAGCAACTAAAGTATGGAAGAATGTAATCCTTCTTTAAATATTATTCCTGGGAGTACTTTTATCACCAAATATTCAGCTTCAAATTGAATTATGTATTTTCATCACAGGTCCACATTCCTGAGGCTTGGTTCTAAAATGAAATTGTTTATACAGACAAAAAGTAGTTGATTTTATAGCATGGCAGAGAAAGATTCAGGATTGTGTTTCTGACTTTTTTCCCCATAACCTCCCTAAGTCAACGTTTTACAGCCTGTATATAAGGTGTTATGCACTGTGGTGCAAATGCAGAGTAGCACATGCACTGTGTATCAAATACAAGTACAGAATTCATTTTCCTTTTACAAATAAATGTCTTGTATACTGTGGATCATATGACTACAGTGAGTCTCAGTCTCAGATCTGGGGGGAACTTCATATGAATTTCCAAGAAAAATGTTGAAGTGCTACACACACTTACAAGTCAGTGCTGTGGTGTCACAAAAACCTACATCTTCACAACAGAAGCTCTTGGCTGTACCTGTGTGCTCCTCTGCAACTTTTCTTCTCTATTAGGATAACCACCCTACCCTGAACAGATCACAGCCTTGAAAGTCAATGTGAAGTCTGAGTATGGATGTATCAGACAAGTACTGCTCCAGAGGGTTCAGAAAGTGAATATGTTACCACTGAGAAATAATTCCTGATGTTACAGCTGAGCCCTTTGCATATGTCACCATTTCTCACAGATTACCACTCCTGGGTTTCCCCACCCAGAATGGAGCTGTCCCCTGCCTCATTTGCTTCATTGAAGAAAGGCAGGGCTCCTTTTGAAAGCTGTCACTGTGTACCACAGTAGGAATCTCACTGAGCAAAGAGAGTCACTATCTCTTTAAAGAGATCTCAGCATTTTTACAGTCTTATCCCAAACAGGATCCTGCTACCAAAAGGACACTTGAGCTGGCAGAAATTCAGTGTGTGGATCAGAAGGCAAGCAGATAGCTCAGGGACATCAACAGTCAAGAAAAGTCTGAAGTACAGGTTCTTCCCTTCCATTTCTGTCTGTCTGCATGGATTGAGGGCAGTGCCTTACCAAATAGCCTGCTGGAGACAGCTCTACAGGAAGCTTTTCACAGAGACTAGCATTAGAAACCCAAAATGAAGTGGCTGGCAACATCTGGTTGGCTTAGGAGGATGTGTGCACAGTTAGAAAGTCACAGACAGTACAGATGGAGAAGGAATACCTGAAGGATCTTCATAACGATGCTTTGCTTTGAGGAGATAACTTATTTGTCTTGGGGTTAACATCCGCAGTGTTTGTGGTGTGAGTTTGCCAGGGTGGAGTGTTGTTCAGTGGTCCTTGACAGACAATAATTATAACTCTGTGGTGCTACAAGGTCTTGCACAGAGACAGCCAAGAGAGGGTACGTGAGGTAAGGCTGAGCAAGGAAATCAATGCAGGAGGTGTGCATACCTGTTAAGAGGAGAATACCTGTTGAAGCCCCTCCAACCATGCTCCGTGCAGGTCTGGACCAGATTTGTTGTTATTCCTTGGACCCAGTGTCCCAAGTATTTTTATAGTTTGCAGTTACCCAGAGGACCAGGCATTTGATCTGACTCTGCTTCCTCACAGGGGATTGGAGAAAACTCATTGAGTTCGTGAAGCTGAACTTTGGGACTGATTTCTTGCAGAAAAGTTCCTTCTCACAGGATTTGCTCTGCAAATCACAGAATCACAGAGCATGAACCAAATAAAAGTCACAGGCAAACTGGAATCCTGCAGAAATGTTGCCTTTAATAAGGGATAAGTGTGGCAAAATGCAAAATGCTCAACAAATTATACTGAAAAGCAAGTGTCAATATGAAAGAATTCATAGCAAAGAAAAGAAAGGAGTTGGAAACATTACTTCAATGGCACACTATCTGCTAAAATATATGCTTTTCATCATACAGGAATTAGGGAAAAATTCCACCCACAGGGGTTCAGACTCTATTTCTGAACTAAACCTCAGTGGTTCTCTTGGGAAAACCATCAGTAACATTTTTACTAATTGAGTGTTTTCTCCTGGTATCAGAGGGATAAGGGGAGTGGAAAAGGGAGAGAAGAGCTTGTGTGCATACATCATTTCCTAGGAAGTCAGTTCTCTTCCCTAAGGACTGCCAAGAGCATTGCAAGCTGTTACTTTGCTTTCTCCAAGAGCTTCCTCCCCACCTTCACAATTACCATACTTTGTCCTTTTGACTTTGCCTGCCTAGTCAAAAAGCAATGAAGGGAAAGACATTGCAGATTTGGTTGTAAAATGCACCTTTTTTGTATCTAAAATGGAAGACATGAGATGGAACAAATTGCCTTTAAGACCCTTTGCATTTTCTTGTGCTTTTTCCGTTATCATTTTTATAGTTGAGATTTCTGTGAGGATTCACAGTGAGTCATTTTATGAGACAGCTCTGTACCATCTGCAGTAAAGAGTTTCCTATCACTCTAGACATTACGTATCTCCTTATGGCAGCCTGGACACTGTAGGGAAATTGCCAAACCAGGTCACATGCCAGTGGGCCATCATTCATCCAAAAAAGGCGGGCAAAATCTGCTTACAATTAGTTTCAACCCTTGGTTCTGCATAACATGTCCCAGTGGCTACAATTTTTTTCCTGCCAGCCCCCCACAGTGCTCAGAAGGAGTCCTAGAATGGTCTGTGCCTGACCAGAGGGAAGAGGTCCTGGCCTCTCTCCTTCCTTCTCACCCTTTTTCAATCTTTGTAAAGAACTATATGTTTTTGTATTGTGTCATGCTGGTAGTAAGTACAGCTGCTGCTCTAAATGTTTACAAAAGAAATACAGTTAAACGTCAAAATATTTTTATAATGAAAAAGCTAAAACTTCATGGAGAAAAAAACAGCGCATAAAAAACATTAATCTGAGCTCCTAATTTGCAAAAGGAAAAACTGAGAGTACTATATAACTAAAAATGAGCCAGAATACATATAATGTAAAGAGTGCTACCATGTTACATCCGGAGCTCTGTTTAATGGTAGAAAATGCATTCAGATGCAACTATACTCCTGCAGCATTATCTGGTTAAAACTGTTGTGTAGTAGATTCCAACGTAGCAGCTGACCATGTGAGGTTCAGGAGGCATTTCTCCAGGAGAAGCAGAAACTTTGATCTTAAAGATGGTCTGAAACTGGTTATCAGCAAATACATGTAAATTCAGAAAATGCAGTAACCTATTAGGAATTTCCTCTCCCTTTCCATCACTAGCCAAGACTTGAACTCAGTCTTTGCCACTTGCTCTTGGCAAGTTCATTCATACATACTCAAGTGTAAAGGGTGCTTGTGGTGTCTTCTGCTGGAGCAGGTGTTGGACATTAAATGACTGTACTAGAGTCTACTCAGGAAATGCTTTCAGGCAACATTCAATGTGAAACTTCCCTTTAAACAGGCAATATCATTTTAGCCCAGTGTCCATTCTGTATTTGGGCATACCTCAGAGGAACCAAAATCAATATGGCTGCTGGGAATGCAAGTAACAGAAATATTGATAGAATCATAAAATCACAGAATAATTTAGGTTGGAAGGGACCTTAGATATTATCTTGTTCCAACCTCCCCCCCCAACCCAACTCCTGCCTCAGCATGGGCAGGGTCACCCTCCATGAGATCAGGTAACTCAAATCCCCATCCAGGCTGGCCTTGAACACTTCCAGGGAGGGGGCATCCACAATTCTTTGGGCAACCTGTTCCCGTGCCTCACCACCCTCACAGTGAAAAATTTCTTCCTTATATCTAGACTAAATCTACCCTCTTCCAGTTTATAGCCATTACCCCTTGTCCTGTCATTACATGCCCTTATAAAAAGTCCCTCCCCATCTTTCCTGTAGGGTCCCTTCAGGTACTGGAATGCTGATGTAAGATCCTCCCAAAGCCTTCTCTTCTCCAAGGTGAACAACCCCAACTGTATCAGCCTGTCTTCATAGGAGAGGTGCTCCAGCCCTCTGATCATCTTTGTGGCCTTCCTCTGGACCCACTCTAACAGCACATATCCTTCTTATGTAAGGCCAGTACTCCAGGTAGACAGCAGAGTAGAGGAGCAGAATTACTTCTCTCGACATGCTGGTGACACTTCTCTTGATATAGCCCAGGATCCAGTTGGCCTTTTGGGCTTCAAACACACGTTGCCAGCTCATGTTGAGTTTTTCATCAACAGATACCCCCAAGTCCTTCTCCTCAGGGCTGCTCTCAATCCATTCTCCACCCAGCCTGTATTTGTGCTTGGAATTATGTTGAGCCATGTGCAGGACTTCACACTTTGTTTTGTTGAACTTCATGAGGTTGGCATGGGCCCACCTCTCAAGCCTGTCAAGGTGTCTCTGGATGGCATCACTTCCCTCTAGCTTGTCAACTGCACCACCCAGCTCGGTGTCATACGTGAGTTTGCTGAGCTGCATTCTGTCCCACTGTCCATGTTGCCGACGAAGTGTTGAACAGTGACGGTCCCAGTACTGATCTCTGAGGGACACCACTTGTCACCGGTCTCCATTTGGAAATCGAGACGTTGACCACAACTCTGAGTGCAACCATCCATCCAATTCCTTATCCAGCAAGTAGTTCACCCATCAAATCCATATTTATCCACTTTATTGACCAGGATGTCATGTAGGACAGTGTGAAATGCTCTGCAGAATTCCAGATAGATGACATCAGTTGCTCTTCCTTTACCCACTGATGTAGTAACTCCATCATAAAAGGCCACCAAGTTTTTCAAGCACAATTTGCCCATGATGAAGCCATGTTGGTTGCCACCAATCACCTTGTCTTGATTTTCCATTTGCCTTCAGGAGGATCTGCTCTATGATCTTGCCAGGCACAGAGGTGAGACTGACTGGCCTGTAGTTTCCCTGGTCTTCTTTTTTCCCTTCTTGAAAATAGGGTTATGTTTCCCCTTTTTCAATCAGTGGGATGTTCACCAGACCTCTATGACCTCTTGAATATGATAGATAGTAGCTTAGCAACTTCATTTGCTAGTTCCCTCAGGATCCATGGATGGATTTCATCGGGAACCATGGACTTGTGCACCTTCAGGTTCTTTATATGGTCTCAAACCTGATCTTCACTTAGAGTGGGTGGGTCTTCCTACTCCCAGTTCTTTCCATTGCTTTCTGCAACTTTGGTGGTGTGGACAGAGACCTTACCAGTGAAGACAAAGAAGTTATTGAGTACCTTCTCTGCATCCCTCCTGACCAGATATCCAGTCTACTTCCAGAGAGGGCCCACATCTTCCCTAGCCTTCCTTTTATGACTGATGTACTTGTATCAATTCTTCCTGTTTCCATTTATGTCCCTGGATAGATTTAATTCTGGCTGGGCTTTAGCTTTCCTAACCTGGTCCCTGGCTGCTCAGACAGCCTCTTTTGCATTCTTCCCAATTAACCTGCTCTTGTTTCCACTCCCTATAGACTTTCTTTTTGCACCCTGCTAAGTCCAGGAGCTCCTTATTCATTCATGGAGGCCCCCTGGCATCCTTGCCCACACTCCTCTATTTTGGAACACACTCCTCTGGGGCTTGGAGCAGATGGTCCTTGAATACCAGCAAGCTTTCTTGGGCCCCTCTTCCCTCCAGGGCTTTGTCCCATGACACCCTGCCACACAGATCCCTGAAGAGATCAAAGTCTGCTCTCTTGAAGTCCAGAGTAGTAAGTTTGCTATGCTTGCTCTTCAGTGCCCTGAGGATCTTGAACTCTATCATTTCATGGTCACTGCAACCAAGGCTGTCTTTGAGTTTCACATTATTCACCAGCTCCCTCCTCATTGGTGAGGGCCAGGTCCCACATAGCACCTTTTCTCATGGTTTCATGTACCACTTGGAAGAGGAAGTTATCATCAATGCATTCCAGGAAACTCTTTGATTGCTGGTGCCCTGCTGTGTTGTCCCTCCAACAGATGTCGGGGTAGTTGAAGTCCCCCATGAGGAACACAGCTTATGAAGGTGAAATTGTTAGTATCTGTTTATATAGGATCTCACCCACCCAGTTTTCCTGGTCAAGTAGCATGTACCATACCCCCACTACAATGTCTCCTATGTCTCCTTTCCCAGCCCTTCCTTTAGTGCTGTCCCATAAGCTCTCTGGCAGCTCCTCATCCACACCCAGGAGGAGTTCCATGGACTCCAGAAGGTCACTGATACAGAGGGCGACACACCCTCCTGTTTTCCCCTACCTGTCTTTCCTAAAGAATTTATACCCATCTATTCCTACACGTCAGTCATGGGAGCCATCCCACCATGTCTCAGTGACCCCAAAGACATCATAGTCCTGTAGGCATGTATAGGAGGTCCTCATGGGGGACTTCCTGCTTGTTGCCTATGCTTTGTGTGTTAGTGAGAAAGCATTTAAGTTGGGCCTTCATCAAAGCCAATTTACCAATTGGAGTTCCCTTGTCCTTCACTTTAGGTGCTTTCTTCCTGGCTTGTGATCCTACTCCAGGCCCAGAGCATCCATTACCACAATCAGTCTGGAAGTGGCCAAAAGAAATGTTTTTCACTGCAGTTATTTTCATGATCATTGAAAAGACTGTTGTCATGATAGAGTAACCGTAAATGGTCCAACAGCAAATAGGAAGGTACCTTTGTTCCCACAGATGACATCCTTCTCACCTTACCTTAACATAGTTGTGGGATAGGAGCAGAAACAAGGTACCATCACCTACAAATTGGCAGCTGAAAGGTCTGTTCAATTACTACCCTCTTCTTGGAAGATGGTCTTGGAAAACAATATCTGAACTATTGGTGACAGCATCAAAAGGAATAGCACTACTATAATAAGGAGAAATGCAAATTAGACATACTAGTCAGAGGCACCTCTATTCATGGAAGGTTCTGCTTCATAACCTTCATGAATTGCCCAGAATTTAAGGCAAAAAGAACACTTGCTGGTAAAGGTCATGTTTATTTGCATAACATGGAACATTTTCATACATGTAGGCAAGTAAATATTAGGGAAGTAAGTCAATGGCTTTAGGAATGCACTCGTGATCCTGAGGATGAAGTGAAGCTGTCTGAGATTCCAGGTGCTTTGGTGTCCATGAAAGGTTTCTGTTCTAGCTGCTTTGTTCTTTCAGGAAACAAAATGTTGAACCAACTCAGTAGTCTGGAAGGAGACATGCATACAGAGAGATTTGTTGCCATCTCTGAGCGTGGTTACCTCTGCATCCAGATGGAAAAAAAGACACTGTTTCGCTATTACCTGCAAGCTGCTGCGTACATTAGTCAGCAGGGGAACACAGAGAGGCTTAAGGCTTTGGTTCAAACTTTCAAAGTTGCTTCTAAGCATGTGCTGTTGGGTTACAAACTTGTGTAAAAACACCTGCACAGCACTGACTCTTGAATCATCTGAGCTCAGCTATGTCAGCATATATCCAAAACGATCTGCTGAGACTGCTGTGTTCAGCATCTTGCCCTGAAACCACTTGCTGTGGTCAGCACCACTCGTAACTCACTCACTAGCTGTCTGGTCAAGTGTGTAATGTCTTGTGTGAAGAATGCTGCCGGCCTCTGCCCTCAGGGTAAGTTTTACCTGTGGTATCATGGGCTAATTAACAAAATCTGGAGGAACCACAGGACTACTGTGGCCTGAACGAGAGTTGGCCCTTGGCTCATTAGCTTCCTCCTCAAGTCTGGTAAGTGGAAGAAACACCCTGCAGCGGAATTATACATTGGTGCCAACACCACCCAGTTGAGCAAAACCAGTAGAACAAAGTTAAGAATAGTTGCACCAGAAAAATTCTTGTCCCCGAAGAAGCAGGACATACCTGCCAGGAAGCAAGTGAAGACAAAGACTCTGCTAGTGGTGAGAAGACTTACATGGAGGACAAAAGATTGAAGACACAGAAAAGGAGAGCGGAGTAAATTTACAAGAAAGGCACAGATACAGAGAAAACTGGAAAGGGCATGAAAAAATTAGAGATATGAGAGGACAAAGAAAAAAATTAGAAAGGGAATATATATGCAGTGAAAAAAAATATTCAAGGACAGAAAGGTATATAGAAGGAAAAGCAGGCAGGAAGGAAGAGCTTGTATTTAATTGCATTTGTATCTGGTGTACAGTAAAGAGAACTTCAGATGTGGTACTATCATTATTTTTTTCCTAATATTAATTGTTGACCTCGGGAAATCCTTAGTAACAGGTCATAAGTCCCTCGTGCTCCAGGCTTGTCACAGTGAACTCCCAGAAGAACTGTCTCTGGGATTTAAACAAGGGGACCCAGGGATTTACAGTCTAGATTATTTTTGTTGAAGAAAGCAGGGAGAAGAAATAAGCTTTGACAACTGCTCTTCTCCAATAAGGTAGGCTGAGTCAAGGCAAAGCCAAAAGCCTGTAAGGACTAGAATAAGCAGACCATGGGATGGGGAGCCAGCAAGTCAAAAAACCTTCCAATTGCTCTCCACTCGCTAGAATCTGAACTAACACTGCAGGCTACATGGATGGGGAAAGGCATGGCAGCTACAGCAGCAGAAGTCTTTCAAGACCAAAACTTCACTCAATGAAAATCTGGTCACAGTTAGGGCACTTGTCATTTCTCCTGTAAGTCTAGGCTTTACCAGCCAGGTCTTTTAAAGAAGCAGCCGCAGGAAACTGGTCAGGTTTTCATCTCCAGAACTGCTGGCTTCTTTTCTTTTGAACAATAAAATGAAAGAAAAAAAAAGCAGGAAGTGCAAAAGTTTAGGAAAAATTAATACTGAAAGCATTAATTCATGAAATATCTTTACTTGAGCCCAGTCCATTTATTATCCTGAATCAGTTTCTTCATCCAATAAGATTAGTAGTATGGGGAGAGGAGGGAGAGATGAGAACCTTTTCTATTGTGTGTACTTCAAATGAGCAGAATAAGGCAACTTTTCTGCAGAAAATACACACAAACAAAGACTACACTTCACAAGTGCCATGCTGTAATACCTCTCAAAATCAGACCACTCGCTGTATTAATATCTTGTCTAGTCTTTTTGTAGCCATCTTTTTCCCCTTCCTCTGTCTTTGCATGTGCTGAAAGACCCTAAGTAGCCCAAGCTGCTGTGGAAACACAAGTGTAAGTGGCACATTTACAAACTGATCCTGTCTAAACACAATGAGTGCTACCACTCTGGACCTATACAAGAATTTAAGAGGTGCTGCCTGTCTTGGTTTTTTTGCATTCAGTGCATTGTCTTTGAACACACTGGACCTTTGGCATAGAAAATGGGAGACGCCAGGGAGAAACCTAACAGGGGATCTATAGCTTCTGGTTTGATAATTGCTCAACAACTGAACTACAATTACCACACCTCAGGGAGATAGTAATAAACAGAGCTGCCATCTAATTAAGTGAGGCACTTCCCATACGTCTGCACTTCTTTTATATGCATGTGTAAGCACAGGAAGAGGAGCAGGGAGCATTCACATCAAGTGATAAATACCAGCCCCTGGGAGTTCTTGGAAAACAAATGGGTTAATTTTTGAGAACCTAACTATCATTATTATGATTATTTATTATTAAGACCCACGCAGTAAGAAAAAGCAGCATCAGGTTATTATTGCTATGTACATAGAGAACTTTCAGCATTAAATGTAAAATATTCCTTCATGTCAAACCAATAATCACCCTTTCAAAACGATGCCTTAGAGAGTCATATATATGGAGTGTTGAGTATAAATCTTTTGATTCCCTGTTGTAATGTGCAAAGTGTCGCCTCTCACATGAACGCTGCTGCTGCAGGGCTTTGTGGCAGCTGAAAAGCATATGTTGTTCTTCCCCTGCCTTCTTCCCTTCTTCTTACAGTTTTCTTAATTCTCTCTTGATAAATGTCTTCAGAAAAATATTTTATGAGGTGCTTACCTATAAAAATGTGTCCTTCAAGGCCATGTACACAATGAAGCCTTAAACACTAACCACACACAAGAAACACTGTTCATTTGGTCCAGCATGTAGATGGGAGGAAATCGAAACCCATCAGGGCATGGTCAGAGCCAAGGTGGAACCTATTAGCAGTTTGTTGTGACTTGATGTTATTCACCTGCTGCAGGAGAGAAGAGAAGCCCCTCACAGAAGATTTCCTTTAGTTTAAACGGCTGTTCATGCCTTAAGATGTAGAAACTGAAAACTGCAGTGTGTATGATCAAAGATGTGGGACAGCTTCCGTATGAGAAGAAACTAAACATGCCCAGACTCTTTGGTGGAAAGGGGGGAATGCTGAAGGGAGGAGATAGCCCAGGTCCGTGAATGGTTTGAAGAAATGACTGGGGAACAATTATTCACTGATTGATTTTTTTTCATAGCACAGGAACAAGCTACTGAGTTTAAAGCAAACAAAGTCAAGTATTTTCCCAACTGGCACATAATTATGCTCGCTGTCACAAGACATGGTAAAGATGAGGAATAGAAGTGCATTCAAAAAGCAGACGAAGGTTTCATTAGTAACTTGCCTGTGTATTCATACATCAGTTAACCAGCAGCAGGACCTTTTTTAGGGGGGAGGCAAATATTATCAGGCCATCATGGTCATGAAGGATAAATCTCAAATCTCATAGCTGACACGTTCACCTGTGCAGTGCTTCTTAATAACTTGTAGAGGCATCAGTTTAAGTATTACCCACAGGGAAAAAAATTATTTTTTAATCTCTGGGACATGTTTCTGCTGTGTTTAACATTCCCAAAATATCATGACCATTATAGAAGAAGAGGAAGCACATGTTTTATCTCTTCCTGTTTCTCTGTACAGCCTGTAAGAAAGTGTTATCATCATGGCTTCCTAGCTGATTTCATCCAGCCACTGTCCTTTGCCCTGAGATCTGTAGGGCTGCAAATTGCTGAGTCAGAGCTGCATTTCAGTTGTTCTTTCTTTTAAAACAAATTAAATGACAATACTGAAGAAAACAGCTCACCAAGGACAGATGAAAACAGGAATGCCAAGGTGCTGTTCGTTCTTCCACCATCCTCATGAAGGTCTTCACACTGATATTAGAAAGATATCCAATTCCAGGCAGGGAGGTACCACAGAGGTCTAGGATTTCACATGGTGTAGGTGCTTGAGTTTGATATTGCCATTTTAAGGAGTATGTGGTGAGTTTTATTTTTGCAATATCAAACATTATATCAATATCAATACATGAAGAGCAATAGAAATATGTTAGATTTTCATTGAAATGTTTGTAACTCATACTTTAAGGAAGTTTTATCTAATCTAAGAGCTTTAGCTCTAAAACCTGTGTAAGACATTGGCTTGTTACAACCAGGAGACAGTCATCTACTGCATTTGTGACTTACTTTGAAGCTTTCTTTGGGATTCTATTTTTTATATTAGCTAGAAAAAAGGAACAAATAACTTCACAGTTTCCATAAGGATTTCCCAGTACCTACCTGTGTTTCTCATCCTGCTTCGATCAATCCTTAGACTTCAGAAGAAGTGAAAACCAATATAAAATCATATCATGCATCAACTCAATCACGTGAGATCATCAGTGGCAGACAGATACCTTCCTGTCCCTCCATATCTGCCCAGACACCTAGTTTTCAGTTATTTCTATCGCTGTGTAAGACAGCAGAGCTCCAGTTGTAAGTATGCATTATAACATAACATGCTTTTTTTCAATTTGCAATTTGTGTGCATTTGCAGGTAAATGTAAAGTAGCTCCTTTACTTTTCATCTTTGCACACTAATCTATAGTACAAATGTTTAAACATAGCATGGCAACCCTTGGTGATAAATTCATGGAAGAAATATCACCTGCAGACAATGACTAATGTCTGCTTCATGCATTTCTGCCCTACATTCTATCATACATTTTGGGGGAGAGGTAGGGGGGGACAGAAGAAATCATATGGATTAAGTTAGTAACACTCATACTCACTTTTTCAAGGAGTGCTTCCCCTTAAATCATATCTCTTTGGACCCTGACAGGCTTTCACACCTAGTCTTATTTCATGCTGGAACTTTCCAGGGACACATTAGTCGTGCTTCACAAATCACCATGTTTGCTGCTTAATGAAACACCCAAAGCAAGCATTGCTTAAATCCTTGAAGGAATTGGGAACATTTTACACTTCTGACGCTGGTGAGCAAAAGGGCCTATCTCCTTCAGGCTTCCACCATATGTTTTGTTCCTAAAGTAAGTATCTTAATAAGGCAGTCACAGAAGATTCTGATTAGTGTAAGGTTCTCATGATATCTTTATCTCATAGCATCTTTCCTCTATATTTATCTCTAGGCTTTTTGTTGTTGTTGTTGTTGTTAATCTAAGGGGTGCTAATTTGGGATCAAATAAGGTTTTTTAGCCACTTACTTTCTTATCTTGGTTCACCAAAAATGTATGTACTCCCTCCAGTTTAGTATGTCAATATATCACACAGAACAAATAGATAAATAGCAAGTGTCTTTTCTGCATATAACTCACTTGATATTGAAGATCAGACACATATTACTATATCTAAACAGTGTAAACTAAACCATAGCTTTGAGGAGGGGGAAAGACTTGTATGAAGCAAAGTATCAAGTCTTTAATCTGGAAACTAACTTTGAAATAATCTCTGAAAACAACAGAAAATCAATAGCATAAGTCTCAGACACAATAGTCTTCTTCAGAAATATGTGACGACTTAACTTCACCTCAGATAAGTTACCACCATCCCAGTGGCCATTAAATTTTCAAAACACTTTTGAGACTTTTAGCTGTAGTGTTGTGAGTCTTCTAAGAGCCGAGTTCCAGGAAAGCATCATCCAGCTCAACTGCTGGCTTTACAAATCCAGTGGACTAAACCCAGGCAACACTAACAAGCAAGCGTTCAAAGTAATATTCTCAGGCAATAACCCAGCAGAGCACGACACAAATGCCAGGCCAAAGCAAGTCTTACCAGTTCCAGGAACACTGAAATTAGTAATGTTATAACCAAATTTGGATAGGACACCATTTATTCCAGCTCATTGTGTTTGAGTGTTTTTCACAGAAGACCTAGTTCCTGAAGTCTGCAGAGGCAATGCAGGTCAATGGTGTTCTGATAACAATGAGCAGTGATTTGGGGTAACCTGAATCATTCATCGGAAACAGAATTAAAGAATCACACCATGAGATGCCGCATTGTGACATAAGAGAATGCCATATAGCCATGTCATAACAGGAGATCTCAGGCTGATGTGGGCTAATTTTGACAGTTTCTTCTACAGCTTCCAAGACACCTGTGCAGAAGCTGATTTTTTTCCCCCCAAGGAGTGAAGCCTGTATGCTTGTGTGACAAGGTACATCAGTTGGCTGTTGTTGACACAAACTTCCTACACGAGGGCACAAGGTCTTTTAAGCTTCCTCTGTTCTTGGAGGAGAAAGATAAATACCTCAAGAGGTCAGTAAATCTCATCTGAAGACAGGCAATCTCTGGAGCTGCTTATCTACTAACCATGAAGGCAGAGTGGACTACTGACTTAAAACAGACAGCTCTGTTTTAGACAGTTAAACATAAAATGGATTTGGCCTATGTCCCATTATGCACGCATGTAACACAGAAGGGGCAAAAGAACTGCTCCCATTTAAGTGTCCACACCCTGGCAAGGACAACTTTAAAGCAGGCAAGGAAGCCAGTTCTCGACATTTTCTTGTAAAATTATCTTTTCTCTGAAGACAAGTATGGAACAAAACAATAAACAAAACTGTGCAAAAGCAGAGAGATAAATCTCTGGTCTGTACAACTAATTAAGATGTCTGGTCTTAAAAAAGGCTCAGGCCAATTAATTATAGCAATTAAAATTATGTCCTTTGGGGCAACTAAAGGAGCAAGTGCATTCCCCACACTGGGTAAATAATAACGTCCTTCAAATTGATGGCCATCTTTTATGTTAGTCTTACCCGTTTGAATTGAACAGCTCACATGCCTACAAAAAGACCGTTAGGTAATAGGTATATCATCACTAAGGTCTCGATGTTGTTCATACAGGTAACCACCTCAGTAAAAAACAAGTGGCAAAGAAGGGAGAACAAATCCGTGCCACTTCATCAAGAAGCCTGGATGTTGCAGAAATATGTTTTGGGCTGTTACCTGTGTAAACTGCATGGTCACTGTGAACTAACATAGGACATAGCTTTCTGTCTACCCTTAAACATGGTTCTTCGTCACCGTAACAAAAGCCACAGCTGTAAACAGTTTATGGTGCAATTGCTTGATCAACAGCCATTGGAATAAAAGTAAGATGAGCCTGCCTTTGTTGCCTCAACAGCCTTCACCTCTGCTACAAAAATGCTTTTTAACTGGCTGCAGACGGGCGTCTTCACAAGTGTTTCTAATTCAGCTAAACATCTTGATAGGAAATGTCATAAATTACATGTATAAGACTGTCAGTAGAATTTTCAGCATACATAACATGAGTTCATATTGAAATAAAATGGGAACCTCGGACAAATTTCTGAGCCTATAAATGTTCAACTTAACCTACAATCCCGCTCACAATGACATTTGGGAAAGCTTTGATGATCACATCTGACACATGATTGGTGAGAGTGGGAGACTCATATGCCGTAATTTCCCTACACCTTGGACAGTAATCTTCCTGTGTTTTTCCACAAGTGATTCTACTTACACATTTCAGGAGTGATAAAATGTATCACAAACGCGCTATTGTGTCCACTTCCTGAATACTTATCTCAGGCTAGGAAAAAAAGTTTTCTTTGCACTTTGATATTTATTTCCAGGTGTATTTATTTCTCTGGTAGGCATTTGAGATCCGGGTGCTGAAAAGACGCATGCATGTACTTAACATTATATATGTGAGTACCACCATTGATCTCAGCAGGACTACCCTTTGTCTGAAGTCAGTGAGACTACTCGTGTCTGAAATTGGGCAAGTAAATTAAACCCTTTCAGGATTGGGGCTAAAGGAAAAATTTTATCCCTCAACAGTGGTGAATGAAAAACAAAACCCAAAACAAACAATCAAAAAACCACCCCACACCCCAACCAAAAGCTTCCTTTTCAGAACTACTATTTTCTTTCTACGCTTTTGCTATCAATAAAGGTATCTCAGTTTAGAGAGTAATTCAACTCTATTTTTCCTGCAGTTTCTAAAATTTCCTGTTGGAATCTTTGTAAAACTGAGATCTTCTTGTTTGCACTGTAAACTGTGCTAACTTTGAAGTATTGTATGCTACCATATTAGCCACATTTTAGATGCTTTCACTGGTTTCCTGAGCAGTTAAGTATATCTACTGCATGTGGTTCTTTTCTATTTTATGGGATTCATATGCCACTCTACTTACTTTATGTCTCTGGTTCTTCATCAAGGTGTGTGATTAACATCTATCATTGTCAAATTTGCATTGAAATAGAAACCATTGCTTTGAAGCATCGCAAAGTTGAACTCCATATTCTGGAACTGATGTGATTCTACACACACCACTCATCCTAACATGGTTGCAGGTTAAGGCCAGTTGCTGCATGTCTATAACTCATGGTCTTATCTACATTTTGACCTCTCTGGAGTGCTCCTTCAAATCTCTACTCTTGAGTTCCCTTTTTTTTTTTTTTTGGTTAGCTAAGCGTTCTCAGTAAGTACAGCTGGACTTTAGCAAATGCTGCTTTTCCTTCCCAGACCATATAAACAACAATAAATATAACAATAAATATAGCAACAACAAATAGCAACAACTAAGCGGCATACTTCAAAAAGCTGCTTATATAAAAGAGGAAGAACAAGATTAGAGAAAAAGGAGATTATAATATATCAAGAATCTGTACTCTTGTCCGTCCTAAACTAAGACAAGATACCTCAGGAAAAGTCTGTTTTCTTCAGACTGGAAGGAAATGTGAGAAGCAATTCCTCAGTGGCCCTACGGACGGAACAAGATGGTTTTGCTGTTTGTTGTCCTTTTCATGTGTTGCTTCTCATAAAGCCACATTTGGTGACAGTCAAAGCAGCAGGACTTATGCAAATAGCAGCTCATATGTGGCCATTTACACTTTAGAACTGTTTAACTCCGACGTGTCCTACCTCCACTAGATTTTACTAAGCAAAGTTTACTCTCATTCTACCAACAATCAGCAAGTAAGCACACATATTCAATCAGCAATTATTCAAGTAACCCAACCACAAGTCCTTAGTAATAAAGCAATGTAGTCCATATAGATTTTTATGTGTATATATATTTTATACATTGTTCTGTGGATTCTAACACTAATTCTAATTTCCTATACTTCCTGTCCAATCTAAAAAGTTTCTTTTTTTTGCATTCGCAGAAAAAATATTATCAACTGCATAATAAACTTGTGATGGGATTCTTTAGGAGTGGCTGAAATTGGATGCCTTAAAACCGTATGTACAATGCATTAGATCCATTGCTGTAGAATTGCCGAATCAGATACTATCCATAGAAATGGCTCCATTTCACAAGAAAAGGGTCTGGCTAGCATTTTCTTGCCAGTCTGGAAATACTCAGCCTGAACTGATGCTTTCAAAGCTGTGATTTTGTTTCCTGGCAAATAACATTCAGAGAGATCCCAAATTATTTCCCATAATGGGCCCATTAAAAAAAAAAAATCCTGAGAACTGTTGTCTAACCCACTTCTATTTCCAGCATACTCCTTCCAAATGCTTGCTGAAGCAAGCAGCACTAGGCAAAGAGCAAATACGGCGAAGGCAGTTGAATTAGAGAAAGCAAGTCAAGGAAACAGATCTCAGCCTGTTTCCTGAGGAAATGTACTTGTACATGCATCTGTTCATCTGCCTGTTTGTACCTCTTAGTCCTGATATTTTCTCATTGCTTGTCAATTTTAACCAATTTCAGAGGTCATAGTGAAATATATTTTCATACATTTTCTGGAAAGAGAAATTCAAATAGAGGGGAGAAAGCAGTAAGACAGAAGTTACAAGCCGCACTTAAATCTAATTTGTTCTCAGGGAGCCCACATGGGTTATAGAATCATAGAATCACAGGGGTTGGAAGGGACCTCGAGAGATCATCGGGTCCAACCCCTCTGCCAAAGCAGTTCCTTAGCTCATATTGCATAGGTAGGCATCCAGACAGGTCTTGAATAACTCCAGAGATGGAGACTCCACCACCTCCCTGGGTGCCTATTCCAGTGCTCTGTCACCCTCACTGGGAAAAATTCTTCCACGTTGGTGCAGAACTTCCTGTGCTCCAACTTGCAGCCATTGCCCCTTGTCCTGTCCCCACAGACCACTGAAATGGGGTTGGCCATTTCCCCCTGTATCCCATACTTAAGATATTTATAAACATTAGTAAGGTCTCCCTTTAGTCTTCTTTTCTCTAGGCTGAACAGTCCCAGCTCTCTCAGCCTTTCCTCATAGGGGAGATGCTCCAGGCCCTTAATCATCTTTGTAGCCCTTCTCTGGACTCTTTCCAGGACATCCCTGTCTTTTTTATACCAAGGAGCCCAGAACTGGACACAATACTCCAGATGGGGCCTGACCAGGGCAGAGTAGAGGGGGAGGATCACCTCCTTTGACCTGCTGGCCACAATCCTCCTGGTGCACTCCAGGATCCCATTGGCTCTCTTTGCCACCAGGGCATACTGCTGGCTCATGGCCAACCTGTCATCAATCAGGACGCCCAGGTGCTTCTCCACAGAGCTCTTCTCCAGCAGGTCATCCCCCAGCCTGTACTGATACAAAGGGTCACAGGTATCGTGAACTTCCAACGCAAGGAAAATCTCTGGTCAGCATTTACACTTCACAAGGGATCAGACAGCCCAGCTTTGAGGCATAAATTCACAGGACCCCAGTCCTAATTTTCCTGTTCCTCCTGTTATTGATCTATCTATTAATTATCACCATCTGACCAGCTGAAGTTGTCTGCAACACCTCTAGAGGCATATACAAAGTGACTCATCAGTTTGTGAGACTTGTACTGCTTGTACAAGTACAGACTTGTACTGCTCATTATCTAAATGTTCCTCTGATGTCGGTGTTCACAGTAGTCATAATAGTACTTCAGAGTTGTGTGTTTGGTTTTTTCCACCACAGATTACAAAAAAGATTCAGAAAATGTGTAAACAATTTTACTTCTCTTTCACAGATGAGGTACGGGGTGCTGGTAACATGTAAATGTGTAAAGAAGCACCACATCCCTCTGGCTCCAGCATTACCTTCTATTTGGTTATGTGACCCAATGACAGCAGGTCCTACAGCAGTCATTAGTAGGTACAATCACACCAGAACCCACACCGGAAAAGAGACACAGACAATTTTAATGAAATCATTAAGTATCAGGGCAAATAGTAGGAATGGAAATGTTCACCTCTCCCTCGCCTTCTAAACATGAGGCCACACTACCTTCTCCTTACCCATGTTCTCAGCTTTATGGATCCACTATATATAAAATTGCCAAATCACCATATAGTTAGCCAATTCCAGGTTCCCATTACAGTATGTATTGTGGTTGGGAAAATATTTTCAAATACTGTTTAAACTTACAATAACTCTTCAGAACTTGTTTTTATATTTGACTCTGGCCTTTTATCTCTTCTTAGTGCAGACAGGGACCTGAATCCATTAATCTGCAACTGATTTGTGTGATGGCAACATTTGCAGATGCAGAAGTGCTGTAACATCTACACGTAAATTAGCTCATGAGTCCACATATCCAGTTGGGTTATTAAATGTATTGCATCAATTATCTAAAAATGAAATACAGCTGCGTTGTCTGTTGCACCATTTTAAAACATCCACTTAACGAGCCTTAGAGCTCAAAAAGATTGGGAGCATTTGGTGACAACAAATAAAAAGGAAACCTAATCCAGTCCTGTATTATCTGGCTGTAATCTTTTTTTTTAGTAGAACCTAATCAGATGTTTACCATAAACATAGGCAGTACTTTTAGTTTATTTGCTAAATAGGAGTTGGACACAGGAAGCATGCCTGGGTCACAGTCAAAGGCTTTCACTAGCAAAAGCAAGGTCACCCAGGTCTTTGTGACAGACACTTGAATTTAAAAAAGCTTCTTTTCCAGCAATTCAAGATCAGGCTGACATTTTGATGGATTCTCCTTAATCATTTTCATATTTTCTTTTAGTAAATAGGGCAGCATCAGTATGGCCTGACAGTTTCCTCCATTTCTGGGAGGAGGGGAAGCAAGGGAATTAGAGGGGATGCATAGGAATTGGGGGCTGGGAAGTTGTCTCCATATTTTCAGCAGTTGAAAGAATCTCCGGAGAGCTCCCAAATTGCCTGTATACTTTTTTATGTGCAGCATGGCGGACACCTGTTTTCAATTGCATCTTCAGATCAGAAGATCCTCCTACTTAGGGTCTGCAAGCCTGGCCATAACATATAAAATGTCCCATGCATATGGCTGTCATTTCAGTTTTCTTTGCAAATGATTTCTGTTCTGTGTGTAGGTGAGAGGCTTGTTTGAGGTCTGCTTACATCATACATATGGAACTTGATCCCCACTGTAGGAAATGCATACGGAGGGCATTTGTTTAAACTTTTGGTCGGTGGGGGTCACTCTCATTGTAAATGGATTTTCACTCATAAACTATGCAAGATTACTTTAAGTCCTCACTGGAGACCCCAGCTTTGCAGAAATCATGGCACATGAAAGCAGATTGACTTCTCGTTCAAGCTTGTCCCCATGCAACTTCAGATACCAGTACATCAGTCAGCAGCTTTTGCACAGCTATCTATCACAGCTGCAGCCATGAGCAAGCAAATTCCATGTTACAAGAAACTGTCGTACACCCATTCCTGGGAAATAGCTGTTTCAAAGTGGGATCACCAGAAGGAAACTGACCCTTCCACTCACACAAATTGCCCCTTATTGGGTAAACCTTAGTGTCAAACCTGGAGACAGAGCCTGGCTAAAACCCAAGTGTGATTTCAAACATCGACATTTGTGGGACCTTAAACACCAGTGCTTGACTGAGTTCGTCACTAAGATATAGTTTGGAAATGGTGGTCAGCAAACAGATAGAGGTGTAAGGGAAAAGAAGAAGAAATAAGCCATTAAAAACAAGTCAGCTATGGATTAAACAGGCTGTTTATTCACAAAATGTCACAAGAAAAAATAAACTTGCCTGAGGAAGCAAGTTGGCACACATCTTCCCCAAGTCAACAGGACGAACGAGTGACGAAAGAAGATGTAGGAGCCTTAGCGGGCAAAGAAGCATCCCTTTCTTCCTGGTATTGTTATCCATGGGCACTCATTAGTTGCCCAGCACCTTTCAGTGTCACCCCAGGTCCTACAGATCACCCCCAGGCAAAGACTGCTGCCATGGTGCCCAGAGGTCATGTCTGGAGAAGGCTGTCCCATGCACTAAAGCATCCTCATGGGTCTCAGAGAATTCAGTGTCCACACTGCAAAGCAAGTGCCTCCATGATGGACATCCTCATGCTGCCAGTGGCTGCTCCTGTGACAATGTCCACCCAACCAAGCAGCTGAACTGGCTTCTCATAAATTATCTTTTTTTAACTAATGAAGCCACAAGTTGGTGGGACCATTGAGGGGGTGTGGAAAAAAAATAAGGTGGGAAACAGAAGTGTATGAGACATTAGATGCTGCCTTTCAAAGTGATAGCACAGGACACCAGCTTGGTGGCTTTCTCCAAGAGGCCTTCAGATCTGGGTGTACGTCTGATGCTTGGCCTTCGCATCACCTTCCATGAGATCCCTGCCTCCCTCATGGGGTGGTGAGACCTCTGTTGAGACCACAGCATGTCCCCCAGTCTCCTCCTAGCTATCCACAGTGCCCAGGGAGGGGAAACTGCATCACAAGTGAGGCCCAGGGTTGGTCACTTGCACATGGAGGAGCAGGAGAACACTGGTCTCCCTTGTGCCTGCGTAAAGCTAACTTCTAAACATCCTTGACGCTTACATTCCTCTGGACCAAGGCTTTCACACTTGAGCCCCGCAGTGTTTTCCTTCCCGTTATCATGATTACAGAGCATGTAATCCCCCTTCTTTTTTCTTTTTTTTTTTTTGGCCTTCATTTGATCTGTCATCAAGGATCTGTTTTCTTTGCTCCCCTGGCTGCTGTGCCCCTCCCAACCCTGGCCATCTCTGGGAAACACACACAGGCACACATGGCCTTTACTGTAGGGCATCCCTCAAAGCAAGCAAAAAAAAACCAAGATCAAAAAGTCACAAGTGTAGCAGATGTCAAGTGGTCCCTCAAGACCTCTACTTAACCCCTTCCTCAGGCTTTGCTGGACCTTGACAAGAAATCAATCAGAGGGAAAAGCAAAGCTTTTCTTAAACTTTACTGTGTTTTATTATAGATCAGGGCTCAGTTTATATGTATCCCCATGCCTTTCGACTGCAGGAAACATTTAATGAAGCCAGAACTGGCTTAAAACCCTAGCTATGAACCTACTTACTACTAATTGGGATTGTTTATGACTTTATGTAATAAAGTTTGACATTGCAAACTGTGAACACTTTTTACAGTACTTCCTTCTCTTTCTAACCCTGAAATGTCATCTAAAACCAGGTGTATGAAATGTCTGTGCAGCAGTTAAGCAATCAATGCCTCTTATCTAAATGACAGAGATGTATGGGGCATTTAAAGCCTAATGATTATAAATGATGGAGAAAATAAGCGTGGAGAAACTTTTCCATCGTTTTTCTCTAAGTACAGTATGCCTTGCAAATTTATCATATTCTCCACAAGCCATCTCAGGATTGCCTACAACTCCTTACACAATGAAAAATTGCAAACCATTTTGCAGAGAGAAAATATCTTCTCAAATTGCAGCTTTGTCTACAGTTTGGGTAATACTGCCCAAGTCAAAACTAGGGAAAAAATAATAAATAAAAAACATAAAGTCAGTCTGAAAAGGTAGAAAAATCTGAAAATGGATTTTTGGAACAAAACATTGGGAAAAAAAAATTCCTGTGAGCATAGTGGGCTTTAAAGGTCCTCTGATGACTGGGGGGTGGTGTGGGGGGGTTCTACCTGTATATTTTATTCTGAGTCAGTTTTAGTTTTCGGCTGTAGCTTCCTGTTCCGCAATCAGTTCTAGCCTGGCAGACCTTTTCACCTATGCAGAGGTCCTGTGAGAGCTCTTCATCTTTGCACAAGATGTAACACCCTCAGTTAGATCAGATTGCAGGATCAGGTCCTGAGCATGAATACATCCACTCCTCAAAGGAAACACTTCACTCAGCCAAAGAAGTGTAACTCACGGAACAACACTCTACTTCATATGGAAAAAACAACTTCACCAACTACATTTATCTGTAGCATTCTGACACTGCAACCAGCAGCTACCAGAGAAGGTGACATTCCTTTCTTCCCTGGTGTGCCTGTCCTCTGCCAGGATCATTTTGGAAGAGTAAAAGAACAACTTAATTCTGTGCAGGCTCAGAGGTCCGTAATTATGGCTTTTCATGCATGACTGGAGTCTTTACTGTGGACGATGCAGTTTGATCTTTATCTGCCTGATTACAGGGACAAGGAGAACCAAGGGCATGACCTTCATCTCTACCGTACCAACCCCAGCAGTGTGGGTAGTTTCAGCCCATGATCAGTCTTATCATTGGTAATCCAGACCCTTTCCAAGCCACAATAATGGAAGTTTCTGTCCAGCAACTGCAGCACATGTATGCTTATCTGTTCATACATCACAGCCTTATGCCCTTGGAGGACCGCAGCCACACCAACATGTATAACCAACTGCACACACACCAGATCTACTTTTAGTAGGTCTGCATAAGACAGACTCCCCTTAACTTTTTTCCTCATAACTGACATTCTTCACCAAGCATTGCCTTGCCTCCTGTCTGAGAAGAATGAATTTCACCTCTCACAGCATATGCTGGGAGAGACATCCAGCTAGAGGACCGTGTGAGCTAGCAAGGAATAGATCCAGCATCACGGACCCAAAACACCGGAGAATACAAAGTGACCCACAAAAGGGCCAGACTGACATTGACACACAAAATCTCAGCCGATCTGAAAAGCCACAGGTTGAAAGCAGAACACCATGCTCAAGGGTACATGGAGTTGTGCATACCTCTGTGAACAATCACCTTTGCATGAGCTCTGGGCCAGGTTTGGCCGTACTGGGGCACTCTTATAAATGTGTTTAAGGATCTAAGCATGTGACTGCAGACTCACTGGAATTCTCAAACAAGCAGGATAGATGTCTGGCATCAAATTATCCTAGGTCTTCAACTTCTAATTTTTCTTGCTGCATCTGCAACATTCAGAAGCATCTATCTATCATCTATCTCCCAAGATGTCCAAATACCTCTGAAAAGCTGGAAGCTGGGTATAGAGAACAGTGCCCCATTATATCGCTGGGATTCTCAGTGCAATGCTTCATGTAGCATTATATATTATTCACTTAGCTCCTGTAACAAGTAAGTTTATTTCTGTGCCATTTATAAAAAAAACCACTATAAAGTCAAGTCAGCTTCTCTTTTTTCTTGAAGTCTAAAGAGGATAAAAATATAGTGTAAGTGTAATTAATCTTTTTTAAAAAGAGTTCACCTTTCTCTAAGTACCTCCAGTATAGCGTCAGGAAAAAAAAAAAAAAAAAGAGAAATGGCCTTCTCTAGTGCTACAGGATTTCTCTCCTTAATCAAAAGCATTTGATGGCTGATCATTAATAACATGTTTGTCAGTAACTATAGTCTGGTTCAAACACCATTCTTTGAACTGGAGTATCATATTTGGGTACATTGCAAGTCCACAGTGATTTTTACACAGCGTTTTATTTTACCTTTTCCTTGTGTCAAGAGATTCAAGTTACATACGAGCTGACAGGCAGATGCAATAGATCGTCTGCAGAGAATGATGGTAGGCAATGGGTTTTGTAACTTTTCAAAGTAGACTGCCATATTTCAAGTGTCTAACCTGGTGATGAATCTGCTATCATTTACCATTAAATGCTTTGGTCTCTGACTTCAGAAATTACTTTTCTTTTCTTTCCAGCCTTGTCATGAAATATGAAGAATGACCAACTTTGCTTTTATTAAAATCCATGCCGAAACTATAACAGGCTTCAGCACAAGCAGGAAAAACCCAATATAAGCCTATGAAATCATGTCATATGGCAACCTAGTCATAACCTGGAAGAGATACCATTGTCACAAACATCTACCACAGTCATCAAAGTCTGTAAGAATGCCTAACTGATTATGTCTGGCAGTTGAACAGCAGCGAATAAATATTTAACAGTTTGAAGAGATGTAGGTTTTTGTGCCAGGCCCACATAGGGCATAAGTCTTTGATCTTTGAAAGAAAAGAATTATTCTTTGTCAGAAAACAAAAACAAAAGGGGTATGAAATTTTACAAAGATTTCAGAGAATTTGGGTTTGGTTTGTTTAATGTCTCTGATGTTGGCATACACAATGTGGGGAAATGACAGATTGATAGTCACCACAAATATCAAAGAATATCACCTGCTGGCCAAAATATGGTGTACCCTTATGGTATCAGATTCGTCTTGTGCTTTTTATTATGGCTTACTTTAAAAGGTCAGGGTAGACTGAGAATCCCAGTGAAATTCAATCTCTCCATTTAACAAGAAATCTAGTAAGATGTCTTGAATAGGATAAGAAAACTGTATTTTGAGGACTGCAATAATCCCAAAGGAGTCTTATCATAGCCACAGATGAAATACAACAGATCTGATACTTTATTCATAGCCAAGAAATATTTTACTTCCTGGTTTTAATCACAATTCTATTTGTCAACTTTTCAAGGATTATCTATACATACAGATCACAGGCTTTGTGAAAGACACACAGAGGAGTGGGGAGCAGTAGTAAATTCTCTTTGCACAATGATACATGTATAATTGTAATTCGAATAAAAAAAAATCTCTCTCCAAACTCAGGAGCATGGAAGCCTTGAAGAAAAAAAATCCATGACTACTAGTAGCAATTTATTTGTCCACACATCTCCTCTGTAAGGTATATGAGGAACAAGGGAATATGATCTCATTGAAGAATGAATGATTTCCTCATCCAGGTTACCATTAGCATACAAACCATAATCTCACATTTCAGAATATCAAATTCAGTCCCAAAGAACAATGCACCACACCATAGCTCTTTGTCAGTTCCTCTTTTCCAGAATGCCAAGAAGCTGTCCCGTTTAACAGTGTGACAAGATAATAGCTTCATATACTTCTCTCCCACCTCTGATGGAGGTGTTTGCCCTTCAAAGATTATTGACCTTTTAGCATATGCATGCAAATAACTGAAAAAGAAGTCAAAGTCTAAGACAAATGTCCCACAACTTTTAAAGATCACTTCTGCTGGTGGAGAGAAAGAAAAAAAAAAACATTGAAAATCAAAGTTTTAGTTACCAGGTGCTTGTTTTCCTTCCTATGGGACAATGTCACTGCCAAGGCTGGAGAGATGATTCTATGATTCTATGATTCACAGATAATCTTTGCAGCCTAGGATCAGTCCTTAGACATTGCTTATTTATGTTTGACTCTAGGGAATGCAATTAGTCCCCCTGCTGTCGTAACTACTAAAATTGCATGCAGCTTCTTCTGAAGAAAAAAGCAACAGTCAGTTCCATTTCACTGGGCAGCAGACCCATGCCTGCAGAGAAAATATAGGCAGCATTAAGAAAAAAGGCAGCCTTTAGAATTACATGCAAGACTTCACTTTTCAGCACACTGCAACAAAAAGCAGAACCATCAGGTATGTATGCGCAATAAAAAGCAAAGTTCTTACAGCATCCATCATCTGTGACAGAACACTTACAAAATCCACATCCCCTTTTCCTTCTCTGCTCTACTCTCCACCATCAGTCACTCCCTTCAAGCCACAGGTGGAAACCATTGAAGTGTTCTTGAATTATTTGTTAGCATATGATGTGTGTAGCCTATTCTAGGTGAAATGGGTTCCAAGAAGCAGCTTCTGAAGGATGAGTCAGCCTCTCAGCCTCTGTGAGAGCCCCTCAGGAAGGTATTCCTCTGCCATGTCCCTACATTAATGTCAGTGAGATGACAAGAGGGTTGGGGTCAGGAGATACTGTAGACTGTTCTCCTTAGCTGACGTATGCCAAAACAGTCTCAGAGACTTACTGCAGGCTCATGATTGTCTACTGAGAAATATAATTCAAGGAATTATAACCAGGCCTCTGATTCAGCTTCATGTTTTTCCCTGAACTGGCTAAAATCAAGCAACAAGTGACAATTCAGCCCCTAGCATGTGACAGAAGTGAAGGGCTTCAGACATGGAAACTCAGTTGCCAAAAAAATTTCCTGATGAGTCAGTGTGTTATACTGTCTAATAGGCTGCCCTTTAAATCAGTTCATCTTCCTTTTCCCTTCCTATTCTTTTGGATTCAGGATGTAGGTCTGTTTCCAGGAAAGTAACCCCTGTCACAATTTCCAGCACCTTCACAACTCTTGGAGTGCCTCCCAAAAGAAAGAATTCATGTTTCTGCAGGTAAGCAGCAAGAACATCTGAGCAGAATGGTCCAGGATGGTGAACAGCTCTCCTGAGAAGTCATTGTAGCAGCTTTGGCATTTAAATCTTCAGGAAACACTGCAAGCAAATCGCAAACTTTGGCAAAGAAAAGACAATCTCTAACATGTAGGGAAATTTTCAGACACAAGGACCCCACTGTAGCCTGATTTTGTCATAAAAGATAGCCTATTTAGAGTGCAGTCCATACAGGTGAAAAATAATCACTTTATCTTGATTAAATACTTAAGAATTACAAAAAAATATTTAAACATTCATTCCTATTCCTATACATTATCATAGGGATAAGGTTCAGCAGAAATGTTTATTTTTAATCAGGAATTCAATTCAGCCTTGATAAAATTCAGTAGATTTCTCAGAGTAGCTGTGAAACTGATACCAAAAAAGGCAGTGAAGTCTAATTTTGTGGCATATCCTGCTACTCCAAATGAGTAGCAACTGACAGTGGCATATCCTGCTACTCCAAATGAGTAGCAACTGACAGTGAATTAGCAGTGCTGAAAAGCATCTACTTCCAAAGTAGGAAACATGGTAGAATTCCTACAAAGTAGGAAACTTCTGACAGTATTACCCCTACCTTGGACCTTCATCTGGAGCTGACTGAACCAGCTGCAAGGGGAGAAAGAGCACAGCTCTTGTCACTGTGACCATGCATCTCATCCTGTCTCTCCGGGGTCTGCCTCCAACATACCAGATACTACTAACTGTACAGGGACACTAACACCTGTTCCTTGGAAACTGTAGTGGTGTAACCAAACATGTTTTTGTTCAGATTGTGAAAAAACTGTTGACGCTGCTGATCGAGACTGGCAAAACTTACTTTTCCGTAACGGCCTCTTTAGCGGTTGATTTTCAGCTTGGGTTTTTTGGGATTGTTTCTGGTTGTCACTACATCACCTTGACAGCTTACAATCAGTCATGCATGTGTAGTAACAGCCAGGAATCATGAAACAGTTTTAGGGGTTCTTCCACCATACACTGAGTTTGCCCTCTCTCTATCTACACTCAGGACTGGACACAGAATTTGAAATAGGTTCATTTTTGATGGTACATGAAACTGGAAACTGAGACCATTGAAAGAGAAAAAAAAAAAAACACCCCAAAATTAAAAGCAATAATCTCACCAGGACATGAAAGATAATATATTCAGCAGCTGCGTGTTCTTTTGGTTGCACCAAAACAGCTGCAAACTCACTGCGTCCTTGGTTAAGAGGGAAATCCAGAAATGAGCAGTCTGTATCTTGACATACTCAGGCCACCACATACACTGCAGCAACACTGTTCAGCAGCAGCCAGCTAGAAGAAATCAGTGATCTTCTAGAAGAGCTCTGCGCATGTTTAACAGGAAAATTGCTGGGTTTAAGAGGTTAGTTTTCCACAGTTATTATCAAGTTTCTGAAGAAAGTATAGGCCTGTGCCTTGCCAAGCTGCATAAAAATGACTGACTTCTGCAACAAGCAAATTCCACAGGATGCAGCTCATCTTCTGGAGAAAGAACAAAGAATACAGCTGCTCTGAGGACAGCGCCTCAGCAGTCTTTCAATCATGCAGCAAGAAACTCTAGATGAGACCGGAGTGTTTATATCGCTTATACCCAACTGCAAAGCTGGCACTCAGGTATGTTGCAGAGATAGCAGTACAGGGAACAGTAGAAATCACAAAAGGAACAGAACATTGTAAGTCTGCAGAAGGAAATGCATGAACAAAAAAAGGAGGCAAATGATGGGCTGGAAAGAACCTGAGGAAAACCTCATATGAAGCACATACGCAGTTCTATCATTTTATTGGAATGGGCAGACCACAGAGGATTTCTTGTCTGGCTTACACCACACCTAGAGATGGGAAACTGTGTAGGGCAGCATCCTGTGTATTAAAAATCTTTAAAAAGCATAACACACGGGATAAAAAACACTTAACTCACAATATTCAGACATCCACAATAATACCTCATACTGGAAAACTGTAGGTTATCTCTATGGACTAAAAAAGCACTTTTTCAAACTGTTAGGGAAAATGTGGAGAAGGGTAAATTAAGCTCCAGAAGGAGACAGTGCAAATATACATCATCAGTGACAAGTGTGGACTGAGCATTAGACAGAGCCCTGCCATCACAGATTGCCTCCTTTTCACAGATCAGTTAATCAGACTGCTGGGCAGTGGCAACTGCCTGTGCTGGTCAGAGAGAGGAAGCATGGAAGCACTCAGCAGCCCAGTCACTACCTGAGTCGAGGCAGATGTCTTTTACCTGAGGACAATCTGTGCAGATCAGCAGAGAAAGGACTCCATTCACGTTCCATTGTAACCACACTGCAGGCATTTTAGGGCCAAAGGCATGGCAGAAGGAATATCAGACAGACAAATATGCAGGGCCAAAGAAGTTTATGAGAATGACCTAAAGAGTTCCCAGAAGTAAAGCCTCAAGATCCAGGGTTATTACAGAGATCTATGCAAATACATTAAATCACTGCACTTCAATGAAGGATTACTATGTATTAATGGGACATTACAGATGCGCTCATTGTCCCCAGACAGAAAACCTAACCATAGAGATAGGATGGTGAGATGAGCACCGTTGTGAAACATGATCGACAGAACCCAAGCTGGTAAGCAACCAGAGTCCATTAGGACTGGCTGTCTCAAAATCACAGGCCCAGAAAAAACACTCTGTGATGATAATCTGCTGTCATCATGAGTCTAATGCCCATTATATCAACCATGCCTCCTGCAAAGAATCCCATCAGACTTTTTAAAGCGAGGAAGTACAGCTGAGGGGAAAATTAATTAACACACAAACAAATAAGGTTGGGGGGTGAAGAATGTATGCAGAGAGAAATACAACTTTGGAAAATTTTGCATTAGTTGTCTGACAATATCAGATGTAAGGAACACAGTCAGAATACTAATCAGGTTAGAAATGGCCATGAGTACTGAAGTAAATTTCAGTCTCTCAAATGAATCTGGCACACAGGCTGTTATGATGGACAGATTCATGAAAGAGGAAGAAGATAATACATGTAGCAACATAAAAATTCTGTTCAGAGGAAGTGGTTAGTGAGACACTAAGTGGGAGAAAGAATAAAGAGAGAATGTAGTGTTTTCGTGGCTTCTTCTCTTTCCTTATCATGTATAATCAAAAATGGAGAATGCTCTTCCTACTGAGGGCAACAAATCTCCAGAGATCTCTGCAGGTACTTACTGGAACAGTCCTGATGCAGATTGACTGTGTTGAGGTTAAAAGTTAAACAAAATTCTAAGTTCAAATACACATTGGAAAATATGCTTGGGTGAAACAGAGTCCTCAGGGCTAGCTGATGAGTCAAATGATTAAAGTTCTGCTTGGAACAGTTCATAAAACAATTCCCAGTTTGGGCTTGACAAACTTCCTTTCTCACCTGTGGTTTTGTTAGCTACCTTCTACCTTTCCAAGAACAAATCTGGCTTTCTGAAGCTCAACTGCTTGTCATCATTAAGTGAAATGAAAAGCTTTTGTTAACCAGTTTGAGTTGTTTGACTGTGATGAAATAGTTTTGATTAGAGAATGTTTTATGTTACTTTCCAGAGTTTATTTTTCCTTTTAAAGGTAATATGAGACTATAGGTTAGATTTAGAGTTTTCTTAAGTAAAGTAGTTTGTCCAGAGGCGATAGATATTTTGGTGAAGGAAAAGCTATCTGTCTTCACTTTCATTATGCTCTCTGTTTGTCTTCTTTATAACATGCAATGCATTTTACCTGCTGTGTTTCCAATACCATCAGCAGTCACGACTTGCCATTGACCCCTTTAAGACAAGTACATGCTCTTAATGTGAGCTTTGTAATTTCCTATGAAACTATAGAGCTGAACTACTTTCTGGTTCTGCTCTGAGGGGATTTATAACATGCCACAGGCAACAAATACACATGTTCACAAGCTCAACATGGAAATGGAGAAACCAAGAGTGAAAAGTCTGTAATGAGAGCTGCACCCATCCCAAGCAATATCACTCTGATCCAAACTGTAGTACAAAGGGGGTGACTGACAAAACAAAAGAGATTCAAGACAGAACTGGAGGCTTATACAGGATATTTTTAAACCTACACCATCTCCATTGTGGGGAGTGCGGTCCCTTAAAGAGTGATTAACCACCATTACTGCAAAATAATATTGATTGAGCATATCAAAGGCTAGGAAGCAACAGCAGATGAACAGATTGAAAGAAATATTCAAATAGCAACCTCCCAGGTTTCATGGCACACTGACTTTTCCATCACACAGTCAGTACTTCCTCCTCAGGGACAGCATTTAAGGAAAATTGGAAAATACATAGCTTCAGGCACGTAGATTCCTTTAGCATACATACAGGGAGAAAACAGAAGAATATTTACTTTTTCGAAGACTCACAAAAGAGATGGAAAAAGCAAGAGTCAATTAAGATCAACACAACTGTCCATAAACTAGCTAAGCACCATTAAATGTCTCTGTGAGAAAGATACTTTGCCCTCAGTATATTCTGTCCCACAGACAAGAAAGGTTCGCAAAGTAGACTCTGGGCATTGTAACACTACCCAAACTAATGCTGTCTTTTCCTTTCCTGGCTGAAGACTCTCTTTCAAGATTTTCGAAGGACAGAGGACAGAGGTACTACTTCCACAAACTGAGATAGTTCTTTCCTGCTCCATTCACCAACGAAAAGGGAACAGAAAAGAGCTGACACTTTCATTTTTTTATTTCCATACTGTTTGCTTCTGCATTTGTTTTAACAGAAAGGGACTAATAATCAATAACCAATGTGTATTTTATCTCTATGTATGCATTCTTATATAAATTACAAACTTGCTAATTCACACTTGGCTTTCTAAATACAAAATCCCAGTCATTCATAAAATCCAGACATAACTGTCCATTGAATTTTTCCACAATATAAATAAATAAATAAACAATGTAATCCCAAGGAAAGCCCAATGTTTTTCTTGTCAACAAGCATAGGCTGATATGCACCCAAGAACGAATTCTTGAAACCCCTGAGAAAAACAAAATGTCATTTAGTGTTCATTTAGTATTTCCTTCCATAGTCTGAAAACTCCCTGGCCTGTCCTAGGGAGCCATTTCCTCCTCTTGCATTGTAAATCCAGGCATTCCTGTTGTTTTTGTCACCTGAGACAGCACAGTGACAAGATACACTGAAGTCTACGAAGGTGTCTGACACCTCTTTAGAGCCTGCATGGTTTTGAACACTGACATAGGGTTGTATTTGCAAATCAAATACTTACCATTTCATTGTAGGACTGGAAACTCCCTTCTTTAATGTTCATTCACTATAATACTCAAGTGTCCCTAGCATTTGTCTACTTGCTAAACCAAATACAAAATGCTGAGCTGTCACAAAGATATTTATGTCATCTTCCATTAAGAATAATAATAGCTCCTACCCCCAATCCTAGTGCCACCTGTAAGTACACATATAGCCTGACACAAACAGGGCAAGGCATTTCTCCGTAGTTCCTGATTTCTCTCTGCAGTCAATATAGGGACTTTGATAGGGAGTAAAATCTTTGTGTGCCCACGTGAGAAGAAGAGACAACTGATCTCTGAGATTAGCGAACTGGGATACTATCCTCCTTCTATTCCAGACTTTTGTAAAAGACTGAAGAACTCACCCAGAAACTTATGTCCTCCTCTAGGGAAGAGGAGGGAAGTGGTAGTGGTATATCCTATCCTACTCCAGATCAGAAAGCCTGCACATCACATTTCTCAGTTTTCCTCTCTGCAGTGCCTAAAGATGTGTGGCTGGCATGTGCTGTCATATTAAACAACAAAGAGAGAATTTAACTCCTGGCTTTTTTTTCAGTTACTGTTTTTAATGTGGAGGGGTTGGGGTTTTATTGTTGAAACTCTACATTAGAAAGTAGATACAGCCAAGATATAGAATAGTAATATAGCTTGAATGAGACCTCTGGATGTTTGTGGTCCAACATTCTGCTTATAGGAAGGCCAGTTTTGAAGTGAAGTCAGGTTGCTCAGCCCTGCTCAGCTCATTTTGAGTTCAATGTATCTCCAGTGACAGAGATGTAAACATCTCTCTGGAAAACCTGTAGATTAAATCTGATCACTCTTGTCAAAAGTCATAGGTAAGATAAAGGCACAGTTCATGTATATTGCCTAATAACTTAGGTGTTGCTTGTACAGAAGAGTAGGAAAGTAATTCTTAGGCCATATTGGAAGTTTCAGTTTACTTTTCAAATATACAACTAAGGGGGTCCTTTTCACCCTTTGTAGGCAGTCTTACTACCTGAGGGTCACAGGCCAGATTACAGAAAATAATTGGACTAAATGAAGCTCATCTCATTTAATCTCCTTTTTTTTTTCCCCAGCTCATCTAGAGATATTATTTCTCTTTTTTTTCTTCGCTTTTCCAAGTTTGGGGGTTGGGGTTAGCTTTCCTACAGAAGTTAGTTGCACTGTCACTCCATTTCAGACTAACACTTTCATCAGCACTTCTCAAAATAGCCAAAATCATACTACAGTCTTGGAAGCACTGACCTCATTAGTTCAGAGAGGTAAATCATGGGTATCATTTTCATAAACTAATTCTATTTAAATCAAAGAGCATTCTGTGTGCTTTTTCTGATACTCACTAGCATCTAAGTCCCTCTGTCTTGATCACTTATGACCATGTTTTTCTTTAATATGCAACCATGTGTTACCGCTGGTGGTGTTGGATCAAGAGCCCTGGACAATACAGTCTTCTGTTGTCCCTTAGAACTGCAATTAGCAATGCGGTGTGGTAGCAGCTTGCCAGCTAGCAGGGTGACTGCTGTGAGAGGAGACAGCCTCTGTCTTCTGTCCAAATGAGATTCAACAGTTACTGTAGCGACCAGGAAGAATTTTTTATAAAAATAACATTTGTGTACTATAAACTGAGGATGTAAAAAAGAACTTAACGTTCAACCGCAAACACTTCCTTATAAGTTATCTTAAGTTAAATACCAGAGAAGTTCTGGAAACACCCAAGCAATTAACTTTGTGTTTCCACAAACTCTACAGACACAATATGGATTGTGGCACAGGCTGAGAGAATATTTTTAGTTGAAAACCAAACCCACGTAAACCAGTTGCATTCAAATTATTCAGTTCACCACACATGATCTGGGTCAAGGTTTCACTCCAGAAATGTGGTAAGGGAGCAGCTTTCTTGGAGCACATTTTTCTCCAGCCACTCCCTCTCCACAGCAATTGCTGGCACCACCTGCTCTGTACTTCTGCACAGCAGTGCTCGCCATGGCAGAGGAGCCAAGGTAGTGGAGCAGATTAGAGTCTCCTGTTCGGTCTCCCCATGTCATGCTGATGGCATGAGGGGGTACAGAGGTGTGACTGGTGCCCTGTGGCGACCATGGGAGCAAGAAACATTGCAAGAAAGACTCTGTAGAAACATTGCAAGAAAGACTCTGTACATAAGCATCCAGAGCCATCTCAGCTGTGGAAGGAAAAAGACTGCCTGTGTGACATTTTCTAGGGGATGAAAAATGATAGCAAGGGTTGAAAAAAGGATTGGTGGAAGCAGAGTGCTGAAGGAAAGCCATGCCTTAGGCAGAAGAGGAGAAGGGGAAGAAATGGTGGTCTCAGAAGGCGAAAGGAATGACAGACACAGGACAGAGAAAGAAGAAAAAGGTAAACAGAAGAAAGAAGCCAAGAAAAGTACAGCAGAAATTTAGAGCTTATACAGAGGACCATATGGTCACATTGGCACAGTTGACATGGCAAAGCCCTCAGCAGAGACACAGCATCCACATACAGAAGGCAAGGGAGTTGGAAGAAGTAGCAAGATACTTCCTCTCCACATTTCTCCTCCCCTCTCTCCCCATTTATATGAGCACACTCAAATACGCCTCAAGTTCGTAAGCATCTCTAATATTTGTCTTTCCACATGCCATGCCCCATGACACCACTCACGTGACGGCTCCCAGGACCGCACACAAGCAGCAGAGCTCCCAGCTGCTGCCTCCTGTTTTGATCTGGTTTAATTACTAGCGAATGCTGAGCCAGCAGCTTCCCATACATGTCTGCATGAACCCAGTGCACCATGACTGCTAAGCCAGGACCCTCAGCAAGGCTGTGCATTGCCATCCTCTGTGCCAGTCAGAGTTCCAAAGCCCCCCTGAAACTCAAGCTTGCAAGCAACCCCAGCAAGTCAGGCGAGCTGCACTATAAAGGGTTATTTTTCAACAGTAGGCAAGCAACCTCAGGACTTAGAAATCAGCCTCACTTTTGAAAGTAAGTCAGTGATGTCACAAACAGCAATACATTTTCTAAGTAGACCCACTGAGACCCTGATATTGCAGTGTCTTGTTTCTTGACATCAACATAGCAAATCAGGGGAATCAAAGATCTACAGTCACACTTTGGAGCATGTGAATGAGACTGTGTCTACATACCTCTGTAGCCTTGAAACCTACAGCTAGCCTTGCTTCTGTTGAAACAGAATTTTTGTCACAGTCCTGTTCTTCTTTTGTCTCTTTTCATCGCCCTCCACCTTTGAAGGCATCTTTTTAGATGTATCTGACTATGGTATCTCCCACATGCTGGCTCCATGGTCTTTCTTTATTATTTTTTCTTTTCATTCTTACTAGGTTCCATATGATCACATTTCATTTGTTTATTTACCATTATATGCCAATGACTGACACCTCTAATCCCACATTCATTCCTCTGTTCAGAACTTGAAGCACTGCAGGGGTGAGGTACCTTACAGATCCCACTACTATTATTTATGGGGTTCATGCTGTCCTAAATAAAACAACAAAAAAAAGATATTCATATTCCAGTGTTTCTCGATAAACTATAACTGTGAAACAGTCAAATGCATTTAAAAAGTGATATAGCTAAGAAGTTTATTAACAAGAGAAAAACTGACACTAGTCATAACTTGAGAATTGAGTGGGCTAACTGGCAAAACATTCTGATTTATTTTGCACAGCGAGAATATGATCACTACATAGTTAGTGCAATGGCTGAAGACAAGTACATTCTGTAAAGTGCTACTGAAATGTGTTTCCTTCATTTCCTTGACAGCAAAAGGAAGCAATGAATTCCTTAAATCACAGAAAATATTTATAATATGAAAGATAAATGGAGGTCACATTCATCTACTGCAGCATGCAGAGTGGCCGACATTTTACTAGGTTCAGCTGGAGTTTATGGGAAATGATCTCGGAGGTTGTTCTCCCGGGCTGGGCTCTACTATAGCTCCCTCACAAGGATCACAGTCTGGTATTACCCTTCTGACAAAGATTATGTGGGGAAGGGAAGCATAATGCCAGGCTGCTGAATGGCTTTCCTGCAGCAGTCCACAGCACCGTGCTTTATCGCAGGAGCGTAAATCTTTGCATTAAGCTCTGTACACTTTGAGGAATAAGATGTGAAAGGAAAGCCAACCTAACAGGTGCATGCAAGTTGTCACTCAGGTGAATAATTCACTGACTTCTGTCACTTTCCTTTCTACACTCTGTAAACAGTCCAGCAAAACAACTTCTGAGACCTCATGCTAGAAAACACCAGTATTAGGTTCATACTTGAAAGTACTATTAGGAAGCAAACCTGAACTCTTTCTCTGCAGTGGTCTCACTGGAGAAAGTCAGCCTTCATGCAGGCAGAACAAGAAAACACACACACCATTATCCCTGCCCAGGCTTTTAATGGCAATGTTGGGCACCCACATCCAAAACTGCACCTGGAAATCAGTGATTTGCCATTTGCTTACTTTCCAATCTTTCCGGACAAAAAGACAGCAGATTAGAACAGATTAAGAGAGATTTCAGACCCAAAATACTTTTTTTTTTTTCTGTTAACACATATTGTTACAATTCCATTTAGAAAAGAGCAAAGAACTTCAGGCTGCACTTGTTCCCCCTTTGGGCACCTACCTGAGAAAAAACAATTGCATCATTCAGGCTGGGTTCTTTACCACATTTTCTGCTGGGAAAACTGAGCCCTGGGTTTACATATATTTTCTATTGTGTGCAGTCAGCATTCAATCCCTATGATACACCTGCATGCTTAATGTGCTGGGGGAAATACAGTACTATCTTGGAAAAACACTGTGAGATGTCAGAAAAACTCAAAAGCATCTTGATTTTTTCTGAGTGAAAATTGAACCATACGACAATACTTAGCCAAAAAAGTGGAATGACATTCCCAAACAGCTTTACTGACACAGGCAAATGTTGGGAGCAAAACCCAGGTGGAGCACCATACAAGGAGGAGCTGGTTTGCAATGTGTAGGTGCAGGTCTCTGGAGAGGCTGAGTGAGGAAAACACAAGAGCACTGCAGTCTAAGCCATCCTGAGCCTGGGTGCTCACAAAGGCTGGACCAAGCTTGAGCAAGCCAGGGCCAGCCAAGTCCATCCCCTATTCTTTGCTTCTGCATTAATTTGCACCAAAACATCAGAAGCACCCTCACTGGTCTGAGGAGCCCTGGATCTAAGTGCACTACCTGGAGGGGCAACCAGAACTGCCAAACAGCATTTCAATGCGTTTGCCTTGGCTGAGAGCAAAACGCAAACAGTGAAAAGAAGGGTAGGGTTTACTTTTCACTTAAGAATGGCCCTTAGGTATTTTAATACATTTCGGCATATATTTTTCCTTGCTGATTTTTATAATAATCCTTTGGAAGCTTGAAACTGGAATATGTTTGATATCTGATATATTCTTTTCTTTGATTACTGACAAATACTGATTTATTATGGTAGGTCTGTAAGAAACACAGCTGTTCAGAAAAGTATACTTTTCCCTCTATTAAGAAAAAGTGAATTGCATCTACCTCTTTTCTACTATTATTTTAATCTTTTTCAAAAATATGTTTGTCTAGGTACCAAAAATGCTGAATAAACGGCTTTTGAAGGGATTGATGTTTAGTTTCTCCAAAATATCAAGTATATTGAGGAAGATGTCAGTTTCACTGGAAAGATATTTTCCCCATGAAATATTTCAACAAAATTTTTCAACAACTTTAATGAATACTGTTTAACTGTAATCTATACTTCCTATTTACTTTCAAATGAATTTAAAAAACCCCAACACAGTGAGTTTTGCAATTGTATGGAAATAAAAATAAACTACAACTTAAAAATTTTAACTACACATATTATCCCATCATGGAATTCCAAAAGGCATGTGACGATACAGATTTAGAGTGGAAAACCACGTAAGTTGCCTTGTAATGGGAAGGGAAGGGAAGGGAAGGGAAGGGAAGGGAAGGGAAGGGAAGGGAAGGGAAGGGAAGGGAAGGGAAGGGAAGGGAAGGGAAGGGAAGGGAAGGGAAGGGAAGGGAAGGGAAGGGAAGGGAAGGGAAGGGAAGGGAAGGGAAGGGAAGGGAAGGGAAGGGAAGGGAAGGGAAGGGAAGGGAAGGGAAGGGAAGGGAAGGGAAGGGAAGGGAAGGGAAGGGAAGGGAAGGGAAGGGAAGGGAAGGGAAGGGAAGGGAAGGGAAGGGAAGGGAAGGGAAGGGAAGGGAAGGGAGGGAGGGAGGGAGGGAGGGAGGGAGGGAGGGAGGGAGGGAGGGAGGGAGGGAGGGAGGGAGGGAGGGAGGGAGGGAGGGAGGGAGGGAGGGAGGGAGGGAGAAACAAGAAGAAAAGGGCTACAGGAAAAATTACCTTTTAATATATCTTAGCTGTTTCAACTCAATAGATTTTACACCATAATGATGGGTCCTGATACACATGCAAAGCCTCCTTGGAGCAACTGGGGTGTGACCACAGCCAGGCAAACTAAAAACTAAATTGCATAGCTCAAGCCCCACCACCTCACAAGAGTTCTTTAGTTTCTTGTCTCCCATTTTTCTCTGTGGAGCAGCATATGAAAAATGTTTATTTCCTCTAAAAAAATAAAATTCTTTCCATGGAGTTGTTCGGTGATTTATTCATTTTGAGCACAACTGAGAGAATTATGCTGAGTTGAGATTTTGGTAGGGTTTGCTTTGAGGAGTACAGGTGCAATTGGTCATAATTACGCTCAGACGCAGTTCCATGTGGTTTCTCACCCAAGGCAGTAAATCAATTATGGTAGAGCAAGCCCAAGCCAATACCCTAAATGTTAGTTACAGTATCAGTAACTTTTGCACATGAAGCAATACAGCACCATTTTTTATTTTTTTTTTTAAAAAGGGTCATGGAAGAGGATTAGGTCACGATTTCAGAGTAAAAAAAGAGCAAAGCATTTTTCAAGAAAAACAACACAGGCTTGCATTATGTTTTACTTTCATAGTTTTGAAGGCTTGCCATTTTTACACATTTTTTTAAAAGACAATCTCAAGCTTATAAAAGCTGTAGTCTTTTTAAATTGATGGGCAAAGTATCTTCCCTTCAAAATCCTGTCATGGAAATTCTGCTCATAATATTAATGTTCTGGAAGGGAAGAGAGTGATAGTATTTAATTTTATCATGCAAAAAATATTTGCCCTGGGAAACAGAGATCCTACTTTGTTACTTGACAAGTTTTTAGGGAGAAAAGCACATAAAGCAAAATAAACAATTGCATGTGATGTAGCTAGGTACTAACGGAGTTGCCACACATTCAGAGTTCTCTCATGCCTTTTCTTATCCTTTTGATTTGACTGTAACATGAAAGAGAAGAAAGGATTTCAGATACAAAATGACTTGAGAGACTAGTAGCCTGATGATCATTTTCCTCTTCAGGATCATGCTGGCATTCAGTAGTCTAAGCACCAAGGAGCTGAAAGATTGGCTCTGAGTTGCTTTTGCAAACATTGCCTTTCCTTGAACCACACAGGGTGCCAGACAGACAGTCCTGAGGCTCTGACACAAGAATCGAATGATCCAGCACCTACAACTCACATAAGTGCTTCTCTGAGTATTGAAAATTCAGTTTCAGCAAATATTTACATATGCAGTTTTCCCCACACCTACACAAATGCCAGTAAAATTTGATGAGTGGAATATCCCTGAAAAATAAAAAATCATACAGAAAGAAACAAGTTTGGCGTGGTTAGAGCCAAATAATTTGGCAGTTGAGTACATCATTGTAGAAGGGATTTTTCACAGTGTTTGCCCAGCGACAATAAAAAGAAGCAATGTATACTACTATGTAATATGTCATGTACCTACCTAACTGGCACATACAATACATAGTTGTGCCTGCCTGTTTAACAAGCATTCCTTGGTCACTAATGCTTGAAACTGTAACTACGAATCCCCAAATGGGAAAGGGGAGAAATCAATGAGAATTTAAAGTGCCTGTTCTCTGGCTCATCATGTCCTATTGCTAGATGAGGTCAGAGGAATTGAAGGGCGGAGCCCTTCTATGAAGATGGGGGTTGTTCAGCTTGGAGAAGAGAAGGCTGCGGGGGGACATCATAGCAGCCTTCCAATACCTGAAAGGTGCCTATAGGAAAGCTGGGGAAGAATTGTTCATGAGGGCATGTAGCAAAGGATGAGGGGCAATGGTTTTAAACTAGAAAACAAGAGATATAGGTTATATATTAGGAAAAAAATCTTCAGTATTAGGGTGGTAGATCACGGGAACAGGTCGCCCAGAGAGGTAATGGAGGCCTCATCCCTGGAGACATTCAAGGCCAGGCTTGATGGTGCTCTGACCCAGTTAAGGTGTCCTTACTGCACACAGATGACCTTTAAAGGACCCTTTCAACTTAACACATTCTATGATGCTAAGGATCTCAGAGGATGCCATATGTGATGGAATGGCAAATCACAAGTAAGAAACAGTGAAATTGTAGGGTATGTCTGATTAAATTGCAACTGGGGCAAACTAGGAATATGACATAGATACAGCAGTGTCTATGCTGATTTGTGGTAGTTTCTTGAACTCTTCATTGGCCATAGTTACTCACAACTGAAATATCAACACTGAAATATAAAACTAGCAGAAAAAAGAGCAGCACTCAAGAGATATGAATGCTCAGATAACTAAGCTCTACTAATAATGGCTGAAGAGCAGTTTTAAAGGCCCAGTTTTGAAGTGAAAAGATAAGGTGACTGGCTTTTTATGGTATCATGTCTAGAGCCAAGACCAAGAAATCTTTTGATGACTTAATCAATTGCCAGCAGAAAACTCTTTCTCAATACAGACTTCAACAACTTCTTTCCTTCCATGGGGATTCTACAGGTAATACATTGCCTTTTTATCTGAATGTGACTTCTGAAAGATAAATGTTAAATATTAATACAGAATAATAAAATCTTCAATACACTACTTCTTTTTCAGACACCTTTTAGGAAAAGATATCTTTAGTGAAAGTACAGCTTTGTATGTGCATTACACCAATGTCCTAAAAGTTAAGCTATTCCAGGCTGAAAGAAACTGATACGTCTGAGAAAAATAATATATATTCAGGCATACAAGCAGTTGCACGATCTTCTCTTTCTATTGTCTCATTTCAATTTATTGAGAGTCTCAGTGGAAATAAGATTTTCTTTCCCTTCCAAATCAAAGACTCTCCTTTTCAGCAATTTTCATTTTGAAGACCACAAAGTATAGTCATTAAAAGTTACAAGAAGTATTGGAAAAGGTTCAATGGACTATAGACAATTTATGAGCTTATCTGCCATGGCATCAAACTCAGAAATACATTTGATAATATGATTTCCTGTCCTCTATTGTTCCTATTCCAGGTCTGAACATCAAAAAGCCTTGAACAATTCAAATATTTAAACAGTAACAAAAGAAACAGTTACCTAACTCATTAGAAAGAAATTCAGCCACACAAGTATCACTTTCATTGTGCCAGCTCCAGCACTGTGGTCTTCCCTTAAACACGCTGATTCGTCATGTCCCAGTGTCTCCCATATCAAACACCTCACCCACTCTTTTACGTTTCCAAGGTGCACCAAGGTTGTGAAGGCTCTTGCCAAAGTGGACAGAGCCCAGCACAAGTGACTCAGACATCTACAGAGGCAAGTAGACCAGGCCCTCCTTTTCTTGAAAAATGGAGGGTTCAGAAAGAAGAAAGAGATTCTACCTGAAAAGAAAAATAAATCAGGGCCATTTCAGGCAGTGGAGGATTTAGAAGTGAAGCCAAATTAAAATAATGTTTCTTTAGAGAGGTAACCTGCTTAAATAGCAAGTTACTTCAGGAGTTAATGCTGCTGCATGTTAGCATGTCTGTGCATTGTACGGTTGGTAGCAAGGGGTTGTCATTACAGACTCCATGAAGCTGCTGGCACTTCTCTCTTTCAAAAGCAAAATCTTTGCTTAGGTGTGGGGTTTGGTCCCCATCCACATGGTCAATGTTGCCTATTGATATGCTTCCAGATGTTATATGGAAGCTCCATGAGCCTGAAGGGATGCCAAGCTGGAAAAGCAATTCATTTCCTTCAAAGGACCATTTACCTCTCTTTCCCAACCAGGAAACTGTCTGACAAGAAGTGGAGCTCCCAACTGCCACTGCAGGATGTTGTCCAGTTCGTTTCTCTTGATGGCAAGGGTATGTCTGGCAGTATTCAGCACCAAACATTGGTACAGGTCATCACAGTACTTGCTGTCAGAGACACACAGCCCCTGCTCAGGGCACTGGCCCTTTGCCAGGAGTCTCTCAGCCTTATAAACACAGTTTAGGCAAAGCTGAGCAAAAGATCCAAGGGACACGCTGGAGGGGCTCATTTCCCTAGCAAATCTTGAAAATTCTGGTTCACAGTTACCTAATTCCTCCCTGTCATGTCACTGAAGGTTGTGACAAACATGCTTCACAGAATCGTAGAATCACCAGGATGGAAAAGACTTTTGAGGTCATTGAATCCAACCATACCTGTCCTCTGCTAAACCATACCTCTGAGCACCTCATCTACCCCTCTTTCAAATACATCCAGGGATGGTGACTCCTGATCCTGCCTCCCTGAGCAGCCTGTTCCGGTGCCCAATAACCCTTTCAGTGAAGAATTGTTTCCTAATGTCTAATCTGAACATGCTCTAGTGCAGCTTAAGGCCATTCCCCCTCATCCTATCACCTGTCACTCGGGCGAAGAGACCAACACCCACCTCTCTGCAACCTTCTTTCAGGTAGTCATAGATTGTGATAAGGTCTCTCCTCAGCCTCCTCTTCTCCAGGCTAAACCACCCCAGTTCTCTCAGCTGCTCCTTATAAGATTTGCTCTGCAGCTCTTTCACGAGCTTTGTTCCCTTTTCTGGACCCACTCCAGGACCTCGATGTCTTTCTGGTAGTGAAGGGCCCAGAACTGAACACAGTTGATGCCAGGCACAGGTCTGCAGTTTCTGGGTGTTTTTTATTCTCACGGGAAATTAAGAGCTCATATTTTTGCATGCACAAAAAGTTCCCTCTGTGCCATGGTCTTTCATTCTTACCAGCAAGCACAGGCAGAATTCATAAATATTTTGGTGGAGTTTTTTCCCCATTAAAAAAAAAAAGGAAAAGCAATGAATTCCTGCTGACAACAGCCCACAAAGAGCATAGCTTGCTTTCTCATCAGCACCACCTAAACATCTTTCTCAATGCCATCAGAGCACAACTGATTAAAGTGTCAAAAGCCATCTTGAATGCCTTCTCTATCTCCATGTTTCTTATCACTTTGCTTATTACTTGCTACGAAATTTAATTGAAATAATTGTTCATATACATACCTCAGAGGAGGTTTCCAAAACTCAAATTTGTGCTTTTCCATTAGGAAAGCACAAATTATTGGTCATCCAGATACTTTGTATAGAACTGGCTAATTTCCAGGAGATCTACACAGACTTAGTCAACTGGCACTGGCAAGGAATTATAAATTGTCCTTACCAGTGATCCACATATGGTGGGCACCATGGATGGAGGTAGCTGGAATCTTTTGCAAAGTCACCAACGAAAAAGAAAAATATGGAGCAAACTGGAAACGTGAGGAAAAAGTCAAGTTGGGTGGGGAAATCATGTGTGAATTACTTAAGCTTTTGTTATCACTGTTTTTTAAAAGAGTCTGTAATATTATATTGACACTGTTTACAGAAAACATTTTCTTTCTGAGGTGTTTCTTTGGGCAAATTCTGAACTAGGTATTAATAAATATTGCTGTAATGGCTCAAAACCAGAATTTTATCACTCTGAAACTGAAACCATAACCCAAACCAAGTAAAAGAAAGAGGAGTTCAGCAAAAAAGCTGTCTCTGTCAGACCTGGAAAAGCCTGTACTGTGCTGAGTCCAACCAGTGAAGTGAGTTGTGTCGGGTTTGCACCTTGCCCAAATGCAGCCACTGCCCTGTGCTTGTGCAGCATGCACAGAAGTCACACAATCTCCTACCCTCAAAAATCCCTTGAAAAGAGCAATGAAAAACACTCCACAGCAAGCCAAGGTTCCCAATGAACTACCAGTGTGCTCCTAGGTGTGCCGTTTGGACACTCCCAGCTGAGTAGCTGAGTAAGTTTTTAGGTGGGCAGTCCCTTTGCTGATAGCTGATGTAAATGCCATTGCCTATGTAACAGGACCAGCTGGAAAGGAGAACTGGAGAATAGCTACTGAAGGCCTATTACCTGTAAGACCTTTGTCACAGCTCTGTATGTTTCCACCACTGTGTTACCAGACATTCAATCGCAGTCAACAATTTCTCCTTGACCAGTTAGTACATCAGCAACATTTATGTACTGCAAAGGTGAGCGTGCCCTTATTCAGCAAAAGTAAAAGAAATACAGTTTGCTTGAATAAACATGTTTAACTTGCCATGGCATCAGTCACTTGCTGCTGGGAGAGAAGAATTGAAATGTTACATTTTTCATCCCCCAGCAATCCACTGCTGTAATGAATGACCTGTTAAGCACCCTCCAAAACTCACAACCCAGGAAAGCTGGGATTGTTCAAGTCACTCTTGCAACACTGAGCACTGTTAAGTTGACTACAGCACTTTCTTAGCATGGCTGCAGAGACCTATTTGCCACTAATTAACCTCCAGCTGCACATCTGATAATGTCCCAAATTATGGCTATGATTTTCAGGGAAAAGATCTCCATGATCTGAAAGGGCCTTTTCCTCCTGTCTGACTTGCTGCCTCCTTGCTCCTCCCCAGGCACATTACCAGCGAGGAAACAGAAACTTTAGCCTCATTTTCTGTTCTCCTGACTAGAATTTGTTTTCCTCTAAAATACTGGCCATCACAAAACCACAACTTGTGTTCACTTGGCTAATTTCACTTAAGTTCACTTGAGTTCCCTGAGCTATCTGCAAGCTTAGTACCCAGAACATCTTAAACCAGAAGCAAGAATGTCTACTGTTGAGGCATTAAAGCCATCAAACTGTAGCAAGTTGATTACTTAATTATACGAGCCAGACATTTAAGGGTCAAAGACTGCCTCTCTGTAATGTGTCATAGGTGCAGGCAGGTTTTCCTAGTTGTGGCTCAGTTCCCATGTAGGCTTTAACCGGACAGTCAAAGATAGGATTAGCCACTTCTGATAATGTTTTCCAGGTTGGCTGTAGGCAGCATGGTTTTAAGTTCTCCTCAGTTTGTTTTCAGTCAATACTGGTAGCAGAAATCACAGTGCAGACTAATCCAGCAGGAACTTGTTATCCCTGAAAGTGAGTGAGCAAAACTGACACACACAAACAAATTGTTTTCTGCAGTTATATTGGCGAGTAAAGTTCATGCTGTCTATAGTCAAAACAAATTCTGATAACACTCTGACTTCATATTTAGACAGCTCATAGCATGGAAAATTACCTAAAAACATTCCCTGAATAGCTGTATTTTTCCCCTTTCTTCCTTTTTACTGTTGTAGAGGAAAAGGAGGACTCTATTTTCTCCTTTCTAGTTCACTATTCACTTTGTTGATAGCTACATAATATTTTCCCCGTTAAGTATTTTCAGTTTCCATCTTTTCTAGCTAAGTGACCATGAATCCATAATTCATGGGGAAAAGTCTGCTTAGTGACAATTTTTAGCTGACTTGCTTCTTCAGAGCTAGTACAAACGCTGTGCCCCAGCACCATGACTCTTCAAGTAAGCAAAGAGAAATTCCCAGCTTTTCTCTGTCCCAGTCTAATGTAACAGGATCTCAATACGTCTCCTCCTTTTCCAGGAGCTCAGTGAGGATACAGAAAAGGCAATGTTAGAGAACAGCGGGTGAGTCAGCCCTTCAATGAAACTGGCATCAATGCACGTGTCACAGGATTTTCCTTCTGCTTCTGCCATATAATGTTCATTACCGCTTCTGGATACTCTTTGTGTTCATTTTTAGTCACAACCTAAACCTACTTTCCCTTTCTGATAACAGCAGATGCACTGTGCTGCTCATGACAAGGTGAGCCAGGCCACCATAAGCGTCCTAAGAGGGAGATTTAAACTAGATCCAATTAGTAAACCCTGTATTCTAATGGTGACAGAGGAGCAGAAAGTGTGTTGTTCTCTGAACAAGTGATAAATAAACCAAAGCTAATTATGTGTTTGTTGTCTCTAACAAACTAGGAAATGTTCTCAATGTCAAGAATCAAGATTCCCAAATACAGTTTTGCAGAATGTCAGACATAATTTCTGTTGATGGTTACTGCTGGAAAAAAATGCTTCTTGAGGAATTTTAATTTTAATTTAGTTCCTCTTTCCATATCATAATGCCTCTCTCACTTTTTTACTAAATATAGCTAACATCAGCAAGGTTTTTTTTCTGAAAATATAGCTCTTCTTGTGTTTAGCAGAAAGTAACAATACAATTTTTCATCCTTACAGCTTCAGAACAAACCTTTTCCATTCAAACTCACAGAGTAAATTATTAACAGAGTAAGTTACCTAACAAAGGCTAGAAAAACAAAAGTTATGTCCAAAGGTTTTTCCATATTATTTAATTTGAGAACACCCTTCCTGATATCTAGGAATAAACAGTTTCAAAACTCTTTTGTAAAGAAGAGTTAGAAGTGAGACACCTGACCTCTAAAAACACTCAACTTGAAACAAAAGTTACAGCGTCTAGAAGCCAGAAGTAAAAAAAAGAGTATCATAATGCCAGGTGATGGATTAACATATTCCAATGTGGCTTTAAATTGTCATGCCATGCCAATATACTGTCAGTCATGAAAGATTAGTCTGGCATTGTAAAGATTTTCATCCAACAAAAGTACTGAGAAGTTAAAAGTATGCTGTCTAGTTTTATATCAACACAATGTAGAGTTATATTAAGTAAATATGAAAAAAAAATGTATAAGAGGTATAACTGTTGACATGCAGGTTTAGAAACAACAAAGGGAGCCTTTTAAAATGTCATTGCATTCAGATAAGAAAAAGTATCTTTTAGCACTTTAGCAAAAGGGGGGCAGCCCTCAAAGTATAGTTTCCAAGAAAAATAGACATTAACTCACGGGGAAGAGAAATTTCACCTTTTCACCAGCTTAATCCACACATGTTTTAGGGATACCTGATACTTTTATTTATGTGTTTCATATCCTATTCCCTTACAAACTTTTTGTTAGCTTAAGTGGCAGGGCCTATAAAGGTAGCAGAATTGGCACAATAAAGACCCTGACGCTAAGCAGCCCAAACATGGTTAACAAGCACATGTTGCAAGCACCACAGAGGGCATGGCCAAGACAACCCCATCCTGGATACCCAGCTGCAAACTTAGCTGCTGGCCTGAGTGCAGGCACTGGGGTGCAGTGGGTGCCTCCTGCTCTCCTGCCCACCCATCCCAGAAGCAGGGCAATGCCAGAAGGGGCTGGCCAGGAATCGGGTTATTCTCTCAGGAAGCTCTGTCTGGAAAGTAAATTTTTTTTCTTGCTCATCATGAGCAAAAAATCTTCAACATCCTCTCCCAAGAATGAATACTTCTTGCACCACAACAACTTGGGGAAATGCAGAAGGTAGATTTGCAACTTTTTGTGAATCTGAGCTTCAACGTGCACATAAAATGAACAACAAATGGAATGGGGGGGGAGGGAGAAACACACACAACACACATGAACTCAAATTGCTGACATTCCACACACCCACCTTGAAGGGAGGATGATAATATATGACTAACCATGTGAGAAATGTATCTTTGTAGCTGGAGCACAGGACCAGAAGCCAGGAAAGGACCCTGAGATGGATTGCTCTTGTGGCTTTGGCCAGCTCACTTAGGCTTCCTTGCTCAGCATGTTTGTTTCAACCAGGGAGCCCAGAGATAAGCACAGTTTGTGGAAAAGGAATATATTCAACCCATGGCAGGGCAGCAGAGGGTGACAAATGGCATCATTAATCACCGCTAAGCAGGATCAGGGATCCCCCCTCCCCTCAATCCCCAGGACTGATCCTGGGCAGAGGAATTGAAAACTACAGGGACCCATAACTGGGGCAGAAAGTGAAAGCATCTCTCTCCAGGGCCCTTGCAAGTTTTGGTAGATGTCAGCCCAGACTAGCTGCAGATGACACATGGCAGTGATCAGTGTTTCATTAGAAGCCCTATCCATGAAAAGAGCCCTCGTGCTACCTCTGAGAAGCTCTTAGTGTACAAAGCATAGAAAGCATCAGCCTTGGGCCTCACCAGCCCAGTCAAAGCACACTGCATACTGGTGTGTGTCAAAGAATGATGTACACTAGAACAACTGCATGGGTGAAAAGCCACCCTGGACCACACACAACTCCAGGAAGGGCAATGAATTTAGAACCCTGCCCTGGGAAACAGATTTCTATTTCAACCCACTTCTCCTGGCCAATCTTTTCTCTTCCTTCTCTGTGTTATATTAGGTACAAGAATGGGGGAACACACAAAAGCTCAATAAGGCCCTCCACTTGTGGAGAAAGAATATATTCAACCCATGGCAGGGCAGCAGAGGTGACGAGGTGATGATCAAGTGGAGGTGATGATGATTACTAACATTTCCTGTGTCCACCTCTGACCTTGGGGGGCAGCAAAACTCACCAACCACACCCCTCATGCCCAGCTTTGCGTGCAACTTGCCTTTACTTCTGCTCCAGCTGGGACACTAACACTGTATCTCTGCTGCTGTTCACCATGCCCACGCAAGTCCTGCAGCCTGGGAGACTCGAGGTGTCCATAAGATGCTGTACTTCCCTCCACGTCGCTGTTTTCCCTTCTCTTTGCAGACATCACCCCAAAACTCAGTTCCAACCGCTACAACTCTAATAATGCCCGCACGGGATGCAGCCCCTCTGTACCTAAGTCCCCAATTCCTCCAGAATATTCCCATTACACACCAGCTGTTCAGACTATCACATAAGCAGCAGCCTCAGCAGAAAGACCAAGGCCTGCCAGGGCGGAGGAAGTGAGCTAAGCCCTCACCCTCCCCAAGTAATCCTTCCAGACCAGGGTGGAGGTACAGTGGCTGCAGCCACTGCGGGAAGGTTTAAAGAGCCACCCTGAGCTGTGTTCAGGCAACAAATACCAGACTGCAGTCTCTGACCTGTTGTGTTAGCGTTATATTTATCTTTTGCAAGCATGGAATTCAATTCATGGCACTTCAAAAAATGTGTATTTTAAACAGTTTAAGCCTGAAAATTCTTCTTGTTCTCACAGTTTCACATCGGCTTTTTGCACAGCTGCCAACAGCCCTCACACCCCCTTGCCTAGCCCACCTGTGTAAACACTAGGTAAGTTTTTTCTTGTGAAGCACAGGTAAGGTCTTGTGGCTTGATAATGTGCAAAAAAAAAAAAAAAAGGGACAGACACTTTCTTTACAATACCAGATGTGGGAGGGATCTGCCCCGTCCAAGTTACTGTGTGTTTGAGGGTAGTTTTTCAATCTTTTATAAATAACATTGGTTTCAAAGTATTGTATGGGACATGTCTGACATTTTTGACCAAACTAATATTTTTAAAGCCTCTGTAAATTATTTCAGATTGAATGGCATTGCAGAAGGCAGCTGATACGCAACAAATACTGCACCCCCTCTCGTTTGCCTGTTCTGTGTTTCTTAGCCATGCTGAATTACACAGTTTTATTAAAATGTTCCTGTTGATTTCAAAGAACTTAAGTATATGTGAACATATTCAGCATCAGTTAGAGATGATGAATCAATTCTTCCCATTCTTCTTTCTAGGTTCAATGGACATGAATGTGGTGAAACTGGAAAGAGAACCATCAGCTTGTTATGAAAGCAATTTTGTGAGCATAGTCTGAAAGATGGGCTGAGGCACATCTTTGGGGTGAGTCTCCAAATGACTGTTTCCAGGACAGCCTCTTGAATTCGTTAGTTAGCATTACACATTGGGGGTTTACCACTGTTATATGCTATGAACAAGCCTACTGAAGAGGAATAGCATGTTTCTTATGAAAACTTAAACCACCAAGCACATCAGTAGAAGTGTGACTGTCTGAGAAAGGAGTAAGGACATGAGAAATAAGCCATTTCCATGCCACTCCACAGCAGAAATACCTTACATAACAACTAGTCACAAATTTGCCGATGAGACCTCACTGTACCTTCACCTTGGACCTGATTCCTTTCTCAGAGAAGTTATGTTGAGCAAAACACCGTTTTCAGCAATAACACAATTCTGGAGTCACACCATAGTGCTTACAAAGGGCTGCCTGGATCAGAGCTCATATACCATGTGTGGCCTACATGCAGCAACTTTACTGAACTTTCCAAGCCCAGGCTTGCTCATGCTTGGCAACAAGAAGACAAACAGCCAACCCAAGGCAGGGCTGCTATTCGAATGTTTCTTGTTCCACCTCAAACCCCACCCAACACCCAGATCTCTCAGGCCTGGCACAGCAGGAGGGGTGCTTCTCCACATTGCCTATAGGCTGCACATGGCCATGACGTGCGCTGGTGCTGAACCATGTGACTTCATTCATGCTTTGTATGACTGAATCTGAGCTTTTAAAACAGGCTTATTACTGCCCAGCTGTATTTTAGATGCCACCTTCAGACTAAGAAACTTAACTTGTCTGTTTTGCAAGGGATAAAAGTCGCTCAAATGCTACTGCAGAAGAAGATTTTTAAAAATTAATTATGGGGGAGATCATGACTTGCTTATAGGTCTTGTTTAACCTAAGAAAGCATGCTGTGTGAGGCTAGGTACTAGCCAGCATGTTCTAACAACTGCAGACTGGAATGTCACTTTGCCCATGTCACTGTCATGGTTTACCCCATCCGGCAGCTAAAACAACCACACAACCACACAGCCATTCACCACTGACTCCACTCCCCCACCCCAGTGAGATGGGGGAGAGAATTGACAATGGAAAAGGCAAGGTGGGGAAAGACAGTTTAATAGGACACAAAAGGAAAATAATTCACAGTAGTAATAGTAGCAGTAATAATTGCAATAAAAGAACATTCAAAACAAGTAATGAGCAACACAATTTCTCACTGCCCAGAGTTGATGCTCAGCAAGATCTAGAGCTGCCCTGCCCCCAGTCAACACTCTAGTTATATACAGAGCATGATGTCATATGGTATGGAATATCCCTTTGGCCAGTTTGGGTCAGCTACCCTGGCTGTGTCCCCACCCATCTTCTTGGATACCCCCAGCCTTCTCATTGGCAGGCCAGTATGAGAAGCTGAAAAGTCCTTGAATGCTTAGCAACAACTAAATCCTCAGTGTGTTATTAACATGATCCTCACACTAAATCCCAAACACAGCACTAACCAGGTGCTAGGAAGAAAATTAACTCTATCTCTGCCCAAACCAGGACAGTTGCGTCCCAAGACAGTGAGCAGAGGTAGATGATGTTAATTATTTCTATCCATTTTTTCCCCAACTGAGACGAGAGAGAAATGCAAATCAGGCCATGCCTGAGACATCTCTCTCTTCATGAATCCCTGGATTCACTGAGGCCTTTCTGCAGAGACAGGCACATACCACTGGGGTAAGAGAAGTTTTTCAGACAGATCTGAGTAATCACATGCTGGAGTTTGTCTATACTGTGAATGCATGGGTATTGTGATTGTTTTATGGTTCTCAGAAGGTATAAAGCTGCTTGGATGCATTTGTGGAAGGGAAAAAATGCTGGACGTGTGCCCATTCTTGTTTCTTCCTAATGCACAAGGAGGACCTGAATAATTTTGCCTTTTGGAGAGATGCAGGACAATTTGCCTGCTTATTACTGCTTTCACATTAAGAAAGAGTTTTGCACAGTGTAGAAGACGCTATAATCGCCAGTAGAAGCACTGATTAGTAGCAGTAACTGGTAGCAAAGAGGGTGAAACTGGGTTAATTGAGGCTGTCTAAAACTGCCTAGGCATTTTTAGTATGAATCACACATACCAAGAAGAAAAGACATCCTAGGTGATGAAACAGCATAGTCAGTGTTTCAATTAATGGCCAACAGTGGTCCTAACAGACACCTCTGAAAGTTCCAGGAGGACTGCCAACAAAACAAGGGCAGGAAAGACCTGTCAGTCTCAGCAGTCCCTGGGTTAAAAAAGAAAAGCCAGGAAAAGTCAATCTGAAAGCCATTTCAGTTCTTGATAATATCTTAGAAAGAATTCTCTTTCAGAAAACATCTTTGAAATGATGGCATACATGACTGATTATTGTATTTAGCAGCATGATTGCTTACTTCCTCCTGATTCAAACCCACCTTTGCTCTCTGCCTGTTCTTGTTGAAGGCTCCAAGAGTTGGCCCAGGTCTGTCAGAATGAACAACTGCACACCACATGGGCTGTCTCTCTCTCTGCAGATTCCTACCACAGCCAGCATACACTTCAACTGCTAAGTGACAGGATTTCACCGTTAGCCTTTGACAAACTGAAGATAGGAAGATACTGCTGTACGACATCTTTCATTTTTCCCACCCAGACTTGCAATGTCATCTTCAGAATACAAATAACGAAATTAAGTGGGAGCACCTGCTTCCAGAGGAAAAAAGTGGGTTTGGTTTGTTGTTGTTTTTTTAAAAAACTGATCTTGATAATTTAAATAAATGAATTTGTTGTAACTAGCCACAATGGCTAGTCAACCTATTTTTATGAACTGTACTTAACCTTTAGTCTTAACTCCACTGCATATTTTTTAAATAAAATCATGCCTTGTTTTTGTGGACTCAAATATGCTAAAGCAGAAAAGGCAGGCAGGTGAAAAGGAGTGCCCTTTGCTGTTCCCTATGTAGGGCACCAATTTAGCTCTGCCGCATGGGCTCCTGAGGCACACCAGCAGCTGGAGGACTTCGCCACTGATGACTCCACTCTCCATTCAGTTTTTTCCTGCATACATCTACAAGGCATGCTCTACAACACAGTAATGTACCTGTTTGTTGGTGCTGTTGCTGTTTTCCAATATGCTTTTTCTTCCCCACTTTGGTCTCAGGTTGTACAAAAACCCATCATTGGGTTTTTGTAGTGCTGAAGCTTTTTCTCCTTCTGAAGAAATGGTGACACTATTTAACTATGTCTGTTGAGAGGTTGGTATCCCAGGAGCCCGGTGAGACAGGGTGTGAAGGCAGGAAACACATCTCCACACCTCCACAGTCCTTGCAGGTGCACGGCGGTGAAGAGGTTTTTCAGCCTTCCTTGCTCTGGAGGCCTCTTCGCACCACACACTCAACCCACGTACACAAAACGTGGAAAACCAGGAGGGAAGCTGTGAGACGTTCCACTCCTGCCGGTGCGAGCTCCTCTTAAAATCACAGGCGTCATCTAGTGGGCTCCTGGAGTAACGGGGAGCTCCGGCACGGCGCTGACGGGTAATGCGCCAAGAAGGCATGAGCGGGGGCTGGGGGTGGGAGCAGGGGTGCAGGCGATGCCGCTCCGCAGCCAGCGGAGGAGAGAGACCAGGACGAGCTGCAAGCTGCGCTGCAGACCCGTCTCGTTCGTGGCAAACACCCGGTAACTGCGGCGAAACGGCCCCGCTTTTCTCAGTTGAAACGCTGCTGCCACGCGGGTCTTGAGCCCTAACTCATGCTCACTGTAAGCCCGAGAACGCATGGACCTGGCGAATCTAAGGAAAAAATTAGATTGTGCCTTGGGAAGGACTGGAAGAGAGGAAACGGCTCCTCTGCTGCTCCGTGGCTACTGAGAATTTGCGGCTTGCTGCTGGTTCCATTCCGTTCAGTGACAAACGGGTGTAGAGGAAGCAATGTTTCTGGGGGTGAGCCACCATCTACACAAACTGTTCATCTTTAAAAGGCAGTTTGTAATTATTTCCTTTTTTTCAGCATTCGTATTTGTGCAGAATAAAGAATGACTTTGTTTGCAGTTGATTAATTATTGTCTTTCAAATATTTCGTCCCATGATGCCTGATTAAGAGCATCTCAAGAATCATGGCACCACTATTCAAAATACTGATATAGCTATATTGGGTGGCATTAGCAAAAAGCATTTTAAGACCTGGCCAAAGACCATCATAAGATTCAGATGACTATGCCTTCAGTTCTCACTTATCAGCAGAAGTGAGCAGCCTGTCTATTCACAGATTTCAGCTTTGCTATAGCAGCAAGAAAAGCTGATCATGGTACTAATCACCATGAGCACAAGCCACTCTAGAGAAGAGACTGTGGCCTGAAAGATGGCATAAAGCATATAATAACCATGCCCCTACCTAAAACATGAGTTTTAAGCAACCATGTTAGTGCCACAAGGCTGGGAACATGTCTGTGGTGTTCACACAGACCAGTCCATCCAGAGCTTGACCTGCTGGTACACAAGAGTAGCTGTAAAGGGTAAGGGCAATTCAATGGCCAGGAACCCATGAAACAGATGCAGGACCAGTACTGACAGCCTACAAACCAGGCATTAGTGTGTCCTCATGACCCCCTAGACTGTCTGCATGGAAGTACTCTATCTGCTAGTCAGATTACTTGTAATATATAGGAGGCTCGGTCTCACGTAGCATGAAAAGCTAACAGTAGGATGCTGCTATAATGGATGCAAGTCCTACAGCCTTACTTATGAAAGATATGTCTGATCAAACTTGCATCACAGCAATACTGCCAAATGGAAAAGAGCACATGCCAGGGAAATTCTTCATCAAAAGGGTTGTTGGGCATTGGAGCAGGTTGCCCAAGGACATGTTTGAGTCACCGACCCTGGATGTATTTAAAAGATGGGTAGATGAAGTGCTTAAGGATATGGTTTAGTAGAGGACAGGTACAGTTGGACTCGATCTCAAAGGTGTTTTCCAACCTAGTTATTCTGTGATTCTGTGAATAAGAGGAGACTTTTAGTGGGCTTACGGGTCAGCTGCAGCTCAACTAAGCACAGTTTGCTGAGCTGAGAAGAGGTAGAAGCAACCTTACAGTGGGTAACTATCTTCTTGTGGGGAAATAAAAACACATGGCTAAGGACAGTATTAATGAAGCAGCTTATAGACAGCATACAGTTGGATGTAGGAGAGCACCTTTTGGTGCAGGACAAAAGCCCTGGCACTTGAAGCCCTTGTTAAAGGTGATTATAAAGTGTCTGTGATGAAGAAGCTCAATATGTGAAACATGGATGAGACAAACTGTGCTCAAGGAAGGCTGGAAGACAGCAAGGTGGAAGCATGATCCTCTGCTGGCATACTCACAGCAGGAGGCCACCTACTAGCCTTGGGGATGGACACAGGTCAGGAAGCAGTGGCTGGAGGACCAGGCAGGGAACAGAAATTTCAGGGTACTAGCAACAAGGCAATACATGGTGCCTCAACTCTGTATTGATTCAGAGAAAGCACACTCCTCCTCATCACCTGCAGCCACAGCAATTCCTCAAGCACCATATAAAGCATATCAAAGCTGTCAGGAAGGAAGGCAGAAAGAAGATGCTCTGCATACTACAAATCAGCCCTCAAAACAGTATTTAGTTTGTCAAATTTAATTTTAAACTTAACATTTACACAACTTCCCTGTTCTCACACTTACTTTCTGTGGGACCATAAGGCTTCTGCTGAGATATTCGAGTTCTCCATAAAAGAAGCCAAATGCCATGGTCCCATATTACCTGCAGAATCAGGAGCAACAGCAAGGGGTTGTAAAAGATGCAGAAAGCCATTAAAATCATGGCTGTGTCAGAAACTGGTAGAAGTAGGCTGGATTTAGCTGAAATCTGGCTCAGTTAAGCTCTTTTGGCTAAAGTAAACCATTTAAGGGAGATTAGCGCTATCACTTCCAATGACAGTTGCCCAACAAAAGAGCAATGCCTACATGTGTGCTGTTGTGTAGTGAGTACCTGTTGTGGATACAGGTAAATGCTGCATTTTAACACCCTCTGGGGTAGGAATATGCACATTGGGAACTTGACCCTGGCAGCAAGGACCAAGCTAGGCACACACATGCAATTTGTGGGATTTGGGAGCACCTGAAATATTTATTCTCTTCCTGTCTGGAAGATGGCACAAACTTGAAATGCTGTCCTGTGGTTAGCTGTATTTCCCCCTAGACAACAGCTGACAGTAACTATTTCTTTGGAGCAGGTGTATGTTCATGCAAAGCAAGAATCGCTGTTGGACTTCCCATCTCCAGCCTTTATATCCTTGAAAACTTTTATCCAAAGAGGGATTGATGGTATACTCAAGATTAGCTATTTCACAACTCCATCCACTAGGAAGTTTTGTCACGCCAGTTCTGATACACTGGAGCTATTTTTAATTTACTTTATTGACAATATCTGCAAATAACATTTCCCCATTCTAAAACCCAGCCCTTTTGCGATTAAACCTATTTGATAACAATATTGCCTCATAAGCAGGAAGGTAAAATAATCCAGGAATGAAACACTGTATAGGGCTTTTGGAGGCTGACATCTGAATGTACTTAGTGGAGAGGAAACTTCTTTCCTCCCCCCCCCCCTTTTTTTTAACTTTCATTTCTTGCTTCTTTTATCCTTAAGCTCAGCAATAAACTAGCACTCTATGGTTAAAAAGTCAGGAGAACAGATGTATGGTACCAGTGCATCAGAATCTGTATTTCTGCTATGGGGTGTAAATTATAAGTCCTTCCAAGAAGCTTTAAAAGTATCTAGCTAGCTTTTGTTGCAAGGATATTGCAACAGCAAAGATGATGGTGATTATTATTATGATTATCATTGTTATTATTACAGTCACTTGATTACACTAAAGTAAACACATCAGTCAAAGTTCAATCAGTGTTCACCATTCAGCTTGCCCCTTTTCAGGTGAATCCTGAAGAAATTTCACTGAGCGCTGCACATTTTGTAGCACGTTTCAGTCAGCTCCAAGCCAGGCTTCTTACGAGGGGCCTGCCTGTCCCTCTGCGAACTCTGCAAAACATTTGAAGGCCAAACTACATTACCAAGCATCATACAATAAATGTTGAGGATTTGGGTGTTAGCAGCCACATGCTAAAGTGATTTTACATGGCTCCATTCTTATCCCTGGTTTGTCCTTCACTCTTTTCATGTACATGTCCCATTTGAGAGGGAATATATCCAGCAATTACAAGCATGCAAAAGCTTGTTTTTATTACATTTTGTTAAGGTTCCTTTACCACAGAGAGCATTGGTTAGCAGTGAGAGAAGAGAGTCAGAATGGCTGTGTTGCATGTCTGGATGTGGCTTGGCCTCAGGGTGTGGTGCTGGGCAGACTGCAAGACCAGCCTCCACACCCCACCTCAGCCCCCATTGAGAAATTCCCAATGGCCACCTGAGGACAATTCAGGGCAAGTGATCTGTTCTGGTCCATCCTGCAGCCTCCCTCATGCTGCTGTCCACAGAAGCCACCTGAAGTCAGGGCAATGAAAGGCCCCTGCTCTTCCTTCCAAACTTCCAGAGTACCTCTTCATGGGTAGGGACCTGTTAGTGTCTTCATGAAATATTTCAAGATATCAGAGGAAAAAAAAATATGTACATAGTGCTCATCACTGAAGTTTGCGAACCTTAGCAAGGTGTCTCTACCTTCAGTTGGTGGCTGCGGAGGGGAGACCAAAGCGGTGAACGAGCTTTCCCAAGCACATTCCACAGGGAGATCTCTCCTCTCAGGCAGGGCACAGCACACTATGCTCCTTCTGCCTAGAAAGACTGTTAGTGTTCTGGTGTGGCATACCACCAGGTGGGCAAACCAGGGAGATTCAGACTGGACCACCTTGCTTTCTAAACCCCCTTCTCAGAGAGGAGTATAAGTGCAGCTGGACCCAGCCCTTCCCTCAGACCTGTCTGTCCCTTCCCAACAGATGGGTACGGATAGAGCTAACCTTCTCTACCTGCCCCAGGGGTTGAGTTACTCTCAGCTAATCTCTTGTAACTGCCACACTGGTGAGGTTAGCTTCTATAACCCTCTGCCCAGTACTCAGGAGTAACAATTACCCAGGAGATCCAGGCAAAGCACAAATTTACTTAAAAGTGAGTAGAATTATAAAGCCTGCAAACACAACCACACCACACTGTATATAGAGAGAGCAACATATTACAATTAGTAGAATTCAGCAAAATTAGAAATGCTGTTACTATTATGTGCTGAGAATAAAGTTGGAAATTGAGAAAGAAAGAGAAATTGAGAAACATAGCACCATCCAGCATAGATCAGTTTAAAGTTGTGGTCCTTGGATGGCAGGTGCACACCAGACATTCCAAATCTGCAGCTTTTATGCTCCCTTGCCTCACCCTTAAGGGAGGCCAAGCATATCTTGCACAGACTCAGCGTTGAGTTGCAGAATGTTCTGAAAATGAATTAGTGGGGAATAAGAGTCCCAGGTTGTCATTTAATCCCCCAACCGGACTGATGGATCAATGATCACATTCAGTTGCCTCACACAGGATTTTAGTAAGAAGATGCTCTACCTCCGCAGGATCCCACTTGCCTGTCACTGTTCCTTATGTTCTTTTATTGTCCATAAGGATAGCATCCTGGTTATCAGGATGGCTACCAAATGAGGGGCCACCCTTGAAGATTGGTCCCCTCGTCCCCTTGTCCAGATGGTTTATCGAATGAGGATGCCACCCAAGCACAATGTTCAGTTTGTCAGAGCGGCTGCTTTGAGTTCGAGACCATACCAGCCCTTATAGTCATTGGAGGATGGGGACCCTAGTCCACCATCTCATGGACTCTTGAAGGATGGAGTCCCTTGTTAGGTGAGAGCCAGTCCGCAAGACATTACCCTGTTCTGCTGCCTTGCAAGGCAGATTGTTTGAGACAAATCACTTATTCCAATTTGCAATGAGTTGATATTTGGAGCAATTCATCTGGAAACCTGTATATGATGTGGGTAGACTGGGAGGGTCTTGCATTACTTTGTTAATCTAGTGATCTATATAGATGGATGTGAAGATGCCTTTTTATATAGTCAGCATGTGCTTTTTCCCAGAAGCACAAAGTGGTACATCAGGCTGCTATCTTGGCAAAGAGGCACTCTGTTCAGCAGCTGCAATAGCAGCTTCACCCCTTCCTTTCCACACCCAGAAGCAAGTGCACTAACAGGGCCTTTGAAAAGATTTTCATGGCACCAAGGATCCTAACACCAGAGTATTACCCCATCACATCTATTGCCGCAACGAGAGGGAAGAATGCTGCCAGTCAATGTGATTGATAAAGCACTTCAACTTTATTGCAGGTACACACTTCCTTTTATACTATTCCTACCACGTGTTATACCTGTCGTATTCTAATTGGCTCTTAACTAAAGGTTACACTTACATACTCCACCCATCTTGCAGCCTGGGAATCATGTCTTCTCAGTCCCAGGAACACTGAATCCTTATCACACCTCCTGCTCCCACATCTTGTGGCCATGCTGTATGATACACAAAAATACGCTGACCGATCGTTGACCCTTCTGTTCTCACCAAGACGGCGTGGGGCCTAGCCTTACTAAGCTACACAGGCGACTGCTTGGACAACTGCTCCATAGGCTCATGGCCTTGCTTCTCAAGCCATTCTGCAACAATTCCCCCTTTTTCTTTTTGTACAAGCAGCACCTGGTTAGTTGTCTTTTCAGTTCTGCTTACAATACATCTATATGCTATGCGTACTATTATAATTACAACTATAATGATTAAAAGCCAACGATAATATACAGCTTAAGCAACAAAGCCTTACTACAATAGTAATAAGTAACAGTATGAATCTCTTTGTGGATGGACTGGGAATGGTCACTCATGCCCTCAAAATCTTCACAACCGTGGCCGTGTACGAGCAACAAAAAATCAGCAGCAGCTGTGTTTTGCAAAGCAGCATGTCTCACACTGTCTACATCGATAAGCAGGCCACTAAGAGCAAGAGATGGAGTATTGGTTTGTTCGCTCAGCCAACAGCCTAAGTTTGTTAGTTTCTTTAAGGCAGCAGCAGCTGCTACCCCAGGGGCCAGTGCTGATTTGCCAGAGTCGAAGTTTTGTGGACTCAACTCGGATCAATATGATCAAGTGCTGAGCTCCTTCATTGAAACACACACAGAGCTTATATAAGTTTCCATATCAGTATACGAGTTACATTACATTGCTATTTGGTTAGATGCTCTGTTCATGTGTCTCACTATTGCTAATAATTGGTTGAGGCTACACAGTCACTTTGTTCCTCTTTAAGGCAGTTCCTAACGTTCTTGCAGTTTGTTATCTCATGGAATTTCTGACAAGCTCCTGTTCTCAGACATCTGCTCTCCTGTTGACATGTCTCTGTTAGCTTCCCCAGGTCTGATTATATGGGGGTGAGAAATAAATCTGGATGGGCCAAAAACACCACTCCTCTCAAACTGCATTACTACAACTCCCCCTTCTTGTTTATGGACTAGCCAGATTTTTGTGAAGAGCATTATCCATCCTGCCAGGGAAATACTGTGACATACACGGCAAAAATAATACTAAGGCAAAAATAACTGACAAAAACATAAGCCCTTGTTTAACTAAATCTAAAAACCATCCCATAAACAGAAAACCATACTGTAAAGCATGGCAAGCTAAAAACTGCTAATTGGCTACACATACTGCTCACACCAAAGTGATTAATTAGTACTTATAACGAGTTTTGAGAAGCATATCTTATAGCTAATCGTAATTAGTTTACCTTTGATGTCTAAAAGTTATCTGCACACCTGCTGTGTTTTGCCCATCTTATTATGGCTGGTTAATGATGTGTTCACTTACTTCCAAATACTTTCCTACAACTCCTTCTTGGGTTGAGGCAGTGCGTACCTTTATCTTCAAGGTCACTATGTTTGAGAATGTAATTACCAAATACCTCTCAGCATGAGTAATTTTCTTGTCTTGTGGGAATTCAAGGATATTGTCTTCTGTGAGGAGAGCCAGGCCACTGGCAGGCCCACTGTCCTCCTTGCCAATTTTTCCCTTTTAGTATCTGTGTCACAAAAACTGCTTTTAGAGATCTCTGCAAGGACCTTTTGCAGAAAGCTCAATAAACATGACAGTAAATGTAAGACAAATACCATAATTACCAAATCCAATAATCCAAATTTGACCATTGACAATATCCATCCTGAAATTCCCCAGTCATGAAACCAATTGTAAGTGCCTTGATAGCTTTGCTGTTGCATTTGTTTGCTTTGCCAATCAGGAGTGTCAGGAGTGCAGATAACATCAGCCTCTCATTTCCCTGCAGGCACGGATTGCAATCTGTGACCTTAGGCTGTGCAGAAATCACTATTGCCCTAATTTTCATTTAGCACAAACACATACATTTTTCAACGACTGTCAGATCATTCAAAATATCCTGCAGCAAAGTTCATAGTCCACTGTGGCTGCACTTGGAACACTTGACTTCAGTTACTGGGATCAGGATCTCGTCCTGGTTCATGTAAGTTTGAGTTCTTCTGGATCCACGGCTTTATCCGCTTGACTCCCATATCTGTAATGACACAGGCAGATCTCCTTCCCAAGTTAGTACCTGTAACTTCATTCTTAATAACACTTGACATTGACTTTTCTCTCCTTTTCCCCCTCTTTTTTTTTTTTTTTTTCAAACCTTCTGTTAAGCCTACTGCACGGTTCACCATTGGAGGTACCAAACTGTTCTGTGACAGACATAACTAGTTCAAAACATAAAGAGCTTTGTGAGAGTTTGATTCATACATTCTACCATGGCTTTGCCTGCAGGCAAATGTGGTGTCCCTGTAACATAGGCAATGTTTGTGCCATATATTCTGAGCTGTTGTCCAGTTTGATTTCACAGGGTATTCAAGTGCTGCTAAAGCAGAGCACACTGACTGAATTCTCCCGTTTGTGCAGTAGCTCACACTGCCAGAAAACACAATAATCTCTAATCCCTTGCGCTGGTAACTCATGAATCAAACTTTCAATGTCCAAGTTTTTTCTGTAATCAAATTCTCATCCATGTAATGATAAAAGATTAGATCAGGATGCGTTTTTCATACTGGAGCAAGTGTCCAGGCTACATAAGTCTGGCACATAGTTGGTGAATTTTTATGCCTTGTGGAAGCAAGAACAAATAATACCTTTTGAAAAAAAAAAACAAACCAAATTTCTTAAAATTTTTGCATGGTCCACAAACTTGCAGAAGGCTTTATACACCCCGTAGTCAGTTACTCCTGTATTAAACGTTGCAAATGGGCAATTTTTTTGTCCAAGTAAGTAGCCATTAATCGGCCCAAATGGGGATTTTCTGTTTTTCAGGTTGAAATTCTAAAGTAAGCTGCCCGGTTTCAATGATCGCTATCAAAAATCTCTTTGCTAAGTAGGCAGCCTTGCTCTCAGTGGATAAACACATCCCTGAACCTGCAGCACATACAAACAAATGCTGCAAAGCAAGTCATCAAACAAACGACACTGCAAGACACGAGTTGTCACATCCAGTCCCTGGGGGAGGGGGGGGGGCAGTTCTGCAAACCCTTTCACAGCAGGGCATGCCGTCACCTGCTCTGCTTTTTTCCAGCTTTTCAAGGACAGGCTGAAGTTGTTGATGCCAATTAATATTCTCAACAGCATCATGGGGTTTTTAGGCTCAGTAAAAGTTAAGCAGTTGGTTGTACGTTTGTTTCCACATTTTTCCTTCCAAAGGTATAGTAGTGGGGGAGCACAGGCCGTGGCAGATTTATGCGCACCACTCACTCCCCGTCCTGGTCAGTTCTGACAGATTTATCACTTTGCTCTGATAACACGGCATTATTACTTAGCATAGAAACTGGGGTAGGCGAAAGAGCACCCAGAAACAAAAACACATTCTCCACAGTAGATTTCTTCCCTTTTTGAATCTGGTTCTGTCGAACCCAGAACTGGTGCTAAAGCTGCAAAGGCTGAAGTAGCAGCAATGCGTTCCGCTAAAGTCCTTTTACTTAATTTCCAAAGAGTTATTAACGACTTAGGTTTGAGCTCCAATAGCTTCCCAAGCAGGTAAATCAAAAGCGCTGTCAAGGCTTGTTATCAGTTTTCTTTCTTCGCTCCACAAAAAGGAGGGGTTTTAAAGACTTTTCATGATTTTTAATCACTCTGTTCCACTACTGCCTCACCTTTCTTCCCCGACTTCTGCCTTTCCGAACGCTACCAAACTTTCTAACTCCTTTTTTTAAGGATTATGTCCTTTACTTGCCACTTTTCTAAAAAGCATAAGAATAAATTAAAAGCTACCTCACGCTCCATGGAGATTCTGTCGCACTGCCAACTCTTGGCAGCTCCTGTTGCTGACTCCAGGCAACTCGTGGTGCTGACTTCCTGGCAGCTCCACCTCGTGCAGCTCATTCCGCGTTTGTAGCCCCGGACGGTGGGACCCTGCTATCTGGCCAGCTCACGACGAGACCCCAGTTTCAGGACGGTCCCAAGTATTCGATCAGATGCACATGTCCGGCATTCGCTGATCTGCTCCCCGGTCACTGCTCCCAGTGCCTTCCCGAACTCTCGCCACTCCGGATCCATGTCCACTCCGGGGGACAGGTCTGTATGCACTCCGGGTTCCTGTCCCTTGTAGGGAACAGGCCCGTTCGGGCGCCACTTGCTGCAACGAGAGGGAAGAATGCTGCCAGTCAATGTGATTGATAAAGCACTTCAACTTTATTGCAAGCATATACTTCCTTTTATACTATTCCTACTACGTGTTATACTTGCCATATTCTAATTGGCTCTTAACTAAAGGTTACACTTACATACTCCACCCATCTTGCAGCCTGGGAATCATGTCTTCTTCTCAGTCCCAGGAGTGCTGAATCCTTATCACACCTCCTACTCCCACATCTTGTGGCCATGCTGTATGATACACAAAAATACGCTGACCGATTGTTGACCCTTCAGTTCTCACCAAGACGACGTGGGGCCTAGCCTTACTAAGCTACACAGGTGACTGCTTGGACAACTGCTCCATAGGCTCATGGCCTTGCTTCTCAAGCCATTCTGCAACACATCTATCCTTGTTTGTGAAGTGTTCTTCTCCCGCCTTGCAGGCAAGGAACAAAGAGAAGAGCTTCATCATTAGCTTTGGTGGGAGTAGAACTGAGCCCTCAGGTCACACAGCACACTTGCAGGGCATCCAAGACCAAGACACTGCAGATCTATATGCAGGGATACAGATCTTTGGGAGCTCTTGTCCTTTTCTCAAACTCCCCATGGCAAATGGCCAAAGGACCAGCCTACAAATTCACCACTGAGCTGTCAAAGGCAGAGACAGAAATTCTGCTTGCACATGGTGTTGCCATCCCACTATCTGTAAAACCCAGACTGAAATATGGGAGCCATCTCTTTATTGTCTAAACCAAGTTTTACACAATCTACTTAGATATAGAATGACTAGAGATAGGTCAGCAGATATTGCTGGGCCCAGATGGTTTTCCAAGACGCAATCCTTCTCTTGAGTAAAAGTTTTTCTCAAAAAAAAACCTCAAACCATCCAGATGCTCCAATGTCTTATCATGGCAGATGCTCCCTGTTTCCTAGCTCCATGAATTTGACCTCCTCACCTGGCAGAGACCAACAGATCAACCTACTGTGGCTAGCTTCCGAATTGCTTTGCCCCTTTCTTAGGAACAGATGGCCTGTATTTACTTCTCGCTTAGTGTCACCAGTCACCAAACGCTCTGTCGAAGCAAGGTGTAGCCAAGCAGGGCTGGAAATGGTGCTAGTTTCTACACCATCACTGCATTTCATTCAGCCATTTAAAACCTAGAAGACTTTGATAAGCAGAAAGAGATTTGCAGTGTTGATGATGCACTCTCAAAGATGGCTTGGCAGGAGTTAGCTGACTTTCTCTTAAGTGCAGGCACTGCTACCTGGGATATGCTGAAGAAGGGATTTCTGGCCTTCCTTTTGGTCCAAACATCAGTACCAATATTCACTCTATCTTCTTTTCACAGACTACATTATCAGTAAGAAGCACAACGGATGGCAGAGCAGATGGCCTTCCTTTTCCCCGCTCTCCAAGGCAAATCTCTGCATGTACCTCAGCTTTCTGCCTCAACGGCTTTAACTCTCAAACACTATAGTGTATTTGCTTAACACAAGAATGCATTTCTTCAATATAAAAAATACCAGCAAGGACAGAGCAGTCCAAAGCAACTGTGGGAAAGAATTAATCATATTGGCTACATAATAGACCATCAGCCATAGGACTGAGTTAGTCTTCACTTTTTATTCTTGAAAGATTGCCATACTTTGAAAACTCTTGAGCAAACCAATGGCATGACAGCTTGAACATAAAACACTTCCATTTAAGCATGCTCAAGTATGCATCTGCAGAGCGCCCCAAACAAGCATTTTGGAGGCCTGTCTTCTGGACTCAGCGGTTAACACCAAACAAGTACCAGAAAGCATGGTGTTTTAGAAAAGCTTGCAACTGCTTTTGCTGAAAACCTTCATTCTGTCAGGATATTTGTCTCTTCTAACAAGTGGCTGTGTGGAGATAAACATCTCTGCTTCTTCTTTGACAGCAACGGAAACTGGGCCAGTTATAACTGTGAGTTGAAAGACTGAGCCCTGTATTTTATCCTGCTCTCTCAGTCTTTTCTGAAATAACATGTCAGAGGAACATTCGTAATTGTAATGTATTCCATACATTTTCTGGTATAATCAGTGCACAAGAGACACTTCGGAGGTACAGTCACTAGGGAGTGGTGCCTACCCTGTTTTGACTCAGATGAAGTATGATCTTTAGCCTTTGCTGTAAATTGGCTCAGAGCACATCTTTATGTGTCAGTTTTGCCTACTCACTTTCAGATGTTACCAGCTTCCAGTGCTATGGAACTGCTTTGGAGTACATGTGATTTTCATTTTACACATTTTTCAGTTCCTTCATATGCCCAAATAAAAAATCCAGCGTTCAGGGACATCACATGGATTTATGATACTCTGTGGTGGGACTTTGTGTTCAGAACCCAATGAATGGATTATCCTCATCCACATGTAGCATTTCCCAGCTGTGGGAGATAGATCATTTTTCCTTGTTTATTTCGCAGCTTCCACACATGTATACTGAGCTGGTTGCTTTGTAGAAGGCTTTTACAAGTCACTCGGGGCGGGGGGGGGGCTGTTTTGTGCCACAAGAACCTAATCCTGGGCACAAATAGTGCCAGTGCTCAACTGCTGCCATGTGTAAAGGGAAGCACGGAGCTCAGCACTTATTTTGGAGTCATCACTGGTATATTCTAGACAGAAGGGGATATCATGTGTGGCAGGAAAGGAAGGAGATTAGAAAAGGTACACCAGATTAACTGCCCACAAGAGGATAACAGGGAAAGCATATGCGAACTAACCTTGTTTCCCAAAACATTTTGCATCTACTCCACTTTTGAAACTATTTCAGCTCCATCTGCAGACACTAGCAGCCTCAAAGAGAGCAAACAAGTGTCACAGATACAGTTAGTTGGATTGAGAAGATACACTGTACAGTGTAGGAGGGGCCCTACTTTTATTAGTTGCACTAGAGCGAATCGAACTCCAACACAACATTCTGCTGGGACCCTGACTTCAAGGAACACATTGCTGGCAGAAGGGCTTGATTTGCATTTGCAGGTGTAAAAGTGAGTGCCAAGTAAAAGCAAAAGCAAAGCCAGCAAAGAAAACACATACCTATCTACTACTTCTTGTGTATCTGCTGGAATTATATCAACCTGTATCCACCAAATGTATGCTTTGATGCTGTGGGAAGTTAATTGTGAGCTGTTGTGCAGTGAGCAGTATGAAGAAGCAGGGGAATACAAAGATAAGTTCTCTTTTATTACTGGGGATCCTGTTGTTAACATGTGTATGCTTTCTTTTATGTAAGCCTGCACTTATTACTGGTTGTCATAAATTACAGAAGATCATGCACTCTGCATAAACTTCTGCTCATATTCTCCTCTGTTAGACACAAACCCCTTTATGGTTAGCTGCACCATCATTGCTTTGAGGCTAAATTATTACAAATAAAGCTCATGGCCTCATGGGCTTACTCTCAGTTTTCTTAGTTCAAAATCCCTGAGTTGCTCTCCTCTAATTCTCAGCAAGGAATTTCATGAACTGAAGAAAAGAGTTTTATCCCAGAAATCTTTTTCCTCTCATTTCTTTGCATTGCAGAGCCTCTGCCTAAAGCCTTCATACCCCGCAGAGCATGCCCCCTTACTGATACATCTGCAACCTGTTAGCCCACAATTGCTACTCATGCAGAATACATCAACATTGTAAGCAAACACTTTTACACTGGGGGATACTGTACTGTCTAAAATTAAAAAAAAAAAAAAAAAAGTTTTTTGATTTAAAAAAGTGTTCAGCAAGCTCCAAATCTGGCCACCACCCATCCATCAGCATGAGGATGGTTGTCTGTACTTCTGTGACCCCGCAGATGCTCAGGTGGTGGTTGTACTGTCTCTGACCTCCTCAGTTAGGTACTGTGGGAAGCATGCAGGCACTGGGGTCTGTATGGTGCTCTGCTGCCACTCCTCACCTTTCCAAGGCCAGTAAGGAGAAGGTGTAAATCAAGCAGAGCTGACCCACCAGCCACGAGGTAAAGTTCTCCTTGGAAGTTTTAGTCTTCTTTTTCTCTGTAATTTTCTGCCATACCAAGATCGCTTCCGAAAGCAACAAGGCTACCAGCTCCCTCTAGGCACATGCTAGATGACAAAGTAACTTCAATATGAAGCCCTATGTTCCTGAATGCAAACCCTAGACTAGTTTGCCAGATTCAGAAGGAAAATAATTTTAAGTTATCATAAAGAGACTCAGTTTTCTCAGTCCATTTATGAGAGGGTAATATGGGAACCTATGGTGAGTGATGAGGTGGACACTATGGAAGTCAGCTGCAGTGGTTTGACCCTGACTGGAGGCCAGACACTGACCGAAGTTGCTCTATCACCCCTCTTTTCAGCTGGACAGGGGAGAAAATATGTATTGAGAGGCTTAAAAATCAAGATAAGGACAGATAATCCTGCAATTAGCATCACGGGCAAAACAGACTCAACACAGAATAACGGAAAGAAAACTCTAATTTATGACACTGCGCTGCACACCCAGTGACACCAGAGTCAGGTAAGGAGAAGTGTGGCCAGGTCTTAAAGCACCTCCCCCCACCCCTCCCTTCTTAGCAGACTTCACTTTAGTCAGGATTTCACTCCCTTCTTCCCTCCACCATTGTGGCACAGGGAGGGGCAGGGACTAGGGAAGGGGGGTTTTGGTCAGCCCCTCACAAGTTGATTTTCTTCTTAGTCGGGGGGCTGGGGCATTCCTCACACCCTTCCCTTGCTGCACTGTGGGGCCCCACCCACGGCATAAGGTTCTTCACAAACTTCTCCAACCTGAGTCCTTTCCCATGGAGTGCTGGCTCTTCACCAGCTGCCTCAGCATGAGTCACTTCTATGGGGTGCTGTCACAAATCACAGAATGTCTCTCAGTCTCTCAGGACCATACTGCTCCTAAATGTGATTCCCAGAGGTGCTGTGACCATCAGTGATGGCTCAGCCTTGGTCAGCAATGACTCCAGCCTTGAGCCAGCTGGTGCTTACTCTGTCAGGCGTGCAGAGATCTTCTGGCTGCTTCTTGCAGAAACCACCCCTGCAGCCCTCCAACAGAACCCAGCCATGCAAAACAACGTCAGGCCTTCCTAACAGAGCTTTTTAGTCATGCACTACACAGATACTTCATCTTGAGCCTGAGATGAAGTTTTAGCATCACCCTAATCCCAGGTTTACATAGATTTGCAATATGATTGTTGTTGTTATGCTTTCGGAATTCCACAAGTTGTTTTTCTTTCTTTTCAGGACTTGCAGTCCTAAATTTATAGGGAGCCACTTCTTTTTGCACTTACTCCATCATTAATCTAGTATGCAATGATTTAACAGGGAAGAGTTTATTTAATTCTTGTGCAGATGACAATAGTGTTGCAAAATACCCTGCCTGACATGTCCTGAGACAGGTTGGCCCAGCTGGACACTGAGTTGACCAGAAGGCATCAGTGTGCTTTTCAGCAAGTTTGTCCAACAATACCCTGGTCTGCACTGGGCAGAGTGTTGCCAACATGTGGAGGGAGGTGATCCATCCTCCCTACCCAACCCCAGCGAGATACATCTGGAGTACTGTGTCCAGTGCTGGGCTCCTCTGTACAAAAGGACATACTGGATTGAGTCCAGCAAAGTGCTTTGAAGATGGTTAAGGAACCGGAACATCATTTCATGAAACGCTGAGAGAACTGGGACTGTCCAGCCTGGAGAAGGGTAGGCTCGGGAGCCCCTTGACACTATATATAGGCAGTGGGAGCAAAGATAGTCAAGCAAAGAAAATGGATCTTGCAGTTGTGTCCAGGAGAGGACAAGAGGCTATGGGCACACACTGGAAAAAGGAAATTCTGTCTAAACAGAATAACTTTTTTTCCTGTGCAGGTGGACAAACACTGGAATAGGCTGCCCAGAGAGGCTGTGAAGTCTCCATCCTTCAATATATTTGAACCAAACTGAACACAACCCTGAGCAAGCTGCCTTGATTGACCTGCTATGAGCAGGAGTGGCACTGGACACTCTCCAGAGCTACTGTCCAGCCTCAGTGCCACCACAGTTCTACTCTACAATTCTATCATATAGCATTAAGTTCCAATTAATAAACACATTTGAGGATATAGTAGAGGAAGTATTAGTGCTCTGCAATGTATGGACAGCTCAGATGGTAACGTGTAGATAAAGTTTCTAAAATGAAAGATTAAATCAAATGTGATTTTCCACACAGGTTAAAGCTTAAGGCCCCTGTACATTTGTCACCTCCAAGTCACTTTCTAAAACTTGCTGATTCATTCACACTTACACTACTGCAAGTCTAAAATTGCCTGAAAGGACTTGGCTTTACCTATACATATTTTACAGTAAGGGGTGTTATTTTTTTTTCCTATCTGTTTACACAGCTCATCTTTCTAAATCTATAATCCAAAAATTCTGTCACTACTTACAAAATCTTTCCACGGTAGACACAGTAGTTTTTCGTGACCCAGAGGCAAGCATCCCTGAAGCTAGGTGGTTCACCCATGTTTTCTGTCTGACTTGGAAAAGTGAAGACTCGCCATGGCCAACTCATGTAGGAGGTCCTTTGTTTAGATAAAACAGATGAAGAAAACCGGTCAGGGTGTAATGAATGCTCCTGATACACAAATACAGAAAGGGTACATCACACATGGTACTAGTTCAATCTACCTGTTTCCTGCCAAGTAATGAGGGAAAATTCTAGTCAGTTTTAAAGTCTAGATTCAGCCAACTGCAGTGAGGTACAGACACAGAGGCTGTCTACCAGATAACATGACGGAAACCTGGCAGTCCTCAAACCTTTGTATCCCTTCTAAATGTATTTCTATATTCCCTCTTGCAAGGCTAAGTACGTATCTTAGTAGGCTCCAGTTAGTATACACGTCAGTAGGCTTTCCTGTGCAGTTTTTCACTTTTCCTTCAGTGGATTTAAACTGAAACTGAAACTATCTTCCAAGATTATTTTTTCATATTTCAAATTATTCCAACATAATATCTCAACATAACTGAATATGAAGAATCAATCTCCTGGTCACTGGAAGCTCTTATTTGTCAGCAAAAACTAGACATGGCAGCATGTCCAGCAACACACAGGTCAGATGGTGAGTTTACATACCAGAGACCCAAATGCCCCCACATCCATGCAAAGTTTGAATCACTGAGTTCAGCGTGAGTGCTATGCTCCTACTTTTGGCTTGTAAGCATGGAACAGCATCAGCCACTGTACTGTAGGCAGTGGGTCACAATAACTGCAGAGCTCACTGACCTCGGGCTACCAACTCCAAATGACAACAAAAACGAACGGTTGCAGCGCACAAACCTGATTTCTGGATTGTTTCTTCTGTGTATCTTGTTCACAAAGAGTCAGTGCTGGGGACAGGAAGAGAGAGCAACAACGTTAAATGATTTTTTTTTTCAGTTTGCATGTTTTCACTCTTTATGAAGAGTGATGCTTCCTCACATAAAATATTAACTGGTTCCTGTCTCCCCAGTCATGCTGACATTCCTGACACCAGTTTCCACCTGCCCACACACGCTTACCCAGCAGCCCTTCTTGCATAAGCCACAGTTTGTCTTGGTTTCAATGCAAGCAAACAGAAAATGCCTGATCACTACTATCTGAGACATTATGTGTACTTTATGCAGTTCAGCTGGCACAAATTCAGAGAAACAACTTAGTGATACAGTGAGAATCTCATTCATCATGGGCAATGATTCCTGGTGCCAGCTTTCACATCAAGGTCAGCTGAATGGAAAGTGTTGGGTACAGGAAATGAAAGGCCTGATTGTGCAAACAAGCTGCCAAATCAAGATTAGAACATACCTCCCTGTTCTACACTTAAAGAAATTTAAAGAGTGTCAAATTCTCTAATTCCAGAACAATAGCCACTGGAAGGTGGTTAATGTTCAGTCTTCAGAGCCATTAACTCTACAGAGACTTGTGCCTTCACAGCTGGCCAAAAAGGGACATACATGCTTTTATGATTCTAAGGAGATGAGGTGCTCTGACTGCAAAACTCATAGAGGCATTTGTCACAGCAGAAAGATAAGCAGACATCAAAGAGCTAAGTCATGTTCTTGGACCAGAATGTAAATACATTCAGCTGATGATTTCACTGGCGTTTCAGTCTTGACATCTCAACGACTTCAGTCCAATTGTCCATCCACCAAACTCTGTGCCTTGACCTACCACCCACCAACCAGTCACTCTATGCTACCAGGCCAGTTAGTAAGACAGGTGCTGTCTGGGGTACTATTAATTCCCAGTTCTGTACACCTCTGCACACCTATAATTTTTTTTTTTTTGTCTCAGCCTGCACTTCCAAAAAGTAGCTGGTTGTCTCTCACAATGCCACCAGTTTGCTTGCTATTTTTCTGACCAAATGAACACTCCTTTCCACATCCATTTGGAGCTCCACAGCCAGCACAGGCTCTTGACCTCCTGTCCCAACAAGCTGATCTTCCCAGCAAGCATGTCTGTTCCACCATTGAGGTCAGAAGGAGATTAGAGGGAAATGCAACCCAGTGTCCATGAGCACAGTGCAAAGGCATATCTCCTACTCAGAGGCTAGTCATGCTGTACAAGAGATACAAGTGTCCACACATCCAACAGATGCCACAGCAATTATACTGAAGAAGCAGGAAGCACAGGGGACCATAGGATATTTTAACAACTGACCTATATCCAGGGAGACACTGCCTATCAGTAAGTGCTAGAAAGTTCCAGGGCAATGACTTCTCCTTTTCTCTACAAGTTTGTACAGCCGCAGCAGCATGCGCAGACAAGTAACTATTTCTACTCTAAAGAAGCACATGGCTGAAAGAAGCAAGAGTGCTGTGCCTCTGCTGCAAAGACATGTGAGGGAGGTCACACAGTGTCTGTGTATGTGCTACTTGCTCAAGCTACTCATCATCCTCCCTGTGAAAAACAGCCGTTATGCATGTTTTTAAAAAGGGAACAGAAAAAAAAATCTGGGTGCAACAAGCTTTCAAAATACACGAGAAGCAAAGTCCCGAGTCTGTGAAATGAAAGGAAGCAAAGTACAGGCAAAAATCGCTAATGGAGCTGAAGGAAGGTGTGAGCAAGTGACAGCAGGACAGGGTGGCCAAATGCTGACTCCAGTGCAACTTACTTGTTAAGAACAGCAGTTTGTCCAGCTTCCACCTCAAGGGTCACATTTCTTCAAATAGTAATAGAAATGTCACTGCATTTTCTGATGCCTGAGACTTGAACAAAAGTATATAGAGCATGCATATGTTTTGTATACGGGCATGTGTGTGTATATATGTGAATATTAGTGTTTGGTGTATCTTCAGAAATTCGATGTATTCAGTTCCAATGATTCTTTAAAAGGTCAAGAGGTACCAGTCTATTGGAAGGGTTTGGTTTTCTGATTATTTTTTAAGAGATAAACAAAGGCAAATGACTTCCTGGAAAATACTTCAGATGTGAGATTGAACAATGTTAGATGCACATATTGTCAGGCGAAAAAATATTTATGCGGGACTAATTCCAGTGTCCAATATTGGTTCACTACATAGATTGCTGAACTCTTTTTCATCTGTCATCCTAGTTTATGCCATGAGCTTGAAAAACAAAACAAATCCTATTTTTAATAACAAAGGAAACCCTGAGTAAATTAAAACCCCTTGTAAGCATTTAATGTTCGACTAAGCCAAAGAAAGAAGCTGTGATGAAAGCAAACAAATATGAAATGTGAAGAATTTCACTCTATTTACTCCGGGTTAAGCTGTTTAGCTTGGTCTGACTGCTGAACTAAGAGGCAGATTCAGCTCCAAACTAAGTTAAAACTCCCTCTAATGGCAGCTGGATAAAGGACAGAGTTTGAAAAAAAATGGAAAGCTGCATTTGAAATGTATTTTTGGTGAGGCAAATTCTAGTTAAGCATGATTGCTTTTGAAAAGTGAAATTTCTAATGGCGAAGATTCTCTTAAATTGCAACAATTTTTTTTTTACATTCTTGACATAATTTTGTGTGTGTGTGTGCTTTCTAAGATGTGTTACATAGAAACTTACACATCATGTAAAATGCATTTTCTCCAGTGTGCTTGTGGCTTTAATAAAGTGGCTTAGATAAGCACCCACAGCAGACGACTTCTCCCATCCATGAAAAGGGCCCAGCCGTTTGGCATCACCACTCAAAACAGAAACACTAATCACTTTCAGAGACATTTGCAGAATCAGACATACACCAGCTCAGATTTATTCCTAGTAAAATAAACAATTAACACTATGTGGCTAGTGCAATAAAATCAGAAAATATTACATTCTGCTCACAAATACCAAACAGAAATTGCCCTTAGAAAATAATATAAGCCAAGAACAAATCACAGCTCCTTTCAACCAGCTGAATGCTGTCTGCAGGATAAAAACCTTAAGGAAGGAAGATAACCAAGGGATTACCAATTAACATTAGATATGTTAACAGTAGCACATAGAGAAAAAAAAGGCCATATAAAATCATGAATTTATAAAATTTCAAGCTCAGTCATAGTGAGAGCTGGCATTGCCTTTTTCCTCAATCTTGAGGGCATTCCAGGTTTCCAAGTAAATTCTACTGGTTACTCTCCTCTATTTCTGCTATCGCTGCAAAAAAGCATAGAATTACAAAACAGAGAGATCATGACTTGATTTCTCATTATCTGTGGTGATTCTGTGTATGATTTTTACAGCCTAAAGGTCATTTCAATTACCACAACACAAGAATCTCTGGCTCTCGCTGGTCAAAGGTGAAATATTTTCAGAAGGAAAAAATTCTAAGGGGTGGAAAACCTGAGTGAAGTCGGCTGAACATAAAAAAAAATTTAAAAAAAGCACAGACGTTTTATTAAAACCCCGATTTTTTAAAAATGATGACTTTTTATCCAAAACCTCACCCCAGAACCATTCTCCTCAAATCCAATGGAGTAACTCTCTGATTTAGGAACAGAAGCTTCTATGGAGACATGTGGAGTAAACCAGTCTTTTTTACGCTAGCATGCACTCCCCCTTCTGAATAGAAAAGGCATTTGGAACCTGATCCAAACCTCACTTAAATTAGTAAAAAAAAAAGTCTTGTGAATTCACACTAACTTATGTGAATTGTTCTTACCTCTTCTGGTAATTTCTTGTTATTGAGGTTCAAAGCACAAATGACCACTAACCCCACAAAGATAACTACTGTTGATAATATCAGATAAAAGAATAAGTATATTCTGAATATATGGTGTGCTTGCCTGAGAGTTATTAAAGACAAAGAGATCAGCAAATACATCTATACTTGTAAGTAAACTCACTTTATTGAATGGCTTGAAGTGTTCCTTAAAATAACAACACTTTACAGTCTGTACATGCGGTTTCAATGTATATTTTTCTTCAGAGAAAACATGCATATTTATGTACATCATTTTGAGATAACAGAAAGAATTCCCATTAACAGCAGGAAATCCTCTTTTAAAAACTTTTAAGAGACAAGGCAAGCAGTAGCAATTCTGCAGAAGGCAAAACATACAAATTCTCTACAGTGAAGGTGTAGTTTATTCATTGAGAGACATTAGCAACTGCAGAAGAAGGTCTTTTAAGGATGGATTCAACTGAAAATGACAGTGGCTCAGTTGTTGAAAGTTTTATTGTGGCTTGTTTCGCCCCAAAGAAGCCTTTTGTGCATTTGTCTATTGTGAACTTGTATTTTCGGTTCTCTTTAATGGCACACTCTCTGTATTTCTTAGACACATCTTCAAAAGGCTCTTTCACAAGTGTTCTCAACTCTGTTCCTGGTCTGTCAGGAAATGTTTGCTGGAACATTGTCTGAAATTTACTGTATTTGATCGGTGGAGGGGGCTTACTACTGTCTTTGCTGATCTTGCTTAATACCTGTTCCTGAGGAACCAGAGAGTCCTTATCAGAAATCTGAGAGAAAGTCCTTTTTGGAGGAGAGAAAGCTGACCTCTCACGAGCTTCCTGAGGAATGCACAGTATCTCATTACATGGCTGCTGAATGTGTTGCGTGTGGGTCAGAACGAGTGAATTTTCCAGTTTTGGAGACATGATGTCGTGCTCAGTGTTTGGACATTCCTGACCTTGTGAGACCTTGGTATCCCAACCTGCGCCAGGTTTGAGAGCTTGGACAGTAGTAGCATTTAACAGGCACTGCTGGTAGAGAAGAGCATCGCTAACAGGGCCACATTTTGGCCACACTAAAAACCTAGAAGACAGGGGATACTGCCTGTAGGTAGTAGCTACACTGACATTTGAAGAAATTAGTTCCGCGTTGCTGGATCCTGAATACTGCATGGTTAAATCAAGGCAGGTTGGTAAAAAGTTGCAAAACTCCTTGTTTGGAGTATCAACTTGCGTAGTGTTGAAGGCGGTTTTATAGGAGTTGTATTCAGCTCCATGTACCATGCGATTAGGGAGAAAAAGGGCAGCGGCTTGCGTAGCTTCCATCATCTCTCTCTCTTTAAACTCTCTCTCTAGCATAATGTTCTCCAACTCTTTATCAGCAAAAGCCCGTCTCTTTCTCATCCTGTCACTTACAGGGGGAGGCAAGGGTGCATTCCCACCCAGGTAAGGGTCTGTTGGAATAGAGCGGTAACCTAAAACAACAAAGCAGCGTTAGGAATGAAGCCGCATAAGAAAAACATGAAAGCGCCTTTTGTAGAAGGGCTCCATTTGGAGCCAGTCCCACCAGGTGCTGAGCACTGGCTGCAAACCCTGGATGCTGTCAGCTCCTACTGAAGCCACCACGCCACAGTCTTAGCTCCCTATGCCACTGGGCACGTTCAGTACTAGTTCCTCAATGCAGATAAAGCAAGCCCTGCTCCTCCAACATGTGCAGTTTTCTTTAAAGCTAGCTGATTAGTAACTTTTAAAAGGATTTCAAAAACAGCAGATGGACTGGGAGGGGAGCAAAGGGGAAGAGCAAAAATTCTGCAGCGTGTGTTATGACCACGACTGCATTATGCTGTTTACAGAGGTAACCATCCGTTTTTAATAAACACGGAAAATATTAAAATATTCTATTTCGTATGAACTAAAAGAAAACTTTAATAAAACATAGAAATCCAGTCTCTAGTATATTCCACTACCAGGCTAAATGGATTCATCTAATATAACCAAAAAGATCCAATCCTGTTTGCTATACCCAGGCAAGTAATCCCATTGAATTAATGGAATTACTTACATGACTAAGGAGAATACGGTTTTACCCTGTTTTCACTCCCACTCCTCTCACATGGGTTTCCCCACTGCCAAGGAAGATACTTATACCTACAGTGGATGCCTTTTCTATTCTCTAAAGATCGATCATTAAGTACACATTGCTACAGACTGTAGAAAATTCCGAGGAGAACTAGGAAAAAATAAAAAGAAAGCTCAGATAAATTAGAGGAAAGAATATAGAAGTGATTTTTTTTTTTTAAGTTGAACTGTAGCTGAAAATTAGAGATTTCTAACAGGACAAAATTTTAATAGTACTTTCACAGTGCTATTAAAAGAAAAGAGCTTCCTATTAAAAAAAAAAAAGGAAAATAAAAGCTAGATTTGAGAACTGCAACACTTTACAGGGCTACAGTTTGGAAAGCAATCAAAGCAGACATAAAAATAAATTTGAGAATGATCTGAAGTGGGAAAGTGGAACAAAAAATGGACACCCTCTCACTAAAAATATCCACCTCTAAAATGTCGTTCTCCCACAGTTAATATTTTTTTACATTAAAAAAACTTAAAATGAGCAGCATATTATGCATATCTTAGTATCGATAATGGTGCTGCTGTGTTAAGCGCTCAGATCAAAAGGAAAAGGGGGAAAAAAGAGAAAAAAAAAGAAAAAGAAAAGGAAAAAGAAAAAGAGAGAGGGAAAAAATGCCTTAATGATTTATTCCTTTGCAGGATAAAAACGCCCGCGAACAAATTAACCGGCACTGCAAAACGCTTCTGGATAGTCATGTAAAAAGAATGTCAGCTTGTAACAGTAACTCTCGGATTTCAAATTGCCGATGCTAGCATTTCAGGCATTATTTTGGGCGCGGGGGTGGTGTGGGGGGCGCGGGAGGACACGACTGAATTTTTGCCACATCGATCCTCGCCACGAAGGGCGGGAGCCGCGGGCGGAAGCTGCGAGGGCACCCGCCGCACGGAGCCGGCTGCGCTTCAGCGCCGTTCCCGCACTGATTTCGGGAACTAACGCTGCATTTCACGCGTGCCCGTGAGCAGCCGACCCTCGGAAGGGACGTACTGGTTTTCCTGAGGAAGAGCGGGGTTTTCCCGCTGCCGGCTGGTGCTGCGGGTCCGGGGTCAGCCCGTGGAGAGGCGTTAGGTGCGCTTACCTTCCAAGATGCTCTTTGCGAGGAGGCTGGGCGTCCGGACGTGCCTCTGGTAGACGGCTTTGCGCTCCAGGCTCGCCTGCTTCCCCGCCAGACCCTTCTTGTCCTAGAAGAACGATCGGGCGGCTTTGTGAAGCCCGGGGAACGCCCGTCCCTTCCCATTCCGTCCCGACCCGTCCCCTCTCACCTCGGTGGCCTGCTGCCGTCGGAGCGCCACCTGGGCGGCCATGACGCGCTGCCGCTCTACCACCAGCAGGCAGTTGGCGCACTGGCAGTCGCGCCAGCGGCAGAACCTCTTGTGTCCCTTCAGGCACGACACCACGCCGTGATTGCGGCACCGGGCGCATTTGGGAGTGCGGCTCAGCTTCCGCGGCTCGCCCCTCCGCGGGGCTGCCGCCGCTTCCTCGCCTTCCTCCTCCTCCTCTTCCTCCTCAGGGCCGGCGTTGCTGCGCGGCACGCCGGGTGCCTCGGCCGCCTCCCCTTCTACGCTCTCCACGTCGATCTCCCAGTCGGCGGCGGCACGTACTTCAGCCATGGCTCCTCGGCGGCGCAGCTGCAAGAGAGGGGTCAGACCGCCCGCCCCTACGGCGAGACGGCAACGGGGAGACTCTCGGTTCCCCAGGTGCGCGTCTCGGCCCAGCCCGGCCCGCCGGCAGCCCCGCCGAGATGTGTCCCCATCGGTGTCCCACGGCAGAGCCCGCTGGCGATGTCATCTCCCTCCTCACCGTCTGCTCGGCTCTCTTCCCTCACGCGGGGCACAGCTTAACCTCGACGGCCGCTTCCCCACCGCCCGCCCCGGCTTTCCCAGAAAACTGTGCTGTCCCGCCGCAGGCAGAAGAGCATCTCCAGCGTTGGAAGATGCCTAAGGCACCGCTCCAGTGCGGTGCTGAGCGCCGCAGGACTGCGGGACTGTCAAGTCCCCGCGGGGACCTGTTCATTCTCAGGATCCTGACAACCCTCCTGCCCGCTGCATGCAGACTGAGGGGACAGGTAGGGAACACCTGGGCTTCGCACTCCGCCGCTGTCCACGCCAGCGACCAGTGGCTATATGGGCTCCTGGAGCTCTCTGCAACGCAAAAGAATCAGTTCCTTCAGACGCCTCCCACCCGACCTCCCGCAGTTTGCGCTTACCCCGGTTCAGAGCCCCAAGCCGGCAGGCGGTGCAGGCAGCAGGCAGCCGCGCAGCTTCCGCAGCTCGCAGGGTCGCCTTCTATACAAGCACGGCCAGAGGCAGGGGACTTCCGAGCCCCACACCTGCGGGAGAACTGCTACCCGACAGCCGGGACGCCGCGCCGTCGGGGGGACGCCGCGTCACAAGGCGGAGGGTCGGGTCGGACCGGATCGAGCCGAGCCGAGCCGCGCGTGGTCGGAGTACGGGTGCGCGCTTGCTGCGCTAGCGCCGAGGCTGACACCCGGCCTCACCCACGCCGCTACCGCCCTGCGTACAGCGCCCGACGCGCCGGCCCCGACGCGTTATCAGCGCCGCCCGCCACCTCCCGCACCGCCCATTGGGCCCGAGCCGCGCGGCCGCAGCTCTGATTGGCCCAGACCCCCGCCGCCCCGCCCCCGCCCCCCCCCCACCTTGTGCCAGTCGCACGCTCGTGGGTGCGGGCGGGCACGGGGTGCGTGGGGCGGGCGCGGCTCGGCACCCCACCCAACAGCCCTGCCGAGCGGGAAAAGTACTCAGCCCTCGGGGACGTCATCTTTAATTTTGGGGCTAGTAAGGGGTGGCGGGGCGGAAGCAAGGAAAGAGAGAAAAAATGGTCACGCGCGTGATGGTGACAGCTAGGGAGCCCGTTCGGTGGGCGGGCGGCGTCACGCTAACCGCGGGGCGCACCGGGGCCGCGGGTTTTGGGAGGCCGAAACACGCACCGCGGTTTCCGTTTGCCGTCCTTCACCTTGCTTGCCCCGCGAGTGGAGGCGCCGCTTAGCAATCCCTTTTTTCCGAATCTGAAAAAGCAACGGAATCGTTGAAACGTTGTCTCGCTGCCCTGGCGAGGCAGGAAACTGAGGCGAGGGAAAGTATTCGTTTGTTTTCTCAGCCTTCCCTCCTCGCGGCGGCGTTTTCCACCGGCCACTGAGCTGTTGAGTAACTTTTTACACGCACGCACTCACGCACGCACGCTTCCCGACGGAGGCTGCTATTTGGGAGCTGGGGAATGCCCCTGGTCTCCCAAGACAGGGAGCGATCGAAATCGTAGTGCACAAAGCCTCGGCCGTGCCAGGGAGGTGTTGGAGCTCGGGGATTACGTCGGTGAAAATCCCCACGGGGGCAAAAGCGAACAAAATGTACCTCTCGGGCGCGTTCGGCACCGGGCGGAGGAAGAGTGAGAGAATTAAAACAGGGTATCCCCGGGACAGGAATAAAATATGAAAAAAAAAAAAAACCAAAACAATAAAACCCCACCATAACCAAAACCCAAACAATCAAACAAACAAGGCATGCTGGAGAGCACCAGTTCCCCACCAGTACAGCCGAAACTACCCTCCGAAAAGAGATAATATTTTGCTCTTTGCTCGAGCGGTGTCTGTGTATAACAAATATTGATTATGCTCGTGTATATAATAAACACGGGCACACGCTCATGGTGACCGCACCGACCGGCTGCCGGACACCGGTTCGGCACGGAAAAACCCTGCTCTTGCAACCTTGCCGTTCGGGACAGAAGCCAGCGGGCAAGCGGGGCGAGGGACGTGAGGCCGCGGGACAAGCGCGGCCGCCGCCCGCCCGTCGTCCGGAGCTCCCAACGCCGCAACGACCTGGGCAGGGCTCCGGTCCTTCCCTGGCTCCCGGGCTGCGGGCACTGGCGGGGCGGGAGGGAGCGTTTCTCTTCGTCGGGCCGCACTGCTGTCGGAGCGCTGACGCCGGGACAGCGGGGAAAGAGGAGCGGCGCATCCCCTGACGGCAGGTATTATTCATCCCAAAAGAGCCCCTGGCTACTGTTTTGACTTACAAGCATGACTAAAAGGCAAATACCCAAGGAATTCCACTTTCCCCCTCGGGCTCCCTCTTAAAAGGCACAAGCATGACAAAGGACCCGCTAGGTTAGGAAACAGAAGTCCCCTTCGCTTGTAAACCGACACCAAATTACAAAGTACGGTTCTGCAGGCCGCTGGAGTAAATTACAAAACAGTTCGCCTCCTGTTTACTTTAACTACAGGGAACTGTGAAACCCAGCCACGATTTTAAAGCGTGTTTGTAAAACTTTCTTCTGCTCCCCTTGTTTGCGCTGGGCTCCGTGGCTCGTTTGCACTCCCCTAACAGCCCCCTCTCCTCTTTCCCGCCGAGAGGGAGAGATGCCCCTGTCGTCCTCCGGCGGGACGAACCCGCGGCAGGGGAGGCCGGAGAGCGGTCTCTGGCACCGCTGCTTCCACTCCCGTGCCGCGGGGACTGCCGCTCCCGCCCAGCCCTCGCTTTTGGGCGGTGGTGCAGCTGTACCAACTGTGGGTTGACACGGGCCGACGCCGTGCCGTGCCGGGAAATGCACCGATTTCCACGAGAGGGAAGGCAGCGAAGCTGGCTGACGTGCAAAAGTCTATCCACTGGCCTCGATACAACGCTCCCCGCTGGAGCGTTCCGCCGCCCCGCTAGTCCCGATCCCCGCGGCTCCGGCTGCCCGCGGCCTGAGCTGCTGGGACGCTCTGGGGCTCCTTCAGACCCTCCTCCGCACACCTTCAGCCGTGCGTCCCCCCATCCCGCGCACTGCCACGGGTGTCCCCGAGAGCTGCACTGCCTAAGGCGGGGTGGGAATGCGCCAGGCAGTGATGAGGGTCCGGGGATGCGTCCTCAGGCCGTGCAGGCGGCAGGTTGCTGCCCGGCTTGTAGCAGCGCCCTGGCCCGTGAAAAAAGAGAGAGGACTATACAGGCTCTGAACAGACACCGGCGGCAGCGGGGCACCGCGCCTGGGGACGTGCTTTGCATTGCACTGCCGTGCGGCGGGGACGACGGGCGTGCAGGTGCAAGTGCCGTGGTGCGCTCGCTCCTCGGCTTCCCGGTCCTCCCTCCTTCCCTACCGGGAAATTTATTATCGAGGTAAGCGCAGGCTAACCAAACGGCAACCCCGGGTGCAATTTCCCCGGGAGGAATGCTTTGATCTTGCCCTCTCCCCGCGCCGTCGGCCGCAGATTGCATTGCCAAACGCGGGAGATCCCCGCCGCTTGTTTGGTCAGAGATGTTACCGGCTCGTCTGAAACAAACTGCCTCTGCCGCCGCCTCGCCCGCCGGCGCGGCCATGGTGCGGCAGGGTCCCACACGGCACACGCTGCGGCCCCGTGGCTGGGCCCGGCACGGCAGCCGCCTTCTGCTCCACGGAACATAGGGTTAAACATCTATTCTATCCAGCGGAGACGCTGAGATTCTCCAGGTCATCTCAACTTCGGCAGGGAAGGAAGAAGTCACCTTTTCCGGGATGATCCAACCAGTAAACCCCGTGATTTCTTCCATAAAAACGTGGATTTAAAATAATAATAATAATAATAATAATAATAATAACAACAACAACAACAACAATAATAATAATCATCTTAATTTTATTTTTCCATGTCAAATTCCCTCTGTCTCTTCTAAACAGCACTTACACTAAGGTAACACTGAATGAGATTTTTATCCGTGGCACAGTCATTTCTAAACTGATTGTACCTTACAGTGTTTTAAACAAACACGGTCTAAATTGTCTGTGTTTGTGTTTTAAACAAGCGTTTTAATTTTATATATATTTTTAATGTATTGATACCTAGCATATTTGTAAAGCAGCCAGATGCAGAGCTAGAGAAAGAATTTTCTGTTATTCCTGCATGTCAGTCAAATAAATATAATAAATAAGTATTATAACAACGCAAGAAGTGTCGAGGTGATGTGTTCACTATAGCATGATATGGAAGCAAATTTTATTGACTGTGAGAGTAATTCGACTGCATCTGTAGGAATGTTTGCTTTGGCAAGGAGGGCAAGGGTTAGCCTTTATAGCAAGACGCACGTATCATACCAGGATAATCTTCAGTCACGTAAAACTGGATTGATATCAAAAGCAGTTGTGGTGAGCAGAGCAGAACTGCCACCTCAGGAAGTTAGGGAAGGTCTGATGGGAAGTCTGGAGGTGTCAACAGAAAGTTTCCCATGGACATAGACAGCTTTGGATTGGGCATGAGGTACAGCAGATTTTCTTACCATCTACAGTCTTCTTCACCCTGGTAGCTGCCTGGAAGAAGGCATGAGCTTCGGAAGAGGAGGAAGGGGTGGGCCATGAGGGAAGGGCAAGTTTGGCTTCTGCAGCTGGGGTCTCTGCCCACTCATCAGGGCTGCACCGGGGAGGCAGACTCTGGCCCATGCCTCTGCAAATGGAACCACGCAGGCGGTTGTTGTTAGACATGGCTCAGCAGAAATAGAACTGCCTCCTCTGCAGCCTCCAGGTTCACATCCAGGGGACACTGAGGCAAACCCACAGAGGTTCTTGGTCAGAATCAGTACAAATGAGAACTTTTCCAACTCCATGCTGGAATTTTGAATTAAACAAGAAAAATACCAAGAGGGGGCTCGGGGTGCCATCTGCAGTAGCTTTGCTGTGGCTCATAAACAAGGATGACCTTTGGTTTGCTAGCATTTAATAAGCCAGTAGACAGTTGGCAAGTCTCTTGCTAAAATGTACTAGAAAGTTGGATCAACTCTCAGCATGAATATCAAGAATCCACTATACAAGCACAGAGCATAGCAAATTGTCAAGTCAGCAACTAATGTATTTCACTATAATCTTCCCAAATGTCTTAAGTAGTTTGGCAAATCTCTTCTTGCAATAAATTCTAGTGAAGTTTTGGGTTTTGTTTTTTTTCCTTTTTTCAACATATGGCCTTAAATAGTAACTTAGCCAGGAATATTTTTAGAGTCATTGCAGAGTTTGCTAGAGATGTTGTCTCAAAACTTGTTTGCACTCTGGCAGTTTTATTCCAATGTCAACCAGATGCAGAAAGCGTGGGGTTTTGTGTTTTATTTTACAGTCCTGGAAAGTAAAGGTCAAGTCTCTGCAACATACATTTTCTTTTTGATTGCCATATCAAGAAGCAAGAAAAGCAAGGGGTCTTACTAATATACTGTTTTGTGGTGTTTTGTTTAGTTTTCGTGGAGTTCTGATTTTTGTTGCAGGGTTTTGGGGATTTTATTTTTTTTTGTGCATTATAATCATATGCAAAATATTTTAAATGCCAGTAAGACACCTGCTAAATCAAATAAGTTGGGCAGGCTATGCCATGCTTAGCAGTAAAAACTCAATCACGTAACTGTAACCGGTCAGACTGTGTTCTCATTTGCCAGGTAGCGATGCAGTCACTGAGTAGCCGTACTGAAATTAATAGTGTGACCTGAGGTATTAGTCAGCATGAAAACCTGGCAATATATCGGTTAGAATAAGCCAGACAGACTCAGGCCATATTGATACATCCAGCTACGCAGGTGACACGAAAGGCTGCTTGTTGCACTCCCACTAGCAAGCCTGTAGAGCCACTGACGCAGTGTGATGTTGTGCCATGCAAACAGAAGTGCCCGCTATGGATCCATGATGGAGCGTGCAGGTGCATGAGGTCCAAGAGGTGAGTGGGATCTGCTCAGCACTCACAGTGTGTCAGAGTGAATGCGCAGCAGTTTGGCTCCCTGAAAACTGCACAGCAAACGCAGTGTAGTACACCCCCGTCGATGGCATTTGCACTGAGGTTCTCTGAAGGATTTTACCATCCGCCCTTCTGACAACTTACCTGGAAAACCAGACGAGTTTTTGCTGTAATTCCATGGAGCAGGAGATCTGTTCATGTGATGCATGGACACGTGCAGGTACTGTGAACCTCCACTCGTTTCTTGCTCACAATTGAGGAAATGGGAAAGCAAGGGATGAACTATCAATACAGCAGGTGTGATGCTGATGAATCTCAGATTGCTCCCATACTTAAAAGGAAGCATTTATGAGTGCAGGGGCCTGCTTCCAGAACATTTTAGATTATGTTTAAAGTGGAAGAGATTTCTGCAGGTATACAAATAAAATCTGAGCCTTCCCCACACACACACTTTCGGCTAGTACTTCTGCACATTATCTGTCTTGCTTTGTTGAGGGTAGGTTCAGAGACAGCACTGTGAGAATCAAAAATGGCATGGAGCACAGAGAAAGAAACAAGTATCTTTAGGACTCTGGAGGTGGAACCCTTGCATTGGGAGTACTTAAAAAGTACCCCAAACAGTCTAGAAAAAAATTTTGATAACCAGGGAATTTCACAGTACACCATGCTTGGTCCACAAATCTTTCCTACTAAGTATTTTGGAGGGGAGATGAATATGGTTGCTGCCAGCCTTTCTCTATCTCAGCTGCCATCACAGGGACCTCTCACTCCCCTCAGAGTCAATACAAAAGGAGGAGTGACACGAGGGTCACTTTCTGAATGGATGGCATTGCCACCACAGGAGAGAAGCAGATGCCCTGGCTGGACACAGCACCTATGTGCTAAGGGAAATTCAGGAGTATCTCATCTGGTGCTGCTCTTGACCAGCCCTTGACACAGTTCTGGTTGCAGTGCTAAGCAGTAGCTTTGCAAACACTCTTGTTGGGCAGAGGTGCCTCTGCACCATCTTGTGAATCTGTCCCATAGCAGACGGGAGTGGGACAGAAACATCCATTTTTGTTACATTTGTAAAGGGGAACACAGGAGCTGCAACTGCCTCAAACTCTTTACCTCTCACAAGTGCACCTACTCGTTGACTGGCTTGACTTTGACTCTTGAAATAGATATCCTAGTCACACCTGTATCAGCCCATCCTCACCAGACACCTTACCAGTGTGGCTCAACACATGACCCTACTGCAGACTTTTCTGGATATGTTGTTTTCTGAAATCATCAAAGAAATACCAAAAAATACTTTAAATTTTTCCTTCACTACATAGACCACTGCTAGAGTGGAATGTGTTAGATCCCTGGTAAACACTATGTTTATTATTATAAACACAAATCTAGGTGAAAATCTAACACATAAAGCCTTCCTAAAAGGTGCAGCCATTCAGCATTCTGGGATCAAACTCTTTCCTTCATTCCATACAGACACCCCATTGAAATCCTTAGATTAAATGGGCATAAGTCTGAGTTTAACATATTGCAGATGTGTATATATATTAAGAACATTGGATGCATTGTACTCAAAAAGCTATTTTACTTACAGTATTTTTTCAGCACTTATGATTACTTGCAATAATAAGAAAGACTATTCCACAAACTGTGCTAAGATCATATGACATAGCGAGCACACTGTCATCTGCTTCATGATTTAACATCTGTGACACTATGGTAATTCATGTTCTTTGGGCATCCAACATGATATCAACTACACAAAGCATCAAACCATCCTGTGCATAAAAATTAGTTGATTCTAGGAGTAAAGAGCTTTGACCAGCCGTGCTGAAGTCAACAGAAAACCTTCTGTGTAGACTTGTAGGAGAAATGGAGTAAGGCCCATATTTATCTTTAGGGCCCACTTTACTGTTTTTTAGGGGACATTTTCCAGCCTGCACCAGGCTGCAGCACAGAAGCACCAACACCTCAGCTGGCATGTCCAACCAGCTGATACTGTCTGGTTTAACCCTGTACTAGAGACCTGGGTCATACACCATCCGAGGCAAGTAGAGCTATAAATGACAGCTCCCTTTTTTACATAGCAATGGGAAAACTCTTTCAAAATACATCTGAGATACCAAGACACACCCTAACAGCTGGTTCAGAAAAAAAAAAATTCCAATTTTTAACCAGAATGTAAGAAAACATGGGAATATGTCCAGGGATGTAGCCTGTTTGTGGTGGTGTACTGACTTAGAAAACTTATCATCACTTCAAAAAGGCACCAGAATTTCATGCCATGATGGTTAAGCTAGTGAAGTGCACTGGAGGATGTGCAAAAGCAGGAGATACACCCCACGGTCAAGTGCTGGGTCAAGAGTGAACTCTTCTGATTTCAGCCAAAGGCACCATAAAATCCTAGCCATGAAACTGTGGATGTAAACAGTGGCTTGCCCACCACTTTCACTTAGCCATACTGCATCCAGTTAGGGATCACTGCATGTGCTAATCTCTCGCTGTCCGGATTCCTTCCAGCTTTTCTTTGGCTGTGCATCATGCATCTCCTAAAAACAGTGGAATTACCATACATTAAAAAGAACATATTATAGGGATGTCAATGTGCTTCAATACAAGCAAAACGTTTCTGGGACCTGAAAAGGAATGCTTGCCTAGCCAAGAATTAATTTTAACCAAATTCCTAATTTTAATTTTTTTTTCTCCTTTGTCTACACAAGAACTAGTTTACGCCCGGGAACAAAAGGCAGTTATAATAGTAAAGGTTTAAGAACACCAAGGTTTTTATTGTAACTGAATTGCAAATAACATGGATGTAAATCAATAGATGTCTTCCTTATACTTGCATGGGAGCAGAATGTGCCCTCTAACGCAGTCATATCCCTCTCCAAGTCAATGGCTGCTCTGCATTAGGGCTGCCTGCCCAGCAGCATGTAACACACACAAATGCTGGCAAGGTCAAAATGTCGTTGTACATGATTTGAGAACTCTATTCCATGATATACCACAATAATAATAATACACAATAATAAATTAGATTCCTCGGCTTCTCTTTGGCTGAATACGTCTAGCTGAGTCAGAAAAGACCGTGTCTCATTTTTCCAATGTGTGCTTTTGTTAGGTCAATACACAGACTGTTATAGAGACATGTGGTGGTTTAGCCCTGGCTGGAGGCCAGACGCCCACCAAAGTCAGTCTATTACTCCCCTTCTTAGTTGGACGGGGAGAAAATATATATTAAGAGGCTCAGGAGACAAAATAAGGACAGGGAGAGATCATTCTGTCATCGATGACGTGGGCAAAACAGACTCAACACAAAGTGAAGAAGAGAGAAACTACCTAATTTATTACACTACACTACAAAGAACAGTGAAAACCGGAGTTGGGAGCGCGACCAGATCTTAAAACAAACACAACCAGATCTTAAAACACTTTCCCCCCACCACTCCCTTCTTAGCAGACTTTAGTCAGGATTTTGCTCCCTTCTTCCCCCGTTTGCAGTACAGGGAGGGCAGGGACTGGGGAAAATGGGGTTCTCTGTAGCACCTTCCCCCCACCCCTCCATTCTAAGCAGACTTCCCTTTAGCCATGATCTTGCTCCCTTCTTCCCCCTGTTCACAGTACAGGGGGGCAGGGACTGGGAAAAAATGGGGTTCTTGGTTACTTCTTCATGAGCTGTTTTCCAGACCTTAAAATACCTCTAACCTCCACCCCCACTCCCTTCTTAGCAGACTTCACTCTAGTCATGATTTCACTCCCTTCTTCCCCCTGCTCGCAGTACAGGGGGGCAGGGATGGGGGGATGGGGGCTTCGGTCAGTCTCTTGCAAGTTGGTTTCCCTCTCAGCCAGGGGGTGGGGGAGGACATTCATTCCACACCCTCCCTCTGTTGCACCATGGGGTCTCACCCACAGGAGATAGTCCTCCACAAGCTTCTCCAACGTGAATCCTTTCCCACAGGGCTTTATCTCTTTATCACAGTGTCTCTCAGTCCCAGTCCTTCACAGGATTCCAACCCTTTCCCCATCAAACCTGTTCCGACGCAAATATTTCTCTCTCATCTCTATGTCCCTGATTTTCCTCATGGCTGCAAATGCTGGCAGGGGTTTGTTCCAACGTAGGGACACAGCATCTCCTCTATGTCTCCACCTGCTCCATCCAGTGTGGAGCCCCTCCACAGGCTGCAGATGGGGTCTCGGCCTTTTCCATGGGTTTCTCCATGGGCTGCAAGAGGCATCTTTCACTCCAGCACGTGGGCTGCCTCCTCCCCTGCCCTGTTCTGGTCTTGGTGTCTGCACAGCTCGTTACATCTTCTGGCTCCCTCCTCCGGTGGCAAAATGCAGCTGCTTCCGGGCTGTTTTCTCCTATATGTGATTCTCAGAGGCGCTGTGACTATCTCTCAGGCCACGACTTTGGCCTTGAATTGCTCGTTGTTTATAGTTTAGGCTGGCAGAAAACTCTAACTGCTGCTTAAAGAAACCATCTCAGCAGCACAGCCTCACAAAACTGTAACAAGAGGTAATGTGAGCTGGGTAATGTGTGCAGGTTCTGAGGCTTTATTGTGTCCCTGCTATGTTAATTAGTATTAGGAACATGATGGATTGGCAACACGTGTACTTTCTGACTCTTAAACCAGCCCTGAAAGTTTAGCACTCCATTAGTTACACATCACAGGAACCCAGGGATGTTTACTCAAAAAAAGTATCGCTTACAAGAATGAAACATTCTAATTCATTCCTGATAGGGGCCGTTGGGGACACCCACCCACATTCAGACCCTGATGGACCATGCTGTAGCCCAGCCTGGGCTCACCCTGGGCTTCCGACATCAAAGATCTATGCGAAGCAGCTCTCAAGTGAGGGAGAAATAGAGAAGCACCAGCCCAGACAAGCAGGCACTGTGTCTTCGCAGTTTCTCTGGTAGGGAAGATAGGAGCAGGGATTTTGGCAAGAGATGGGTAAGATACACGTCCCAGTGAAATTCCTCCACAGAAGAGCAGACAGAGGAACTGATGGTGCCACTTCCTTCCCAGGCCCCGGCAGCTGCCTCTCCCCCAGTAACGCCAGCATACCAGTCATCAAGGAAACTGTCCTCTCTGCAAACTGGAGATGCAAATCATCATGAGGGCCAAACTTTCAAAAGAGCCTCAGCCCTTCTCAGAGACCCACGGAGAAATGGGAGTAAGAGAGGCTGAATACAATTTTTCTCATAGCTGATCCTTCCACATACCATGTAAGAAAGACCTCAGCTCTGCTCCCTGACAATGTGCCTCCCTGGAGCAACTTTTTTTAAGTTTTCTGCCCTTCAGCAACATGCGCTTCCCACATACTTCTTTCAAGGAAGCACTTGGGACTGCCAGAAGACAACATCAGATCTATTTCCTTTTTTCATGCAAGCTTCCTCTCATTACCTGACAAACTCAAAACTCCCAGGAACTGCTGTCTTCCTGGCACACACCTTTCTTCCCCATGTCAGTCCTCTTCACCTCAAGCCTGACCTGTCAGGCTAATGTTTGTCTTTGTACTGTTAGACTTGAATATTGTCTTGCAGAAATCTACAAGCACAACAATGTAAAGGGCACACAAACAAATGCCATCTTCACCTTCCAGCAAATCAGTTCCATGCAATTCTGCAGCCACTCTGTATCACTGGTTTCCTACAAAAATTTTACAGGAAATACCCTGCAATGATTTGGTGTCCTGAGCGTACGCATGGGATTAACCTTCAGCATTCCAGTTACAGTCATTAGCAAGTAATAATTAGCAGAGCAGGCCCTGGCAAAGCCATGGACCTGACGGTGGCCGGGTACTCCTCTTGTTAGGTTTCTGGCATGCCTTGTAGTAGTTAGAGACACAAATGATTTGTGCAGCCAAGCATGATAACAGCAATGGTTGACATAATTACACGTCAAGTTGGCCTTGTGCATGTGTTTCAAATTCCATAAATATGAACTCAAATAGGTAGTTACCAATAAGAAAAGAAACATCAAAACCACTTCCATATTGTCACTGAATTATCTTCTCTCTACAGACCTTATTTTTATATTGAGTCATGTCTGTGTAATCTGAATGAGACAATTTGGGTTAAATAAGAATATCCATGAACATGAACTGGACTTGTTTTCTCGTATTCCTGGTCGTATCACCCAATCCATGGACAAAAACACATTTTCACCTGTGTTTAATCTAGCATCTCAAGCAAGCACAGCATACACTGAATTGCCTCAGGAAGCAGGCATGCCATGCTGATCTTGCCATCCTGACAGTCAAAAATAAATGCTACATTAACTCGACAGCTAAAGATAGACACTGTATCTTGCTGGAAGCAAAAATATATTAATTTAATAATCTTTTGACTGCAACCATATTTTAAGGAGTGCTGTGATTTTAATTTTTTTTTACAGGAATGAAATCGATGTCAACAGTGCTGCTGTTCACAACTACACAGCTAAGAGGCAATCTGAGATAATTAAAATAACATCTAAAGGGCTTGGGGTTGTTTATTTCAGTTCTACATCAGGTCCTAAAATATACAGCATGTCATCATAGCATGTCTACTTTTCCACTGTCAGAACATGTCAGCATCTGAACAGTCAAAAAATAACACACCCAGGACGAGCCAGATGTGCTGGCATGAATGACCAATTTGTTATTGTCACAGAGAAGCTGGATCAGCATGTGGCAAGGCACTTCAGCACCACAGGTCACTTAGCTACCTCTAGGTACATCAGGCAAGAATAACCAAAATCGTGAGTATGATGTTCACTCCCTCCCAGACCAGTTGGACAAGCAGATCCTTCAGCTCTGTAACACCAGGAGTGCAAGTTTATTAACTTGCATTTCGTATTGAACCTTGCACACTGCAACCCTAAAACCTGACAGCAGTCTCCGAGCAATGCCAAAATACAAGCAGGCAAGCCCAATAATAATCCTCTGCAGGATGCTGTGGTCTGCAGTCATTTCCTGCTTCTCGCATGTAAAGGTAACAGACGCAGCTAAAGAGACTGAAATGGTCTTTATGGCTTGGCACATCTCTAATAGGAAAAAAACTTCACAAAAAAAACCCAAACAAAACCTGATCATATGAAGAAAGGGACAGTTCTGGGATATAAATACTGCAGAAATTGGGAACTCCTGTGGCAGGCAGAACATCTGTTTATTACATTTTCCAGTGTTTTATTTTCAGTTGCCCATAACAAAGAATCAGAACTTTTACCAGTGCAAACTGTGCTTGGTCATAAACACAACACTATCCTCTTAAGGTACCTTGAGCATTATAAAGCAGCAGCTTTATTATAGGGAAGTTACAGAGAGTCAGAAATCAAGGCATAGGAAAGACAGTTCGAGAACAGGCCACCTTTTATGAAGAAAGTATTTTACTTACAGGTGAGGGGATTTATTTCGTGTGAACATAAATACTTTAAGCAGCATGAAGGAAAACGCTGAGAAAAGCTTCTTGTGGTAAAACAATCTGCACCAAAGTCCTCCACAAAATCCCTACAACAACATTAACCTACTGACACTCATGTCGAGGAATGAGTTCTGGTAACATAAACTTCATTCTGTGTTGTATGTTAGCACAATATCACTACTGAACGAGGACGAGGATGTGTTCCAAAAAATGTTATTGTTAATGGGAAAATCAGAAAACACCACACTCAGCAGCAAAGTCCATAAGGAAATTCACTTGAGGCCACATCCAAGGTATTACTGTCCTTGATTTAGTCTTCATTTTATGTGCACCACTGAAAAGTGTTACATGGTGAACTCACTTCACTGTAATGCAATGCTGTTTTATTAAATATACCTTTAATGGGTGTCTGGGTCAGCCAAAGACCTCAGAATGAGACAAACATAAAGCACAGCAGTCATTCGGTAAAATGAAGATCCTGCTCAAACTCAAAATAAACCAGAGTACGGTGGCTCTATGCAGAAAGAGCATTTCTTGGATCTACTGAGAAGGAATAGAATATGAGATTAGAAAATCAGTCTACATCCATTGGTGTGACTTATTTGTCCATATTCTTCCACACTGGAGGCAGGCAAACAGCCTCCCCACAGAAACCCTCTCCCAGAACCCTGGCATCCCAAGCATCCACACAAAAACTCCATCGGGGCCCTGGAGCAAGGCCAGAGCAAACCGCTGAGTGTCCCCTACTGCCTGTGTCCTAAAGATAAAGCACACGAGCCAAAGCAAATTAGACCAGATATTTTAGACATTAATGCCACCTCTCCCAACACTAATGATTTGTCAAAGTGCTTGACATTAACCGCTTCAACAGGGGGAAATGTCCCTATGCATTCCTGTAATTGGTAGAACTGGCTGGATCTTGTCCTTCCAGTATCCGGAGTTGCAAGAGGAACCAGCAGAAGGGTGGTGGCAATGGGAATTTCACATGGCCTTTGAACGGAGAGCTTGGATGAAGAGCAAAGCTTACACAGCTCCCTGCCTCCAGGCAGGGTGAACTCTATGCTTGCTACAGACACAGTTAAAATTACACCATATATGACCAAATGCCACATATTTTCCTTACATCCTACATCATCGGATGCCACCATTTATGAGGGAGAAGTAGGGTCACAGAGAATTCAGGCTAACTCCTACCTGTCCCTGACCTGGCAGCTTTAGCCTTGTCTCACCTGATTGTGTTCCAAGTCGTTGGGTAACGTGGCTGCATTTGCTTTTGTGTGCCCTAGACACTAGCATGACCTTTAAGCCCAAGCACACCTAGCATCAAATGTCTACAGCCAAGAGCAGCAGTGCCTAAGCTGGATTTCCACAATTTGTATTAATAAATATATTTCTAAACATAAAGGGTAATTTAGATGGGGGGGGAGGGGAGGGTGCAGAATGGGACACAACTTACTGTTTCAAACTAATCTATTCAGCTCTACTACTAGAAATAGCAAACAGGAGGTGGGCTTTTATAGGTGGGCACCTTGCCTACATGGAGCAAAGGAAGCAGAATAGACAGCTTTGCACAAACCAAAAAGTATCCCACCAGCAAAACAAAAAATATCCCACTAGCAAACCAAACCCATGCCACTTCTCCCTCACTTCAAAATCAAGACCTTACTGAGCATGTCACAAAGACCAGCACAGTCAGGATGTTTTTAAGGCACAGAAGATTAATTTCAAGCCTACCAAGAAGGCTGCTCCAGGCTGGGTGCAACAAGGACTGTTTGGCATGAAGAGAAAGATACCCTAAGAAAATCTTAATTACACCAGATACACTGGGCATTAACACAGGCAATCTGTTTTGACTACAAAATGTTTGTCATTTCAGAATGTGAAACAAACTGTTTTATTTGGCATCAACTTCGCTTTACAAGCAGATTAACATTTAATCTTCTGATAAAGAAATAATCTAGCATTGACTATAACCAAGAGAGTACAAAATAAAAAGAGACAAAAGAAGGGCTTGAAATGTCCAAGACAAAGATAACTTCATAGCAAAAAGCAGCTAGAAGCTACCAATCCAGCATGAGAGGACCTCAGAGAAAAGGGCATGCACAGTGCCTATGTGTATTGCAGACTGCTGACATTGTAAGCAGCAACTAATACGTTAAAGAACAAAAATTACATTAGAAAATAAGAAGGATGCAGCTTGTTTCTTGAGGAACTTAAAACATTATATGGAGTGCTACTAAAATACAGTACCACAGTCTGGGTCTCATGTCAAATGTCACACCAAACCTATCTCTGTCCCAGTGCAAAACCTGACAACAGCTCCAACCAACGTATTTTGATTCATGTACAGAATCATCTTCCTCTTTCTTCTTCTTCCTCCTCTTCCATCTTCTTCCTTCCCTTTTCTTCCTCTCCTTCTCTTCTCCTCCTTCTCCTTCTCCTTCTCCTTCTCCTTCTCCTTCTCCTATTCTCCTTCTCCTTCTCCTCTCTCCCCTTCTGTCTTCCCTCATGTCTCCTCCCTTCTTCCCCTCCTCTGTAGTCATCATCATCCTCTTTGACATCACTACCTCTGTTGTTATTGATCCTAGCCAAGATTAAAGTAGTGTTTAAATATAAAACTTGAAATTCGTCACTAATGAAGAAATCCTTGTGGTGCTTGAAATGTAGCACATAATGGCATCTTTCTTGACCTTAACCTGTTCAAATAGCCTCCTTGACAACCTTTTCAACAGTTCCAGCCTCACAGGTTGCATTAACTTACCTAGGAATTTCCATAGGAAGGCAACTGGAGTGCTACCAAAAAAAAAAAAAAAAAAAAAAAAAAAAAAAATCAGCATGAGATATATTTACTTATTTATATATTTTTTCACACTGGAAAGACAAGATCAATGTCACTGTTGTACAAGGAGCGTATCAAACTGCCCATGTTCCCTTTCAAGAAACCAGACAGACAGCTTATTTTGAGCAGTGGGGTGGCATGGGCTGATGGCAGATGCCTCCTCCATTGACTTGCTCAGAGTCGTGGGTTTGTCTATTTATCTAACTTCTGGATAAAACTTCAGGAACAGATAGGAACTACATTCAGGCATAACAGGCAAGTTCAAAGGTAGAGGCCACATCTTCTTCACCAAGTTGCTACAAGATAAATCACACCCAGTACACATGATGGGGGAATCTCATCCTGTATCTCTTCCTTTTTTGCTTACATATTGTGAGGAATGTACATTTTTTGTGTGTTGTTACCTTGGGTACTGCCAAGAAACTTGTCTGCCTTTTGACAGAGGACTATCAGTCATCACCCATCTATTCAAGTATTGCAATGCATTTTTTATCCGTCCACACAGTAAATCTAGCCAGCAACACGTGGCATCTCAGTGTTAACGGAATACTTCTTCCAGGAGCTCACAGTACCAACCATTTTCAGTCAGCAAAGACAGGCACTGCCATCCTTGTTTACTGATTTTCAGAGCCTGCCACAAAAGCCATTTATTTTCCCGATGTACGTGCCAGGGAACACAGGGCAGTGGCGCTGGAAGTGCTGGTGCCCTGAGGAAGTGGGTTTTCCATGCAGAGCCTGCGCTGATCCTTCCTTGACACTCTGTGACTTGCATGCGGAGGTGTTTTCATGCCTGTTCACCCTGCCCCATCATGCCGATGCAGCAGTTACCTGGGCTGCCTGCACTGCCCAACCAACCTTGGGAGGAGCAAAGCTCAGCAGTGGGGAGCCACTGGTGCCGACCTCTTGGAAACATCTGCCTTGGCAGAGGCCTCCCCCTTGGTGAACTGCTGGTCCAGTGACCAGCATGTGAGATGTGCTCCTAGCCCGACTTCCCTACACTTGGCGGAAGCTCAGTACTGCCCATGAAAGGCCACCGACTGCAGATAAGCTGGTGCCTGCGGTGCTGCTGCCCGGTGCCTGCCTTCAGGTCCTGCCAAAACCGGCACCCGTGGCAAGGGAGAGGGAGTCCCGGTGACCCTCTCCTCGCAGCTCTGCTCCTCGCCGCTCTGCGCTGGGGCTCAGCTGGGGCGCAAAGCCCTCCCCAAGTCTAACGGCGGCCCAGAACTGGAGAAGAGCAGGACCATCCGTCCCCGTTACACACCATCCTGCGGAGCCACCCGGCTGCACGGTGGTTCCGCGCAGGCGAGGCGGCAGGCGGCCGCACTGACACTAGGTGGGGCCATCGGCTAGAAGGAAGGAGGCCGCTCGGGGTCAGGAAGCTCCGGTTCCCGCCTCCAATGAGCCGTCGCTCCTCCGCCCTTACAAATCCGCCCGTAGTTCGGCTGAAATGCCGACGGGCTGCTGTACTTTATGTGAAGGTCAGGCCGCGTCTTTGATGTCCAGGTCGAGTTGCTCAAGACAAGAGTTTGCTGTAGAGATTATATGTACATACTATATGCGAATATGGGCTGCAGTTGTTTGACTCTTTCTCCTCTGAGCTCGGCTCAGGGATGCGTTCAAAGACAGTTGCAATTCCAGACATTTGGAAGGGAAAAATACAGCCCATTTCCCAAGGAGCTCTCAAATATCTTGTACACACAGTTCACATTTTTGCCTGAAGTTGTACTTGGCTAATTTAAGGAGGAGAAGGGAGCCCTGGGCTGAAGGACTGGATTTCTTCAGCACCGGTGATTGTTGGGGTGCTGGTGAAACAACAAAAAAAATCAATTTGGGTCCCCTCAGAGAGTTGTCTGAACCGTTTGCAGATGAATTAAAACCAGGTCAGGGTAGTTGGCCTGTGAAAGTATGTACAAAACTGGAGGGGTGGTGATGTAAAGGAGGTGAGGAGTCAGAGCAAAGTCACTGTGAGCAGGATGGCAGTGACTGTGTTGCCTCTCAGCGCGCCCGCAACCACAGTTACTTCTCCTATTGCCAGACCCATGGGACAGCAGAAAAAGTGAGAATCTGTTAAAACAGCAGCCAACAGTGATGGCCAAATCAGGAAATGTATGAATGCTAGACAATAATTCAAGAAGCAGGACATTAGCTTGAGATTTCAGATGTTAAATATATATATATATATATATCTTGATAACATGGGGAATTAGTCATAGCTTTCCATATCCATACATCACACAAGTCTGCAAAAACCTCATGTGGTGAGCTTTCTGACGGGGGTGGGCAGGTGAGGGGGGAGGAAGGAAAGAATGAGTAGAGTCAGGCAGTGAGACCAGCCAATCTCCTGACTTATGCTACAGATCACTCTGTTCCCTTTCCAGGGCAATGGCAATGCACATGTTGACTCTGATAGTGCGGGCTTGGGTCCAGGAAAGCACTGCTTCCCAGATCCCTTGAGGGTCAGAAATGAGCCCCTCCCTCACTGCTTACTTGTTTCAAAGTTCCTCAAGGCAATCCAAAATCCAGCCCAATCTCCACTTGCTCACAAGGACTGCAGAGATTGATGCCTGTTCTGTGTTCACCCAGCACAGGTGAGAGTAACAGAGGGAGGTACATGTGGATACAAGGAACCAATCCCCGCCTCCTTCTGGACCCCCAGAAATAGTACCACCTACGTTTTGAAGTATTTGTGTTTTCAACAAAAATTCAAAATCATTCCACTTCTCCCCACCCTCTGCCCATCTCGGACTATAAATTATTTAGCAATGGGGCTAAAAGAAGCAAAATACATGTGGCTAAATGTTCCTCTTGTTTATGCCTCTGTGGACACTTAGAAAAAAAGAAATCACACAGGAAAGAGCAAGGAAGGTAATCTGTAACTTAAACGTAGCTGGCCATAAGGGTATTAGTGACTAAGCCACACAGAATAAAATGTAATAGCTAGCTGTGAGTCAGGCCAAATCTATAAAGGGTGTTGAAGTTTCCTGGAAAGGGCTTTGCAGTAAGCATGGGGCTATGCAGAATCATTTTCTGCAGCTTAAGACAGTGTTGCTTTTGTATATATATATTTTTAAAATATATATATTTATACATTTTCTATAAAATACATGCATATATGTGTGTTAGTTTCAAGGTAAGAACTCATCAATTTCTCTGCCTAGGGAAGATGCAAGTTGTGCCATGTGAACAGCCTGAAGAACCCTCCAGGAGGTTGCTTCTAATGAGTGAGCCAAGTGATTTACGTGAAGAGGAAGAGAAATCTGAAGTTTTACTGCAGTGCTCCTTTGGGTGTAATGGCCCATCAGGATTGCTTCTGCATCCCTTGTCTCATCAGACATGTAGCCCTTTTAAACAATAACACCATCTAGATCTGACAAGTCACAAGGAAGTGCATATCACTGCATTTCTTTGTACTTCAGTGTCTCATATATATTTCTCTGCATATGTTTAGTTTTATTGTGCTCCTTCCAGTTTATATTCCCTGGGACAAGAAGGAATCTCGGCAATGCACAGACAAGGCATTTCTGAAAGGGCATTTGAGCTTCACCACATGCAATGAAGTACAGAAGTAACTTCTTCCAGTAGTTTCCACAAACACCTTCACAATCACACCGCTGCCACGCTACTGCCTTTCTCCTCCAACACGCACCCACTGCAGAGGGGGCTGCAGCCCCCCAGACTGAGGCACGTACTGCTGGGAGGAGTGCCAGTGAATGCTCACTGACCCCACTAGAGAGACCAGGACGAGACCAGCTTCTCCTGAGCCTGCTGATCCCCCTGCCTGCGGCACACAAGTGGGGCCTTAAGAGGCTTAGAAGAAAGTACAGACTTCCCTGTGCCTTAAGACCTGCTTTCTTACTTTTCCACAACCTTTTCCTGGCTCATGTATTTACTCTGCCTTTGAAAAAAAGAAGGGCAATTGGTGCAATTTTATTACAAGATTTCTTGTGTTGCCTGGACATCACAGAGAAGAAAGTTGAAATGTACGAAGTCCTCAGGCTCAGAAATGTGGCAGATGTTTACCTTAGGTCTCTTGACTTTTAGCCATTGTATGCCAGTGGGCAACTCAGGATGATCTGGGGATTATCCCAACCTTAGCTGTTCAGGGTAGCCCTTGCTGAAGGTGAACACTGGTCAGTTATTGAAAAGCTATAGCGGCCCTCTCTGGGAGAGGAAAAATGAGAAAATCTTATGCTGCATCCTCTGGTAAATACTACTCCCTGCACTCATGTTTATAGAGGATTTACGTTTTTAAAGAATTTTCAGATAATAGCCATTAAATCCTTGTAGCAGCCACTTTTATCTCATGGAGGGCAAAAAAGAGACAGCAGAAATTTAAACTGACCAATGCAATCTTTCTCAGCTTAGTGTGCAGAGCAAGGGTGTAACCCTGCAAAGGGTTCCCGCTATCCATCACTCAGCGTAATCTCCTGCACAGCTTGTGAAGATGAAAAATAGCAAACCACAGTCCCAAGGATGCTGTAAACACTGTCTTTCTGTGGCAGCTTCAGGACACCTTGGTCTCTGGCAGCATTACCTCCTTAGGGTAATCTCCCTCTGCAGGTGCCAAATCTCTCTGTACACATGATGGTCCGTATCCATCTTCTGTAGGATCTGCTAGTGCTCTAAGGGTTTAATCCTCCACTTAAGGTCAGGATTCATCCTGTACACAGGCATGCTCGGCAGAGCCTCAGAGGAGTTGCTGAGTCATGCACTAGGTCTGCCTGTGACTGTGCAGAATGCTGCAGGGAGCACATTAACGACTCACTGTTTAGGGAGAAAAGACTTGTCTTCATTATTTTCCAGTGGCAGATGAGTGAGAGAATGTTAAAATACTGTATTAAGTTAGTTGTTATAGGGAAGGGAGAAGAACGATGCTTCAGAGTTAGATGTCCACTAAAATTGAAGTTTGGATAGTATGCATTCAGAAATAATTTTATTTTCCAGTAATGACAATATGCAATATCACGTAAGAAATGAAATTGAAGAATTGATCTTATACGTCAAATACAGGATAGCTTCAATATTAAAATTAACATATAAATATAGCATCAATCTTATTTCCCCAGTCACATCTGTTGAGTAAATGCACATAAAGAATGAATCACTGAAACAGTATACTGAGAGAATCAAAGTCATTTTTCAAAGGTGTCAGCGCAAATGTGAGGTGAGCCTGTTCACCAAGCATCCGACAAATGTTGTAGGGGTGGCTCTCCAAGCCCATAAGAAGGACATGTCAGGGACACCCAGGGGGAGCCGCACAACCACCAGCAAAGGCAAGGCAGGGAGGAGTTTGTGGTAGGACAGACTCATTGCACAGTGCTCACCCTGCATCGTACTGTTCCCTTATCTACAAGTATGTGAGCCATCAGGTGATGTGAGCATCACACCAGGGCTTTCCACAGCAATCCTGAGGGAGACGTTGTGCTATTTACATCTTTGTTGGCCTTATCCACCTTATCACAGGTAGCACGGCTCACACAGCTTGCTCCTGGGGCAGCAGCCAGCCTCTGCAGACAGCATGGCTCTGGGGCCTGTGGTGGGCCTGCACTGCTGCTGCTGCTGAGAAGCATAGCTGTGGACAGACAGACAGCTTCTCCTGGCACTGCCTGTTTTGTGGGCACCCACAGAGAGTGGATGGTGAAATCACCTGCCTAACAGGACAAAAAGAAGCCCTGGGCATCCCAGAGAGGCATGGCTGCAACTGCTCAAACAGGAGCAGGAACTGTGGAGAGGGCAAGGAGCGAAGCTCTTTTGCTCCAAGAAAACCACAACATGGCAGCACCTTAAAAAATAAACCCAAACAGACAAGTGAACAACAAAAAAGCCCAAACCCCAAAGACCCCTTTGGTTTCTGGTCTTCAGCAGAGACATCGCCATGCTCAAGCTTTCTTTCCTGACGCTTAAATTCATTTTTTTTTCCTGCTGGGTGTTTCTGGTCATCGATGCCTTCACCTTTACCCCTCCTCACGTCTTCCCCCTTCCACAGCTTGCTCCGACACAGAAATATCCCGATTTACCACAAGATGGGGCTGGAAAACGCAGCGTTTGTGAGCCGTACCCGCAGCCCTTCCCCCGGGCCCTGCAGCCCTGGGGGAAGGACGCTGCAACGCGGAGGGCTCCGGACACAGCCCTGCCACCGACCCCGGTAAAAGCTCGGCCTGGGCCAGAACGGGTCCTACCATCTCGGGGAAAGGCGGGGGAATAGCGCCATGCGGGCCCTGGTCGGCCGGCGAACCCAGGGCTCCTGGAAAAAGGGGCTTCCTCGACCCGCGGTTACCCAGGCAAGGGTCAGGGTGAGTGGTGGGCATCCTCCCACCAGCATGGCAAGGGTCTGAGGAACAGGTTACAGTGTTGTGTGGGCAGAAAGAGGTCCTGCCAACGTGCCCAGGGCTCCTTGCTGTGCAGCAAGTTAAAAATCACGTTTGCTTATAGTGCCAGCCTGGAAAGCACTGCTGGGCGAGTAATTTCTCCTGGGCGTCATTGCAAGCCAATCCATATTTTAAAAAATAAATTAATTAATCTTTTGGATAGCCAAAATAGTAAAAAAACAAAACAAAACAAAACAAAAAAAAAACCAAACCCCCCAAAACCACCCTGCTCAACACCAAAACTTGCATTTTTGATTTTTAAACACACCTGGATTTACTTTATTTAAAAAAAAAAAAAGTCAATTGAGTCAAAAGCTGTAATGCCAGACAAGGACTATTTTAACTCGTTTGCTTTTTCAGAAAACAGTTTATCAAAAGAGGTCTGATTTTAAGAATCATACCGGCAAACCTGCACTTTTCACCACAAGTGTTCAGAGCAATAATAGTGCACCCGGCTTTAGCCAAAGGTCACTTTTCTTTAAAAGATGCTTCCCAGCTTCCCAGATGGCAAAATTCTGTTCTCTGAACCCGACAAGGCCATAGTGCATGAGGTCACTATGACCTGCTGCAGGCGTTAATGTCTGATCTTTCTGCTGGAGCTGATTCGCAGGCTGCAGTGGGGGAAAAAAAGAGAAAATGGAAAACAAATATCATTCAAAGCACAGGGCTGTCAACACAAAGCTTTCTGCCAGAGGGAAATCTGCTTGGTGTCTGAGCAGCTCCCAAACTACTCTTACCTAGCCTCCAACAGTTTCACCATGACACTGGAGTACAGCATTTCTCTACCTCATCACTTTTTGTGTGCACAATGAAGCCTATTTTACCTGTCATTTTTCCTCTCTGGAGTGGCTGAAAGATCTGTCGGTAAAAGACTGTAATTCTGCGTTTATGAAAATTCCAGGTGTTTTCGCATTTATGCTTCCGTAAGGAAAGTCACTTGTTTCCTTCCCTCCCTCCCCCCTGCTTTTGTGTCTTTGCTCTGTAGCATGGCCAACACTTTTCTGAACAGGCTGGAAATTTACGCAAGAAAAAGTATCTTTCTGTTAATTTATCCCCTAAGGAAAATAAAAATCATTATTTTATTCTCCTTTTTGTGCGTGTTCAGTACCCTTACAAATGCAAAATCCACAGGGTTCACAAACCTTACAAAATATGGAATGCCATATGAGAACACAGGCGTTTCAACCAGCAAGGAGACCGGGTAGCGTGCCTAATATATATTACAGTTTTTAAGTCCCACCTGCTTTAGACTACAACTTCAGGGCAGCTTCAATTGCATTTTTTGTGGTGTGGGACTAATCCACACACCTGGCAGGCCTGGCAGCCATCTCACCTGTCTTCAGAGGTGTGTTTTGGAAAAGCCAACTAGCTGTCAAGCAGATGCGGTCACTTGTGAACAGTTCAAAAAAAAAAAGAACCCCAGCACTAAAACCTTAAGAAACATCTACGCAGAGAATTAATTTAGTGACATTCCTCATCAGAAGCAATTCCTCATGTCACTCTGGTACATGTAAGATATGCAGCAATACCGATGCATGCAAACATGCAATAAATTGTTCAAACCGTTACTTTTCTAGATTTAGGGAAGATGCCATTTGGCTAAACATTATTTTAAAGAAATGCCTGCTATTACATCCTATTTTCTTTTTTTCTACTTCTACAGTATAGGAAAAAAAGCCACTTCTGAAGCACTGGGAGAGCCTTTTTTTCTTCTTCCTGTGACTGTAGCAAGTTCTGCCTTGCTCAGCTGAGCTTGAAAGTGTCTGCAGTATATACCCAAGACACCTCAGCTCCCCTGATGACGTTTGCCTAATCTCAGCTGTGAGCTACGAGGCAGGGAAGCAGAACCCGGACTCAGAAAAAAAAAAGAGGCTTCCCTTGGCTGCAATTGCTGGACATTTTAACCCTGTCTGAGAATTAATCAGCTCTCTATCTTCAGAAATGTTATTTGCCCAGTATAAATGACATAAACCAAGATCATCATCTTAGTTTATTTTTCTAGAGTCCTTAGCATGCTACATTAACCTGACGATGCTTAATCTGGTGTTCATTTCACGATACACTTCATGCAATTCACAGCTGTAATTGGTTTTACACTGACATTACACGTTTCGACCTAGCCATGGGAAAGGAATAACTCTTAATATTATTTCTCTGAAAAGCGTCCAAGCTCAAATGGCACAGAAGCAGCTCATGCTAGTTTCATGTGCGTATTTCTTTCTTCTGCCTTTTCTTTCAGAAATGATCACTGGTGTGAGATTGTAAGGTCCTCGTTTTAGTCCATTTGCAATTGAACTACGGTTGTTTGTTTTCTTATGTCCTGAGGAGTTCTCTCTTATAAAACAGCATTCAAGTATTCTAGTTTAACATCCCCATTTTTCTGAGTTAAGGAACAAAGTAGACCTCGGGCTTCTGTTTCCATTACGAGTCTTCCAGAGTCCCATAAGTGACAGCCATGAAGCCTGCCTTTGTAACACACACTCAGCATGAAAGCCAGAGTATTGCTATTTGGCGTTATCCAGTGAAGTGCAAGAAATTTAAATAAGTTATGTCTTTATTGCTATAGTACAATACCAAGCAAAGTCACTTTTTAATACAATTGCAAAGGTTCCACAGAGTACGTGTCCCTCCTCTTAGGGTCCATTAGTTCAGCTGCACTGCAAGTATCACTTAGCTATCGCGTGTTGAACGTCAGACTAAGAAGATGTGTTGAGTATTCTTGAGTCCGAAGAGTCAGACCTTTCTTCGTACTCATCTTCTGTGTAAATTGGTTGCTTAGACACAATAGGACACCCTTCATCGGGGATTGAGATCCTGGGATCTTCCGATGAGCGGGAAGGAAGGACAGGCGAGCTTCGGAAGACGCTAGCTGAGTTGCTAGAGAAAGGACTGACATACTGGGACCGCAGCTGGTACTGCTGCTGCAGTGTCATGGTGTTCCACAGGGTGACGTCATTGGGCAGGAATGGGCTGGACTGGTTTCTTGCCAAAGTGTTCCTCAGCATCAGTGGGTAACGTGGTGGCTGAGGGAAAGGGTGCTGCAAAGGTACAGCCAGAGGATTTGGCACAACATTACTGGAATCAGCAGAGAACCTCAGCGTGTCAGGAACCCTAAATGCTGAGCCCACAGACCACTTGGAAGAGGAAATAGGATACGAACTCAGCGTGTGTTCAAAAATGTGCCCATTGGAAGGCAAAACAAGACCATCAGATTCTGCAGAAGTTCTCTCTCCACCAGCCACCGAAGACCGACTGGACAGGAGAACCTCTACAGCACTCACCAGATCACCACCGCATCCCTTCAGGATCAGCTCCAGCACTGTTGGCTTTTGGTTAGGGAAGATCTTTTTCAAGACTTCAAGTGGAGGTCTGTTGGCTTTCAAACTGAAAGGTAAAGAAACTGTCCCAGAAGGACCTTCTATCAGGAGGTGGTTCTGCTCTGGATGGTACTTGGGGCTGTCTGGACGGCTCTCTGTGCTCCCACCATTTTTCTGAACTGCATAACCGACTTCATCCACTGAAACGATTTCAGGGCTTTCAGGGGTAAAGCAGCTTTTGGCTTTAGTCATGTCTGGGGAACTCCTTTGGTCTGTGTCTTTGTCACTGTAGGTCTCTGCATTGTCTGCTCCACCAGCATCACCCAACCGCTCCTCATTCATGTCTGCAAAGAGAAGGCAGAGAAGTTAACAAAAAACTGAGGCCAAAAACTTTTATAGGCATTTGAAGATAGAGTCTTCTTAAAGTGAGCAGAGCAGAATCCCAGGGGAAAAACAAAACAAAACAAAAAACCCCAAACCAAACCAAACAGAAAAACCCCCACCAGTTTTCATGGTCAAGTAGTATCAGCCCGTGTAGGCATTTTGTGCTGCCTTATGGATACCTGCCTCATTCTCCTATATACAAGAAAAGCAGCAGTGGTCATTTTTCTGCTGCATCCATCTTTTCTCACTGGCTACAAGGCAGCAACATACCACACAGGTGCAAGCTTTTGCAAAGGAACTTCAACAGCTGCACAGCACAATTCCTCACTATCACCATCTCACTGACTGAAGATACCTAGAGAGCACTTGGGAGACCAACATTCCCTCTGCAAGTCCATTGTCATTGGTGGAACAACTCTGTCATGACTACTGCCTGAAGATTAAGCAAATGTTCAAATAAATCAGTGTATCCTAGTTCTGGTTCTACCAAAACTGGTTCCTCCCCCAGCAAGAATCACAGGTTCTTCCTTTTTCAACTTCTGGAGCACAGCTGATGCCTTGGCTGTAAGAGCACAGAATATAGAAAAATCTGGTTTGGAAAGGACCTCTGGAAGGCATCTGATCCAACCTCCAGTTCAAAGCAGGAGTGACTTAAAATATGGAGCGGGTTGCTCCCATCCCTGCTCAGCTGAGTTTTAGATAATTGCAAGGATGGAAACTCCATAGCCTTTCTCAGCATTTATTACAAGTGCCTTGCACAGCTGAGTACAGGACTGAAAACAAGCCCATTGACCACGCTGCCCCCAGGTGGATACTCAAAAATGGGGATACCCCAAATCTCTGGTCACTTTGGCAACACCTGGCCAGAGGATGGAAACCTCTGGTGTAAGACAGCTTGTCAGAACGAAGAGAATGAGAGAGATGGACAGCTTTCAGAGTTTTGGCACAAGGCTGTTTGCAGTAATTTCCCAAGGACTCTGTTCTGCTGGCTGTCTTCCTGCAGCACAACGAGCTCCCTGAGAAGCATCAACATCAAGGGAAAGGCTCATTGTCCAGGCGGTGGCTGACAGAACCTGCTTTAACTGCACAGGCCTGGCTTATGAATGCACACATGAAAGACTATCTACAGAAGGTGATAACAACCATTTTCTCAGTTTCCCAAGCCCCTGGTGATCAGTCCAACTAGATAAAGAAGCAAGCAAGGGCTCCCAAAGTGTGCTGATGACCACACCTGCCTGATAAGGATGGAACAAAGTAAGGCATGCAGACACCTGAGCCTCACCGCTCAGCACAGACAGTCCTGCCCAGGCCCTCTCAGCCCAGGAACAGGCAGGGCGTTCCCCCATGCAGAAGGATGTTGAGTGTCAGACAGGTCAGCTCAAGGGTAACCATCACCGCAATTCACTCACCTTGTGAAAGGACCCCAGGGTCTGAGCAAGCCTGCCACTGAGTGAGAAGCCCCTGTGCTCACCAGAATGGGACTTTTAAATAAGTAAGAGATTCTGGAAGGGCAGAGCCTGACAGTCAGCGCAGCAAAGAGAGGCTTTCCTCATGAGAGAGCGGCCTGTTTCTGCCAAGCAGAAATGATGGTCCTACAGAGTTGTGGGATGCTGCTAGTTTGGGCTGCAGAAGGTGAGCACGGGAGTGGAGTTGAGCAATACAGATGTGCTTCTGAAGATCTTGCTCTTCTGTTTTAGCAGGCTAACCTGGGTTGGGTGTCCATTTCTATACTGGTTATGTTCTCTGTCCAGTGCCAACCGAGAAGCAATAGCCCTTCACATTAGTAGGTAGTGAATGAATGCTTTTCTTTATACACTCATTGCATCAGTCTTGTTTTCCCAGCCAGAGGGGAAGCCAGAGGTGTTGGCCGGCAGCAAACTGGCACTGTGTATCCTGTTGAGGAGATGGTGAGACCTTGGCACAGCTTACCCATTATTTGAAATAAAAACAAAAAAACCAAAAACAAACAAACAAACAAAAAAACAAACCAAAAAACAATGAAACAGCAAAGAATAAAAAAAAAAAAAAAAAACAAACCAAACCAAACCAAAACAACAACAACAAAAAAAAGCCTAACCAGAAACGATACTGGGAGGCTCACACTAGTTTCCCTCCTAATCCTTTCATATGTTCATAATAATGGATTTATTACAAAAGACGGGATGGCAAGAATAATTCACATCTGAATGAATGGGCAATGTATACATCGAAGGCTTTCCAGGCAGCCTAGGGATGGCTAATGGGAGCGGAAGGGAAGGGAAGGGAAGGGAAGGGAAGGGAAGGGAAGGGAAGGGAAGGGAAGGGAAGGGAAGGGAAGGGAAGGGAAGGGAAGGGAAGGGAAGGGAAGGGAAGGGAAGGGAAGGGAAGGGAAAAAGAAAGAAAAATGAAGCACCGCCAGCACCAGATTAGATCTGCGTAATACTCTCATTGATCCTTATAAATTATTATTTTCAGGATATTTCAAGTTTGTTTAGCTTTCGACACAATTAAAACTATCTTTTGGGGGGGGGGGGTCTTAGCTAAAAATTTTTTCAAATTCTGAAAACTCGTCCCACCGAAGTTCCCATCGTTACCACCAGCACAGTGCACGGATCCCGGCTCTCGGTCCTGCACCGGGACAGCCTCCTGGTACACACAGATCACAGCGGTCCATCCCATCAGACCACTGGGCTCGCAGGCTCAGGCCCGTAAAACAAGATTTCGGTGATGTAAATCAAACGCTGTTAATACTGCAGGAGGATCACCCTCCGGTAAACACGGAGTTTGGATGCGCTTTGGTTTAATTACCTTTTTTTTTCTCTCCCTCTACGTCTTTTGGAGACCATTTTTCGCTACCGGTGTCAGGGGGTTTTGGTTTCCTGTGGGGGGTTTTGTGCGTTTTTTGTTTTGGTTTGTTTTGGTTTTTCCTCGGCATGCTTCAGCCCCGGGCTGCTGAGGTGTCACCCACCCCCGCTGCCCCATACCGATATTCCGGGGGGTTGGGTCTAGTGGTCGGTGCCGGCTTACCCGGCGGGTTCCCGGTGGTGCCCTGCCCAGCAGGTCCGTGTTCTGGCTACGCTTTTCCCTCGCCTGAACACCCCTTGCACACCACGATCACGGCGCGGGGGAGAGCCAGGTGGAAAGCGTGTGGGGGGCACTATCCCCACCTCTGCAGGAGAATTGCCGAGATCAGGGCTTGGGGTTTTTGGGGGTTTGGTTTTGCTTGTTTGGGGCTTTTTTTTCGTTTGTTTGAAACAGGCACAAAGCAGCCAACGTTAAATAAACAAACACTGGGGGAGATGATGTACGTTATAAACATCCGTACGTGGGCACTGAATTGTAGGAATATTGCGCGCGTCTTCACTCCAAGCATCTATATTTTTCAGGTACAAAATCATTAATTTTATGTTCATAATCTTCAATCCCGGCCAAAGGTACTTCTCCCACGGCACGCGACCGTGTTCTAGGCTTTAGGACAGAAATCTCGTTTTCAGGTGTTTTCAACGCTTGTGGGATTTGGGCGGTTTGGGTCGTGCTGTCTCCGTCCCCGCTCCCGCCCCCCTTCCCCCCCCCCCCCCCCCCCCGCTTTTTTTTTTATACCAAATTCACTTATCCAGCCACACGGAAACACGGGGAAATGCTTTCTTACCGATGCAAACGATGGGGGAACATTCACCAAGCAACGTGCGCGGAAATACGCGCCCAGTTCTCCGGGGCGCCAGTACAGGCGCGCACGAAAACACAGTTCCGCGGAAGTACCGTGCGCGCATCCGCGGTACAGCCTACACCAATAAATAAAACCTACGAATCTGGAACAGTGTCTAACCCGGTATTTCCTCGCCGATTTGTAGATTAAGGATCATGAGGCGAATATTGTAAAGGGGAAAAAAAAAAAAAAAAAAGAAGAAAAAAGAAAAGTGAAATGAGTGAGAGAGGAGAAGCTGTTCTCTTCAAGTTAATAACTTGTCTGGAAAACTTGGTCTAATACTTTGGAACCAAATTTGTTTCCTTGATATTCCCACCGCTGCCTCTCTGCTGAAACAGTTTGCGCTTCGATTGTAAGGACAGCTCCTTCTGCAACACGGATTTTCCTGGATCACAAAAACATCTGCCTTTTTCCCTAGTTCTATTATTAGGATGGACTGATACCAGAACTAGTATAAAACCACATAAAGCTGAGGTCGTGTAAAACTTATGGGCGTATTTGTTGGTTTTTTGGGGTGTGGGGGTGCTTGTGTGGGTTTTTTTTTTTTTGGGGGGGGGGTGGTTTGGTTTTTTGGTGTTGGGTTTTTTTTTTTTGTTAATTAGTATTGGTTGGGTGTGTGTTTTGCTGTTTCTTTTGGGTGGGTTTTTTTTTTTTTGGGGGGGGGGGGCTTTTGTTTGTTTTTAACTAGTCTCACTCCAGACTTTCTACCTTATCTTCAGTGGTCTAAGGTGCTTTGTACGGGACTAGTCACTACTCCCAGACTACCACTGGAACGGCGGTGTTACGTTAGGACGCAGGCTCTAAAAATCAACAGAAGCCTCAGCGTAGGGTCGCATTAAAAAGTTTAAAAGCCTTGATAACTGCCACTGAGAGAAGTGTAACGCGCTCACGTGGGAGATGAGAGTTCACTAGTGGGGTGTCAGGGCGAGGAAGGAATTATTCTGGGTGAGCGCAGGCAGGTGTCACAGGGGCAGTAGCTCCGAGGGGCTGTACTTGTGTCAAGCAGAACTTTACAACTGCCTCACCGAAATGGCCGGTTCGGTGGGGAGGAATGAAAATAAACGGGTCTGATTCGGCCGTGCCTCGGAAAATACCTCAGAGAAACGTCCAGGACATTAGTGTCCAGGGCGGGCACCGGGGTGGGCTGGAGGAGCAAGTAATTATATACCCTAATTCTGATGATGCTTATCATACAGATAGCGGGGAAGACAAAGTGAAAGCCCTGCAGGTCGGAAATGAACAGGTTATCTGGTTAAATCGTGTCTGCTGATAGCAGGACACCCCCCACCCCCTCCCGAGGAGATAATATTTCTCTTTCCTTCCACATAGTCCCATATTCATAAAAGGGGACATACACACACCCCCTGCACACACCCCGCCGCTGTAACCATCGGAGATAGGGAACAGTTTAAGTGAGCTCTGTGCTCACTCGGGGATGCTTCCCGGGTTCCGGGGTGCTCTGCCTCTACCCCCCCCACCTCCACCTCCTCAACCACGGGCGGAGGCGGGAGCATGTGTAGCGGGTCTTGATTTATTAAGATCTCCTCCGTTTGGGTTTGCGGTTGGGTGGGTTTTTTTCCTCTCCCCGTAAAGCTGTTAGCAGAAAGTGCTGACTGGCTGGCAAGGAAGAATTTCTCGTCAATACACTTTGATTGTATTTTGCAAACAAAATGCCTGTTGCTTGGTAACATTTCACTTGAGCCTGACCTTCCCCAAAAGTTATTGCTATCAGATTCGATTTACACTGTCCTCCCGCGATTACTGTAATCTTTTTAAACTGGGAAGTTCATATATCAGGGGAAAGAAAAGTTGGGCGTGCAAGTCAATACCGTTCCTATCTGCCAGATTTGTATTCTGCTGGCGAAGTTTATTTGTTTCGCTTTCTGGAAGGAGTCAAGGTGGGGTTTTTTTTTTGTTGCTGTTGAGTTTTGGGGCAGGGGTTCCACTCCTTTTTTTGTCCCCCGGCTTCGTCCTCTCCCTCCGTTAGCTCTCCGCCCCGGCTAAGGGCTGTCGCGGTTGCGGGGCCAAGAGAGGCTCTGCGCCGACGGGAGGCTGCGACCAGAGGGATAGTTGGGGTGCAGAAGGACCCCAAAGCTCCGGCTGTGGGGCATGGCGGGCAGAACCGGGCCGAAACGCGGGGGACGGGGAGGGACAGAGGGCGGGCAGGCGATGTCGAGAGCCAACCAAGGGGAAGCGGGTCTCATACAACCAGTAACCTCGCCACACCGACCGACCCCGGGGTTTTGTCTTCCTCAAAGCTGGAGGAGCTGTGCCCCGTATTGGGGCCCCGACGGACTGCTGTGGGTCCGGGACCACTCAATACCCATGCCCTCATAGAGAGACCGATTGGTCTCACCCCCCATCCTTGCCGGGGACTCCGGCCACCCGGCAGCGAGCCGTAAGGAGCCGAGCTCTGCGGGAGCCCAGGGTTTGCCATTCCCGCCCGGAGCACCAGATAAAATTTCGTCTCAGCTGCCGCTTGCCAAGCGGAGTGGGCTGACAGGCATCCTCGCCGGGGGAGGCTGCCGGCTCCTTCTCGGATGGGGACGAGGACGAGGATGGTGTCTCCGGAGCGTTGCTTTTGCGGCCAGAAATGTGTGTTACCGGTAGGTCGCACTCACAGGGTGCCGGTGGCGGGCGGCGGTTTCTGGGTCAGTATCCCCGTCCGGGACACGCCGGGCGGGAGGGAAGCCGAAACAGCCGGCTCGTCCCGCTCATGCTCTGCCGGCCCCGCGGCCCTCCTTACGCCGCAGAAACCCTCGGGCTTCCGGCGCCGCTTCCGCCCTGAAGCTCCCGCTGGAGGTTTTTTCCCTGGACGAGGTCCCGTATCCCAGTACCCTGTGTGCGGGAAGGCGGGGAGCGGCTCCAGCCCGCTCAATGGGGCCGGGAGCGGCGGATGGACGCGTGGAGGCGATCTGCGGAGGACGCAGCTATTCGCCGATTGACCGAGGAGAACGGGGCCCCCGGCGGCACGTCGGGGAGCCAGTTGGCGATCGCGGCGTTTCGCGATCCCCTCCGCTGATCCCGGCGGCTGCGAGCCCGGACGAGGAGAGAGCTCAGCACTTAGCGGCTCCTCGCTTTTTAAGAGGGACTGACCGCACTCGCCGGGGTGCGGGAAGGAGCCAGGGCTTTCCCTGCTTCCCCGTCCCACGACGCCCATCGGGAGGAAGGGAAAGCAGTCGCTTTTCCTCACCCATGCACCCGTCTCCCGAAACCCGCCCGTTAGGGTCCCGGCCCGGGCGCTGCCCTCCCTCCCTCTCTTCCTCCGTCCCCCTCCTCCCCGGCCCCGCATATCCCCCACGGCGCCCGGCCCGGCCTCACCTGCCTTGGGGAGCGGCCCCGGGAGCGCGGGGGGCGGCTCGGCGACCCAGCGCAGGGCGGCGGCGGCGGCCAGCTCGGCGGGGGCCCGCGGCGGCGCGGCGCAGGGCGGCGGCCCCGACGGCGGGGCCGGGGGCTCGGCGCTGCCCGGCGGCCCTGGGAGGGCGCGCAGGGAGTCCGGGAGGAGGCTTTCCAGGCTCTCGTTGGCCTGCTGCCGGCGCAGCGCCACCTGCGCGGCCATCACCCGCTGCCGCTCGATGATGAGGATGCACTTCTCGCAGGTGCAGTCCTTGAAGCGGCAGTAGCGCTTGTGCCCCTTCAGCCAGGACAGCACGCCGTGGTTGCGGCACCGCGCGCACTTGGGCGTCCGCTGCAGCGGAGCCCGCGGCGGCTGCGACACCGGGCCGCCCATGTAGAGGTACGGGGAGCCGTAGCCGTTCATGCCCGCGGGAGGAACCCGGCCGACTCCGGGGCGGAGAAGAGGGCAGCGGGAGCGGGCGGAGGCCGGGGCGGTGAAGGAGAGGAGAGGAGGCGGGCGCCTCTGCCCGCGGGCTTCGCGGGGGGCGCGGCCCCGGCCGCAGGCCGGCGCGGGTAGCCACCGCCCGCCGCGGTGGCACAGGCGGGCAGAGCGCTGCCGCCGGCCAGAGCGACACTGCCGCTGCCCGCGCCGCCCCGCTGAGCCCAGCGCCCCTCCGCCCGCTCCCGCCCCCCGCCCGCCCCCCTCCCTCCTTCCCTGCCGCAGCCGGGGGAAAGGAGGGAGAGGAGGGAGGGAGTAAGAGGGAACCGGGCGGGGGAGCAGCAAGTGGGGAGGCCTCTGACCCGCCGTCGGGGGCGACGGGGATGCCCGCGCCGTGCCGGAGGCGTCTATCCCCCAGCGGGCCTGTCCGGGACCGGGACCTGATGTCACCACCCATGCCCCCTCCCCACTCTCCTCCTACGGCTCACCCCGCGAAAGCGCCCGGAGCTGGGGTGGAGCAGGGTCTAGGACGCTTCCCTTCGCTCCGAACCTGGCCCCATGGGGTCGGGAATCTCAAAGTCCGGACAGGGCGTTTGGATTCCGCACGGAGCCCCTCGAAAGCTGACGGGACACTGCGAACGGCGCTGCGGGGGACTTTGAGCCCAAAGTTTTGTCAAAGTTTTGAAGCCGCAGGAATCTGCCCCGGAGCAGGAGCTTCCCGGCAGCAGCGGCACAGCGCCGCGGGCCCTTTCTGTATCTCCGGCCGCGGGGAGGTTCCTCGCTGGAAAACGGGTATTTCCAATCAGGGAACAAGGGTTTTTAGATCCAAGTGGAATGTATTAGTGAAAGAGAGTATGGGAATATCGGCTGGGCAGAAACAAAGTCGCTACAAGGCGTTTGTCTGCCCGCTCACCGGGTCCCAGCGGCGCAGAGTCGGCCGAGCGGCTGGGGCTGCTGCTTGGACTCGAACCTGTGTCGCTGCCCCGAGAGCCCCCAACTTTTCTCGGCACTGAAACCGCTGCACGAAACAAAACGTTTAACGCGGGAGGGTACGTAACTAGAAAGTCAGATTTGAAACTCAGGAAGTACTTCGCTGGAGAGAATAAAAAGCACAATGTGTGTCACTTTTTTTGCGTGGTATTTCGTTACCGGGTTCTTCCCGAACTGCTTTTCTAGTTCTGGGGGAAAGGGACTCAGGGAGCTCTTCCCCTCCGGGGCCGTGTGGAGCGGTGTAAGGGAGGACAAGCTGCCAACCGCAAGCACCCTCTGCTGCGGGTTAACCGCGCCGAGGCGGGGACGTGAATCGAATATGGTGCGGGCAACAGCCCGTTTTCCTGCAGCGCCAGTGGGATCCCCCCGTTTCTTTGCAGCCCGCCGTACTATCGCTAACTGGCCTCCCCCGCCAGGCATCTTACAGAGTCGCAGGTCCCCATCCGGGGGGTGAGGGAGCGGGGAGGGAGCGTGTGCGTGTAGAAAAACAATCCAGCTGTGCTTCCTCCGCGGACCAAATATGTATGAAACAAAATAAACATTAAATCAAAATTGCAAGAGGCGCGTTAAAGGTGATGCGCAGCCGCCCTCGGGAATCCGTTCCACCGAAACGAAGAAGCGGGGTGCAAGTGCCGGTGCGGTGGGATCGCGGGGATGGAAGACCCTCCTCCCTCAGCCAGCAGGAAAAGGGCCCGCGGGGCGCTTCCACCACATCGGCCGGCCGGGGGGCTTCCTGCTCCCGGCCCGGGCCGCCCCGGCGTGGCGACGGGCTGGCTTAGGGCCGGGGGGCCCCCCTCTCGCTTGGCTGCACACCGGGCGTTCAGGCTGAAATACTCGTTTGATATAGTGCCGTAATCCTTTTCTCATATTTGATGGGAATGTTTTCCATGTCCCTGTATTTGACAACATCTCTCCATAGGGCCAGGTTCGTATTTATGTTAGCAGAACGTCCCCTGCCTGAAAGTCTATTGTGACTCAACACCTGACAACCCCAGTTCCCATTTCTGCTCGCAGAAAGGGTTTATTCAAGCACATAATGGGATCCCAGCAGAAAGCTTTTCAGAAGAAGGGGCTGGGGTAAACTGCACCACAAGAACTCCCGTTTCCAGGGCTATTAAGCTTTTAATTAGAAAATAGCGGAGAAAATTTCAAGGTGACTATAACGTGTTAGCAGTTAGTGCCCAGAAGAACAGGCTGGAAAAGAATGAACGTGCAAAACATATGATCCAAATAACATTAAGCGGAAAGG